>NC_046384.1:26470692-27070692 GCF_011125445.2 Fundulus heteroclitus
ACCCGACTTCATTATGTTTCCATTCTCTTTTCATTTCATGTATTTTAAGGTCAACTTTGGTTTCTGGAAACAACCATGGTGGCACAGCACTAATTGGATTATTTTTTGAAAATGTCTTATTATCTAACTCATATATTTTTGCCCATTTATTCACATTCCAGCCAAACCCCTTTCTTGTAAATTTGGAATATTCCCAACAGTTCTTTATAATGCTTGTTGCTAAATTTTCTTGACTACTACTTTTAACTCTGATCCAGTATGAAAGTGATATTTTGACCCGTCTCATTTCCAAAGGAGTTTCTCCAGCCTCTACCAAAAGACCATTAATAGGGGTAGTCTTAGTTCCTCCAGTAACTATTCGTAATGCCCTATATTGTAATTTGTCTACTATTTGTAATGATGATTTAGCTGCTGCTCCATATACCATACATCCATAATCTATTGCTGATCTCATAAGTGCCCTGTAAATATTCAATAGTGACTGCTTATCAGCCCCCCAATCATTCCCAGCCACGGCTTTCATGAGATTTATTACTTTCTTACATTTTGTTTCTAAATGTTTAATATGTATTTTCCAAGTATATGAACTATCTAACCATAATCCTAAATATTTGAATTCTGCTTTTTTTTTTATAGGTTGATCATATAATTTTATTTCTCCTATATCAACATTTCTTTTATTACTGAAAATCATATAACAAGATTTACTTACTGACAATTTAAATCCCCATTCATATGACCATTTTTCTATTTTATTTACAACTCTCTTTATATTTTTTACTATGTGCGAAACATTCCTTCCCCTCATCCATATGGCTCCATCATCTGCATATAGTGCTGATTTAATGCATTTATCTATATTTAAGAATATATCATTAATCATAATATTAAAAAGTAAAGGACTAATTACACTCCCTTGAGGAGTGCCGTTTTCTACTTTAAAATCTCTTGAATAATTATCACCAACTTTAACTCTAATTTTCCTATCTGCAAAGAAACTTGCTATCCAATTATACATTCTTCCACCTATTCCCATATTTCCCAACTTAATCAGTAAACCTTCCCTCCACATTGAATCATATGCTTTTTCTATATCAAAGAATACTGCTATTATCAATTCCTTCATTTTTAATCCTTTTTCTATATCATTAGTAATTCTCACTAGTGCATCCATTGTAGACCTTCCTTTTCTAAATCCACATTGATAATTACTGAATATCTGCCTCTGCTCTAAAATAAACCCTAATCTCTTAACTAATATTTTCTCCATCCACTTACATAAGTCAGATGTCAATGCTATTGGTCTATAATTATTTGGGTCTGAAGTATCTTTTCCTGGTTTATTAAATGGGAGGATTATTGCAATTTTCCATTTCTTTGGAACTTCACCTTCTCTCCAAATTTTATTAAAAAGTCGTAGAATTAATTTTAACGTTGCTTCCGGTAATCTTCTAAACATTGCATAACAAAGATTATCATCTCCTGGAGCTGAATATCCAGTATCTTTAATAACTGTTTTTATTTCATTCATGCTTATTTCTTCATCTAATGCTGATACAGATCTATCTTTCTTTTTGTATATATCATTAAATTCTTTGAGTTTTTGTTCTTTTTGATTCCTATGTATATTTCCTAAGTGCTCCCCACTATGCACTGCTGCAAATGCCTCACCCAAAATGTCTGCCTTATCTTTATTTAACACCACAATTTCTTGACCACTAACCAGTGCTGGAATTCTAACTTGATTTCTTTTCCCACCCATTTTCTTAAACATTGACCAAACATTTTGTAGTTTAACTTCTGCTCCTATAGATGAACAATAATTTCTCCACGTTTCCTTCTTAGCCTCTTTAATTATTTTACGAGCCTCTGCCCTTTTCTTCTTATATTTAATAAGATTTTCTCCTGTCAAATTTTTCTGTAGAGTTTTAAAAGCTTTATTTCGTTCTTTAATCACTCTGCTACAATCCTTATTCCACCATGGCACAATTTTTGTTTTTCCTTTAATAATTGCTTTTGGAATACTTATTTCTGCAGCATTTAGTATATGATCCGTTACCTGTTTAGTGCACTCATCTATATTTCCTTTTAATGTCACTAAATGACTAGTTTGCTCACATACTGTTCTAAACATTTGCCATTTTGCTTTACTAAAGCACCATCTTGTCATTTTAATTTCATCTTGTCTAAATAAATTATCTTTAATAATTGTGCTAACAGGGAAATGATCACTTCCTATTGTAGACTCTCCCCTCACACCCCATTCACAAGAACTTACTATTGAACTGGATACTAATGTTAGATCAAGACATGGCATAGTTCCTTTATGTATATCAATTCTTGTTCCCTGTCCATTATTAAGACACACCAGTGACCTTTCATCCATCATTTCCTCTACTATTTTACCATTATTGTCCGTCTGTCTGCTTCCCCATAGGCTATTATGTGCATTGAAATCCCCACACCAAACTTCTCTTCTTGTTATTGATCCTAAAATGTTATTAAACACCTCACTTTCTAACCTTTTACATGGATTATAATAGTTGAGAATCCTAATATTACCAAATTTTTTCTAAATTATATAATTCTACACTTACACATTCATACTGACCAGGTACTTGATATTCTTTAAATGCCAATCCATCTTTAATGAAAGTTGCACAACCTCCTCCATTACTATTGTTACTCCTATCTCTTCTGACTGAACTGTACCCTGGAATTTTATAATCTAAAGATGGTTTTAGCCAAGTTTCCTGTATACAAATAACATCTGGAACTGTTTCTAATTTGTGTACATATTTTTTAAGTTCTTGACCATTTACTATAAGACTTCTGAAAAACCTGGCTTCAGAGAATCACTCGCCACTCATGATCCATGATATAAAGTTCCGGGCTGCAAGTTTTTCTCTAACAGCGCCGGTCACTTTAGTTTATTCTTTGTCAGTATTTAATAACATCACCCAGGTCTCTTAAGTTAAGTCATTTTTCATAAAAAAAACAAATCAGTTATAATTAAAAATGTTGGTTAAATAAGAATTAAATTGGGATTGAGTGTTTGTGTGTGATATATTAAAAGTAAGTCATTTAGCAATATTATAAGAGCCAGGTTTTAAATCTTTTTGATAATTATCTATCGATCAATATGCATTTTTTTAATCAATATGCTTTTTTCTATATTGTCCAGCCCTAATATAAAATCTATAAATAAATAAATTCTTTAAATGTTTTTCCTGAGTTCCCGCTGAGTGAGGACACGAAAAATTGAGAAGAGAAAGTGGGAAAGAAAACAATATTAACAATATATGAAAAAAAAAAAAAACAGATATTTATTTTAGACAAATGTTTTAACTTTGGAACAGAATGAAGGTGTAACATATTCAACAAATTAACAGTTACTAACGTGGTTTAAAACAAATAAATAACTTCTATTAACATCTTATACAAATAGACAACACCTACAAACATACAATTAAAAAAAGTTGGAATGCAAATTAATTCACTGATTATTTTATGTATTGTTACAGGTGGTGAAAAAAATGAAATGAAGCAGCATGTGGACATGACTAAAACTGATCTACATAAGGTCAGGTGTAGTCATGTTCACTTAAACATGCAGCCAGCTGGAGCAGCTTCCTGTCTTCAACCGCGGGATGGCGTCCTCCTCTGGGTCGACCTCCTCATCTAGCTGATCACCTGCTGCTATACTAATATTGTGAAGGATGCAGCAGGCGCCGATTACTTTGTGGGCAAACGTCGGGCAGACCTCCAGCACCCTTAAGAAGATGAAACGCTTCAGATCACCAAAGGCGCGCTCAACGATGTTTATCAGCCTTGGCGTGGTGTCTGTTGTAGCGTGCCTCCACTAGACCTGTACCAAATAAAAAATTAACTTGTAATTTAGGTAATATGCTGATATGTCTTAATCTTCTATCCAATTAATATAATCTATGTATCAATTGTGTGTCATTGTTGGCTCTATTTAAGGACAAGAAGGTAAGAGATCTTACTGGCAACCTGTTTCCCTATAGGATGCCCCACAGGCCAGCCAGCAGAGGGTCACCAGCACCTCTATCTCCTGTGGCCATCCATGGACCTTCTGGATGGACAGCAGCTGAAGGAGGAGGACGATGGTGGCCCTTCTTAGCCTGAAGGCTGGTTTCAGGTCCCCTTCATTAAAAAAATATTTGGAGGATTGGCACAGAAGTGTTTATCCTCACATATTTTGTTTCTGTTTCTTCCTGTAAATAAAAAATGCCAAATGTTACCATAATTGTTTTTTTCAATTCTCACCTTTTCACACCATAAAACTATATGAGGTTAACGTGCAGATTATTATAGTTCTCAAGAAAGAAAGGGTCAAATGTATAGTAGTAAATGTAACAAATGGCTTCCCTTCTCTGGTATTTCTACCATTTCACTGAAAGAATGAACTGAACTAACTGCACATAATTTATAGATTAATCGCTGTAAAGGTGGACAGACAGAAATAACTTTTTCTTAATGAACAATGCTGTGAAGGTTAGACAAAGTAGCTTAACTCTACTCCCTTTACTGTTACTAATATATAAAAATTGTGTTTTCATTTTAATTATTTACAGATAAATAGTCACAATTTCAACGTGATCACATGTTTAATACCATCCTCAATGTTGTTTTTTTAAAGATAAAAGTAGGAAATAGGCTGTCAGTCTTAAAAAACCTACCAGTTGACACAGACGCTCAACGTCGGACTTTTATTAAAATTACGCACTAACTCTGTAAACAGGCCACATAGGGAAGCTTAAAAGTATAATGTTCTCGCTTCAAACTACCTGAAAACATACTTTTGAAGAACAGCAGCAGCAGAAAAGGGAGTGTTTAACTTACCACTGTGAGCTCTGCGCTGTCTGGAGTGAATCTGCAGCCGCGGTGCATTCTGAGACGGTCAGTCTGAAGAACGCATGCGCGGCTCCTATCTTCGCACTCTGTGCTCCATTAACCAGCCTTGGAAACCGTGACGTCAGACCACTGTTGTGAATTCGTATTCTCAAAGAAAAAATCCGTATTCTCAAGCAGCCGCTGCTGTTTGTGTTCATAAAGAGTAAAGCACAAATTTAAACTTGAAATTTGTATTTATTAGTTATTGAAGTTGTAACTATTTAAATTGTATGTTGTATCTTTTGAATGTGATTTAAATTATTATGAGTTTACAAATGTTTGTTATGCACAACTTCTGACTGATATGGACACAACTATCCTTTTATGTACAAATCTATTTAGAAAGCTCTCTTACCCCATAATACACCCTCCATATGCTGCACTATGTTCTCCTCCACAATTACAACATTTAACTTTAGCGTCTTTATCACACTTTCCATACTCATGCGACCCTCCACATCTTGCACACCTCATTTTCCCTTTGCACTCCTTTGCTACATGACCCATTCTCTGACAAACAAAACACCTTATTGGATTTGGAATGTATTCTCTCACCCTGTAATTTATGTATCCTATCTGTACCGATTCCGGCACAACATCCTCAAACATCAATATTATTGCCATTGTGTCTTTAACTACTCCGTCTCTTTTGTGTTTTATCCTTGTTACTTCCATAACTTTGCCTCCTTTTATTTCTTGTTTGATTTCTTCAACTGTCATGTCTAGTGGAACTCCTGTAATCACTCCTCTTAATCTTGTAGCTGCACCAGGGATGAATGTTTTGACTCTTTCACCTACCAAGGTTGTCATTTTGAGAATCTGTTCTTGTTGTTTTTTGCTAGTAGCAAAAATTAATATCTTTCGGTTATTCATTATCCTGGCTGAATTGATTTGTCCAATTTCTTTCTCTATTGCTTTTGTTAGTTTTATCGGATGAAGATGTCCTCCCTCTTGTTTAAACTCGACTGTGACTTTCCACTCCTCTTCCCCATTTCCTCTCTCTCCCTGTACTTGTTTTTCCAGACTTTTTATTGTTTTTGTCTTTTTACTTCTTTCCTCTCTAACCTGACTCCCATCTGACCAACTTCTATCTCTTTCCTGTCTTTGTCTTATTTCTCTCTTTCTCCTAGACGACCTAGACATCATCCATTCCATTTCTTCTCCACTATTTCCACCTGATGTAGAAGCCATAAAGTTACATTCAATGTACAGTTTATGCAATCCGCCAGAAATAATCAACTCCTACCGACTTTCACTCTGCTCACACTCTTCCTCTCCCAGCCAACTCCTCCGCCAAAACTTCCAACTCACACAGACAGGATGTCTCACTCCACACAAGAAAGCTCAACTCATAACCCGTCCTAACCCAGGCTGCGCTCCGTTTCGGCTTTGTAAAATTACCATCTGGCTGAGCACTTATGGCAAGCCATTTTAACATAAATTTGGTTTCGTCTGACTATCCGTAATTACATTCCAGATATCTTAAAATGCATTTTGACTAGACAAAACTACATTTTGACTATCCGGAATGGTAATTTAAGATATCTTTATTTACATTCTGACTAGGAAGAATAATAATTCAAGATATCTTCAATTACATTTTGACTAGTCAGAATTCCTTTCAAGATATCTCAAATTACGTCACAGGATTCGTCATTGAAAGCGTCACACATCCGTAATTGTAATTTAAGATATCTCGAACGTAATTATGACTAGTCAGAATTACAATTTAAGATATCTGAAATAAGACATTGCGTGTAAGCCCCTTATTGGCTGTAAGCTGTCCAAATAATTGTCTGAACATTCAATGGCACTGGCAGTTTTCGACAAAATTGTAAGAAAATGCCACAATATAAAAAGAGCTTTTTCAGTATGGGATATGCAGAGAGCGCGAAAATAGTGTAGGAGCCATTTTTCCTTTCCTGTGTTTATCGCCAGCAGGGGGCGTATTTCATTTTGAGTTCTGAGTGTCTGATGGGGGATGGGGTTATTTAAGGTCAACCATGATTGTGTTCAGGTGTTGTTAATGGGAAGAGGTAACAGTTTTCTATTGTGCTTGGTTTGGATTGAAGTGGAATGTTGGTGGATCTAAATGGAAACAATAAGAAAATGGACATTGTTCTGATAATAAATGACTTTCTAATAAGTCAAACTGAAGATCGGCCTGGCGAATCTTAATCGAGCGCACGTAACACCAACGCCTTTCAGAAACAACCACCAGTAGCCTAAAATAGAGGATTTTAGCTGCTACATTTAGGTAGAAAACTGCCTCGTTTGGAAGATCCACCGATCCTTCTGCTGCATTGTGGTGCCAGGAAGCCGCAAAGTAAACACCGCACCGAAGCAGCTATTGGAGCCGCCGGTCAAAGTGAGCGCAGAGGAGCGATTGGACACCTGACGTCGGAACCAGAACCGCAGAGGAGCGATCGGGACACCTGACGTCGGGACCAGAACCGCAGAGAAGCGAAAGGAAATCCGAAGCCGCACAGGAGCGATCGATACCGGACGATGGTAACGGAGCTGCATGGATCGAGCTATTGGAGCCACTGAGATTCGGAGCAGCGGACATCAGGACGCAGATCATCAATGCCGGCCAACGCACCATTGGGGTATGTGAGTCAGCGCTGATTTCTATGAATGGCCATTAGTATTATGTGTGCACACAAAAATCCAACCTTAAATCCAATGCATTGGTAGCAGACTGAAGACTGCTTAAACAAAAAGAGAGCTCTCTATAAACTCTATAAACTCTATAAACAAATAAATAAGCTATAAACTGTTGGCCATAATGGCAGAAGAGGAGAACATTGATCTGGATCTGGAGGGTCAAAGTAACATTGTGGGTAAAGAGGAAAATCCTCAATGGGAGACTGAAAAAAGACAGATAAAATTAACAGCCAAAGCTTTGTTGGTGAAAATCAGTAACTTAGAAAGTGAAAGAAAAACAAAGTTAAATAAGCTCACAAAATTAAAACAAACTATTACAGTGTTGAAAAATGACAAAGGGTGTGTGAATGACATTAAGGTGGAATTTAAAAGGTTTTTGGGTTTGTGTGAAGAAGCACAAAAGGTGCACCAAGGTTTATTGGGATTATTGCCTGTGGATGAAGCACAGAAGCATGACATGTGGTTTCAAGCTAAAATGTTGAATGTTCATGATTTTGTTGCTGCTACTCATAAATGGTTGGCTGAGGCTCAAGGTTGCTCAGCCGGTGTGCCTGATGGTATTAAAGAAAATGAGAGTAAAGCTGAACCAAAGACTGCCAATGGTGGCATAACCATGGTGGAGGAGGAGCCACAGATTGAACCTCATGACAGCGTTTCAAATGTTTCCTTAAGGTCTTTTAGAAAAGGTGGGAGCCAAAGGGGTTCTTTAATAGCAACCAGCAAATCTTCAACGCTTTCTGAACAAATAAAAGCGGAAGCAGAAAGGGCTGCACTCTTGGCATGTGCAGCTGCTTTAAAGGAGAAGCATGCACTGGAGGAGCAGGAATACCTGTTAAAGAAAAGAAAGGAACAACTTGAGATGGACACTAAAATAGCTGCTGCTAATGCCAAGCTAATGGTGCTAGAGGGCAGCACTAAAGGCAGCATTACATCTAAGCATTCTGATGGAATGGATTCATATGTTAGAAAAGGTGCTAGACCCAAGATCAAACCTACTTTACTCCTTTCACAAGCTTCACAGGTGGTTACCAAACCTGCAAAGAACCTTCAAGAAGATGCCGCACTGCTGTTGGATAAAGAGGTTGAGTTGGATCTAAGTACAGCCTATAAAAAGCATATTCCACCTCAAGTGGATGACACTGTTTGCAATACTTTGGTGTCAAAAATGGCTCCCCCTGCTGTCCAAACTTCTAAAGCTTCTGTTATTTTATCCGATCTCAATAATACCACTCAGAACAGACTGCTTCCATCAAATCAAAATCAACCTGCTGGAGACCTTTACAATTTGCTGAAACAACAGAATGACATAACAGCTCTTCTGGTTCAAATGCAAACAAGCCAGTTACTGCCACACAGAGAAATTCCCATCTACGACGGAGATCCTTTACAGTTTAACTCCTTTATGAAAGCCTTTGAACATTGTGTGGAAGCAAAGAGCAGTTGTAAAGGAGACTGCTTGTACTACCTGGAACAGTACACCAAGGGGCAACCAAGAGACCTCGTACGTAGCTGCCTTCACATGACTGCAGAAAGAGGATATGTGGTGGCCAAGCAACTCCTCAAAGAACATTTTGGCAATGAATTTAATATTACTGCAGCCTATATGGAAAAGGTCACTGGTTGGCCTAACATTAAAGGTGAAGATGCTAAAGCATTAAAGGCATTTGGACTATTTCTTCGTGAATGCTGCAATGCAATGGAGGAACTGCAGTATTTGGATGAGTTAAGCATGCCAGCTAACATGAAAATCTTGGTTCAAAAGTTTCCTTTTAAACTAACAGAAAAATGGAGAACAAAAGCAAATGAGATTTTTGAGAGAACTTGTCAAAGAGCATGTTTCACAGACATTGTTGCTTTTATTGAACACCAGATTAGAATAATCTCAGATCCGGTTTTTGGAGATATACAGGACTTACAACCTGCTAGGGCAATCATAAGACCTAGCAAACCTCAAATTAAGTCACAATTTAAAAGAAACAGCTTTGTCACCCATGTTTCTGTTAAAGATGACTGTAACATGCCTTCTCTCAAAAAGGAAGTAACTATTGCTGACAAATCTAAGTATTTATCCTGTCTGTATTGTACACAGGATGGTCATGTATTGGAACAATGTCGACAATTAGGAAAGAGGTCACACAGGGAAAAACTAGACTTTTTAAAGGACAAGGGTTTATGTTTTGGTTGCTTGGATACAGGACATATAAGCAAGAACTGTGATAAGCGCGTCGCTTGCAAACACTGTAACCAAAAACATCCCAGCATTTTGCACATTGGACAGAAGGAAAAAACCCATCAGAAAGAGTTGGATCAGGCAGCAAAGGGCTGTAAAACCTCCTCTACTTGTGGTCATACTGGGGCTGGCCACCATAAAGGGATTCTTCCCATCCTGCCTGTGAAAGTGAAAAGTTCAAAGGGAACTAAAATCATTAAAACATATGCCTTTCTGGATCCAGGGAGCACCGATACATTCTGCTCTGAAAGACTTCTTAATGAACTCAACATACAAGGTCAAAAGGCTCAGATTCATCTCCGGACAATGGGTAATAGCAAAACAATGACAACCTCTATCATTAAAGGGCTGGAGATTTCAGAAATAAAACAAAGCCATTTCTATCCGCTTCCCATTGTGTTTACACAAAAGGAAATGCCAGTCTCCACCGACAATATCATCAGTGAGGAGGAGCTGTCAAAATGGTCGTACTTAAAGGATATTCATTTTCCTCGCATACATGCTGGTGTAGACCTACTAGTGGGCACGAATGCATCAAAACTAATGGAACCTTGGGAGGTGATTAATAGTGAGGGTGAAGGGCCCTATGCAATCAGAAGCCTCCTAGGATGGGTTGTAAATGCTTCACCAGAAGGTTACAAGGATCTTGAAAATGGCTACCCTTCAGTTTATGTCAACAGAACTACAGTTGATAAAATAGAAGAGCTTCTGACCAGCCAATACAACTATGACTTTATTGAGAAGTCCTTTACAGAACAAGAGGAAATGTCAAGAGAGGAACAAAAATTCCTGGATATAATGGATCGCTCTGCCCAGCTAGAGAATGGACATTACAAACTGAAACTACCTTTCAAAAGTGAAGAACTCTTTATGCCAAACAACATTTCTGTTGCTCTGCAGCGCATACTTGGTTTGAAAAGGAAATTCAAAAAGAACATTGCAGAGCAGGAATTACATGGCAAGAAGTTACGCGAGGAGCACAAGCTCATGAAGAGAAAACCAGCCTTTCCGCCAGGACTGTTTGACAAAAAGGATCTTTATGCTAAAAGAAGGTGGAAACAAATCCAATACTTTTCAGATCTCTTTTGGAAACGTTGGATTCGAGAATATCTACCGTTGTTACAAGAACGACAAAAATGGATAAAGAAACAAAGGTGCTTCACCCCTGGAGATGTGGTGGTAGTAATGGACTCCACAACACCTCGAGGGTCTTGGATATTAGGAAAGGTTATTAAAACTTTTCCAGATAAAAAGGGTCTGGTGCGAGTGGTTCATCTTCAAACAAAAAACAACATCATTGAAAGACCTGTAACAAAAATTTGTCTGTTATGTGAAGCTACAAACTGATAAACTGGTATGTGTAAACCTGATTTGCCTCTTATGTATACTTATATGGAGACATATGTTTATTTCTGGCTCCTTGTAATTTAAGTTTGATAATTGCTATGTCTTTTGCCACACGCAATTAGGGGCTGGCGTGTAGGAGCCATTTTTCCTTTCCTGTGTTTATCGCCAGCAGGGGGCGTATTTCATTTTGAGTTCTGAGTGTCTGATGGGGGATGGGGTTATTTAAGGTCAACCATGATTGTGTTCAGGTGTTGTTAATGGGAAGAGGTAACAGTTTTCTATTGTGCTTGGTTTGGATTGAAGTGGAATGTTGGTGGATCTAAATGGAAACAATAAGAAAATGGACATTGTTCTGATAATAAATGACTTTCTAATAAGTCAAACTGAAGATCGGCCTGGCGAATCTTAATCGAGCGCACGTAAAACCAACGCCTTTCAGAAACAACCACCAGTAGCCTAAAATAGAGGATTTTAGCTGCTACAAATAGTATACTTGAAGAATGCTTAAGAGATTTGCAAAGAATTTCGGATTTACTTGCTGCCGAGACACACACAATGCACTGAAAACCGGCTAGCTGAAAGCGCTACTATCGACTCATGTCCAAGCTGGAAATAAGGAATATTCCTCAGGCCAGGCCAGTTCAGTTAATAACCAGATGTAGTTTTTATACTGTGGTAAAGCTATCTGCCTCTTCGGAAATTATGGTAAAGCCAGCTAGCTCTTGATTTTGACATGCTAGATGGCACAAGGCATTACAGCACCCTCCTTTAGCTCCTCTGAAAACAAAAGCGCACGCCTCCGGTTCCTGTGTGATGATGTATGGCAAGCCGTTTCGTAATTCAAGATATCAGTAACGTCATTTTGACTAGTCAGAATGTCAATTTAAGATATCTTAAATGGAAAAATTGAATAATTCAAGATATCTCTAATTCATTTAGAGATATCTTAAAAGGAATTTTGACAAGTCAAAATTACAATTCAAGATATCTTAAATTTAGTTTTTACTAGTCAAAACTGCATTTCGCCTATCCAAAAATACATTTAAGATACCTTGAATTATGGTGGCATTTGAGATATCTTTAATTAGAATTATGACTAGTCAAAACTAAATTTAAGATATCTTGAATTGTAATTTTGACTAGTCGTAATTTAATTGTAGATATCTGAAATGGGTATTTCAGATAGTCAGTAATTCATTCGAGATATCTTGAATTGACGTCTCCATACAACTCAATGGAAAATCTGATGTCATTTCGACTAGTCAGAATGTAATTAGAGATATCTGGAATAGGTATTTTGACTAGTCAAAATACAATTAGAGATATCTTAAATTGTTAAAACGTCTAGTCATAAAACCATTTGAGATATCTCGAATGTAAGGGCGGTAAAACCGAATTTATGTTAAAACGGCTTGCCATAGTGCACTGCCACTATGGACATTATATACGTCACAGACATCATATACGTAGACGCGTCATAGGGCGCAGGTTCGCGCGTCAATGTCACCGCCATATTGTATGTGGCAGAAAAAAAGTTGAGTTCTGTTATTGTGACTGTATTCTGGCTGATTTCACTACTTGTATCTACCTTCTACATATATATAGAAGGCAGATACAAGATATATATATATATATATATATATATATATATATATATATATAATATCTTATATATATATATATATATATATATATCTATATATATATAATATATATATAATATATATATATATGTATATGTATATGTATGTGTATATATATGTATGTGTATATATATATGTATATATATATATATATATATATATATATATATATATATATATATATGTATATATATATGTATATGTATATGTATGTGTATATATATATGTATGTGTATATATATATATATATGTATGTGTATATATATATATATGTATGTGTATATATATATATATGTATGTGTATATATATATATATATATATATATATGTATGTGTATATATATATATATATATATGTATGTGTATATATGTATATATATGTGTATATATGTATATATATGTGTGTATATATGTATATATATGTGTATATATGTATATATATGTATATATATATATGTGTGTATATATGTGTATATATATATATGTGTGTATATATGTGTGTGTGTGTGTTATGAATATAAGGATCAATTTGTTAAATCTAAACATTGTGGTCTTCATTATTTCATAAAACCGTGTCACATGTGAGCCTTTAGGAACAGACTTTTTGGGTGAGTATTAAAGAGGTAAAATTAATAATATGAGAAAAAAAAGTCCTAGGTCAATAAAGTAAAAATAAACAAACAAACACAAAAGTGATAATGTTATGATAAAAACGTCATATTATGAGAATTAAGGGGGAATATTTCCAGAATAATCACAGTTTGCAGGATTATTTCACTCCTGGAGTAATAGGGCCAGGTTAGATTATTTTAAATACTTTTATTCTTTAGGAGAGTAAATTCAGGAGAATGAAGCTAAAGGGATACGAAAATAAACTTGTAATATTTCAAAAAAATACTACGAATACAAAGTATATTCAGAGATTAAAGTCCCTCTGATACTGTTTAAGTGACTGAGTAAATGCAGATTTGCCACATTTAAGATGGCGGACGCTCTGACGCATCGCAGCATAGGCAGAACCCGCCCAATGACGCGTCTACTCTTATATCATAGATATCCATAATAAAGGCTTTATTATGGATATCTATGCTCTTATATTATGTCTATGATAAGAGTATGTCTGTGACCCGATCCGTACCATCCGCTCATTTGCGCATGCGCGAACAGAATAACTTCCGGGTTGCCAAAAAATAATGTAATTGCGGTACTGAAAAAACTTTATTTATATCCTTAAATCATTAAAGAATACTGAACTACATCGTAAAGACAATTTTGAAGACTTTTCTGGAAGAAATGGATGCTTTTTAAATTCTCTCCATTGTATTGCTTGACGTCATCATCAGACATGCTAAGAGCAGTCCGGGAATATATTATTGCATAACGTTTATCTGTATTGTCTGAATGCACTCTAATATATTTTTTATTTGAGGAAAAAATGATATTTTATTACTTAATAAGATTAATTTTGTATCTATCTATCTATAGATAGATAGATAGATAGATATACTCCATATTGTAATGTTTTACATTACATAAAGTTGTATAATTAATTGGAACACAATTAATCTTGCATAAAATAGTTTTATTAGAACGTTAGTCATCAGTTGACATTTTAGCGCCCTCTGATGTACACATCAAAAAGAAGAGAAGACCTCGTCATTAGTGCCAACATTGTTTATTTTTTACAAAAAACAAACAGGGAATAGAACAAAGAACACATAACAAAGCCAGAGCTTACATTATTACAAAATGGTAGTTAGAAAAGTTGAGCAGGGAAAAACATAACTGAGAGAGAGAGAGAGAAAGAAAACCTTTAAAACTTCAGGGGCATAGGAAGGTTTTAAAATGTGGGGGGGCAAATAAGATAAATAAGGTATTATAGTGAAATACACCATTAAGACAAAGAAGACCTAGGAAAGGTGAAATGCACCCCTATTTAACATGTTTAATGAGCATGCTTATTAAAGAAGCAATCAGTACATCTACATCTATGTCAGCACTGTAGGCTTAAGAGTTATTTTTTCGAGGCGCATCATTATCTTCTCAACATTTAGGAGGTATTTACCAAACAAAGAACTACCCCAAGAGGCATAGGCAACCACAGGTGATTAAACTTAAGGTTGTGCATAAAATGTAATTGAGTTACTCAATTTTGGATGATAAGGTAAAACAACAGATATTGACAGATTAAATTTGGTATTATCTCAAAGACAAAGAACAATGTTTAAATATACAATTATTACATACTGTTCAATAAATGATAAGCTTTTTTAATTAAGAGTAATTTTCATTTGAAGGTCCTTTTAGGGGGCCGCCATCTTGGTGAAGAACAGTACTGCCCCTCCCAGTTTGTGACGTCACTGTGCGGTATCGGCTGTAGAGCAAGTCCCAATGCCCTATCTGTCCCCTTGTAAATAAATATCCGTTTTCATGCCAAAATATTTTTTTAACCTCTTAAACAAAGATAGATGTGGTATTAAGCATTTAGAGTTAAATTAATACTAATTTTACATTTTAGAGACATAAAAAGACAACAAATAAGCATTAAAGTACGTATTATGGTTTGGGTTCTGCAATGTTATAAGATAAGTATAAAACTCATCTTTAGAACCAATCTCTGCTCAAAATGGTGATCTGCACCGCCTAATCTACTTTCAGCAGTTATCATCAGTTATTGCAACCATAAACTGCAGAAAATACGGCCAGATCGGCTCTTTCTGAGTTTTCTCTCTGCTCCTGTCACGATGAGCTGCAGTGCGTTAAGAGGCGGAGGGATATTTCGGCATCACTTAGTTTAGACCCCAAACAATCAACTTTACTTTCAGTAACAAGCCTAAAAAAAAACTGCAACCCGCAACTCACAAAATTTACAAGCGACTTTAGAAAAAAACAAGACCAAAGTCGTGTAAAATAAGTGGGCTTCACAACAGTGAGCACTCTTTCCAAGTTCGTTGTATCCCTCCGCCGCTCTGATCGGGTAAACAAATGTTACGGCAAATTCTACATCATAAAAAAAGAAAAATCTACCAAAAATCCTAACTCTCATGTCATCTTGAAGACATCGTTCTTCCAAATGTTGGTTACAGACAACGTGTTTTCTCTTTGGTCAGAAGCACGATGGCAAAGCCTTCCTCCTTACAGACAGTCCCTGACCGGACTGTCTGGGCTCGAGTCACCCTGGAAGCAGGATCTCGAGGCAAGGTTGGGGCAATGGACAAACGAGATGACCGCAGTCCCCAGCCAGAAGCTTCCCAAGTATTCACAGGCCGACTGTCACGAGTGTGGAGCCCCGCGAGCTGCTGCCTGGTGCGAGAAGCCTGGGCAGTGCGTTCTAGAGCCTCAACCGCAGCCGAGAAGAAAAGTTTCCCTGGAACCACCGGCAAGGCGCGCAGTGTCCGTCTGCAGGGTTCAATGAGTGGTGACTGAGCCAGCCTCACCTGACGCCGAGCATGGACCAGGGTGGACAATGTACGACCCAGCTCCCTTGACATCAAGGCAAAAGCCTGGAGAGACGCATCCAGCATGCCTTGAGTCAACTGGTCAAGCGATCGTGCCTCCAGGGAAGATGCAAGACCTAGCAATAAATGGGAGAGGAAGTTTCCAAAATGCCCCATCCTAGCACCCGAATCGTAGGCTCAGCAGAGCAGATCGTCAGTGATGCGACACTGTGGCCGTGGACAGCGGGCGCTAGCTCGTAGGGCCTCCTCTACGAGCTAGCACTCGCTGTCCACGGAGGAACAATGAGGGAGGCAATGCCAGGTTCCACCGCTGGCATCTGCACTAACCCAAACTTTGGGGCCTCCTGCATCGCGGCAAGGGCTCTACTATTCGGTTGTCGGGTGAGAAAGAGCCCGAGTATCAGACCAGCAGGTGTGGAGTTCCCTGATGTACTCCTCTGAAGGCGGTACAGCAAAGGAGGCCGTCCCAGTCTCACGGCACCTGAAAAAGGCGCTAGAGGTGGGAGGTGGACCTGTGGAGAATCCACCCACAACTGTGCCAGGACAGCTCTAATAGCAGTTGCCACTGACTCCCCCATGCCCTCCAGAGAGATGTTGGATTCAACATCCGACACCTGTGGGCTATGTACCTGGGGTTCCCCCCGAAAAAGGGTGTCAAAAGCCGCCACCGAGAGGGCGTCCTCATTGAGGACTGAAGCTTCATTGGTAGCTGGAGACAAGACCAACCCCTGAACAGGGGGAGGTCGCAAAGACTGGAGCAGACTGGGCTAACTCCGAGGAAAATTGATCTACCTTAGAAGACAGCCCACCTCCCGAATGGCGGGACTTCTTCCCAGCTGTTAGCGGAGCGTCTGTGGCAGGGCGTTTAGAGCATAACCCCTGGCCAGGGGGCAGCTGTTTCTGTTGATGAGAGCCCATCCAGCGAACAGGCTGTTCAACTGAGGACAGCTGGGCCAGCCGCGCTGCATGAGGCAGAACGCTGCAATTGGAGCAGGCAGCCTCGGTAAGTGCCTCCTTGAGGTGGTCAAAGGGGCTAAGCAAGTGGAACAACAGAGACGTTCCATCTCTCAGTGATGGAGCCCGTACTCAGGAGCAACGTCACCCACCTGACAGGGCAGAAATCGCCACTAGTGAGATAAATGTAAACGGAAACCAGGTGTTTCAATTATGTTGAACTAAAAAAAAGAACAGCACAGGCAGAAAACACCACTGTGGAGGTAATGTAAACAGCCACCAGCTTGTTTCAATTAGGTTTAACAAAAGGACTCAGCACCGGCAGAAAACGCCACTGGCGAGGTAATTGTAAACAGTAACCAACTTGTTTCAATCAAGTTAAACCAAAGAACTCAGCACGGGCAGAAAACGCCACCGGCGAGGTAAATATCAACAGCTCATTTCAAGTATGTGTATCCAAAAAACTCAGAGCGGGCAGAAAACTCCACCGATAAGTAAACAAAACGAGCAGTCATCACCAGCTGCTAACTTAAGCAACACCAGCGGGGCAAGATGCTACCCACAGGGTTCCGAAAATGAAAGAAAACAGACTCACCGAACACCAGATGAGTTCCGTAGGCACAACAATTGTCGCTCGCGCAGCCCCTGGAGGGCGAGCACGCCCGCAGCTTCGACCACAAAAGATCACGGGGCTACTGACAGCAAGCTGACGGAGAAAGCGGTAATACAACAAAACTCACGTGTCTGTAGAAAGAACAGCTCACAACAAACCTGCATGCGAGAAGATGAGAAGGGACTGAACTACCGGTGTCACGTGCCTATATAGGCTTCCGCTGATCACCGATAGGTCACAGGTGACTTTGTTGATACTAATTCTCGACCTGCGCAAGCGCAAGAGTGATCATTCAGTGGTTGAAGCACCGCCTCTGCCGGTCAGTAGGGATAAAATAGAACTAATGTTTTTTCCACTTTTACCTGATGTATTGTTACATCCAACTGCCATGCACGTGAGCATTGTTGCTTCAACAATAGCTCTTGCGAATTTCAATGGTGAAGTCTTCTGGAAATCCAAAATAATTGTTGTTGATCGCAGCTGTGTCCGACAGCTCCTACAGCTGCTAATGCGCGGCGAACTGCCGTCGGCTCTCCACTTACCCACGCCACAGGATGTGATGTCAGGCGACCATTACTGCCCATATTTGGGCAGTAATGGCCGCCCCCATACACAGTGATCCAGACGACAATTTATTGTTTTTTTCTTATTGATTAACACTAAATTCATTAAATAACCACAAACGTATTAGTTTTAGGTATAGCTAATGATCCCCTGATTTTTCCTTGTTGACCGGACTTCCCCTTTAAAGTTACTAATGGTGATTTCAGAGTAAAATGGTTTTGACATAACAAGTGTGCAATTATTGATAATAAAAATTATATAACTTACTACGCTGGGAATCGGTGGGTTCTTGTAAAAATTCATGTTATCCTAGGTCTTGGTTTAAATCTTGTCTTCTTTGTCTTAATGGCTTTAAAGGAAGTGACTATAGCACATGAGTCAAGAGGTCATTAAGTGGACAGACTCATAAAAGTTGGATACCGAGAAGATGCCCACACATGTTACTTATTAACTAGGTCCCAGTAAACAGTACATAGTCATACAAGATGTAAACAATTTACACATACTAAGAGTACTGAAGCTTAACCCATATTAAACAAAATAATAATGATGAATTTGAACATTAAAAAGATAATGAAATAACCAGTAGACTTCAAGTAATTAAAAATTGAATTAGGAGAAAACAAATTAATTAATAATAAGAATTGAATTCAATGACAGTAACACTATCAATTAATTAGGTAGCCAAATACTTCTTGTTGATATTGATAGCTTTCTTATTGTTGTATTTATCAAAATAATGGAAAAAGTTAAAATAAAATTTTATTTCAAAAGTGTGTGTGGGGGGGCAAAACATACCTTTTGGCCCCTCTGTCCCAAAAGTGAGGGGGCACTTGCCCCCCCTATTCCTACGCCACTGAACTTATTAAGAACTGACTGTACAAACATTCTAAGAACTATGCTCGCAAAACATGGTATTGACCTTCAGCCCCTTTACATCAATACAGTTGATATAAAACATTTCCATGTCTTCCTGATACTGGAAGGAAATTAAGAAGGGATCCTTTGCAGAACTGTATCCTTCAAGGGCCATTTTCTGCCTGGGCTTGCTCATCTGTAAGACTTCAGGTTCTTCTATTTCCCCACGGAATAAGGCTTTGTGCTGTTGTATCCATTCCCATGCTTTATGCAAGTCCCTCAGGATCTGCGTCTGTCCCTAAAGTAAGAAAAAAAGTAAATAAAAAAAACAAACATACTATATATATACATGTGACTCAATTCTATAGTTTCAAAAGAGGTGATCAGGAAAAAGCAGAACCAGCAGCTTGGTGCTTTTCACCCTTGCTACACCAGCACTAAGCATTAAACACACACCTTCGCATTGCCCTCTCCACCATCACCATTTCTGGGGGGAGTCTCTGTAATGGTGGATTTTGGAACCCTGAAGACCGGTTCCAGGATTCCTTCAAGAAGATGGGAGGATTCTTCTGTCCAGTGAGCAAATCGATGTCCATGCCTTTGAATGGAACAGGATCATTAGCACATAGGAAATTAAAATACAGAGGACATTGAAGTTTCCTGTGTGAAGGTACCCTTCAATGGAAAACCTCTCCATTATTTGGAGGCACCACCAACGGCGAATGGTTGGCATCTCCCACTTGAAAAAATAGGTAAAAACAAGTATAATAAAAATTGCAAGTGATGAATTTCAATGTAATCAACCTCCCAAAAACAAAAAACATACCTGGGAAAAGGTAAATGGGGTTGATGTGCTGATGCAGAGGGCATACTGTAAAACATCAAATAATTGTAACACACAGTTTGAGCCATAAGTAAAAGCTTTGAGTAACCAGTGAATACCATTAACATGAAGATCCCACAGTCATGTCCGTTGGACTGAAGAGGAAAATGCTAAGAAAAGAGAAGCAAAAGACACATGTAAAATTAGAGAAAAGTACGATATATGGGTGATAAATATGTTTTATTGCAATAATTGACAATTAAAAACATACTTCAAGGTCTCCCCCTGTCTTTTCAGACCAAGGCCCTGGATCGATAAAGGCTGCAATGCGTCTGCATACATTTGAATTATAAATTCAGATTAAGGTGACACACTGAAATATAGTAGCAAGTAGCCTGAGAACGAGGCTTTTATGAACACCTAGCCTGAGAACGAGGCTTTTATAAACACCTAGCCTGAGAACGAGGCTTTTATGAACATATATCCAAAGAAACAGAACTGGCAATAGGCCACAACCAGTGAATCAATATAGCTTGAACCTAAATAGGCCTCGTCACCAAAACCATCTGGTCGAAGGGAGTCAAGAAACACTATCTCTCTCTGTTTTACCAGTAGAACCTGCAATTGATATTCTTTTTATTATCACATCATTAAACAGCAATACATATCCATCCTTCACTGAGATTATTTCAAATACAAAAATGTCATTACACAGAGGAGGTAGTGATCAGCAGCGTCTTGTTATTGGCTCCATGCTGGGAAAACTACAAGGTCTTTCGTTTTCAGGTCCTAATAATACCAATATGCATTAATATTACATCATACATGTTGTATACACTGAAGAATAGAAAGAGTGAGGAGGACAGCAATATAGATAAATTCACAAAAATACCTAAAGGCAATGCACAGAAATGATCAACATCTTCTGCCTTCCACAGGGGCACCTGTGGAAGATTGAAAATGTGTATTTCTCTTCCCTTGTAAAAACAGAAAGAATGGTGTTAAGCATTTCAATTGTTTCACAGGGCTTAAAAACAAAGATCTAGGCAATTTAATTACAAATCTTTTTGCCGTTTCCTCCACTATTTTCAGGCAAGCGTTTCCAATCTGAAAGACATTGAAATTAACCAGTGAGTAGACACTTAGATAATACAGGTTTTATGAGACACATTTAAGAATACTTACATTTGATTCCATGCACTGACTTAACCCCAAGGACCAGAAATCTTCACGTGTAAGGCACACACTTCCCTCCTTCACAATTAGTTCAGCAGGTGAACGATCCTGGTCCAATATGTAACTTAGCTAAACAGAGGAAATTAAATTATTTCAGGAGAAGTTATTACATTTGGGGCAGCAATTTGAGAAAGGAGAGGAGATTAAATTAGCAGAGCCAGTCAGGCGCAGAGTCAGAGCAAAATATGTCAAAGCATACAAGAGCCTCTTGAACTGGGATCACATCCTGTTCCCACTTTGCTCCAGAAGAACAATAGGAATGCTCCAGCTGCCAGTCCCTTGAGGAGATTAAATTAGCAGAGCCAGTCAGGCGCAGAGTCAGAGCAAAATATGTCAAAGCATACAAGAGCCTCTTGAACTGGGATCACATCCTGTTGCCACTTTGCTCCAGAAGAACAATAGGAATGCTCCAGCTGCCAGTCCCTTGAGGAGAATTCATGGTCGATGAGGAGCTGCCCTTCAGATAGTTGCTCATCTGGTTGTATATATGATTACAACATTTTTTCAGTTATTCTCAAGAAGTAAAAATATGAACACAAAGACATAGAAGTGTGGAACATCTAAAAACACTTACTTGTTAACCTATAATAGGGCCTCAGTCTGGACACATTGACCTTCATGGTTGTTGATCCCTTCAGCACAGTGGCCACTCCTTTTTTTGTAATGTTGCCAATCATGTAAGGTCCTCTGTGCTGGCTGGTCAATGTGTCCCCTGTACGTGGCCTTTTTGAAGCCCCTGAAATCAGGCATTTGTCCCCAGCCTCAACAGTTGTGACACGGGTAAATTTGCGTTTCCGGTCTCCAAAAGTCCTCTGCTGTCTTTCTTGTGCCAGTTCAATATTTTGAAGAACCTTCAAAAATAGAAATGCACTTTAGGCAAGATTGTAAAAAAAAAAAATCTTATTTCTAGTATTTTCTCAACATTTACAAACCTTGGTATTAAGATGTTGTATTTCAGTCAGCTGTTTATCGATTTCATCCTCTGCATCGCCAACCTCAAAGTTGTCTCCCATTGGACAGTTATTCATAATCTTGGGCAGACGTGGGTGGCGGTGGAACAAGAGGAAGTATGGGGTGTATTTGGTTGAAGACTGATGGCAAAAAAGTTCATGGTAATCTGTTTTCAGATATTTTGTGCAAATGAAACATTAGTGTACTACCTGCTTGGCAGTGTTAATTCCATAAACAACTGCAGGAAGGTGGAGGTCCCAGTCATTATGGCTTTCATTGACGTACTTCCTCAGGGCACGCTTTATATTTTGATTTGTCCTTTCATCCTAAATTAAAGGACAAATTTCTTTGTCCTAAATAAAGCAACTTGATTTAAACATGGAAGTTCTTGCAAAACAAAGGCTAACTACCTGTCCATTGGTCTGGGGGTGGTATGCACTTGACACAGCATGCTGGATGTTCAGCAGCTTAAAGATACTGTCATTGAGCTGCAGGGAACACATAAATATCTTCAAAGGACCGAAATTTGCAAAAATGACAGAAGAGAAGATGGATAACATTTCACCTGGTTCACAAACTCCTTCCCCTGATCTGTTATTATTTTTCTCACTAAGCCAAACGTGTACATCTTAGAGATGATTGCTGAACAAACTTCTGCAGCGGTCTTTGTTCGTAGAGGTTCAGCAACCACCCACTTTGTGTACAGATCGGTCATAGTGAGGACATAGTTGTGTCCCAGAGAGGTCTCTGGCAATGGCCCAATCAGGTCCAATCCAAGAACCTCCCAGGGTTCTTTGACCTACCACACAATAAAAAAAATAAAAAAATAAAAACATATAATGGAAATGGGTTATATTTACTTATAAAAAACAGTGTTTGTGTTTCAGTCTGTTAATTAAAAAATTAGAACCTTGATTGAATGTAGAACCGGTGCTACAGTTTTCATAGGATCATTTATTTGGCAGCGGTGGCAACGCTGGACCTGAAAGGAAAATTTGTTGTGTAGTTGATTCAGGCTGATAAACAAGAAAATCAGCTAAAGAAAGCATATAGCTTCTACTAATTGTGTATTAAATTCTTTATGCTAAAAGTCTTCAAAGTTAAAGGTGATGGAAGGTATGAGCAATAATTAATTTGTTTTACATTACCCAGTCATTAACATCCTTTGTGATGGTGAGCCAATAATACCACCCTGTCTCGAGTGGCCCTCCTGCCATTGTGGTTGCCAGTACCAGGATTATTGTGGCACTCCATCAGGACAGATGTTCTTTCTTTCTCAGAAAGTACCACAAGCCGCATGAACTGCCGTCTGGGACCAACATAGAAGAGTCTGCTGTCTGTTAGAAGAATGGATGGAATGATATGAAAAAAGTATAAATAAAACATATGAGTATATTGTTTCATGCAAAGACATAAAATTTAAAGCATACAGTAATTTTTGTGCATCCCAGAGTAAATGCAGTAATATATATAAATAAATATTTAAAATTGTAAAAAATATTGTCGCATTCAACATTTTTAATATATACTTTTACTTTGAACGTAAATAAAAACTGAATGAAATAAGAGCATAATCATCTCAAATGTGAAATATTCTAGAATGGATTTAAAATTGAAAGACTGCTTTCCAAGTGACAAAAAAATCATATAATTCTTATTTAAACATTGAATTGACTTATAAACTAAATAATTATATAATAAATATTTTTTTCTGGCAAGTTAAAGTACAATTTACTTTGCTTTTTACTTTTACTTTTTAATTTTCTTACCTTTAACTTGAAAATGTGGAGACATCCTTTTTATTTTTCTTCTGGAATAAAAATCCAAATCTTCAGGAAATGTTCCCTTATCAATAAAAAACTGCAGGTCACGAAAGATAGCAAATGAATCCATTGTGGGTTCAGTACTGCTGGAGTGCACAGTTAAGTACAGAGTAAATCAAATATTAAAACATATTTAAATCTATACGCTGTGTGATGTATATTTGCGCAAGCTCAGAGCAGTCAAAGTAACTATCAAAAGGCGATTTAACTTTTTTATGTATTTCTGTTTTTTTTTTATTTTTAGAATATGCAATATTGACGCAAATACAAATATATACAAAAAGAAACCCAATGCCTCGAAAAATTACAAAAGAATAAAAAAGTAAGAAAAACAAAATATTGCCACCGGAAGTTATTCTGTTCGCGCACGCGCAGAGGAGCTGATGATACAGATCGTGCTACCGGTACGGATCGGGTAATGACAAGCACACCATAGACATCCGTACTCGCGTTCTCGTCAAGTCTGTTCTTGGTAAGAACACAGGGGCCGTTTCTCAATATGCGTTCTTGAGCGTTCTCGTGAGCTCGTGAGCTCGTGTGCTCGTGACACGTCATCAGCCTCAGCCCGAGCACTGTTCCAATGCTGAGAACGCCAAATCGAGAACGCGCCGAATTCCCCGGATGTTGTTCTCGCCCGCCCTCTTTATCGACCATGCATCAGAGCAGACTTGTGCGTTCTTCAGACTGACCGCTTGCCCAGAATGCACCGCGGCCGCAGCTTGACTCGAGACAGCGCAAACAGAGCTCACAGCGGTAAGTTAAAAATTCCCTTTTCTGCTGCTGTTGTTGTTCAAAAGTACGTTTTAAGATCGTTTGAGGCGAGAACATTATACTTTTAAGCTTTCTCTATGTGGCCTGTTTACAGAGTTAGTGCATAATTAAAAAAAGTAGTGTGCATAATACCGCTGGTTATGATTTATTTGTTTTGTGTTTATCTAACTGACGTGTGTTGCTTTATTTAATTGTAAATGTCTGCCAAGGACGACTGCAGCATATAAAATAAATAAATAAATAAATTCTATAAATGTTTTTCCTATCTAAGTGAGTTTCTTCTGAGTCAGGACACGGATAATTGAGAGGAGAAAGAGGGAAAGAAAACAATAGTAATAATAGTATATGAAAAAACAGACATTTATTTTATACAAATGTTTAATCTTTGGAACAGAATGAAGGTGTAATATATTCAACAAATTATTAACAGTTACTAACATGGTTTAAAACAAAGAAATAACTCATTAAGATCTTATACAAACAGACAATGCCTATAAACTTACAATTAAAAATAGTTGGAATGCAAATTAATTTACTGATTATTTTATGTATTTTTACAGGTAGTGAAAAAAATGAAATGAAGCAGCACGTGTACATGACTAGAGCTGATCTACATTAGGTCACATGTAGTCATGTTCACTTAAACATGCAGCCAGCTGGAGCAGCTCCCTGTCTTCAGCCTCTGGATGGTCATCCTCCTCTGGATCAACCTCCTCATCCTCCACGTCTAGCTGGTCCCCTGCCTCTATACTAATATTGTGAAGGATGCAGCAGGCGGTGATTACTTTTGGGGCAAACGTCAGGCGGACCTCCAGCATCCTTAAGAAGATGGAACGCCACCGTGTCTTCAGACCACCAAAGGCACGCTCAACGATGTTTATCAGCCTTGGCGTGGTGCCTGTTGTAGCATGCCTCCGCTTGACCTGTACCAAATATAAAATTAACTTGTAATTTAGGTATAATGCTGATATGTCTTAATCTTCTATCCAATTAATATCATCTATCAATTGTGTGTCATTGCTGGCTCTATTTAAGGACAAGAAGGTAAGAGATCTTACTGGCAAGCTGTTTCCCTATAGGATGCACTGTGGGCCAGCCAGTAGAGGGTCACCAGCACCTCTATCTCCTGTGGCCATCCATGGACCTTCTGGATGGACAGCAGCTGAAGGAGGAGGACGATGGTGGCCCTGTTTAGCCTGAAGGCTGGTTTCAGGTCCCCTTAAAAAATATTTGGAGGATTGGCAAAGAGGTCACATATTTTGTTTCTGTTTCTTCCTGTAAATAAAAAATGCCAAATGTTAATTGGTTTTTTGTCACCTTTTCTATGCATAAAACTATACCTGTTTAACATGCAGATTATTATAGTTCTCAAGAAAGAAAAGATAAAATGTATAGTAAATGTAACAAATGGCTTCCCTTCTCTGGTATTTTTACCATTTCACTGAAAAAAGGAGCTGAACTAACTGCACAAAATGTATAGATTAATCACTGTAAAGGTGGACCTAACTGCACATAATTTATAGATTAATCACTGTAAAGGTGGACAGACATAAAAAATTTTTTTTTTCCTTTCTTAATGATCAATGCTGTGAAGGTCAGGAGGTGCAATAAAGTAGCTTAACCCTACTGTTATTAATGTTAAAACTGGGTCTTCATTTTTATTAATATAGGAAAAATAGTCACAATTTCAACCTGATCACGTTTTTAATATAATCATCAATGGGGTTTTTTTTAAGTTAAAAGTAGGAAATAGGCTGTTAATCTTAAAATGCCTACCAGTTGGCAATAGATGGGTGAGCAAAGCCTGCCTTCTGAGCCTCCTCTGCTGCATCAATCTTCTCCTTGCTCGGATTTTCCTCCTCAACTGCATCACCTCCTCTTCAGCCTGCTGGTAAAGCTGACCAACGACCGAAGCAACAGCAATATTGCTCGTATCGCTCATTTTGCTTCTACAAAGTGCTGATTTTTAAAGAAGATTCAATCGCCTCTGCAACTACAACAATTACAACTCCCCAGAAAGAAATTCACGGTTTTATACCCACAGTTCTGTAATTATTTTAGATATTTTTTATACTTTTTAGAAATTAATTTAAATAAAAAACATATTCAATAAGATATGATGGTGTAGTGTATAAATAGTTTTGAACGTTAAAGGAATGCTCAAGCGCTGTGGGTGTGATGACGTCACGAGTATACTTCTGTTCCAATGCACAATACGTACTGCGTGCTCGCGTTCTCGTCAAGTCCGATCTTCCTGTGTTCTTACCGAGAACAGACTTCACGAGAACGCGAGTACGGACTCGCGTTCTCGTGAATTGAGAAACGGCCAGGAAAATTGGACTTGACGAGAACGCGAGCACGTATGGTGGAACAGAAGCGTACTTGTGACGTCATGAGACGCACAGTTCTTTAGCATTTCTTTAACATTCAAAACTATTTATATACTACACAACAATAAATCTTATTGAATTTTTTTTAAAGCAACATTTTAATTTATAAAAAGCCTAAAAATTATCTTGTCGCGCATTCTGGGCAAGCGGTCAGTCTGAAGAACGCACAAGCCTGCTCTGATGCATGCTCGATAAAGAGGGCGGGCGAGAACAACATCCAGTGAATTCGGCGCGTTCTCGGTTTGGCGTTCTCGGCAATCGGAACAGTACTCGGGCTGAGGCTGATGACGTGTCACGAGCACATGAGACCGCTCAAGACACTGCATGAAAAGTGAGATTTTCGTCCCCGTAAACTACCGCAGATCTCCCTCATTTTCGGCAGTTAACGACAATTTGCAACCTGCGCTTGTCGCCGTTTGTCAGTGCCACAAATTGTCGGAACCGGACTCTGACGTATGTGGAGAGCGATCAGCTGTACTAATTGCCCTAACTAGCATATGAATGCAGCGAACCCGCGCGGCTGGCCAGGTCTGGCTTGAATAACCTACTCAGTATTGGCTGAAACCACTATTTTTAAATAAGTAAAATCGCTCCTGATTGGCAGCAAAACCACACGTGGCCAGGCCAGGCTTGAACGTTCTTACTGAGTATTGGATGGAACCACTTCTTTCAAACAAGTAAAATCACTCCTGATTGGTTGGCAGATCCCCAATAACTTATTTACATATTTATATATTTATTTATATATATTTATTTATTATATATATATTTATTTATTTATTCATTCATATTATGCTGTATATTCATGTTATCCTATGTAGGCTACTACACTATTATTAGGCTACCATCAAGGACATGAATGAATTTATACAGGAAATGAACATTTGCCAGGAAAATGTTTATGCAAAGAAAGAGCTTTATTAAAACAAACACCTATATACAACGCGAGGATCCAAAAATTACAACACCGTGAACTGTCCGTTTGCCTCCTCGGGGTTGTAGGTAACTGCTGGCGGCGTTCTTTCTGAGGCAGGTCCGATGTGCAGACGCCTACTGTGCGTGGCTCTGTACTTCCTGAAACTCTGCAGCTTCACACAGAGTTCAGAGAGATCCGGTGTTGTGCGCAATTCTGTTCCCCCGTGAAAATCTGTTTCCCTTGTGTCGGGAATGCGCTTTGCAGCTGTTTTCCCGGTGCTTCTAATTGATTTCTCGGTAAAACAACTCATATAATCATGTCAAGGTTGTAACAGTCAGTTTAATCGGCAGTTGTTTACAAAATTGTAGAATAAAAATAAATAAACTATGTCTTCTTACGCTGTATTGTGATATTATAAATGGCAAGATAAACGGTCTTTTTCCAACTTTTGTCACTTTAACCTGACAAATAAAAGTAAGCCATAAAACACTATTCCAGCACCTACTGTGTATTTATGATTTTACATTGCTGAAAGAGGAGGATGGGATGGCTGATAGCAGGACACAAACATTATGGCTGTTTCTCAATTCACGAGAATGCGAGCGCGTTCTCGTGAATTGAGAAACAGCCTAAGACTTCCTGAAAACACAAGAGTGTAGACTTCCTAGTACATCCCTTTGTAATATAAAATATGACAGTTTACTGGATTAAGGAAATTTCTAGTATACTACATCCTATCACACATAATTTTTGAGAATTTAGAAACATTTGCTCTTTATTTCCCAAAGTTTTTGGGAGATGTCTGAAAGACCGTTTATTTATTTTTATTTTACAATTTTGTAAACAGCTGCCGATTAAACTGAATGTTACAACCTAGACATGATTATAGGATTTGTTTTACCGAGAAATCAACTAGAAGCGCCGGGAAAGCGGCTGCAAAGTGCGCTACCGACACGGAAACAGAATTGCGCACACCGGCCTACGAAATGGCGGCGGCCGTCCAATCCATCCAGAGACCACGGCAACAACGCCATCTTCTTCGCCAGGCTGGAAAACAATTAAATGAGAGTGGTATGAATAAAAATCAAACGCAAGTCACAATAACATTAAACAAGGAAGGAGAAGCAGTAAAAACAAGTCACTTACAGACAATGTCGTCTTTATCAACATTGTGGAAATCTGGAATGGGGTACCGCGTGCGAGCTATTTTTAGAAACACAACGTCACGATGACGTCACATCACGTGGTACGCAGTGGGGCAAACTCCGGAAACCCGCCGCTGTTTTGCTGTAAAAGAGACGTGCGTTAGCCTAGGTTTTACTCGGTAAACGACTGCTTTTTCCAAATCTAAGACCATGGTTTTTAAACATTGTTGCTATGGAACGTGCAACAGCGACTCGAGTTACGCTGATCGGCCGCATATGAAGGATGTTTTCTTCAAGACTGCCAAGGAGAAATGTGTGCGCTTGGTACACCGGGGCGGTCGGCCTACACAACAGTTCAACCCGGAAAAAGTTACCAAATTCAAGTACATATGTAGCAAGCATTTTGTCGGAGGAAAGGCCACAACCGAAGAACATCCTGACCCAATTCCAGCGACATCAAGTCAAGGTAAGAGTATTTTGGTGGCCGACATGTTAATAAAGTAGCGCCTGCTACCATGACAGCATATAGGCTATCATGGTAGCAGGCGCTAACATGATAGCCTGCTACCAGGATAGCTTAAACATTTCAAATGAGACAAACATGAAACATATACCCATTCCTGGACGGTGATTGCAAACAACAACAAAAAAAAAACGGCCGACGCTGCCATGATCGCCGCGCAGGAAAAAAAAACAAAGCTTACCGTTCATCAACTCGGCCAGTTTTCCAGTCTTTTTAAGCCCTCGAACCTCAAGCCATCGTTTGAGCTGAAGGTTGGTGTGTTCTTCGACAGTGCGACCAGTAAACCGTGTGCCTGGGACATCGTCTTGGGAAAGTTTAACGGCTGTAAAGTCGGTCATATCGCTGGTTCTGTTGCGCTTGTAATAGCTGGGTTATCCGTGCGTTCTCTCCTGTGTGCCCTACCTAAGCGGCAAAAGGGCCGTTGCTCTTGAGACGGTGACGTCACGTGCGCGGTACCCCATTGCAGACATTGCTCCGAGCAAATAGGTCACCGCCTCGCTCCGGTTCATAGCGCCTGCAATTTGTCTCCGAGTTGTGAAGACGGCATACTGCTTCCTGTAAATGAAAATACACGGAAATCAATTCCGCTGTGTAAACTGCTAAATCATCACTCATTCTTTTTCCAACTTTAATGTTTAATTTTGGAATGACATAAGCAACACCCATTCTTTTATCAGTTAGTTTAGATGCATCTGTATATATAGTTAAATCCTCACTATACCTCTCCATTAAAGTGGGACTTATTTTTAGTTCATTAAACCCCATTTCATTTACTTTAACCTGAATGACCCAACCAAAACTTCTGACTTGAACATTTCCACGCTCTTGGCATTGCTTCAGTACCGACTGAACATATGAGACAGTCCACTGATAGCAATCAGCAGTTTCTTCTCGTCAGTCTGCGGACTGGCTGAAAGTTGTAGATCGCGTCCAAGAGGAGTTGAAGGGGAGTTGAATGCAAGATATGGGTAAACTCCCCCTACAACCCTGATTTGCAGTTGTATAGCTCACAGCATTTTCATTTACATGTTAAAGCCTCCCCTAGAATTAGGAGGAGGGGGGGTCATGGGGGGACCACGCCAAGCAAGGCCCACGTCAATTTCTGACAATTCACGTCAGTTTTCGGTGTTGCCTGCAAATTACCGCGAACAGCCGTTAACCTGAACTTCCACGACAATCTACAGTGCCGCATAGTGACGAAAATCACACTTTTCATGCAGTGTCTGAACCTGTAATGGATATTGTGTAGGCAGAAGTTATGTCTGAATTCTTTTACTTTTGAATAGAGTTGCAATATTATTCTCACAAAAACACAATCATTAAAGGGATAACTATGTTGTTTGTATAAACACACATTATGCCATACACATGCTTGATAACAAAAAAAAAGCTTGTGCTATGATGCTCACTGTTCGCTTTCTCAATTATATAGAAACTGAGTGAATGTTCAAGCTATGGTTCATACAGTTTACAGTTAAATGAATGGCTGGAATGTTACATATTGAATGTTGCATTCACTTTCTTTCGCAAAGAGTTCACATAATGCCTATCACCACCAGGCAGATCTCTTAATATTTCACAGTATAAAGAGTTTATAAACCTGGTGTCTGGGCTCTTGCAACTGCTTGAAGAAAACCCTGACAACTGTGAATAGACAAAGATTTACCAAAAAATAATTATGTGAACTCATTGGGACAGGAAGTGAGTGTAGATACATTTAATGGTCAAGGATTAGAAAAAGTTTTCAAAGGTGATGTATTTTCCATGGGTCATTTGCAAATTCCTTGGGGAAGGAGGTTTTATAATTAGTGGCTGCCTTTCTACACTTTAAAAGTTAGTAATACATTTTTTTGAGAAATTGTGTAGTTGACTCATTTTTTAAAGATTTATCTGAAAAAAATTGTCAGAGAAAGATTTGAAATGTTTATTCTGTGCTGTCATGATTTTGTCGAGGGTCGATTTTGCTACAGAGGGAAATAGTTTCACAGCTTACAAGGGGATTTTTATTTATCATGAAAAAATTTAGATTATATAACAACGGTACCTTTTTCTAATGATACAAACTTGTACTTAAGTTATATTTTCAAATATAAATATTCAGTGGGTTTATACTATTTTTACAAAAGTAAAGGGTGTGAGTTCACCTCCTTCTCAAGCAGATCTAATACGGGAAGGTAATTAGTAATGTTACAACAATTCAAAGATTTCCCAGTATCTCATTTCTTAATAATGAATACAATTCTGCTGCAGCATATGCATCTGTAGGAGCTTCACAGCCATTTTCGTCCATAAGGAGGATGCAAAGCTCAAAAACAGTTTCATCCCAGGGGTACTGCCCTTTTGAGGTGCACTCCTCCCTGCAAACAGCTATATCCTCCTCCAGAACAAGTTGGAGTTTGTCTTCTGCTGCATACAGCTGTGGCATGCTGAACATTAGAATAGGGCGCCCTCCATGTGTTCCATGGGCAGGCCTTGTTCTTATTAGGTGTGAATTCCATGTTCTTACAGCCTTGTCCAGTTCATCCTATAATAATAAATGTTCAATTAAAATGGTTGTGTTGTGGTAGTACCGCCAGGATAATCAAAATGGTTGACTGAATCAGATTGAATTCTGATGACACAGCCACAGAGGAGAGAGAGCCAGTGGGGACAGTCCCCTCCTTCTCTCACCAGGGGGTCCCCTGCTGGTGATAAAAACTTTCCTCCCACAGACAAAGACCCCCACTTCTCCAGACCTCTTCAGCAGCTGCACAAGGGAGGAGCCTGAACCATGGGGCCATATGGCCTCATCTGCTGGAACATCTGAAAGATTGCCTGGACCAACAACGCTTGATCCAGGGTCTGCTAGATTTGACTGCCTGCTTCAGCAGAGGACCTGACTGAATCCGGACAAACAACATGTCTGGGCAAATACAGAGCTAAGTTGCAGTCCTAACTTCACAATCAGATGCAGGGACAAAGATCCTGCATGCGAAAAAGCTCTGTGTATTTTTTCTCAGCCTATACAGGGGAGCGAACCCAGACAGGGTGGAAAGCCGTGGAATTCTAAAGGAAAACCCCGCTCAACTCGGACTGCAGCCGGTTCAGAGAACGTGCTCACACCAGGCCTCCGACCCAACCACGCCGTTAGCCACATGCTGCTGCAAGGCTAACGCTAGCCTGCCAAGAGCCAAGCCCGCTAGCGCTAGCCAACAACTTCCTCCTTCAACGCTTCTTCCTGGAACGGCCAAAGAGGACAAAGCTCACACATGAGGCATCAGCAGGTTGGGCAGCGAGATGAGGGTGAAGTTAAAAGGTTTATTGGGAAACGATTTGTAAACCTTTGTGACCCATGGTGTTTAGAACAAAGGGCTAACCGGTAGCTCACGCTAGCCAACAGGATATTAGCCTTGCTAACATCCGGTTTCGGACCTTCCAAAACGAGTCCGTTTTAAAGCATAAAGCATAACTGTTCTGCCCCGCCATCCTCCGATGGTGTTATGAGCCTTATTCCCGCATCAATATGGTATATTAATGCCGGTTTTCAAGAAAATTTTGATAACTATAGATTTTAACCAGGTTAGCGACGATCGCTGTAGCACCCCCTAGCGGGTGGAGGTAAAATTGCATAAACAAAGGCTAGCGATTCTGAATTAAATGATTTTACAGGACAAACCGGTCCTCAGAATATTATTTTAACAAATAATGTTTTGTTCAACTTGGGCTTTGCATTGTGAATGGATTGAAATACATGGCAAATGTTTTAACTCCATTCCATGTTTTGTTAATCAGATCTGCAGTGAACCAGGATTCACTGAAGTATTCTGATTATGACCAACCACTTTTGTTTTGTCTTTTGTTTGTTTTTGCTTGTAAATAGTTCCTTAGCTTAGCTTCTTTTTATCTTCATTTTGCTTAGTAGTTTAGTTAAGTTCACTAGCCTAGTAGAGAGGATTTATTAATCGAAATATTGTGTTAATTCAGGTAAACAACAAACGATAGTGATGTTCTCTGAATGTTCATTTTATTTCTGTTATTAAATTCTTGGACTTGAAAAGAAGTTGTCACTCCTTTTATTCTAGGTGTGTGCAGGTTTTGCTGTTAAAAGATCACTAGTGCTCAAATTCATCCCTTTCAACCGTTGTCTTGATATCAGCTTAAGAGCTGATCATCACCAGACAATACTTAACAGACAGAGAGTTATTTATGAAACATTAAATAACTTTAAACAGTGCATAATTGCACAACAGTTGCCACCAACAAGACCCCTTGTTATAGGATAATTTATTTTAGCAAAATATAGACTGACATAAAATACAAAAGCCAGCACAATAGGTATTTTGACAATTACAAACATAAAATATTTGAAGATATTACTGCTGGGAGTGAATATTGAATTCGATTTGTTCAAAGTAAACTATGCACATCACTGTGACAGTGTCACTTAAACGGTCATTTAGAAATTACCTGGATAAGGTTGAGAAAGCAGAATTGTATCAGGTTTCTGTCCAAGAAGCTGCCTGTGAAATAGCCATCATCTCTCATGGTTTTAAAAATGTCCATCCAAAATTGCACACTCTGCTTACGTAAAACTCCCCACCATGACTCAATCCGTTGATTTGCCGTGCTGCAACCGTAAATAAAGCTTCCTTCTCCTGCATAATGGTCCTGGTGATTCCTCCGTAACAACATCTGCATTTCTCTGACATGCCCATTTTCCGTACCTGGGTCGGCTCGCACCTGCTGTGGACAGCCTCCAATACGGGTCACTGTGTTAATGAAGTAGTCCGCGATCACCTTTGGGTCGCTGTTAGTGTAATAGGCTTCCATCCACATAATGTGCCGACTAAATCCGTCAATGCAGCCATTGATTGCTATGCCAGACGGCTTAAGTTTATCATATGAATCCATATGCCACAGAGCATTGGGCCCCCTGCTGATGTACTGCCGACGTCGGAGACGCCGTGCTCGTCGGAGTTCCACTCCATCAAGATCCAAAATCTTGATGATCATCCTCATTGTGTTCTGAGAAACAACAATCCCTCTTTGAATGGCACGCAGATGTAACCACCTTGCCTTGTAGGCGACCACTACCAGACAGTTCTTCTTCCACAAAAGAGGCAATTTCTTCTGGATCCGTTTGGTTCTTTCTTCGATACAGACAAAGACGTTTGCACAGTCGTTTTAAAGTTCTGATGCTGATAATAATTTGATGCTGGTGTGCTAAAAGACTTAATATTTCCTTATTTGTGAAACTGATCCTAAAGTATAACTTCACAAGATGCTCGATATTCCTCATTTTAGGGAAGACAGTGCTTCTTGTAAGAGTTGTCATAAAATACAACTTTTTTTCTCGTAATATTATGACTTTATTCTCATAATGTTGCGACTTTACTCTTGTGATATTATGACTTTATTCTCGTAATATTATGACTTTATTCTCATAATGTTGCGACTTTACTCTCGTGATATTATGACTTTATTCTCGTAATATTATGACTTTATTCTCATAAAGTTACAACTTTATAATGTTACAACATTATTCTCATAATGTTATGACTTTATTCTCGTATTTAAAAAAAAAAAAAAAACTTCTCTAGCCTGGCCCTAATACTCCAGCGTACTCTTCTTACTTCTGGGCAAAAAGTTTCCAACATGCCAACACCGATTATTTTTGAGAACCGTAATGAACGGCAGCGGCTCATCAATGCAAGTCTGAAGCAGCGAGACCGTGAAGGGTGAACCGCAATATAGCAAGGGCTCTGTGTGTGTGTGTGTGTGTGTGTGTGTGTATATATATATATATATATATATATATATATATATATATATATATATATATATATATATATATATATATATATATAGTTTCCTGACGTCAACAAGCTTCCTCACCTGACAGCGCAAGCACCAGATGATCAAACCAAGGTGGGAGCAGCTCAGATCAGACCAGCTCGGAGGAGCTCAGCTCGTTCTTTCTCTCTCTCTGCCACCTATTTCTGTGTTTCCCTCTCCTCTCCAACCAGGTATGATTATTGTTAAATAAATCCCATTTTAAGTTATTTCCCTTTGATTTGCCATGGTCCAAGAGCCAGGCCATAACAAAAAAATCTATCTATCTATCTATCTATCTATCTATCTATCTATCTATCTATCTATCTATCTATCTATCTATCTATCTATCTATCTATCTATCTATCTATCTATCTATCTATCTATCTATCTATCTATCTATCTATCTATCTATCTATCTATCTATCTATCTATCTATCTATCTATCTATCTGTATTGTAGCTGCTCTGTGAAGGCGTCAGAACTTTGACATTAGCAAATTTTATATATATATATATATATATATATAGATAGATATATATATAGATATATATAGATATATATACAATATATATATATAGATATACTATATATATATATATATATATATATATATATATATATATATATATATAGATATAGATATAGATATAGATAGATATAATTCACCAATGTCTATAGCTCTCTGATGCCTTCACGGAGTAGATGCAATTTTGGAGAGACTAAGTCCCAAAAACTTGGACGTGTAGACCTGTATCTCTCTACCTAATATTAGAAAAATCACATTATAATATAAACAATATCTTTTAATCTTACTTGTGAAAAGTTATCTCTCGAGCCCAGACGTCAATAGTTTGGCGATTTAAACAAAAATAAGCCGCACAGTGCTGAGGTATTATTAGTGTGTTCAGCTTGAATCAGCAGGTTAGGGTAGCAGGTCGACCGCCCCAAGATGGCGGCCGTAATTCCTGCGCCGCGACAGTTAATGCGGAGTCTACTCTTATATTTGCCGTTTCTCAATTCACGAGAACGCGAGTCCGTACTCGCGTTCTCCTCAAGTCTGTTCTCGGTAAGAACACAGGAAGATCGGACTTGACGAGAACGCGAGCACGCAGCACGTATTGTGTATTGGAACAGAAGTATACTCGTGACGTCATCACACCCACAGCGCTTGAGCTATTCTTTAACGTTCAAAACTATTTATACACTACACCATCATATCTTATTGAAAACGTTTTTTTTTTAATTAATTTCTAAAAAGTATAAAAAATATCCAAAAAGATTATTTTTTATCCATTTAGAGATGTATTGTAGCCTATTTGCTAAGTAATAGTTATGGAAGTTAGGCAAATCTAATCCTCCCCTGTCTTTAGTCTTCTGTATTGTCTTTAAGCTAATACGTGGGGGTTTATCTTTCCAAAGAAATTTAGAAATGGCAGAGTCCAGAGATTTAAACCAGTCAGATGATGGTTTATTGGGGATCATTGAAAATAAATAATTAATTCTAGGTAGGACCATCATTTTATTGAAGCTACCCTACCCATAAGTGTGATTGGAAGCGATTTCCATCTTTCAAGGTCCTCTTCTATCCTGTTTAAAAGTGGGGCGTGGTTAAGTTTAAGTAAATCCGTTAATTTAGACGACACAGTAATACCAAAATATTTAATATTTCCTGATTGCATTTGTAAATCTAGGGAGTTTTCGAGAGAGCAATTAATTGACAGTACCGTAGATTTTGACCAGTTTAAAGAGTAATCTGATACTTTAGAGAAAGATTCTAGTATTCTAATTACTTGTAAAAGAGAATTATTTGAATGCTGGAGATAAAGTAATACATCATCCGCGTACAGACTAATCTTATGCTCTATTTTCATGCATTTTATACCTTTTACAGCTTTTGTTTGTCTGATTGTTGCTGCTAGAGGTTCTATAAAGATGGCAAAAAGTGATGGAGAAAGAGGGCATCCTTGCCTGGTGCCCCTCTGTAGACAAAAACTGGAGGATATTTGATTATTTGTCCTGACACAGGCTGTTGGAGAATTGTATAAAGTTTTTAACCAATTTATGAATAAATCGCCAAAACCGAATTTATGAAGAGTAGCGAATAAAAATGTACTCTATCAAATGCTTTTTCTGCGTCTAAAGACAATATATTGGTTTTAATGTTTTTACTGTAGGAATAATCAATTAAATTAAGTAATCGGCGTGTATTTGTGGATGACTGCCTTCCTCTGATGAAACCAGTTTGATCTGGATGTATTATGAGAGGAGTTACTTTGTCTAATCTTTTTGCAAAAGCTTTACAGATTATCTTAATATCCACATTAATTAAGGATATGGGACGATAACTAGTGGGCAACACAGGATCTTTGTCTGGCTTGAGCAGAAGGCTGATGGTGGCAGAATTCATATTAGCTGGAAATCTACCTTTTTCCTGTATTTCCTGCAACATTCTGTGGAACGTTGGTGCCAGAATATTCCACAACTCTTTATAAAACTCAGTAGGGAATCCATCTGGACCTGGAGCCTTTTTATTAGGCATGCTTTTAAGAGCTTCCTGGGTTTCAGCTGTTGTCAGCGGGGAGTCCAGTGTCATTCTTTGGTTATCTGATAATTTAGGAAGTGTAATTTTATCCAGAAATTGCTTAATATCCTTCTCTGATGGATTTATCTGTGGTGTGTATAAAGATTTGTAGAAATCGCGGAAGGTATTATTTATACACTCCGGTTACCTTACTGTATTATCAGTTGAATCTGTAACTGCAAATATAGTAGTTTTCGCCTTATTTATTTTAAGCTGATTAGCTAGGAAGCTTCCTGACTTATTGCCATGTTCAAAATTTTCTAATCAAAGTCTTTGTATTAGAAATCTATTTTGCTTTTCAATATAGTGGTTAAGTCCTAACTTTACTTCATGGATTTTACCTAACTTTCCTTCTTCTTGAGAGGATTCTAGTAACTTAAGTTTTTCTTCTAATTCCTGAATCTTTTTGTTTTCTTTTTTCTTTTTATGAGATGAGAAAGAAATTATTTTACCTCTCATCACTGCTTTTCCAGCTTCCCACAATATCGATGCCGATGTACCTGGTTGATCATTGTATTCTAAGTATGAAGCCCACTGTTCTTTGATGAATTTTATAAATTCTTCATCTTTAAGCAGTGATGTATTAAATCTCCAGCTTTTGTTTTGTGGGGTTATTTTTTTATTAATTAAGGTGAGAGTAACAGGAGCGTGATCACTGATAGCAATAGGATGAATTACCGTCTCTGAAACAACCGACAGCAGTGAGCTGCTTATTAGAAAGTAGTCCAGACGAGAGTACGAATGGTGAACATTTGAGAAAAAAGTGTATTCTTTACTATTAGGATGAAGAGACACATCCATACATCTATATACCTTTTAAATCCTATAGTATAATCCTATATTATTAAAATATTTAATAACAGCTTTCTGTAGTTCCTTTATCCCCTCTCCTGTTGTTCCTATTAATCCTTTCAAATTCCATTCCCTTCCTATTTGTCTTGTCTTTTGTTTTAATCTTATCCTTTTTTCATCATATTTTCTACAATATAATAGAATATGTTCTACATTTTCTATTACTTTACATTCTATGCATTCATCTGTTTCACTTTTCTTTAATAAAAATAATGTTTTATTTAACCCAGTATGATCAAATCTTAATCTAGTTAAAATAGTCTCCTCTCTTCGATTTTTCCTAGTCACACCCTTGGCAATAATAGATTTATGTATCATATAATAATTTCTTCCACTTTTTCCATGTACCATCTATCCTGCCATTTTTCCTTAATTTCTTTTTTAATTATTGTCTTAGCTTCTCCTTTCCCATACGGTATATTTATAATTTTATTTGTTCTAATTGATTTTTTAGCTATTTGGTCTGCTCTTTCATTTCCATTTAATCCTACATGGGCTGGGACCCAACAGAATGTTACATTTATATAAAGTTTTTGTATTCTGAATAAACTTTGATGAATTTCTAATAATAAATCTTCTCTTTCTGATTTCATATTTTGGATACTGTAAAGGGCTGCCAAAGAATCAACACAACAAACTACTCTATCTGGTTTTATTTCCTCTATCCATTGTAATCCTATAATTATTGCCATCATTTCTGCTGCATATACTGACATCTGATCAGGTAATCTCCTCCCAATACTTATCTCCATCATTGGAATTTATATTCCTATACCTACTTTTCCTTTATCATCTTTAGATCCATCTGTATATAAATCTAAATAGCTATAATATTTGTTTTTTATATAATGATTTGCCATTTGACCTTTCCTACTGTCTACCCACTCTTTTTTTAATTCCCTTATATTAAAATCTATCTCGACATTTGGAAATAACCAAATAGGTATATTACTTATAGGCGTAGGTGAATTAAACCATTTATTTCCAATTTTATATTCTTCTATTTTATCTTTTATTATCCATCCAAAACCTTTACCTTTAAAAGAATTATATTCCCAACACTCCTTTATAACACTTTTTGTTATATTTTCATTTCCACATCCATATAATCGACACCAATATATAACCGTGAGTTGATCTTTCCTTAAATCTAAAGGCACTTCTCCTAACTCTACCTGCATTGCTTTAGTTGCTGTCGATCTTATTGCACCAGTACAAATTCTCATTGCTTTATTAATTACTCTATTTTCATTAAATTTGTTTTAGCTGCTGCTCCATATACATAACACCCATAATCTATTGTGGATCTCATTAACGCCTTATAAATATGCACCAATGCTTGCTTACTTGCTCCCCAATCTTTTCCTGCTACTGCTCTCATGAGATTTATGATTTTCTTACATTTCGTCTCTACTTTTTCTATATGTGTTCTCCATGTTCCTTTTTGATTTAGCCATATACCCAGATATTTAAAATGACTTACTGTCTCCATTTTGTGACCATATAGTTCCAAACTCTGTTCATCCATCTTTTTCTTTTTTGTACATATCATATGACACACAACACACCTGCCTACATAGAACATCCATGCAGTCTTAATATCATTGAGGTTGAAAGTAAGTTTAGCACGCTTGCTCAGCTAAAACGGCCCAATAAGCAAAAGGACGTTTCTCACCGCAGATGGAAGGAGGCCTGTAGCACGAACTGGAATGCAGCCTAATATGTCAGTCTATTACAAAAGTCTTTCTGTTTATATTTGCCTGAAGTAGTAGTTTGACCCTATGTCGAGCATTTCTTTTTCATTCAAAATTCACAGTGAAAAATCTATTTTATTTGATTCATTTCAAAAAGTAAAACTAATATATGTGAAGTGTTTAACTTGTTTATTTCTGTTCATTTGGATATTACAACAACAAAATTTGATATTACAACAACAAAACAAAAAGTTTGCATCTGAAAGCATGAAAATTGCACATAAGGCAAATACAAATATTCTCAATACTGAAATGTTATGTCTCCCACACAAGCTCTCTGTTTTAAGCAAATGTAAAGGACTCATCCATCTCAAGGCAAGACCTCTTCTTGGCAAAGAAGATCACAATCTGTTTTTTCTCTGCTCAGAATATAAGCTTATTTTTCAAAGGTAGCCTGTGGTAAGGATAACAGTGCGAAAATCGTCACAGAAAACCAAGGAAGTCCTTCAGAGTTCTTTTGAGGCAACAGTCTGGGTGCACTATGCCAGTCACATGGAGAGGACAAATAACGCGTGTGTGACTGACTCTAAACTTCTGTGTGGACAACACAATCCCCACCAAAACAGTGAGATGTTTCCCCAAAAACTGTGAAGTGGTATACAAGAAGGGACAGAGCAGACTGTTCTTCCTAAGGAAGCTTAGGTCCTTCAGGGTTTGCAGCAAGAGTCTCATCTCCTCCGCCATCAACTGTTGGGGTAGCAGCATCAGAGCAATTGACTTAAAGAAGCTCAACAAGCTTATAAAGAAGCCCGGCTCTGTTCTGGAGACTCTTCTAGAACCTCTGAAGATGAGTTTACAAAGAGGGATTCTTCATAAAATGAAGAACATTATGGACAACACTAAGCATCCTCTTCATCAAACTGTCTTCAGTCAGAACGGTCTCCAGATTAGCTGCTAGACAGACCACAACAGGAGATCCTGCCTGCCTTCAGCCAATACAGTTTTCACATAATAACATGATATAGTTATATTTTTCTTTTGTCTGGGTGACAGCTCTGTTCTTCTAGAAAGGGGCCAGGAATCCACAGGCCATACAACAGTTCACTGGAATTACAATGCATGAGTGTTTAAACACCACTAGAGGGCAATACATGAACATACAATGGTTATTCATAATCCCACCCTTCTGTTATTCAAGAACCAGAAGAAAACTAAAATCAACAATAATTATATTAATTGATCAATCAAATTGAATGTGTTTTCCCCTTAAAAAACATTAAACTGAAAATAATTTGAAAAGAAACTGGAAAAAATAGTCTTTATTTAGTTGCAATGTCACGTTATAATAACAAGCACCAGTGTGTTTTATTGGCATTTTACCTGATAGACCAACACCAGAAAGCCATAAGTAATCCCATTTGACAGTTCGCTGCAAACCATTTAGAGCTCAGGAAGCACTGAGAAGCAGGAGATGTGGTCAGATTAACTTTCTGGTCTAGTACATGTAAAGCAATAAATGTGGTGGGAAACAAACACTCACCTTGAATAGATCATCCTCTCAGTGAGACATGGTAAGGCAACGCAAGTTTATTTAAAATGCACTTTTCAATACTAAGATGATTCAAAGTGCTGTGGAAACTCAAGCTGTGAGAATACTTCTCTTCACCAAAAGCAGAGAAGCTGGTCAGAGTAACTGGGAAGATGGAAGGAGCTATTTGTGGGACAACCCTGAAAGGATACCAATTGGCTTTTAAAATATTGCAAATGCAAATAGCAAGAAAAGAAATGCCTGAAAAATGCTTGAGACTGGTTTGGAAGTTCATTTCCAGCAGGACAACAACCTGGCCAGAACTACAAAAGTTTAGATCAAAGCATATTTATTAAAATGACTTACTCAAGTACACGACCTAATGAGATAAGAATCTTTTCGATCTGACCAAGCTTGAGTTTTTATGAAAAGAACATCAAGACTTTTGCTCTCCTGATGATAAAAACGTTACATACAACATATGTAGATTATGTTCCACTTTAATTCAATTCATCCATCCATCTATTTTGTGACCCGCTTAATCCCTCATGGGGTCATGGGGGTTGCTGGTGCTTAGGGTTAGGGTCTAAGGAAACCCAGTAGATTGCATCAAGACTTGACAAGCAGCATTCACTCCTCCTGAAAGAGCATAGAGCTACAGGGACAGTCAGCTGCATTGTCCATGGCTTTGCACTAATCCCTCACACTGAGCAAGCATAGAGCAACAGTGGAAAGGAAAACTCCCCTTTAACGGGAAGGAAAAACCTCCAGCAGAACTACGCTCAGTGTGAATGGTCATCTGCCTCGACCGACTGGGGGTTAGAGAAGACAGAGCAGAGACACAATAAGAGAGACAAAAAAGCACAGGCACACATTGATCCAGGAATCTCTTCTACGTTATATGGTAATAGTGGGTGATCTGTCTTCCCTGGATGATGTCACAGCTAACAAAACGCCAGACCAGCTGTACCTACTATGAAAAAAAATGACAGAGAACAAAAAGTTAAAAGCTGAAATGATAACAAGCAATGCAAATTGGAAAACAGTAGGAGAACTTAGCAGAGTGAGAGAAATAGACCCAGATGTCCTCCAGCAGCCTAAGCCTATAGCAGCATAACTATAGAGATAGCCCAATGTAACCTAAGCCACTCTAACTATAAGCTTTGTCAAAAAAGGAAAATTTTAAGCCTAGTCTTAAAAGTAGACAGGAGGCCCGTTTACACTACACTTTTTTAACCGAGCCGAGCCAAGACCAGTCTGAGCTTGCATCAGTTAACCAAGATAAGACGACCGTTTACACACCACACTATCCCGGTTCCTTGGTTGCTCCTCGCCTCCTAGTGGCGATCTGTGGTACTACCACTCCCTGGGATTGAAGGCGGAAGCAGCAAAACAAATCAGTGGCGCCCGTAACATTCAGGATGTAATGCTTGATGTTGTGATATTTCGGAAGAAGGCAACCATTGGTGAATTTACTTGAGAGATTCGGCTTTTGGGAAGTGGGTGAGACAAACGAACATCTAATAAGGATTTACAGACGCAGGAAACAATGACAGACGCTGAGGTTCATCACACTGCTAAGCAGAATCATCACTGGAAACCGTGTGGCACGGTAAGGAAGCTAGTATTTTTATGAATGTCTGAAATTTGTCTGAATGGAGTGTGAATCGGGACGTGCAGCCAGACACGCCGGAAAAACCGCAAACAGTCAGCTGACTGTAAGGGGATGACTCGGTCTGCTCATGCGCTCTTTATCAGAAAACAGGCCAAGACCTACTCAGGAACTGGTCTGCAGTTAGCGCGGTCCGGTTATGTTTAGCGCGGTCCGGTTCAGTCTGCTGACCATTTACACACAAGAGTTATCTTGGTTACCGAGCTTGGACTGGTCTCGGCTTGGTTAAAAAAGTGTAGTGTAAACGGGCCTAGGGTGTCTGCCTCACGGATCTGCCTCCCATTCTACTTTTATAAACTCTAGGAACCACCAATAGAGCTGCAATCTGAGAGTGAAGTGCTCTGTTAATAATCAAGCTCCATCATATATCAGAGCTCTGATTACCCCGTATGTTCCTAAGGGCTTTATGCGTGATGAAGATAATTTAATATTATATTCTTGGTTTAACATCAGCTGAAGGCTTTAAACTGCATTTTGTAGACTTCCTGATAGTAAAGAATTACAATAGTCCAGCCTTGAAGTAATGGACTAGTTTTTCCAGCATCACCCCGGGACAGAGCATTTCTAATTTTGGCAATATTTTGGCAATAGGTGAAAAAAGGAAACCCTGAAAACCTGTTTAATATGGGATTTAAATGACATGTCTTGGTCAAAAATAACACCAAAAGTTTTTACTTTATCACCAGAGGCCAATATAATGCCATCCAGATTAAGTGATTGATTAAGACGTTCGTTTTTTGAGGACTGTGGTCCAAAGATTACAACTTCTGTCTTGTCAGAATTTAAAAGCAGGAAATTTAAAGTCATCCAGGTTTTGATGCCATCAAGACATGCTTGTAGTCGAAGTAATTGATTGGATTCATCAGGATTTATAAATAAATATAGCTGAGTGTCATCAGGATAACAGTGGAAGTGTAACATACAGGAAACTGGATCCAGAATTCAAACCAGGCAGGTCAGTGACGTTTCAAACAAGTTTATTAAAGGTACGCCGACACAGGCACTCGGTGCTGCCTGCTCGCTCAGAGACTGTTGGTTGTCAAACTACAGAAATATTTCAACAGCACAAGATCAAATTATGCTTTACACTAATATAATGCATAAAGAAATCAGTGTAATAAAGTGATGTAAAAACTTCGAAAACCTCATGAAACATTAAGTTATTTATCAAATTCAAATTGTAGTGTCTAATCTGAGAGACCCTATACCCTATTAACTAGTGACACCCACTTTAGCTAAAATAACTTCAGCAAGATGCTACTCATAGCCGCCTGCTGTCTGTTTGTCCCACTCCTTACTTGCAGCAGGGAGATGTATGAGGGGCCTCTTGCCTGTACAGCTTGCTTCAAGTCACCCCAAAGCTTCTCAATGGCAGCTTCTCAGCCCAGGACTTTGCATTTCTTCAGTCTCAGTCATTGTTTGGTGGATCTACTGCTATGTGTTAGATCACTGTCATGTTGCACAGTCCAATTCTGCTTAATTTTTAACTTTTTTTCAACAGATTTCTCACTTTTTGCTCATGCGGCAATTGATTGATGGCTTCTGAGCTGGCCAGATCATGCAAAGCATCTCCAAATTATGACAACTCCACCGCCATGTATCTTTTGGTATGAGGCTCTTTTACTGGAATGCTGTCTGTGGTTTACACCAACAATTTAGCTTTAGACCAATCTGTTCTGGTCTTTGTATATATCATCCCTAGGAAACTTTAGTCTAACCTTCATGTTTTTCTTAAGAACATGAAGAAAAACATGGGGGGGTCATGGCCGAGTGGTCAGAGCAGCGCGCTTGGACTCAGAGAAGGATGCAAGTACCCGGTTCGATCCCCAGTGCCGGCACTCTGGGTCCCTGAGCAAGACCCTTAACCCCAGATTGCTCCCCGGGCACCACACATGGCAGCCCACTGCTCTCCAAGGGGATGGGTTAAATGCAGAAAGCAAATTTCATTGTAATGTATGTTTCAATGACAATAAAGACGATATTATTTATACTTAGACACTTGTGCCGTCCCTTTCTTGTCGTACAGACATGTATTTTCATATTCTGAGCATTTCTGGAGATTTCTTTTAGCATCTTGAGGTCTGCTTTCAGACAAACTTGCTTGAACTGAAAGATCTGAGAAAACTGGCAGGTGTCCTCCATTTGTATATAGTTTTCCATACTGTGGAATGGCTGATTTCAAATTCATTTTAGGCCTCCTAAATCAGCTCCTCCGGGGGAATCCCAAGGCGTTCCCAGGCCAGCTGAGAAACATTGTCCCTCCAGCATGTCCTGGGTCTTCCTCTGGGTCTCCTCCCAGTGGGACGTGCCCAGAACACCTCACGTAAATATGTACAGACTGGACTTTTTCTTTCAGATGTTGTTAGTTGAAGAGAATCGAGGTAAAGAGCACAAATTTAACAGATTTAAGTGGGTTGAACAGAACTTTCCATAAAAAACTGCCAACTGTGATATTTATACAAAGGCCGCCAGACCACTTTTAGTTTAACAGACTAAAGGGGTTCAATTAAAAAGGTTTTATTAGTTAATAGTATATTAAGGTTTTATTAGTTAATATCTGAAATATTATAGACAATTTAAAAAAGCTTTTTAGCTTTGAATTACAAACAATAAAAAGGGCGACTTACATTTCCTGAAAATACAAATTTCCTGCTGATCACAGACTGATGTCGGCATTTTATTTCCTCTCCATTCCCTGGTTTTTCCTGCTGTGTGGGAGTGTGTGTTTGCAGTGTGACAGTAGCTGAGTGAGGTGAACCAGGATAAAATGTTACAGATGAAAACATTTAGACCGTTGCCTCCATACAACCATTAACTTGCTGAAAACACACTCACACTCACGCACACTCACATCACACACACACACACACACACACACACACACACACACACACACACACACACACACACACACACACACACACACACACACACTTTTCTCTCATCAGTAATTGCAGTGTAAGTGCAGTTCGGAGAGCCCACTCCTGCTTCTTACAGCCAGTTCATTCTTTTCTCATGTGCATGGCTGGTTTAATGATGCATTTGGATTGTAAATGAACAACAACATGTTTAATTACACGCCTCGGGTTTCTGCTTCGCCAATGTAGAATTATCTCTGCATTTCAAAAGCCATAGCCACAAAACCTGGATCTTGAACAAGGAGCTAGACGCAGAGCGCTTGCATACAATGCATACAAAATCTGCTTATTTTCAAGCACAAGGTCAGAAAATTTAACTGCAGAAAATGCCATATCGATCTGGAATAAAAGTAAAGAAGGACCCTCTGCTGTGGCCTTTCATGTGCATGCTCCCTGTTCATCCCTGAATTAAACAAGGATGCACCTCAGATTATCCAGAAGTGTGACATGATGTATGATGATTAAAGTATACCCTGCTAATGTGAATAAAGAGGGACATCTTATCTTGCATTTGTTCAATTAAAATGGATGCACACTGCACATTCATGGAGGGACTGGCAGACATGACTGAGGGATAAAAAAAAAGAACATGAAAGACAGAAGTCTGTGTTAAAAAAACAAAATAGGTCACAGCAAAATGTAATAAAATTCATAAACTCATAGTGAAATAGTTTCTGTCCCATCATGTTATAACATTATTACATTGCAGTGGTTATAAGAAAATGCTGTGGTTCCTTTTTTCAAAACTGATAATGTAATAATATGGTGCATTATAAAATAAACATTTACAAACCAGTATTTGTGTTCATCCTAATCAACATACAATTAATAACTGTCATGTTATGGATCCTAAATATTTCAATCTTTGAAACGCGGTTGAATAAATGCTAAACATTTGGTCACTTAAGTGCCTGATCTTAAAAGGTTTTAATGTATAAAAACAAATGCAAATTTGACAGCGTGAGGAAAGCTGATCTATAAACCAACTGCAACCAGAACTGTGTCAGCAAAATGAGCAGAATAGAAGGCACTGTCCATTCACCATGTTACCCTTCATTAATATGAAAAACATATGCTAATCATGGCAACATGAAAAATACCACACATTTTGCGGCGATTATTACAACATTCAATAATGACGTCGTATTACGTTTTAAAGTCCGAATTTATTAGATAATCTCTCTTCTTTAATTAAATGGAAAATTGTGTGGTGGGGAAGGAGCCGGAGCTAGTGCGCGAGGTTGAGAGGTTCTGACTATAGATAGTTGGGCTCACCTCGACGCATGGCTCTGGCTCTGGAACCAGTCTCCTCGAGAGGGGCTGGACATTCTTCCACTCTGGAGTTGCTCCTGGTGAGAGGGCATACTTGCTGCCCCTCATTTCGGTGCCTGCATGTTGGGGTTCACCCAGGTGAATGAGAGCGTGGCCTCCCTCCGCATATGTGTGGGGGGATGGGTTCTGACTGTTGTTTGTACTTATGCACCAAACAGCAGTTCAGATTACCCACCCTTTTTGGAGTCCTTGGAGGGGGTCCTGGAGAGTGCCACTACTGGGGACTCCCTCGTTTTGTTGGAGGACTTCAACGCTCACGTGGGCAATGACAGTGAGACCTGGAGAGGCGTGGTTGGGAGGAATGGCCCACCTGTTCTGAACTCGAGTGGTGTTCTGTTGTTGGACTTTTGTGCTTGTCACGGATTGTCCATCACGAACACCATGTTCAAGCATGAGGGTGTCCACATGTGCTCTTGGCACCAGGACACCCTAGGCTACAGTTCGATGATCGACTTTGTTGTCGTTTCATCTGACCTGCGGCCACATGTCTTGGACACTCGGGTGAAGAAAGGGGCGGAGGTCTCCACCTACCACTACCTGGTGGTGAGTTGGCTCCGATGGTGGGGGAAGAAGGCCAGTCAGGCCTGCGCACAAACGTATTGTGAGGGTTTGCTGGGAACGTCTGGCAGAGTCCTCCATTAGACGGAGCTTTAACTCCCACGTCCGGAAGAGCTTTGAACACGTCCCGAGGGAGGCGGGGGACATTGAGTCCGAGTGGACCATGTTCCGCGCCTCTATTGTTGAGGTGGCTAGTCTGAGCTGTGGCCGCAAGATTGTCGGTGCATGTCGCGGTGGCAACCCTCAAACACGCTGGTGGACACCAGCGGTGAGGGAAGCCGTCAAGCTGAAGAAGGAGTCCTACCGGGCTTTTTTGGCCTGTGGGACTCCGGAAGCAGCTGATGTGTACCGGCAGTCGAAGCAGTGGACGGCTCGGCTTGTTGCCGAGGCAAAATCTCGGGCGTGGGAGGAGTTCGGAGAGGCCATGGAGAAAGACTTCCGTACGGCTTCGAAGCGATTCTGGTCCACCATCCGACATCTCCAGAGGGGGAAGCAGTGCAGTACCAACACTGTTTATAGTGGGGGTGGTGTGCTGCTGACCTGAACACGGGCCGTCGTGCGTCGGTGGGCGGAATACTTCGAAGACCTCCTTAATCCCACCAACAGGTCTTCCATTGTGGAAGCAGAGCCTGGGGAATCTGGCTCGGGTTCTCCCATCTCTGGTGCTGAGGTCGCCGAGGTTGTTAAAAACGCTCCTTGGTGGCAAGGCCCCGGGGGTGGATGAGATTCGCCCTGAGTACCTCAAGGCTCTTGGTATGTTGTGGGGCTGTGTTGGTTAACGCAGCTCTGCAGCATCGCGTGGACATCGGGGCAGTTCCCCTGGATTGGCAGACTGGTGTGGTGGTCCCCCTATTCAAAAAGGGGGACCGCAGGGTGTGTTCCAACTACAGAGGAATCACACTCTTAAGCCTCCCTGGTAAGGTCTATTCAGGGGTTCTGGAAAGGAGGGTCCGTCAGATAGTCGAATCTCGGATTCAGGAAGATCAGTGTGGTTTTCATCCTGGCTGTGGAACACTGGATCAGTTCTACACCCTCAGCAGGATCCTGGAAGGGGCATGGGAGTTTGCCCAACCAGTCTACATGTGCTTTGTGGATCTGGAGAAGGCCTTCGACCGTGGCCCTCGAGGGATTCTGTGGGGGGTACTCCGGGAGTATGGAGTACCGGGCCCTTTAATAGTGGCTGTCAGGTCTATGTATGACCGGTGTCAGAGTCTGGTCCGCATTGCTGGCATTAAGTCAGACTTGTTTCCGTTGAGAGTTGGACTCCGCCAAGGTTGCCCTTTGTCACCGATTCTGTTCATAACTTTTATGGATGGAATTTCTAGGCGCAGCCAAGGTGTTGAGGGGAACGATTTTGGTGGCCTTGGGATTGCTTCCCTGCTATTCGCGGATGACGTGGTCCTACTGGCTTCATCAGGGCGTGATCTACAGCTCTCACTAGAGCAGTTCGCAGCCGAGTGTGATGCGGCTGGGATGAAAATCAGTGCCTCCAAATCCGAGACCATGGTCTTGAACCGGAAAAAGGTAGAGTGCCACCTCCGGGTTGGGGAGGATGTGCTGCCCCTAGTGGAGGAGTTCAAGTATCTTGGGGTGTTGTTCATGAATGAGGGGAAGATGGAGCGGGAGATCGACAGGCGGATTGGTGCGGCGTCTGCTGTGAAGCGGGCGCTGTACCAATCCGTTGTGGTGAAGAGAGAGCTGAGCCAATAGGCAAAACTCTCGATTTACCGGTCGATCTATATTCCTACCCTCATCTATTGTCACAAGCTTTGGGTCGTGACCGAAAGAACGAGATCCCGGATACATGCGGCCGAAATGAGTTTTCTCATCTCTAAGGGCTCTCCCTTAGAGATAGGGTGAGGAGCTCAGTCATCCGGGGAGGACTCAGAGTAGAGCCGCTGCTCCTCCTCGTTGAGAGGAACCACTTGAGATGGCTCAGCATCTGGTTAGGACGCCTCCCGGATTTCTCCCTGGTGAGGTGTTCCGGGCACGTCCCACCGGGAGGAGGCCCAGGGGAATACACAGGACACGCTGGAGGGACTATGTCTCTCGGCTGGCCTGGGAACGCCTTGGGATTCTCCCGGAGGAGCTGGCCCAAGTGGCTGGGGAGTGGGATGTCTGGGCCTCCCTACTGAAGCTGCTATCCCCGAGTAGCGACGCCGGATAAGGGGAAGAATATGCATCCATCCATCCATCCATCCATCCATCCGGATGGATCTTGCAGCCAGGACAAGGTGGATTAGCTTTCTGTGAGACTAATTGCAGAAGTGAAAAGGCAATAGACTCCCTCAAGTAACTGGAGAACTGCTTTTACGTGAAGTTGCAGATAACACAGAAAAAAAGATGTGAAGTTGCTTTATTGAAAATGAGTAAATTGGTGGAGCGGGTGTCTGAAAAGTCGCTGGGAAAAACAGTGACAGAGAGCGTCAGCCTCCTCAGAACATGACAGGAGGGTGTGTCTGCCTTTCCCTCCTGCATCTGAAATCTATGGGAGTTTCAGTCTGGCAGAGACCCAAGCGAGTCAGCCGCCTATGGTTTGTTTTTGTTATCAAGAGCGATCCAGACCTTTGCGATAGTTGAGCGGACCCGGCCAGTCTGCCTCTGACTATATACGGTTATTTTTCCCTTCTTTAATATATTCATTATGACTCACACTCTGTTTTTTTAATAATTCATCATACTTCATTTTATTCTCATTCATTAATCAGCCAAATGTTTATTTTTATGTTGATATAGAAATATATGTTGTTAAAGCCATTATGAAATAATTCATGTCAGAATGAATTCTGACCATGTAACCGGAGGACAAATCAAAATGGATTGTGAGCAAGGAATTTCACCACCCTGCTACAGGGACACCCGTCACAGCAGGGATTCCATGTTGCTACAAAACCTTTGCTCCCACAGGACAGACCCTGGCCGTTTCTCAATATGCGTTCTTGAGCGGTCTCGTGTGCTCGTGACACATCATCAGCCTCAGCCCGAGCACTGTTCCAATTGCCGAGAACACGCCGAGTCTCCGGATGTTGTTCTCGCCCCGCCCTCTTTATCAAGCATGCATCAGAGCAGACTTGTGCGTTCTTCAGACTGATGTCTTGCCCCGAATGCACCGCGGCCGCAGCTTGATTCGAGACAGCGCAAACAGAGCTCACAGTGGTAAGTTAAAAATTCCCTTTTCTGCTGCTGTTGTTCTTCAAAAGTACGTTTTCAGATTGTTTGAGGCAAGAACATTATACTTTTAAGCTTCCCTCTGTGGCCTGTTTGCAGAGCTAGTACATAATTTTAAAAAAAAGTCCGACGTTGAGCGGAACGGAGTGACCCGCAGACCTCCGTTAGTCCGTCTTTAGTACACTTCTGTCAGTCAAGTAGTGTGCATAGTACCGCTGGTTATGCTTTATTTGTTTTGTGTTTATCTGACTGACGTGTGTTGCTTTATTAACTCAATACTTGCTGGAATAAATTGTAAATGTCTCCCAAGGACGACAGCAGCATATACAATTAATTAATAAATAAAATCTATAAATGTTTTTCCTATCTAAGTGAGTTTCTTCTGAGTCAGGACACGAATAATTGAGAGGAGAAAGAGGGACAGAAAACAATAGTAACTAGAGCTGCAAGCAGTTATTAACGGGTTTCAAGCCCACGCACCGCCCCCTTTGAGCATGTTCCTGGACTTCAGCATTCAACACCCTCATCCAAACCCACCTACGCCGCGCCCCCTTTGAGCATGTTCCTGGACTTCAGCGTTCAACACCCTCATCCCACAGCATCTGGTGGAAAAACTGGAACATCTGGGCTTCAGCACACCACCTCACCACTTCCTCACCTCCTGACCACTGTTGGTCCAGGTCTGACAGACCACCTCTGATGTCATCACCCTCAGCACAGGCTCCCCTCAGGGCTGCATCCAGAGCCCCTTGCTGTTTACTCTGATGACACACGACTGCACCCCCAGGTTCACCACCAATCACATCATGAAGTTCGCAGATGACACAAATTCATCAACAGTTCAGCTATGGAGGTGGTTAGCAGCACCAAGTTCCTGGGGGTGCACATCACAGTCAACCTCACCTGGTCTGTGAACACCACGTCACTGGTGAAGAGGGCACAGAAGCGCTTGTACTTCCTGCAGAGGATGAGGAGAGCCCACCTGTCCCCACACATTCTCACAACCTTCTACAGAAGTACCATAGAGAGCATTCAGACCAGCTGTCTCTCTGTGTGGTGTGGAGGCAGCAGCACCTCCGACTGGTGGAAAATGAGGAGAGTGGTGGGGACAGCAGAAGGGATCATCGGGGCTCCTCTTCCCTCCATTAAGGACATTTCATCCCAGCGCTGCATGTCCCCAGCCCATAGCATCAACAATGACCCTCAAACCCCCACCATGAACTGTTCCCCATATATATATATATATATATTAGAGCTGGGCAACGATTAAAATATTTAATCGCGATTAATCGCCCTGATTAATCGCGATTAATCGCGATTAATCGCGATTAATCGCATTGTATTTACAAACTCCAAGAATGAATTCAAAAGTAGTGTAAAGAGCACTTTTATTTTAATGTTATGCTGCCATATGAACAAAAGTGTTGTAACATTTGTAGCAATTATTTTATACTGTATATTTTCAACCCATCTATTGAATTTAGTGCACTACTTGATCTTTTCTTCATAAGAGAACAGCAAGCACTGCAGCCAAAATATGGCCTTTTTTGACCTGCTGTATATTAGCCAGTCCCTAAGCTTGATGTATCATGAAACTGTTGACCTTTTGGGTTTTGTGGTTTTTATTTTATTATTACAATTAAATAATAATAATAATATAATAATAATAATAATATTATGTTCAGTGTTTTTTCGCTAATCCACCTCTTATATATTTCAATCTTTATGTAATTTTGTCTGTGTTGTGTGCACCTGCCTGTTGCTTTAATCCTATACATTTCCCCGTCCTGGGATAAAAAAAGGATTAGCTAATGTTATCTTATCTTAAATAACACTTTTTAATATATGTACTGGGTTCTTTCAAGGTCTTAATTACATGTTATGTGTGGGCTCCAGTAACATCCATCCATCCATCCATCCATCCATCCATCCACTGATCTACCTGGATGTTCCCTGGAGGACTGAAACGCCTCAGTCAGTGACGTCAGTCTGTGGGTCTGTCGGGGCAATGAGAGAAGTTTCGTCTCCTCTCTCCGTTTCTGGGGCTCGACGTTTTCATGTTTTTTCACGTGCTTAGATAAATTTGTTGTGTTTCCACTGAAATGAACCAGCTTTTTACAAAACATACAGCTTGATTTCATTTACGGTTTTAAAATAAAGCCAAACGGTGCTACTTCCCCGTTCATGTTTTTTCGCTGCTGCGGTCTCTCTCAGCTGTTTGTGTATTAAGTTTGTGTGAGACCTGAGTGGGCGGGCCAGGCTGAGCCTGCGTGCTGATTGGCTGGCGCCGCTGAGCCATGTACGAGAGGGGAGGGGGAGCGCGCTGCAGTCAGCGCGCGTGCTGACTGACTGAAAGCATGTGAGCAACGTGCGTTAATGCGCGATAAAATAAATATCGCCGTTAATAGTCTAATGAATTAACGCGAAATTAACGCGTTAACTTGCCCAGCCCTAATATATATATATATATATATATATATATATATATATATATATATATATATATAATGAATGTTCTTCATTTACAGTGACTCTTTAAACCATTAATGCTATTACTCCTTTTCATGACAACTCATAATATATGAATTACATGTTTCCCGTAACTTTTACCTTTTTATTCTGAGTTAAACCAAAATATTCTCTTCTTATCCTTGTAGCATGTAGTGTTAAATAAGACTAAAATTGTTTCATTTGAATCAAGGTATGCAGATGTTGATAGATATATCTATCTATCAGTGACGTGCGGTAGGGTTCATAGCTGGTGAAGCACTGACATCATCAGTCAGATTTACAAATATATACACTCTACAGAGTAGACTCATTGCAAAGTGCTGAAGGAGACTGGTTGAGGCAAATCAATTAACCAAGAGACATGGAAAAAATATTGATTATTTGTTAAAAAAATAAATAAAACTAAATTATTTGTCATTTGATTGGTAGCAGTATATGAGTTATGATGGATTTCTACATTTGTAACACATTCAAAAACTAACCTACATTTGTCAGGATTTGTCTTTGATGAACCCAGAACCACACACACAGGACTAAAGTTGAGGAGTTTTATTGACAGGTTTGATGGGATGGTGGGTGATGTAACCAGAAATCCAGGAACACACAGGTACAGGGGTGTAGATGAAGGCAGGAGCTGACAGCCTGGAGCTAGAGTCCATAAAGACCCAAAGTGGCCAGGAAGCACAGTGGTCCGAGTAGCAGATCTCTAGAGACACCTGGACACAGAGCAGAAACTTCTCCAGGGAAACACAGGGGTAACAGTCCTTAGAGTGACTGGCTAGACTGACCTTTACACGAGAGGAACAAATCTTCAAAGGCAAAACGAGGACTGGCATGGAGAGGTGGTGACTGAAGTCGGACCGGCACAAGAGTGAGACAGAGGGAGGCTTAAATAGGGAGACTAGGAGGTGAAATGCATCTGACTGATTACCAACAGGTGTGGCTAATGGCTGTGGGAGGGAGAGCTGGGTGAACTACAAAACAAGAAAGAAGCCAGACAACTTAAACCATGACAACATTACGCACATTTCATTACAAAAACAAAACATGAATAATTATTGCTGTCTTACCTCTACTTAGAAATGAAGTCCAGCTGAGCTCTTTCTGAACAAAAATATCATAATTTTCCGGTAAAAGTTCTCTTTATCTTCTTCAGTTTTAAAAGTTTCTCAGTCTCAGTGGAGCTCACTGCCAGGGAGGAAAGCTTTCCTTCATCAGTCCTGTTCCAGCTGTATGTTTAGAGTCTTTTTAGTGCTTTACTTGTTTAGCAAAACTCGCTAATAACACATCCATAACCTGCTTTGACTCTACTATTTGGGGATCAGAGCGGTGCCCCTTGAGCGCCCCCTGCCTAGAGGCCAAGGAACTGCCGGCCTCACCTACAACCAGCTCTTTGGCTTTTATGATTGCCCAGCAGCACACGAAAACACATAGTTTAATTACCAAAACACAATTCGTAATCCACATATATTAAATTGTGGAAAATCAGTTCATCAGTGTTTGAACAATTGAATTTATGATCTAGAGACAGGAAGATGCATTCACGGAATGGAAGTCAGCGCAGTTAACATGGGATTGCGCAATCCCAGGGGAGGCCAAGATCGCTGGCTTGGTGGCGCTTCACTATCAAGCACCACCAAGGATTTACGTTAAAAATAGCCAAAAGTCTTCGATTTTAAAGAGAATATGATAAAAAAATAAGGAAATTAGATTAAAAAAACAAATATTATTACAAATGACTGAGTGAATCACAACATATATTGTTATTATTCTATATTTTCTTTCTTTCCATGATTGCCTCCCCTGAATGCATGTCACTGCTATCTATAACTATAACCCATAAACTTTGCACAACATTCGCATATTTTCTCATTTTGCATCATTGCATCTCCAACTAGCACTACAAATGCTGTCGAACTCTCAGTTTCTAAATGCATTCTCGCACAAATGCCTTTTGCACAATCAATTCAGTACATACAAATGGTTTTAAAAATACTTACCTGTACACTGTGACTTTCTCATGCATTGTTTACACTTCAATTGTTTACTTTTAAATCACTGCTGCACCTTATACTGTAATTTAAATTGACTGTAATTTACAAGCTGTATTCTTGCACAAATTGCCCTCTGCACAATCAATTCTGCATATACAAATGTTTTTTAAAAATACACACCTGTACACTGTGACATCTCTTGATTTGTTTGCATTTCAATTGTTTACTTCAAATCACTGCTGCACCTTATACTGTAATTTATTTTACTGCAATTTACAAGCTGTATGCAACAGAATTTCGTTCTGTACGCACTCTGTGCATACAAAATGACAAATAAAGTTTTCTAATTCTCTCTAAGTCTATCTATCTATCCATATTATATTATAGTGTTACTCTTCGAATAAGTCTGATCCATATCTGAACTATGGATCTTTTCAAATGTTCTTGCCATTACTTCTACTTTTTATTCATTTGTTAATGCTGTTCCTTCTTCATGTTTTAGAACTGGATATGGTCTCTCTGATCTATTTCCCTTCATTTTCTTAATCATTCCCCATACCTCAGCTATAGAAGTTGTTCTGCCTATTGAATCACAAAAATCTCTCCATTTAGTCTTCTTTGCCTTCTAAATAACTTTCCTTGCTTCTGCTTGATCTTCTTTATATTCAATTAATTTTTTTAAATTATGTGTTCTTTAGAAAACCTTAAAAGCTATCTTCCCTCTTCAAGTCTCTGCTCCGCTTAAAAAAAAAAACACGGGATGTGACGTCACTTCCGGTGATGTGCCCAAATATGGGCATAATGGCCGTCCTGTTCACAGATCTGGATGGGAGAGCTCTGGTTGATGAGAGATGTGAACTGATCACAAACTTCATAAATTTGTTAAAAATCAACTGTTTGCTCTAAAATTCTGAAAATATTCATGGATCTCAAAGAGTGTTTTATCTAACTATGTGATTTTTTTTAAACGCCCATTGAAAAAGCGTTTCAGAGAAAAAAAATATTAGCCTTTATAGTCTTGCACGTGTGAATTTCAAAGTCTTTGAAATAGTTCAAAATCAGCTGGATTTTTACCAAACTGAAGTAAACATTTAGTCTGAATGTGCTTTACAAATAGTGGCCATTTGTATTGGGATTGACCAATATTTGTGGAAAATACATTGATTTCTCCATTTTACAAACTTTTAAAAAATCAGAGTGTGCAACTTTGAAAAACCTTGATACATGCAGTGAGAGAATTGTTACACCTTATTCAAGGAATACATCCTGAAAATCTGAGATCGTTACACCACAAAATTGATTTTTAGTAATTTTTTGAAGTTTTCAAGTTTTTTTTCACACTTTTGGAAATAGGCCCCGCCCACTTATTTCAATCATTACCATATTTAAGACTTTAGTTAAGGGCTATTACTGGAAGGGGATGAAAAAGGTTTTGTAAAAATCGGATAAGCCATTCTTGCGTAGTAGATTTCTTGACATCACAGCGCCCCCTATTGATGGATGATTCTCAAACGCGGGTCACATGTGCAAAATCTTATTTGGACAATGGGTTATGAAGGACATGTCAAAATCTGTGATTGTTTGCTAGCTAGCAAACAATCACTTATTTTAGCGTTACTTTTCGAAAAAGTCAAAATTCAAAAATCTGCCGCGTTAACTTTTTTTATTTGTCCATTACATGGTTATATATGGAGTTTTGCGCGGATTGCACAAAATATGTAGGAGGAGTTTAACTAGAAATGTTTAAGCTTTGTAGCCATGTAGCGCGAAAACTAGCTGGGAAACGAAGGGTGTGCCAATTCACTTTATTTTGCAGAATCATCCAATAAACAAAGTGATGTGAAGTTTTTGAGTGTGGGACCAGTAGTTTGGTTGTTATACGCCAAACTGCATTGTCCTTTGTTATAGCGCCCCCTAGTTGTTGAGGGGTCTGAATTTCTGGGTTTGAGTCGAGGCGCACATTATGTACTTAGATACCTGATTCAATAGGTTCATTACAAATCCGTGTGGGCTGCCCAACGCGTTTTAATTCCGTAATAATAATAATAACTAGAACTGCAAGCAGTTATCAACGGGTTCCAAGCCCATGCACCGCCCCCTTTGAGCATGTTCCTGGACTTCAGCCCGCCCCCTTTGAGCATGTTTCTGGACTTCAGCGTTTAACACCCTCATCCCACAGCATCTGGTGGAGAGTGGTGAGGACAGCAGAAGGGATCATCGGGGCTCCTCTCCTGTCCATAAGGACATTTCATCCCAGCGCTGCATGTCCCGAGCCCATAACATTATCAGAGACCCCTCACACCTCCACCGTGGACTGTTCTCCCCTTTGCCCACTGGGAAAAGGTTCTGCAGCATCCGCTGCACGTTCACCAGTTTTTGCAACAGCTTTTTCCCTGTTGCCATCAGACTGTTGAACTCTAAACAGCAACAGTAAAAGTGCATATTCATACATATATATACCATGGGTTAAAGCAAAAATAATCAGTTTGACTGAAAGCCCATATATTCCCGGGCCGTGGACATAATGCCACATCAGTTACCTCACTTGTTTATTGTGCAAAGTCAACATTAACCAAATCTGGTAGGTCTACAATATCCATTGACCATTCCTGTATCTTTCCCACCTTTCAGCTTCAGAGCCTTGGCGTTATCCTGGCCAGCCTCCCATCCTCTCCTTCACTTTCCACATCATCACCTGGTTAACTTTCATCTCGGCAGCATCAAGTTCTTACTTCACACTGTTGTCAAACTGGTTCACAGTCCACTCACCTCTTGACTTTACAATGTCAGCTCCCTTCCCTCCTTGTCCTCCAGAAAACCTCCATAAACTGCAGCTAGTACAAAGACAGCAGCTTCATCATTACATCATCTACTTCACTCCTGTACATGAACTCCACTGGCTCCCTGTCACATTCAATATAAACCATTCCTATGATCATACAAGGCCAACCACAAGCATGGACAATGCAGGACACATAACCAACACTATGATGACGTCATATATTTTAATTTAACACAGATCGCACATTACAATAATCAGTCTGTTTTTCCTATTATTGCACAGCAATTAATTATCACAACTCATGAGTTTATAAAAAGGCATTATTTAACTTTTTTGAAGTCTAATAAAATGGTTATATTTTAGCCCTGTGACTGGCGACCTGTCCAGGATGTAATCTGTGTCCCTGACTAGGAAGAGCCACCTGCCGTCCCCCCCACCCCCATTACCCTGTTTCCCCATCAGATAGGGCTTGACGTTACACCTGTACCGAAAACCGAGTATAGAAAATCCATGGATGGATGGGATCTTAAATTTTTGAAGTTCAATAAAATTGCTCAAAGTTTATCAGAAAAAAAATACTTGCTTTTTAAGATGAACACTTTAATTAGAGAAATGTTATTAAACTTTGCATAAAGTTAAATATTGCTGTAGGTAATCTTGGCTGCTGTAGCTTGTCTCTCCGGCAGGTGATTTTGGGTTGAATAAAATTAGTTCATAGAACCAGAGGAGGCTTTCTCAGCTGGTTCTAGTGCGACTTGGTTCTACAGTGTCGTTTCACTTCACCCTCTACACTGTTAAAAAAAAAAACTTCATAAAAGTTTTCTGACAATCGCCTTTCTCTGGCCTCACCCAGTTAGAACCCGTTCTCCAGTCCATATTGTAGCTGCAGTTTATTTATTTTTATTTGACGTAGTTTCCTTAATAATTTGAGTGAGAGTGTGTATGTGTTTGTGCATAATGTGAAAGATGTATTTTGACTGAAAGTAAATTGTTACTTTAATAATAATAAAAAAAACACTTCGAGTGATCCTGTATTTATATAAAATGGTCTGGGCTAAGCCCCGGATGTCCTTCAAAGCTCGAAACGCCCCTGGTCATTAATACTATGTCTTATCAGGCGCGGGCAGATGGCCTCTGCTGACAACTGCGCGCAGTAATTGCGGAGCGCAATCAGCGCGCTCCGCCTCTTAGACAACCGATTTCAGGTGTGTTGGATTGTTAAAGGGAGAACTGTCAATCAAATCTGGCACAACTGTTGTGTTTTGGCTAATTATGAAGGCACATTTTGTGTTGCTGACTAAGTCAATTTATTTCTGTATGTTAATTGTTGTAGTGCTATGTAAGAAGTTATCTAACTGACTAGACTATCAAAAAAAGATATTTAATAAAACACACGAGCAGCATACTGTACCTTTTTTGTATTTTCTTGTTTAAGTGGAATTGCAACGAAAACAAATCAAGTACAATTTACAAAATCTAAAAAAATCCTTAACCATTTCATATCTTATAATTACACACCATACACTGCTTTAAATTATCCTGCAAATTAATATATATAAAATCTAAACAACAATAGTTGCAAAATACTTAAGATAACCTTAAGAAGAAGCAACTTTAAAAACAAGGGTTACAAGACAACTGCACTTCAAACATTTTTTTTTGTAAATTATGACACTGCCTTTTAAAGAAATTTGCACATCTGTGGATGTGTCATTAATACTATGTCTTATCAGGCGCGGGCAGATGGCCTCTGCTGACAACTGCGCACAGTAATTGCAGAGCGCAATCAGCGCGCTCCGCCTCTTAGACAACCGATTTCAGGTGTGTTGGATTGTTAAAGGGAGAAAACCAACTTTTCTCTTTAATAAAGCTAATCAAAACATCACACATCACCTTCACTCAATCCTGAGGATTTCCTCAGCTCAGAGTCTAACCGTGAACATTGATAAACTGTTTACATCTAAAAAAAAAAAGCACTCACCAGGATTATGTTTCAACAAAAAACTTTGTTGTCTTGCTTAACAGGTTTCCCACATCTTGTGCCTGAAGAACACGCTAGCTCTGAGCAGCCAGGAAGAAGCAACTACGTTCATCGGTGGTGCATTCAGAGTTCATGGGACAATTCAGTACTCAACAAAAAACGTGTTTTTCTTCAATCAATAAAAAAGTATATATATATATATATAATATAAACATTTTAAAAATAATTGAACAAAAACATGTTTCTTCTTGAGTTTTGAATTGTCTCATGCACTGTGAATGCACCGCACCAGCGTCGCTCACAGCTTCTTCTTTGGATGATGAGCGTTTTTTTCCACACTTTTGGAAATAGGCCCCGCCCACTTGTTTCAATAAATACCATATTTAATACTTTAGTTAAGGGCAATGTCTGGAAGGGAATGAAGAAAGTTTTGTAAAAATCCGATCAGCCATTCTTGCGTAGTAGATTTCTTGACATCACAGCGCCCCCTAGTGATGGACGATCCTCAAATGCGGGTCACATGTGCAAAATCTTATTTGGACTATGTGTTATGAAGGACATGTCAAAATCTGTTATGGTTTTAGAATAATCAGCAATTACATTTAGAGCTAGCTAGCTAACAATAACTTATTTTAGCGTTACTTTTCGAAAAAGTCAAAATTCAAAAATCCGCCGCATTAACTTTTTTTATTTGTCCATGACACGGTTATATATGGAGTTTTGCGCAGATTGCACAAAAAATGTAGGAGGAGTTTAACAAGAAAGGTTTAACCTTTGTAGCCATGTAGCGCGAAAACTAGCTGGGAAACGAAGGGTGTGCCAATTCACTTTATTTTGCAGAATCATCCAATAAACAAAGTGCCATCAAGTTTTTGAGTGTAGGACCAGTAGTTTGGTGGTTACAAGCGTAAACGCGTTGTCCTTTATTATAGCGCCCCCTAGTTGTTGAGGGGTCGGAATTTCTGGGTTTGAGTAGGGGCGCACGTTCTGAACTTAGATACCTGATCCAATTGATTTGTTACAAATCCGCGTGGGCTCCACAATGCGTTTTAATTCCGTAATAATAATAATAATAACTAGAACTGCAAGCAGTTATTAACGGGTTCCAAGCCCACGCACCGCCCCCTTTGAGCATGTTCCTGGACTTCAGCATTCAATCCCACAGCATCTGGTAGAAAAACTGGAACATCTGGGCTTCAGCACACCCCTTCACCACTTCCTCACCTCCTGAGCACTGTCGGTCCGGGTCTGACAGACCACCTCTGATGTCATCACCCTCAGCACGGGCTCCCCTCAGGGCTGCATCCGGAGCCCCTTGCTGTTTACTCTGATGACACACGACTGCACCCCCAGGTTCACATCATGAAGTTCGCAGATGACAAACTCATCAACAGCTCAGCTGTGGAGGTGGTTAGCAGCACCAAGTTCCTGGGGGTGCACATCACGGTTAACCTCACCTGGTCTGTGAACACCACGTCACTGGTGAAGAGGGCACAGAAGCGCTTGTACTTCCTGCAGAGGATGAGGAGAGCGCACCTGTCCCTGCACATTCTCATAACCTTCTACAGAAGTACCATAGAAAGCATTCTGACCAGCTGTCTCTCTGTGTGGTGTGGAGGCTGCAGCCCCTCCGACTGGTGGAAAATGAGGAGAGTGGTGGGGACAGCAGAAGGGATCATAGGGGCTCCTCTCTCCTCCATTAAGGACATTTCATCCCAGCGCTGCATGTCCCCAGCCCATAGCATCAACAGAGACCCTCAAACCCCCACCATGAACTGTTCCCCATATATATCTATCTATATATATATATATATCTATATATATATATATATATATATATATATATATATATATATATATATATATATATAAATGAATGATCTTCATTTACAGCGACCCTTTAAACAATTAATGCTATTACTCCTTTTCATGACAACTCATAATATATGAATGACATGTTTCCCGTAACTTATACCTTTTTATTCTAAGTTCAACCAAGATATTCTCTTCTTATCCTTGTAGCTTGTAGTGTTAAATAAGACTAAAATCGTTTCATTTGAATCAAGGTATGCAGATGTTGATAGATATATCTATCTATCAGTGACGTGCGGTAGGGTTCATAGCTGGTGAAGCACTGACATCATCAGTCAGATCGTTACACCACAAAATTGATTTTTGGTAATTTTTTGAAGTTTTGAAGGTTTTTTTCAAACTTTTGGAAATAGGCCCCGCCCACTTGTTTCAATTATTACCATATTTAACTTCTGAGTTCAGGGGTATGACTGGAAGGGGATGAAGAAGGTTTTGTAAATATCCGATCAGCCATTCTTGCGTAGTAGATTTCTTGACATCACAGCGCCCCCTAGTGATGGACGATCCTCAAACGCGGGTCACATGTGCAAAATCTTATCTGGACTAAGTGTTATGAAGGACATGTCAAAATCTGTTATGGTTTTACAATAATCAGCAATTACATTTCGAGCTAGCTAGCAAACAATCACTTATTTTAGCGTTACTTTTCGAAAAAGTAAAAATTCCAAAATCTGCCACGTTAACTTTTTTATTTGTCCATGACACGCTTATATATGAAGTTTTGTGCGGATCGCACAAAAAATGTAGGAGGAGTTTAACAAGAAAGGTTTAACCTTTGTAGCCATGTAGCGCGAAAACTAGCTGGGAAACGAAAGGTGTGCCAATTCCCTTTTTGATGCAGAAACATCCAATAAACAAAGTACTATCAAGTTTTTGAGTGTAGGACCAGTAGTTTGGTGTTTACAGGCCAAAACGCATTGTCCTTTGTTATAGCGCCCCCTAGTTGTTGAGGGGTCTGAATTTCTGGGTTTGAGTAGAGGCGCACATTTTGTACTTAGATACCTGATTCAATAGGTTCGTTATAAATCCGCTTGGGCTGCACAACGCGTTTTAATTCCGTAATAATAATAATAAATAATTTAAAAACACGAGAAAAACAATAGGATTCTCTGCTCACAGAGCAGACGAACGGCATAGCCGTTCACCTGCGCTGCGGGCTTGGAACCCTAATAATAAATAATTTAAAAACACACGAAAAACAATAGGGTTCGCCTGCGCTGCGGGCTTGGAACCCTAATAATAGTATATGAAAATATATAAATATAAATATATTTATTTTATACAAATGTTTTATCTTTGGAACAGAATGAAGGTGTAATATATTCAACAAATTATTAACAGTTACTAACATGGTTTAAAACAAAGAAATAACTCCTATTAAGATCTTATGCAAATAGACAATGCCTATAAACTTACAATTAAAAATAGTTGGAATGGAAATTAATTTACTGATTATGTAATGTATTTTCACAGGTGGTGAAAAAAATTAAATGAAGCAGCATGTGAACATGACTCCAACTGATCTACGTTAGGTCAGATGTATTCATGTTCACTTAAACATGCAGCCAGCTGGAGCAGCTCCCTGTCTTCAGCCGCCGGATGGCTGTTCTCCTCTGGGTCAACCTCCTCGTCCTCCACGTCAAGCTGGTCCCCTTCCTCTATACAAATATTGTGGAAGATGAAGCAGGCGGTGATTACTTTTGGGGCAAACGTCAGGCAGACCTCCAGCGCCTTTGTGTCTTCAGACCACCAAAGGCACACTCAGTGATGTTTCTTGCCTTGGCATGGTGCCTGTTGTAGCATGCATCCACTTGACTTGTACCAAATATAAAATAAACTTGTAATTTAGGTAATATGCTGATATGTCTTAATCTTCTATCCAATTAATATAATGCATGTATCAATTGTGTGTCATTGTTGGCTCTATTTAAGGACAAGAAGGTAAGAGATCTTACTGGCAAGCTGTTTCCCTATAGGATGCACCGCAGGCCAGCCAGTAGAGGGTCACCAGGACCTCTATCTCTCGTGGCCATTCATGGGCCCTCTGGATGGGCAGCAGCTGAAGGAGGAGGACGATGGTGGCCCTGTTTAGCCTGAGTGCTGGTTTTAGGTCCCCTTCATTAAAAATATTTGGAGGACTGGCACAGAGGTGTTCATCCTCACACATTTTGTTTCTGTTTCTTCCTGTAAATAAAAAATGCCAAATGTTACCATATATATATATATATATATATATATATATATATATATATATATATATTAGGGCTGGGCAAGTTAATGCGTTAATTTCGCGTTAACTCATTAGACTATTAACGGCGATATTTTCTTTAACGCGCATTAAGGCATGTTGCTCACATGCTTTTATTTTGTGAAGGTCTGTTGCTGTGGTGTAGGGGTTTGAATCAGAACAGTAGGTGGCGATTATGCGCCAATAACCTCGCTATCAGTCAAACCTCGGATTCAAGCAGGAAGACGAAAGGTGCTGGCTGGTTAAAGGAAAACGCGGAAAAAACAAAGCTGACATGGGGAAGGCGGTGTTTCCCGCAGGAATTTGCTTAGGCGAGGCGGTGAGTTGGCGAACGGCACAAGTTTTGTGCGGAGCGGAGCGAGGTCTGCATCGACGCCGTCGGTGAAGTCGCTTCTCGTTTCAAAGTATCCATGTGTTTTTGCCTGTTTTTCCCTGCCATTCACTATATGCACGCGAGAAAGCAACAACAAAAAAACGCGTGTTAACGTCAAATAAACGCAAGCAACGCAAGCATATCGAGTTAGCAAGCATTTCAGTTTAAAGTTCTTCCAGCATCGAATATGACAGAAACAAGTTAGTTGTAACCACTGCCAAATTAAACTTTGGTATTGAACATAAAATGGTAATGCTGCTCCCTGCGGTTACCTCAGAAATTGCCTGTTTTTGGTAGATTTTTTCCTCATAAAGAGAATTCCCTGTCAGTGGCAATAAGCTTTAATTTATTATTATTGCTATTTTTTGTTTTACATGTTTAAGTTGAGCTTTACACTAAATATGTGTTACTGATAAGTGCTACAAATGTTACAACACTTTTGTTCATATGGCAGCAGAACATTAAAATAAAAGTGCTCTTTACACTACTTTTGAATTCATTCTTGGAGTTTGTAAATACAATGCGATTAATCGCGATTAATCAGGCCAAAATTATGAGATTATCGCGATTTAATATTTTTTAATCTTGCCAGCCCTAATATCCTAAATCTATATATATATTATATTATATATATATATATAGATTAGATAGATAGATAGATAGATAGATAGATAGATAGATAGATAGATAGATAGATAGATAGATAGATAGATCTATCAACATGTGCATGCCTTGATTTAAATGAAATGATTTTAGTCTTATTTAACAGTACAAGCTACAAGGATAAGAGAGAATACTTGGTTGAAACTTAGAATAAAAAGTAATGACGTCGGGAAACTGTAATATATATTAAAGGAACATTCATTTATTTAATATATATATATAATATATATATATATAATATATATATAATATATATAGAGAGAGAGAGAGAGAGGAGAGAGAGAGAGAGAGAGAGTTTTAGATATGAAGAACAGTTATTATGCTGCAGTTGGAAAATACATTTGATTGTATTAATAAATATGGCGGAAGCGAGGCATTGAGAAACATCAATATTCAATGGTGTCATATTATAAAGGTTAGGTTGTTGGTTGGACCCAAATGCAGAGAGACCAAGGGAGGAAGCAGTTAAGAGTGAGTTTAATAACAAAAAATTCAAAAACTTACAAAAGGCACTGGAGAACTCAGGAGCAAAAACCAAAACGTAAACCTGGGGTGGAACACGAGGACGTGATGAGGCAAGGTGACAGGCACCAGTGGGCACAGGAGTGGCACAGGAAGCAGAGCCGAGAGAAGGAACAGTAGAAACCAGCATGAGTGGAGAAATGAGAGGAGCTTAAATACTGTGAGGAAAAGAGCTGGAAACAAAGGCAGGGGTAGATTGGTTAATTAGACACAGGTGTGGAGAAGGAGCTGAGAGAGAAACTGTGGAGAGAGATTGAGATGGTGGCAATAGGAGGTGAAAGGAACAAAAGCAGGCAGAATGTAACTAAATAATGATATACAAAAAAACAAAAACCAACGTCCTAAAGGAGGAACACGGCGAGGCAAGATGTCTGGCAGACCTCCCGGAGGACGCCCCCGGTGTGGAGGCTTCTCTGGTGGGTGTCCTGGAGGACGGCCCCGGCGTGGAGGCTTCTCTGGCGGTCCCGGCAATGTAGCAACACCCTAGGCAGCCGGCAACGATGCAGGACCCTTGGTGGACAGCAACGACGATGGACCCCCACCTCGAGGGACACTGGAGCAAAGGCTGGAGGCGGGCCCACTGGGACAGCCTCCTGACTAGACAGTGGAGAAAAGATGGGCGGCGGGTCCTCCTGGACCACTAACCCACAGGACGCTGGAGAGCAGATGGGCGACGGGTCTTCCTGAACCGCCACCTCGCAGGATGTTGGAGCACTGATGGGAGGTGGGTCCACCTGGATGAGCAGGTGGGCAGCGGGTCCCCTTGGACCGCCACCTCGCATGAGGCTGGAGAGCAGATGGACGACGGGTCCTCCTGTACCACCACCTCGCAGGACGCTGGAGAGCAGATGGGCGACGGGTCCTCCTGGACCGCCACCTCGCAGGACGCTGGAGAGCCGATGGGCAACGGGTCCTCCTGGACCGCCACCTCACAGGATGCTGGAGCACTGATGGGAGGCTGGTTCACCTGGACCGTCACCTCACAGGACACTGGAGTGCAGGTGGGCAGCGGGTCCTCCTGGACCGCCACCTTGCAGGACATTGTAGAGCAGGTGGGCGGTGGGTCCCACTGGACTGCCACCTTGCAGGACACTGGAACATCGATGGGCTGTGGGTCCTCCTGGACTGCCACCTCACAGGACACTGGAGAGCAAGTGGCCGGCGGGTCCCACTGGACCGCCACCTTGCAGGACACAAGAGCATCGATGGGCGGCGGGTCCTCCTGGACCACCACCTCGCAGGACACTGGAGAGCAGACAGGCGGCAGGTCCTCCTGGAGTTGTTGTCACTCCTTATTCTATGTGTGTGCAGAGTTTGCTGTTAAATGGTCGCCAGTGGCCATATCATCCCTTTCAACTATTGTCTTGATATCAGCTTAAGAGCTGATATCCACCAGACGATACCTAACAGACAGAGTTATTTATTAAACATTTAACAACTTTAAACAGTGTATAATTGCACAACATATAACACAAAACAAAATTAACTGACAACAATGAATAAACCCTAACATGAGCAAAGTTTAAATACATTTATTTGTAGAGAATAATTAGATTGAACTAACTGGACAGTGACAATTGATATCTGCAATATTTCTCATTGCGGAAAGCTAGCGGGAGCTGGAAAGGAATTGTGCCGGGAGAAAAGCTCTCAGGATACTGAGCTTGCGCTCCTCCGGTCAGCTAAGTCACCAGGCGTCTGAAAGCAACTTTGTGTCGGGAGAAAGCCGTTCTCTCTCGTGATATCGAGCTGCAACCTGAGCGCAATCATCTGGAAACCACTGGGAGTCTGAAATGTGTCGGAGGAAAGGCATTCCGTCTCGGCATGGAGAGTCTCTTCACATTTTTGCGCAAATCTACTAACATTTAAGGTATTCGTGATGAAACCGCTCTCAAGAGCTACTGGTAGTGACTGTGGGGCAGATTGCAGTCTCTCAATCAGACCCATGAAACAAATGCTACCTTTACAGTAATTGCTCCTGGTATTAAACTAAAGGTATCACGATGGTATCCTTCCAGACTTTAAAGGCATACTATGCAACATTTTTCAGTTAATTAATGTGTTCCATACCATTTTGGATGATTAAATGAGTCATTTCAGGTCGAACAAAGGTTTTCTCGGCCGGCCTGGGGGTCTGTGGGGGAAATACCGCACTTGCAATTGCAAGAGCTCACGGCCCGCACACACAGAAGTCTTGCTTTACGGGGAGAACTCCATGTGTTTTTGCCCTGCCATTCACTATATGCACGCGCGAAAGCAACAACAAAGAACCGCGTGTTAACATCAAATAAACATGCAAGCATATCGAGTTTTATTATTATTATTATTATTATTATTATTATTATTATTATTATTTATTTATTTTTTTATGTTGGCGAGACGCTACCGCGGCAGCCGCGGCGAGGCGGCGGCGGGGGCTGCGGCTTAGCGAGGCGGTGGCGGTAGCGTCTCGCCAACATAAAAAAATTAATAATAATAATAATAATAATAATAATAATAATAAAAAAACGGACGAGGCGGCCGCCGCCGCCTCGCCAAGATAGCGCTGCGGGAAGCTTGATGTTCATACCTTCACTGTGTTAGTCATTGTTTGTACTACCGTTTTTTCCACTTTTCGTTGCGTTCGCCTGTCTGCTAAGCTCAAAACAACCGCGCCTGGATTGACGGAGAAACCAGAACAGCTGAGCATCTTTACGACAGTGCACTTTTACTTTCGCCCTCTGGGGGGAGCCTCGCTGGAAAATCAACCTCGGTTGCATAGTATACCTTTAAAGTAAAGGATGACGTGAGGGGAAAAAAATTCCATATGTAGTTTTGAAATCATACACTGCTGAGCTAAATACTTCCTAGAATACTTGCGTGCATATTATGATGTACTTTTACTGTGCACTTTTAGAGTAATCATTTGTGAAAATCCTGACCAGAAGGAGCACAGTGTTGGAGGGAGATGAGTGGCTGAGATCTTGCGAGAGCTGTGCATAAGTAAGAATAGCCGTATGCACATAATATCAATCCAATCAACTCAGGTAAGAACAAGCCAATAATTTGAAATTAAACTTTCAATTCAATTCAATTTTATTTATATAGCGCCAAATCATGAAACATGTCATCTCAAGGCACTTTACAAAATCAAGTTCAATCATATTATACAGATTGGGTCAGATTATACAAATTGGTCAAAAAATGTCCTATATAAGGAAACCAGTTGATTGCATCAAAGTCCCGACAAGCAGCATTCACTCCTGGGGAACCGTAGAGCCACAGGGAGAGTCGTCTGCATTGTACATGGCTTTGCTGCAATCCCTCATACTGAGCAAGCATGAAGCGACAGTGGGAAGAAAAACTCCCCATTAACGGGAAGGAAAACCTCCGGCAGAACCGGGCTCAGTATGAACGGTCATCTGCCTCGACCGACTGGGGTTACAGAAGACAGAGCAGAGACACAACAAGAGAGACAAAAAAGCACAGAAGCACACATTGATCTAGTAATCTGTTCTACATTAGATGGTAGTAGCGGGTGAGCCGTCTTCTCTGGATGATGTCACAGTTAACAGAACGCCAGACCAGGTGTACCTACTATGAAGAAAAAGAGAGAGAGCAAAAAGTTAAAAGCTGAAATGACGACAGTCATTTCAATGTAATACAATGCAAAACTGGAGAACAGTAGACTGAAGAACAGTAGAAATCAGTAGAGTGAGAAAATTAGACCCTGATGTCCTCCAGCAGCCTAGGCCTATCACAGCACAACTATAGAGATAGCTCAGGGTATGAGCCATTCTAACTATAAGCTTTGTCAAAAAGGAAAGTTTTAACATTAGTCTTAAAAATAGTAACAAAGTAATGTTTTAATATTAACAATTGTTTCATATCTTACAATAAAACACACTGGACGAGGAGACCTGGACCAACATTGAGAGCTACTTGGACGAGTGTTTTGACAGCATTGTAATGGGGACGCTGAAAAGTTCAACAACCACAAACACACCATCAAAAAATGCTCCTGTTCGAGCTCAACCAGCACTGCTTCCACTATATCTCCAGATAGCAGCTACAGTGGCGTTTTGAATTCCCTAGATAAGAAGCTAACTCGCCTGGAAGCCCATCTTGCCTTGGTAGGAGTTCTATACAAGGAATTTAAAGTCCTGAGAGAGTCACTGGAATAGCCAGGAACAACAAGCTTCCGTCACAGCCGAGAATGAATCACTGAGGGTGGATGTCAGGAAGTCAGCTCACCGATGGGATAATTCAGCTGTCCGGTGAAAACAGTAAGATGAAGGAATCCATTCTGGACATTCAGGCCCAAAGTATAAGAGATAACCTTGTCTTTGCTGGAATCCCAGCGCAGCAAGAGGAGGATGCCAAGGAAACAATGCTTATTTCCTTCTGCTTCATGGTGAAGGTGCATGCTTTTTTTCCCCTCTCTTTTCCTTCCTCCCCCATATCCCTGCCTGCTTCTATCAATCTTTTTTGGTGCCTATTTTTACATATCTTCCAAACTATAAATTATGGATCTGGTCAGCTGGACTCTCAACGCAGTTGATAAAATGTTCTCAATGAGAAGACTGGGTAAATGAGAGCCCCTCTACCCGACGGGACATGTGTGGCTGAACACATGGGGGGAGGAGGATCGTGTGTCTGTCCATTCTGTCAGTCCAGGATGTTAAAAACCGGTTCAAAATTGGATTTATAACAGGATTTCTGCTTTTTGGAGCTGGCAATGGAGATAGGCACCAGCAACCCCTGCGACCCCATGAGGGATTAAGCGGGTCAGAAAATGGATGGATGGAGCTGGCGATTACCTGGAGTTTCGATAAATTCTGAAAACGACAACAGCTATTTCGGCCCATGTCAAGGCTGCCTGAAATATGTGAGGGATATGTCTGCTACCATCACTCAGCCTGAAATGCTGTGTAAGCAGAACTGCAGGCCAGCTGTGGTTTCTGAACTTGCTGGCAAAATGGGAACTATCTTGGAGAAAGCTAGAAGCTAAACCCTGGCAGAATGACCACAATTTTGGCTTTTTTGGAATCACCATTGAGATGTGCCACTGAGACTTCAAGGCAGAAAAAACAAGAGTCTGCCTGCCCAAAACAAGTGCTGCTATCCAAACTGGCACCCCTGCAATCTTAATTTCTCATGGATGTCATGTAAACAAGACACTCTGGCATCTGTGACCTTGAACAGAGCGCCTGATAACGTTCCATCACTATCAAAGACTAATGGCTGCAAGTGCTATCTGGGACAGTTCACAGATAAGCACACACTCATGCGCGCACACACACACACACACACACACACACACACACACACACACACACACACACACACCGCATCTACTGTGCTTTCTTCCCTTACTGTGTTGCTTTCTGTTTTAGCTGTAGTGTGAGAAAGGTCAGATCAGAGACCTCAAGCTTTAACTTTATGAATATAAACAATTAAGCTTTCAATTTAATGTATGAAAGACGTTTAGTCAAGTATTTACTTAGCTTATTAAGTTATTCTGTTTTTAGCTTTGGAAAGGTTGGACAAAATTACATTAGATCAGAAATCCCCAATAATATATTTTGCATTCATTAAACAATTAAGTCTTTCCGTATGTTTGTTAAAGTATGAAAACAATTCTAGACAAGGATTTATTTATCTTATTCATTGGTTTTTCCTATATATGTCTGTAATGATTTCTGTTCATTTCCATTTAGCAACCGATCGCTACAGTGACCCCTAGCTTCCCAGAGGAATAATCGTATTAATAAAATCAAGTGTCTAAAGTTATCGATTCTTACTGAGCAAATCATTCTTTAAAATGTTATTTTTATCAAATAATGTTTTGTTTAACTGAGTATTTGCATTGTGAATGGGTTAAAACACATACCAAATGTTCTAAATTAGTTAAGCTAATTTAACCTCATTCTACATTTTTTAAGATGAACTTTGGTTCTTTGACTTAGATCTGCAGTGAACCTGTCACGAATGGGGACAGAAGGACCCACTATTGAGCCAGACAATAGTTTAAGATATCAAGACGGTTTATTTAAGTTAGATGGGTAAGACAGGGACAGGCAGGCTCGGAGTCGGTACACAAACAAGCAGACTGGCTAGTAGAAGACAGGCAGATTCAGTGGTCAAGTAACAGGTCCGGTCTGGTACACAACAGGCGGAGAATAACAGACAGGCTCAGGCAAGCTCAGATAGTCCGGGAATGGGCTAGGTCAGGCACACAGGGTTACAATGTGAAACAGGCAGGAAAGACAGATTCAGGGATGAGGCTGGCTCAGATGTCTAGACAATCGGGTCGGCATCAACAGGCAATCAGAAAAAAAGCTGGATAAGACTCACCAATTGGCTCGAATTGATCTGGCACTGTGCAGAGGTTTGAAGTAGGTATAAATAGAGCAGTGCTAATTACTCGTGGCAGGTGGGAATAATCAGAGGGAAGGTGTCATGGTTGAGTTTTGGTTTGGCTTTGTTTTTCTGTTATTTTCATTTTTTCATCTCTTTTGGGTTAGGTTTGACTTTATTTATTGTTAGTTTTCAGTCATCAGTTATTTTCTGTCAATTTTCACTTCACCCCCTCAGCAGTCAGTCACACCTGATATCATTTACCAGTCAATTAGCCAGACCCTGGTTCCACCTGTGAAGTGTTCTATTTAACCTGCCTCTGCCTTCAGTTCAGCACTGGAAAAATAGAATATGACTGATGTAGAATACAGTTGCTACACACTCGTGTACAGTAGGTGGCGGTATGCACCTTAAAGTTGATTGCGACCCGCCATAATAGAAAAGAAGAAGAAGAAGAAGAAGTTCAGCACTGGGCCGTCATCAATCCACACCTCTCCATGCCAGTCCCCGTTTTTGTCTTGGAAGATTTGTTTTTCTTGTTTAAGGTTAGTCCTGCCAGTTTTCTATAGACTCATACTTTACTGTTTGTCCCTGGAGAAGTTCTGCTCTGTGTCCTGGTGTCTCCAGAGAACTGCTAACTGGACTAGCCATCCTGGAAAGGCTCTGCTCTGTGCCCTGGTGTCTCTCAAGTTCTGCTAACCTGACTAGCCGCCCTGGAGAAGCTCAGCTCTGTGCCCTGGTGTCTCTCAAGTTCTGCTAACCTGACTAGCCGCCCTGGTGAAGCTCAGCTCTGTGCCCTGGTGTCTCCAATGAACTGCTAAGCTGTTGTGGCTACGGGCCCTGCTAGCCGAGCAGTACTGAGCTTTCCCTGCGGCCTGTATAGTTGTGACTCTCTCTCACTCCGGCCCGTCGGCTCCTGCCATCACCTACACCCCTGACCTTCTGCAGCCCTGAACCTCCGGTCTTCATCATCCGCCATCCAGCACACTTCCTTTTATTAAAAACTCTTAAACTTTAGTCCCGTGTGCGCGTCCTGAGTTCATCGATAAACAAACCCTGACAGAAGGTGGTGACTGAAATGAACCAAACTGTGACAAGCAAACAGATAGGTGGTGAGGTGAGCAGGCAGAATACTGGCAGGTGAACTGAGGTGACTGATTAGAGGCTGGTGACAGAGAAGTGACCTGAGCCAGAAGAACTGATTACATAAAACAAAGTACAAAATCAAACCAAAACAAAATCCAAACTATGACATAAACCAAAACTAAGACAGAAACTAACTAAGACATAAACTCAAACTCTGACAGAACCAGGATTCACTGAATCATTCTGATGATGTTGATTCATTTTGTGTTTTTGTTTCTTTTGTGTGTACATAGTTCCTTAGCTTCTTTTTATCTTACTTTTGCTTAGTAGTTTTAGTTAAATTTCACTATTGATTGAAATATTGTGTTAATTCAGATAAACAGCATTCTATAGTGATGTTCTCTGGGTGTTAATTTTTTTTTTCTCTTAATAAATCCTTGAACTTGAAGAGAAGTTGTCACTCATTTATTCTATATGTGTGCAGAATTTGCTGTTAAAAGAACGCCAGTGCTCAAGTCTTTTCTTTCAACTATTGTCCTAAAGTCAGATGTCAGTCTGATATTCACCGGACAATATCTAACAGGGAGACCGTGAACAGGTTGATAGTTTAACAGTTGTGTGGTAGTCCGAATAATAATAGCACGGGAAGCTAATAGCATTATGCTACCAGACATTCTGCACAAATTTTAAAAAGCTTGAAACTCGATTTTGATCGGTAGGGGCGCACCGGATAACACAAATATCAATATCCTACCAATGTATAAAACCATTGTGGAAATAACGTTTGTTATAACCATAAAAACACACTGCAATTACATCAGCATGGCGTGGTTTCGAAGAAGCTAGCAGAGGCTATCCTGAAAGCTCCATGTGTTTTAAAAACACTGTGAAAATGCATTAAAGTAAACCATTCTAAATAAACAATTTAACTTTCCCTGTTTATATTTAAGAGAAGTTGTCACTCATTTATTCTATATGTGTGCAGAATTTGCTTTGTACTTGTGACAGTGCAATGACAATAAAGTTCAATTCTATTCTATTCTATTATTTCTCTGCCAAACCTGTCAGTGCCTCTGTGTCAGTTTGGTTCACTTTGGGCATCCACTTGGAAGCAGTTGAATTACTCCAAAGGAACGCTAGTTATCTCAGAAGCCACAGTGGCTAGCTCGAAACGTAGGAGTGGGGAAACGGCTCCGGGTGTTAGGCTGGTGTCCGGCCTGTGAAGGGGATTGCAGCATGAGGAAGTGGGATCTCCTCTGCTTGTCTGGCATAGCTGCTCCTGTGGATAGTTGCTATGCTACCAGGTCAGCTTTCTCCTGCAACGCTTAGACAGACTACCACTGGTTTGATTTGATGTTAGTTTCACAGAAAGCAGACTATACTCAGCTTGGTCGACCCTGCAGATGCTTGTAAGTCTTTGATCCCCATGTGGCCCGTATCAATGTTTATCTCCCCAGCGTGGACTCTCTCCTCGAGGGTCTACAGGCAAAGAGGAGGAGGGTGTTCTCCCCGATGTTGCTCCCACGTAGCAAAGGGAAATGAGAGCGATTGTCTGTGGGCAGCAAGCTTTTAAGACCCCTCTGCTATGAGAGGCAGTCACTGTGTGCCTGCAACAGTCTCAAACTTTGTTGCTTACAACTCAGTCTGATTTTCTTCATGGCTCGATGGCACAACAATATAATCCTGAAAGTATGAACAACACCTTCCGAGATTTCTACATATTCTTATACACATCATAGATAAAGCCATCAGATAATGACATCGAGCAATTTCTGGATAAAATAATACTGCCTAAATTATCAGATAGTAAAATTATGACCTTGGATTCACATGCAGACAGTTGAAATTCAATAAGCTCTCAAGAGCATGCCCAATAAAAAGGCTCCGGGTCCAGATGGATTTCCAGCAGAGTTTTATAAAGAATTCTGGAATATTCCGGCACTAACATTCCACAGAATGTTGCAGGAAACTCAGGAAAATGGCAGATTCACAGCTAATATGAATTCTGCTACCATTAGTCTCTTCTCAAGCCAGGCAAATATTCTCTGTTTCTTACCAGCTACCGTCCCATATCCATTATTAACATTTATATTAAAATAATCTGTACAACTTGCAAAATGATTAGATAAAGTCACTCCTCTCATAATACACTCTGATCAATCTGGTTTCATTAAAGGAAGACAGTCATCCACAAATGTACGCAGATTACTTAATTTATTAGATTATTCCTATAATAACAACATTGAATCCAAACACATCCAATCTTTAGAGGCAGAAAAAGCGTTGGATAGAGTTGATTGGAAATTTTTATTTGCTAATATGGTTTTGGAACTTTTTTTATAAATTGGTTAAAATTTGTATACAGTTTTCCACCAGCATGTGTAAGGACAGATAACCAAACATATTTCAGTTGTTTTTCTCCAGAGGGGCACCAGGCAAGGATGCCCCGTCACTATTTACTATTTTTATTGAACCACTAGTGGCAATAATTAGACAAACTAAGGATATTAAAGGTATAAAATGCATGAAAACGTAGTCTTTATGCAGGTGATGTATTACTCTTTCTCTGTTAATGGATTATTATGGCTTGTCTCCTAAAATCACTATGACCTGACGTCACTTCAAACATGTGAGCACTGGAGACACGAGAACTGCATGTCAGCTCTACTATCTGCTGATTGCCAATGCCAATGCTTGCGTATTTACTGTGCAGGATAATGGATGTCTAGGATATGGCTGTCTTTGTTCTGTCTCACGGCAACACTTATGTCAGGTATAGTAAGAGGCGGGAGTGGGGGCTGGGCAGAAGAAGGGCAGCCTCAGCCGGACCGTTGGGTGCAATTACTTTCATCTATGAAATATCGACTCTGTTTCTCAATAACACTGAATCAGCTCTACACCCTCAGCAGGATCCTGGTGGGTGCATGGGAGTTTGCCCATGTGTTTTGTGGATCTGGAGAAGGCATTCGACAGCGTCCCTCGTGGGCTCCTGTGTGGGTACTCCGGGAGTATGGAGTACCGGGCCCTTTAACAAGCGCTGTTAGGTATGTATGACCGGTGTCAGAGTCTGGTCCGCATAACCGGGAGTAAGTCAGACTTGTTTCCGTTGAGAGTTGGACTCCGCCAAGGTTGCCCTTTGTCAACGATTCTGTTCATAACTTTTATGGACAGAATTTCTAGGCGCAGCCAAGGTGTTGAGGGGATCCGTTATGGTGACCTTAGGATTGCGTCTCTGCTATTCGTGGATGACGTGGTTCTATTGGCTTCATCAGGGCCTGATCTACAGCTCTCACTAGAGCGGTTCGCAGCCGAGTGCGAAGTGGCCGGAATGAGAATCAGTGCCTCCAAATCCGAGACCATGGTCTTAAGCTGGAAATGGGTAGAGTGCCTTGTCCGGGTTGGGGAGGATGTGTTACCCCTGGTGGAGGAGTTTAAGTATCTTGGGGTCTTGTTCATGAATGAGGGGAAAATGGAGCGGGAGATCGAATGGCGGTTTGGTGCGGCGTCTGCTGTGAAGCAGGCGCTGCACCGGTCCGTTGTGGTGAAGAGAGAGCTGAGCCAAAAGGCGAAGCTCTCGATTTACCGGTTGATCTACGTTCCTACTCTCATCTATGGTCATGAGCTTTGGGTCGTGACCAAAAGAATGAGATCCCGGATACAAGCGACCGAAATGAGTTTTCTCCATAGTGTGTCTGGGCTCTCCCTTAGAGATAGGGTGAGGAGCTCAGTCATCCGGGGAGGACTCAGAGTAGAGCTGCTGCTCCTCCACGTTGAGAGGAGCCAGTTGAGGTGGCTCGGGCATCTGGTTAGGACGCCTCCTGGACGCCTCCATGGGGCGGTGTTCCAGGCACGTCCCACCGGGAGGAGGCACAAGGGAAGACCCAGGACACGCTGAAGGGACTATGTTTCTCGGGTGGCCTGGGAACACCTTGGGATTCCCCTGGAGGAGCTGGCTCAAGGGGCTAGGGAGAGGAATGTCTGGGCCTCCCTGCTGAAGCTGTGTTGAAGCAGTCATGCATAATTTGTTGTGCAGGACTTTAAAATAATAACTCAGCCATGGACGAAGAATTCCATTTCACCTTTACAAAGGGGAGAGATGACACCAGCCAACTGTGGGCCACAACTCTGTCTCTCCCCCCGTTTAGGCTTGTTTTTATTAAAGTTAAAAAATAGATTATACAACGTCACACAATGAATGACGCACACATCTTATCGCTATCTTACTCCCTAATAACTATCTTCTCTTGTTGTTTTCTCCTGCTGCGTGTGAACTGGAGTTGCTGTTCTTTCCCACTGCCTAGGAACTGGCCTTGAAACTCTCTCCTGATACTTTTGCTCGTAAACAGAATCTATTCACATTCTCTTCTTCTGATCAACAGACACGGCCTTAAAGCATATAAATTGCATATTACAAGCATGTTAAACCTTCATAAATGTGTAGCCCGTGTTGTATTTTGGGTTCATTCATTTCAATTCAAGTGACGTTAAAAAAAAAAAAAAAAAAAGCAATTTCCAAACACTCGTAATATTCCTATGTCAAATGCCTTTGTTATGTATAAATTTGTATTTTATTTCTGTATTTAATAATTGCCAAATTATTTTACTAATTTGTAATTGGTTAAGGATACTGATCCTTGAACTGTTGCGTAATAAGAAGGGGAGGAGAGAAGGAGAGAGTTCGACGGAGGGGGCGAAGGAGACAGTCTGCTCGGTTGCTCCTCCCAGTTAGCATGAGCTAAGCACAAACTTTTCCTAGCTAAGGAAAGGCAGCTGCAGTCAAGTGTTCGGCCAGAACATTTATAAAAGCAGTGGACTTTAGTTATGTGCAGTGGGACACTTTTCCTCTGTTGTTTCAAGAAGTCGCAACCTGGTCTGTTGTGAAAACTGACGCGACGCACGCAAGAGCACGCTGGGTTAAAAGACAGCGAGGAGGGTTGGCTAACACGTTGGTGAGCTACACGACTGCTGTTCTTTGTGAATCTGGATGCGAGAATCGTCTTGGACACCGGAAGAGTTGTGGTTTCGTTTGGAAAAGACGACCGAGATCGACTACACGGTGGGGACCGGGAGATTCAGTGCTGCGGGAGTCCATGCAGGAGGCACGTGCGGAGCCACGAGCCACGACAGGTCTACGCTGTGAGCACATGAACGCTCTACTCTTCACCTTCCGACACAACGAGTCAGGTACAGAGTCAATTTATTTTGTTTGCTCATTGAGTGAAGCGGCCAATATTTAAGTTTCCAGGCCTCCACGCACACAAGCGACGTTCAGGCCTGCAACGGGTACTTCTGGGTCATTTAGTTATTATAAAGCCAGCATAGCTTAGGATTTACTAATGACTTGGATGATTTTGCTTATTGTGTTTGTTTGTTAATGCTCTGAAAGTGACTGATGGACAACAAGGGTTTGATTTTTGAACTTCAAAGGGAAACTTTAATTGTAAGGTTTTGAGTTAAGACACATTCCTTATTGACTGTACATTGCTATACAAGTAATTTGAGTTATTTTAAGTTGTGCCCACTTCTTCGAGTGTGTTTATGGTTTATTTACACATGTAAGATATTTCATTTTTCTAAATTCCGGGTAATTTCATTTGAAATATATTTTCATAAGTAAAAAGAAGAAAGACATTTACTGTGTCAATTCATTATTTAATTAACAGATTTCTTCTTGGGTAAAAAACGGGTATATTTACAAGGCATTTATAAGGAAACTCATAACTAATCTGATAACGACTACAGTTTTATCATCTTTTAATGATAAGAACTCAGGGCGTCCCATATTTGGTTATTTTACATGATTTTGGATGTTTTGCCAGTAATGTAGGCAAGGGGGCGCTACAAATGTGTACTGAAAAACGGATCACAGTTAATATGGGCGACTGTGGCTTGATGGGTTGAGTAGTCGTCTTGCAATCACAAGGTTGTGGGTTCGATTCCAGCTTCCCCTTGCCACATGTCGATGTGCCCCTGGGCAAGGCACTTAACCCCAAGTTGCCTACTGAGCTGCGTCTTAGTGTATAAATGTGTGCGTGTTAGTGAGAGCGACTGGGTGAATGTGGCTATAGTGTACAGCGCTTTGGGTGGTCAGCATGACTGGAAAAGCGCTATATAAGTTCAGTCCATTTACCATTCCATTTAATACATTCCACAATTTCCCCTTTTGAAATCTTTTAAGAGTTCACTCATAAACTATTGCAGTAGACAACCCCAAATTTGTTAGTTATGACTAATTCGGTAAATACTTGATTATACTGTAATGGTAATAAATAGTAAAAGAAAAACACATTTTTCCCAAAAAACAGTAATACCTCTATGGGGTGCCAAATGTAAAATTTCAGATAAAATTCTATAGCTGATACATTTTGATTATTTAGCTCACTTTTCTCACATTTAGCTCCCTTTTCTCACATTTAAGACAGAAATTCACAATAAACAAGATCTTATATGCAATTGTCAACAATATGTTTATAAAGTAAAATAAATAGTTAAATGTTAAATCTAAATGTTAAATCTATATCTAAATGTTAAATCTATATCTAAATGCTAAATGTTAAATCTAAATGTTAAATCTATATCTAAATGTTAAATCTATATCTAAATGTTAAATTTAAATCTAAATGTTAAATCTATATCTAAATGTTAAATCTATATATAAATGTTAAATGTTAAATGTAAATGTTAAATCTATATCTAAATGCTAAATCTATATCTAAATGTTAAATCTATATCTAAATGTTAAATCTATATCTAAATGTTACATGTTAAATCTAAATGTTACATCTATATCTAAATGTTAAATTTAAATCTAAATGTTAAATCTATATCTAAATGTTAAATCTATATCTAAATGTTAAATGTTAAATGTAAATGTTAAATCTATATCTAAATGTTAAATCTATATCTAAATGTTAAATTTAAATCTAAATGTTAAATCTATATCTAAATGCTAAATCTATATCTAAATGTTAAATTTAAATCTAAATGTTAAATCTAACAGACTGGCGACCTGTCCAGGGTGTACCCCGCCTCTCGCCCAGTGTACGCTGGAGATAGGCACCAGCAACCCCCGCGACCCCATGAGGGATAAAGCGGTTTGGAAAATGGATGGATGGATGGAAAATGGATGGATGGATGTTAAATCTATATCTAAATGTTAAATGTAAATGTTAAATCTATATCTAAATGTTAAATGTCATATCTAAATGTTTCGAAAATATGCAAATTGACCACACCCTCTATCGGGTTCTCGCCCACACCACTGACCTTGGATCAGCCATGAGATCCATCTGTGGAGGACACATCTGTGGAGGACACATGCCGCACAGACGGCTGACAAGGCAACTTCCTATAACTATATACCTTTCTCCCTTTAACGGCAAAGTTTCTTGTTTTAAAGAGAGACTTATCTTGCTTAAACCACATAATTTTCTTCTCATAACAACGCAAGATAACCCGGCATCAGCTCGCGGGATATTTGACTGTCATGGAGAAGAGGAGAGACGGAGGGGCGCCTTTTATTACTTTTTAAGAAGTCGGCATTTGTCGGAGGAATGTATTTCTGCACTGAGGAGTGACAAGGTAAGTCATGCATATACAGCAAGTCCTCTACTTGAAATTTGATCAATTAGGCAGTTATTTATAGTTAACAACTATGCTTTGGATACACTTGCATTACTGTAGTACAGCCTCTGGCTCTGTTTACACAGTGAAAACAGGTTTGCGTTGCCTTTGTACTCTCCATTTACACACTACAAGGTTTAACTGTTGCTTAGGGGGGGCTTTTAGCTATAGCTGTGGGTTTATTTACAACAGTTTGCAGCCAAAACAGTCCTCCGCCAGCCGCTGTTTTCTTCTTCTGGGCATTTTCTTTGCAGAGCTTCAAAAAGCACAGCGCTACTAGTGGTGCGGCATGGGAATTGCACCATTTAAGTACTCTGTAAACAGGGCCTGTGACTGCAAATTTACCTATGCCTTTATGTATTTTATTTAAATATGATTAAAAAAAATTTTAATTCGACATTCGTAAGGCTAATAGCGTACCACGAGCGAGCTATTTTTAGAAACGTAACGTCACGATGACGTCACATCACGTGGTACGCAGTAGGGCAAACTTGCATAGTCCGCCGCTGTTTCGCTGTAAAAGAGACGTGCGTTAGCCTAGGTTTTACTTGTTAAAACGACTGCTTTTTCCAAATCTAAGACCATGGTTTTTAAACATTGTTGCTATGGAACGTGCAACAGCCACTCGAGGTACGCTGATCGGCCGCATATGAAGGATGTTTTCTTCATTACTTTCCCGAAATTCAAGAGTGCCAAGGAGAAATGTGTGCGCTGGGTACACCGGTGCGGTTGGCCTACATATGGAGCAAGCATTTTGTCGGAGGAAAGGGCCCAACCGAAGAACATCCTCACCCAATTCCAGCGACATCAAGTAGTAAACAGGTAAGAGTATTTTGGTGGCCGACATGTTAATAATGAAGCGCCTGCTACCGTGATAGCATATAGGCTATCATGGTAGCAGGCGCTAACATGATACCCTGCTACCAGGATAGCCTACTCAAAAACATTTCAAATAAGACAAACATTAAACATATACTGATTCCTGGATGGTGATTACAAACAGAAAAAAACGGCCGACGACGCCTTGAACGCCACGCAGGAAAAAAAAAACAAAGCTTACCGTTCGATCAACTCGGCCCGTTTTCCGATCTTTTTAAGCCCTCGACACTCAAGCCATCGTTTGAGCTAAAGGTTGGTATGTTCTTCGACAGTGCGACCAGTAAACCGTGCGCCTGGGACATCGTCTTGGGAAAGTTTAATGGCTGCAAAGTCGGTCATATCACTGGTTCTGTTGTGCGTGTAATAGCTGGTTGCTACGGGCGTTCTCTATCTGTATGCCCTACCTAAGCGGCAAAAGGGGCGTTGCTTTTGAGACGGTGACGTCACTTGCGCGGTACACTATTAAAAGTATGTGTATTCTACACAATGAAAGTGAGGCTAGATAAAGCTACATTTATCCATATTTTATGGTGTCAAAACAAAGATATGAATACAGAGCTTTCTAATGGGACAATTCACAAGCCAGTGAAGGACAACTATTTATATGAACTTCATTAATAAAGCCAGTCAACTACTGACATGCTTTAATAAGGGGAAAAGCAAAAACTGATAATCGATTATCATTGCTGCAAATTCAAAAGTTAATATCAGAATTTATCAATGCAAGCTCCTGGCAGCAAGGCACCATTGTTCTCAGTTAATTTGTTGTTCCATTTGTTTTTTCTGATGTCTTTAAACTTACTCAGAAAAGAAAACAAGTCTTAATCAACAACATTGTTCCATTGCAGTCTAGGTTTAAGCAATTTTAACATTGATCCAGTCTAACCTTAAATCACAATTTTAAACAGCAGCTATTCTCCTTCTGATGGGAATTCTGTAAAAGTACTTTTTAAAATTCCCATAAACAAAAACATTAAGGTAGGAGGACCAGGGCTCCGTTCTTCGTACGTCGCTAACTCAGTTAGCTGGATTTGACTGTTGACGATTTGGCATGATCTTGGATTGTTTGGTTCTTCGAAAGACTTCCTGCACTTGTTGTCATAGCAACATGTGTGCCAGCTTAAACCTGCTCGAGAGCAGGCTTATTTCATGTAAACAAGATTAGATCACGGCTGTATAAGCGGAGGAGATAGGGAAGTCTGTCAGAGCCATGTTGATTTTACGACAGCAACCTGTTGCGGAAGGTGCAAGAATAATTTTAGAGCTTTTCGAATTAATCGCATATTGCGGAATAGACAGGATCATTTAGCGCAGCACGAAAGTAGAGAAATTTTTCTTCGTGGCTGTTATAAACAGACAAACACATAATTTAACAGTGGCTTTTAAAGAGGAAAAAGTGGTGTTGGAGCCATAAATCTAAAAGATTTAAGTTATTTGTATGATGGTTTGCTTTTCATTTTTATCATATTCGGTAAGATTTGTTCAGGCCATTTTATTGTGAAGTTTAGTTTTACTTTGAAAGGCTTGCTTCCTGTCGAGCCGTATATTGTATTAGAAAAAACTATGGATGGATTATCTAGACACGGAGCAATACAGTTTTACCGTGTAAACTGTGGATGACTTGGAAAAGGAAGAACTTAATTTTTTTAATAGTAATAATAATAATTTGTTAAAAATCCCAGTTTGCACCTGTTCTTTACTTCCAGTGTCTAAGGAATGACACCGAAATTTGGATCTCTTGACATAACAAGTGCCTTTTTAAAATAAAGTATAATAATTAAAGGCTACCATTTTGTAGAATATTCTTGTACTTCACTTTTACTTGTTCCCATGTTCTAGTGGGTCCCGTGGAGGCGTTGATATAAAAGAACAAAGTAAATATCAAATTATTAAAATGCAGTAATTAATAATGTAGAAAGTGATAGAAACATCTACCATGGACAGTATTTATGCATTCATTTGTCTGCTACTTATTGCCAGCCCTCTCTCCTGTCTTAAGCAGACTTTGAGGTGTTCACTGTCGTTTTAATTAATGACTCAAATTCGACATAACCTTCCATGAAAAGCTCGTGTTCTGCTTGGGAGAAAAACTATGGGCGTTCTTTGGCCATGCTGAACAGCCAATAGCAGCGCTGCTGATCATTGTTTCTACTATCGATACATTTCCCCTTTTAAACAAACGCATGAACGCACAGTTGTCTCAGATAACTCAATCCAGCCATACTAATCGTAAACAACAGGTGTGTTCGAAGAACCCAATTAGCCGGATCATGATTAGCCGGATGAAATCATCTTGGATGTGTCATTTGATCTCGGATGTTTTAAGCAACGTACGAAGAAAGGACCCCAGGATTAAGATAGCTACATTAAAAATACAGCCAGAAAATGAATGTTCCCTTTTACATCTTAGAATGCCTGTGCATTTGATCTGACACTCAAAATTTAAATACTTTGCATTTGGAATATTTAGCTTCTCACATTTAGCATAAGTAACGTGCTCAATTTTTAGAAAGAATAAATTATGTTATTTTTACCTTTTGTTTAAAATAAAAAACTTAAATAAAAAACAATAACAAAATCTCTGCTGTGTTTACAGGTTGGCATCTCTAAAGCTGAATACATGGATGGTGCTGTCCAAAAGTTACTGCTGGATATTTTCTTCCAGCAGTAACAGAGGGGGTACCACAGCCAGAATTCATATAGACATGGTGACAGAGAATGGTACAATGAAAGACATTCAAAGATTTTTGCATCTTGATGACAGCTATCCTGAAAACTACTTTATTGTGGGATCCAGCGCCTACAACCAGCACATCGACAGCTGGTGAGATTTCTTAAGGAAACGTCGTGCACAGTACTGGATGAACCTTTTTCAAAAACTGAAGAATACATATTACTTTACTGGTGACTTCTTGGATAAGCAGCCAATTCTGCTCACCTGTTTAAATATCACTGAGGTATGTTTGAATGTAGAAGATAAATACTATATGATACATGCTTTTAAATATGGAGTATGTACTTTAAGAACTTGTTTATTTTCTTGTCTTTCAGGAACAACTCTAAAAAGTGGTTCACTTATGGAACATCATTTGTAAGATTAGAGATGCAATTGCTCCAAGTGGCCGGCCCTACATGATGTATACCTGGGGTGTCAAGCTCCAGTCCTCGAGGGCGTGTCCTGAAAGTTTTAGATGTTTCCCTGGTCCCACACACCTGAATCAAATAGCACAATTAGCTCCTCAGTATGCAGTCAGGTTCTTCAGAGTCCTGGTAATTACCTGATTATTTGACTCAGGCATGTTGGACCAGGGACATATCTAAAAGTTGCAGGACACCGGCCCTTGAGGACTGGACTTGTCTTGTTTTGTCTTGACACCTGTGAACCCTTCCATGGCGTTTTGGTGAACAAGATCATCTCAAACAGGTTTCTAAGCAAGCGGCAGAAACTTGCACAGTCCAACGTCTTCAGAGGACCATTCACATGTGATGAGACAGTTTGAACTATCATACCTTCTGATGACAGAAAACTCTCTTCATGCACCGTCCACACATGATGAAACAATTGAGTTATGCTTATTTTTAAGAGCTTGTATACACACAAACCTGTGACACGTGTGACATTTTCTTGTAAAAAAGAGTTTGTGGAGCAAATTACCTTGTGAGCCTGTCCAGAATGACCCTGTCACTTTCCGACACAGTCAGAATTAGGCAGCTGCAGACCCCACAACCAATAAAGGAAAAGCAGTCAAAGAAATACAGATGAAGGAATAAAAAACAGACCTCTGTTTTCACTGACTCCCATGTACTTAAATGTTTCATCATGATGTACATAACTTTTTGAATTTTGGTAACAGGTTTTATATTTTGTGTGATTCTTGTTGTGTGTGAAAGCAAATATACACTACTAAATATATTAGGACAATAACAAGAAATGTAACTTCACATTTGTCTTGTAATCTGTCATGTAGGACAAAAAATGTTTAAATGACATGTTCTGTAAACCCCACCACTACTACTCATATTCAAGATATCATTTTTATATTTATAACAGCAAGACTCTTATAGTTCTCTGTTACTGAACACTGAGACCCAAGTTATGTACTGTTTGACAATGATGATATGGTCAAATGAGATGAAAAATAAAGTGCCTATGCTTATGTGCAACATGAAAACTTTTAATGAATCTTTGGTAAAAACCCATTACAAAATAAAGTGCAATGGTTTATGATCAAACCAACTCGTTCTTTCTTTAGAAACATAACATTATATTGCAATGTTACATCAACTCACAGAAGAAAATACAGTAAAAGTACCTTTAACAAGTGCTCTGAAAGATCCTTTTGAAAGGAAGTTCTCTACCTCCAGATGATGACCTAACTAGAACATGATCTATGAGTATTAAAAAGACGAATACATGGATCTCAAAATTGAACATGAGAAAATCCTTTTACATATGACAAAAGTCGTTGTTAGAAATCTGGGCACTATTGCGCTCAAAGCATTTATCTATTTTACAATCAACTTTAAAGAATATAAAAGAAAAATAATGCCCTATGGAAAGAAAAGTAAGTACAGTTTAAACACATGCTTCAAAAATTTTTTTACCTTAAAGAAGCTTAATAGCAACAGCAATTATTTCACTTCAAAAACTTGTATTTCACAATGTTGTTGGAGTAATCTTTTTAATCAGTATTTTTGCTCTATATCTTTGTCAGCAAAAACAAAAGCTAACTGACTCTATTGTGGCTCACTTCCATATGTTCTTGAAAACATATTGAAAACACATTTTGAGTCAAATGGTAAGCTTTCTTTTTAAATATATTACATAGTGATATTACCTGAAACCAAAAAAATGTTTGATCAAATTGGAGTTTTTCCATGAAGATTTGCACGTAAAGAGTTTTTCAAGCCACGTCTGTTGAAGGACATCTCTTTCACCTTTTCCTTGGAACTCGAAGCAAAATCTCTGGGTGCCAATTCTGTCAGCATAGGTGGGAATATAGATGGCCAAGCTCTCATCCATGCTTGCTATAGCTGATATATCAGTCTACAAGCACAATGAAATTATGGTTAATATAAAAACCGTAAAAAACTAAAAAGACTCTTTTAAGCACATGATTATTAATCTTTACAGCAGAATTTATGATTAAATGCATGACATGTTTTTAAAAATATTAAGCTGCTTATCCTTATCTCTATCTCATTAACATCCATGTAGAACATTTGCAGTCACAGGCTGTTTAGAGTACTTAAATGGTGCAATTCCCATGCCGCACTACTAGTAGCGCTGTGATTTTTGAAGCTCTGCATCAAATTGCCCAGAAGAAGAAAACAGCGGCTGGCGGAGGACTGTTTCGGCTGCAAACTGTTGTAAGCAAACCCACAGCTATAGCTGAAAGCCCCCCCTAAGCAACAGTTAAACCTTGTAGTGTGTAAATGGAGAGTACAAAGGCAACGCAAACCTGTTTTCACTGTGTAAACAGAGCCAGAGACTGTACTACAGTAATGCAAGTGTATCCAAAGCATAGTTGTTAACTATAAATAACTGCCTAATTGATCAAATTTCAAGTAGAGGACTTGCTGTATATGCATGACTTACCTTGTCACTCCTCAGTGCAGAAATACATTCCTCCGACAAATGCCGACTTCTTAAAAAGTAATAAAAGGCGCCCCTCCGTCTCTCCTCTTCTCCATGACAGTCAAATATCCCGCGAGCTGATGCCGGGTTATCTTGCGTTGTTATGAGAAGAAAATTATGTGGTTTAAGCAAGATAAGTCTCTCTTTAAAACAAGAAACTTTGCCGTTAAAGGGAGAAAGTTATATAGTTATAGGAAGTTGCCTTGTCAGCCGTCTGTGCGGCATGTGTCCTCCACAGATGTGTCCTCCACAGATGGATCTCATGGCTGATCCAAGGTCAGCGGTGTGGGCGAGAACCCGATTTTTTCGAAACATTTAGATATAACATTTAACATTTAGATATAGATTTAACATTTAGATATGGATTTAACATTTACATTTAACATTTAGATATAGATTTAACATTTACATTTAAATTTAACATTTAGATATAGATTTAACATTTAGATTTAAATTTAACATTTAGATATAGATTTAACATTTAGATAGAGATTTAACATTTACATTTAACATTTAGATATAGATTTAACATTTACATTTAAATTTAACATTTAGATATAGATTTAACATTTAGATTTAAATTTAACATTTAGATATAGATTTAACATTTAGATATATATTTAACATTTACATTTAACATTTACATATAGATTTAACATTCAGATTTAAATTTAACATTTAGATATAGATTTAACATTTACATTTAACATTTAACATTTAGATATAGATTTAACATTTAGATTTAAATTTAACATTTAGATATTGATTTATCATTTAGATATAGATTTAACATTTAGATTTAAATTTAACATTTAGATATAGATGTAACATTTAGATTTAACATGTAACATTTAGATATAGATTTAACATTTAGATATAGATTCAGCATTTAGATATAGATTTAACATTTACATTTAACATTTAGATATAGATTTAACATTTAGATATAGATTTAACATTTACATTTAACATGTAACATTTAGATATAGATTTAACATTTAGATATAAATTTAACATTTAGATATAGATTTAGCATTTAGATATAGATTTAACATTTAGAATTAAATTTAACATTTAGATGTAGATTTAACATTTAGATATAGATTTAACATTTACGTTTAACATTTAACATTTAGATATAGATTTAACATTTAGATATAGATTTAACATTTAGATTTAACACTTAGCATTTAGATATAGATTTAACATTTAGATTTAACATTTAACATTTAGATATAGGTTTAACATTTAGATTTAACATTTAACTATTTATTTTACTTTATAAACATATAGTTGACAATTGCATATAAAATCTTGTTTATTGTGAATTTCTGTCTTAAATGTGAGAAAAGGAAGCTAAATGTGAGAAAAGTGAGCTAAATAATCAAAATGTATCAGCTACAGAATTTTATCTGAAATTTTACATTCGGTACCCCATATACTTCAAGTTAAATCTTATACATGCATCAGCTCAAACCCAGTGTCTTTGTTGGGAGTGAAAAATGGCCGCTATCACGGGTATATTTGTTAGGAGCCTATGGTCACCATGATAATAGTACAATCCTTATGTAGTCATTTGAATAATTTCTTAAGCTGCTCTATGCTTTAATTACGTAAATTTACATATTGGTGTAAAATTTATTTATTTTATTGGTGTCCGCTATTTATTCTCATGCATGTTGTATTTTGCAATGCTTACTGTATCTTAAAGGTGCCTCTTTGAATATTATTCAAACCCCTTGTGGGGTTAATAAACTCCAAAACATATGTATATTTAGATGAGTTAAGTAAAAAGTAAAAGAAGAATCCCTCATATTAGGATCCAAATCCCAAATGTTTTCAGACCAGAACCTCTTGTCCGAATGCATTTGACCCTCTTATAGCTCACTAATAACAGCTCTGACATAAAACAGTGGAAGAATGGAAGATCGCAAAAATACCACAATATACCTGTAACAATAACAAATGATAATAATAAACCTCCTGCAACCCAACCCTTAGGGGGTTTGGTCACAAGTCTTCCTGCCCACATGCTTTGTGCTATTTTAGTGCCCCTGTGGAAAAACACCTGTGGAGAAACACATGAGGACGAATCTGATTGGTTTATTTGGCCCGTCTATCACCAACATAGGTCAATCAGCTAACCAGTATTTTCGCCCCTTAACAAAATTACTTCAACGGAAGGTTTCCAGATGGATATGCGGAGCAAATCTATCTGGCGGAGTCAGGTAACCAAAGTGCTGCAATGTAAACAGAAAGTGCATGGTCCATGTTTGGAAAGAGTAATGATGTGTAACCATGTCTGAAATGGGTAGTGATGAGTGACCATGTTTGGAATGAGCAGTGATGTGTAACCGTGTTTTTAAAAATATGCACCCTAAGGAAATTTCCACCGGTACATAATAGGATAACAGAGATATCCGTGGAGAAGTACCTGAAAATATGTAATAAAGAGGAGGGGCTTGGGGAGGAGCCCCCAAGACCCAGGGAATGTATATAAGCAGACCACTTTCTTTGCTTTGTCAGATGTTGACCGGTTAACATCTCATGTGTGGTTGGTTTGTATTATTGCAATAAACCATACTAGACCGAGATCCAGCTGCCTCTGCTTATTTTTGGACCACTGTTGGAGATTTTTCAACTGCCTTATCAAGAACTTAGAATTTTTGAAAGACTTAGCACAAATTACTACGTCGGCCGGAGGACATCCACGACATGTGGACCTGGAAAAGGTCTTCTTGTGTGTTACTCATGTGGTGTCAGTTCCCATCTCTGAATTACAGAACTTCTGACTGACATCAATGCTAATGTTAAAGCACCAACCCAATCCATTTTTGTCTGTGCACAGATTTTAGCCAATTTTTTTTCAGAATCAAATTATTCCTTAACACCTTCCATTGTCCATCTTCATCCTGTCAGGAAACCTACGCCTAGAAATGTAATAGTTAATGAGACATTTTATCATAGTTTCTCTGTTCTCTCCTTTCATAGGCCTGTGGTTGTTCTGCAAAAGAATCCACCCAGGCACACACAAATACTTTAAACCTCTGATGTGGATCACCGTGTCTGTGGAATCAAAAATGTGTTAATTGTGGTTTGAAATCAAAGTAAATTTTTTCCTGTAACGATGTCCAAATCTTCTTTGGATTAAAGTAACCACACATCGCACCACTTTACACAAGACATTGCTGTAACCTCTATAACCCCAGATGTTCTACTCTGGGTGCTTCAGAAAAAGTTCCTGTTTTAATCCTGGAGCCCACGCACATGGGCTCCAACTGTTTTATCAGTTCGTTTTACAGCACCCGTTCTACTCCAACGCACCTCTAGAGCTGCTCTGCTACACCTACACTCTTCTTGTAAATAATTCCTCTCTCAGTTCCTCTTCAACAGATGCCATTCTCATGTCAAAAATCTTGCACTCTGTTTTTCTATTTTATCTAACATTTACTGATATGTATATAACACTATCCTACTTACTGATATGTATATAACACTATCCTCACTCCCCCTTTTGGAAACAAAATAAATTTTGTTCCAGACACATCAACAGAGAATAGTAAAAAAACAAACAAAAAAAACCCGTTAAAGAGTCAATTCAACTGCAAAGGCCTGTTAAAGGTCCCTTGAAGGTTGTGTGAGATCAACGTACTCACAATGTAGTTGTGACAGCAGCCATTTAGTCTCAAAACAATGACATGTCATTCACGCGCTGTAGTTTGGGTTTGTTAGAACGCTTTGCTTGTTGTTGGAGGACACATTGGTTGTTCCTGCGGAAAATAACACAGCCCAGGAAAGACACATTTCGTGGCAAGTTGCAATTTTATCTTTACTAACCTTAAATATAACTGGAACACATGAAAGTATTCCAACCTCCATGGACCTTCTGCTGCTTAATGATGATCAGTGCGTTCCCGGCCATGGTAGCATATCAAACTCATGTTTAAAATAAACTTATCAGTTACATCACAGACAATTTAAAAGGTATTAGTATCTTTTCAAAACAGCAAACCTGCACGCTGGTAGGAGCCCAATCAGTTGCCTGAAGGGAACGTTTAACCATGCCCCTAATTATTTTACCTGGTGCTCAACATGGAGAGAAAGAGAAGTATGAGAAATCATTTCATCCGACATCATATATCGTTATCAATTGTTCAGCAGTAGCAGCTGTCAAACGCTCAGGTGCCACATACATATTCCTAGAAATGACTCTGTGTTTTACCTTAATGAATCTTGATACCAGTCTGTTTGGTTCCTGTCATAGAACAGAGTGACGTGTGGCGGGTCTGGTGGGAAGAAGAGCAGGAACCCAGAGGTTGCATCTTCCATAGCTGGAGAGAACACCAGTTGTAGCAGGCTCTGTTCACAGTCCTCCATAGATGTCAGCAATTCTTTCTCCCCCTCAGGTCACAACAGCAGACACTGTTTCTTCTCTCAGTATCATATTCAGTGACAGTCTTAGTTCACAACCCGGAGGCTTATATGTGGCTCAAGTGTCCACTAAAAGTTAATGCAGTCTTTTCCCCTGACAGCTCGGAGGAGTCTGCAGTGCTCATGCAGCTCGACATCCTCAGGGGTATGTCATCAGAAGAATTATCCCCTTGCAGTACCCCTGCAAGGGGATAAGGAAGGAAGCAAGCGTTAAGGAAGGAAGCAAGCGTTAACATTGATGCTGCTATTTCTTCCGTGTTGTCCAATCTACCTAATATTGTTTCACCAAAAGAACATCAGAGAACAGCTCTGAAGGCTTTTGTTGGTGGAAACGATGTTTTCGCCCTTCTCCCGACCGGATTTGGCAAGTTTTGTTTTCCGGGGCACATCCACGGTGGAGCGGTTAGCGCAAACCATATTAGGAGGCCTTTAGTCCTCGATGCGGTCGGCCCGGGATCGACTCCGACCCGCGCCTGTCTTCCCCCCTCTTCCTGTCAGCTCTCTGTCAATAAAACATGTGCCACTATAGCCGCAAACACATTAAAAAAAGTTTTGTTTTTTCCTGCGTCGCTCTCACAGCGTCACGGGTTAGCTTCGGTGTGAGTGGTTGAAATAGCACGTCCATAAAGATGACAGACAAGTGGCTTATCCAATCATATGCAAGGATTTTTGATAAGGCGCAGCCTTCAAAAAAGGCAATTCCTATGGAGAGGTCCCAGATGGATGTGAGTGGAGCTAAGCGGAGCGAAATCCATATGGCTTGAGTCAGGTTAAGGCTGACCTGCCGGTGGGGCGAAAACAGCCCACAGTTGTCCAATGTCCAGGAAAATCACAGTTGTATGTCGATGGGTAGTTTAACATGTGCTTTAGCTGGATAACCACAAATGATTGTAACAGATTACGTGTTTAATGTGGCCGTCTGATATTTTGATACTCTTGTTAAGATATCAACTGGGTCAGTGGAGTGACCAGCTTGACGTAGAAACTGCCTGCCACACTTAGATAGCACTGACCCAAAGATTGGCACATATCTATCAGATACCACCCCGGAGGTGACACATTTTCTCTACTGATGTCACAGTTTGGATGTGTACAGCCCTTGCATGTGTGTGTACCTAGATCCCGATATAATGTTTGTGTGATGAGCAATCGGGGCTTCTTGCCAATCAAGAGCCCATCAGCGCTGATGTGTCTCTAACTGTTTCTCTGTCTTTAAGTAGATAAAATATAACTAAAACTATATACTTGTCTGTTTTATGCATCCTACATTCAAGGTAAAAATGAAGTGGGGGTCGCCTGACGGGTAAAAAAAGCTGGGTCCAACTAGGGTGTGTCACCACGGAGGGGAGACGGTAAAGTCTTAACACTCTTCTAAATTCCTCTTTTGGCAGCAGTGAAATTCTTAGTCAAAAATCTCCCATATTCTTTCAATATGCTGTTTGCCATTTTTTTAATGTTTTAAAATAACAATATAAAAAGCTTCTAATATGGTATTTATACAGCTGTCATCAATCAATTGTCAAATACAAGCTTTGTGCATTAATAGCGTAACTGAATACTTTCCCCACGCCTCTGGTTAACTGTACTCCATAATTAGGCTCCAAACGAAAAAACAAAAACCCTTATCCCCAGTATCAATCAATTTCTAACAACCCTGAGATATTTTTTGGTGAAGCCATGTTAATATCTCCGTGTTTCGATTTAATTTGGGCTGGACAAATATGAAACGAAAAACTTCTATGTTATTAGTTAACCTTTTTCTGTTCAATTGAGGTCCCCAAAGTGCATTTGTTTTGAATGCTGCAGTCATTCAACACAAATAAACACTTTTTGAAACTGTGGTTTCTAGAATTTTAACTTGGATTATTTCCCACAGACTATCAGAGCTTTCACACACCAATAACACATATCACAGATCATGTTTGAAAAGTTTAGATTGCCGAAATATATATATTGTTTTTATTATCCAACGCGCCGCTGTTACTCCACAGGGAGGTTTAGCTGGCTAAATTGCCCCGCACCGCCGTGACCGCTCAACCCACCAGCTGTCTGACACCTCGCCTCCGCAGAGACAAGCCTCAACACCCCGCCACTGTGTTTCTGTACTTTATTTTCTTACATTTCACGGTTATTTTAGCCATTTTCTCCCGACTCGCCGACAGAGGCGTCTAACCGGTCCATCACTAAAATGTGTCCCCCGCGCAACGCTGCGCCTCTTAAGTTCTGTTCCTTTTTCTTTCTTTCTTTTCAATGCAACTACCCCGACCAACCGCCGTCTACACTCAGAATGCTCTCCTGCACAACAGAAGCCATAAATACATCGATCTGTCCTCCCACTGATTTCCATGCTGCACAATCCTATTGATTTTCACTAATATCCTGATCAAATGCTCCTTCCGTGATGAACACTTTTTAGGAGCAGGCCGGTGTACCCAATCTTTAACATGGTGCTGTGACGTCGGATTTGGCTGTGGGTAAAGAGACATTTTGAATTTGGGCACGAAGAAGTAATCATTAGCAGTACCACAGGGCCGACCCAACACAGGTAAGGAGACCTTTATTCTCCATTGGTGAAATGTTAGATGCTTAGGCAAAATTTTCATGTGGTGCTGTGGATGAGACACTTTCTTCTCAAAATATCAGAGGTTGAACAGAGCTATTAGTATGAGAGGATTGAATGGAATTTATGTTGAAACCGAGAAAGGACTGAATGGGATTTATGTGTTTGTCCATGTAAGACAAACGTAAAATATGATAGAAATTAAAATACAAATTACAGTCAAGAAAACTTAGATGGTGAGACTGTCGAAAAATAAAATGAAAACGATAAAATACGAATGAAAAAAAAGAGTCTCGAGAGTTGGCTGCCTCCACTCCAGACTGACAAGTACTGGTGAATTTAGAGCTGGGATGGAAAACTTTCATTGGGAAAGGAAACTCTCAAAAGTAGTTTAGCGATAGAGAACTGCCGAGAATACGTAACATCTTTAAGTTGAGGCTAGGAACAGCAAGACCCTAAAACGGTGAGCTGTAGTAGAAGAAAATAGATAAGAAAATAGAGAATTAAAAGGGGCCCCAGAGAAACAATTTGAGTTGTTTTCTCAGCTTCCATAAACGGAGTTTTTCGGAAGCACGAAGGTTAGACGAGGAGATATTAAAATAAGAATACGTTCCGTCGAACGGATAGGGCGAAAAGGTCCTTCTGTGTTGCGCTAGGCTGTCTGTGTTTATATGTTCTGTCTTGTCCAACATTTTGAATGTCTCGGTTGTGAATGGGATCCATGCTGTGTGAGAGAAGCGTAAGAGAAACTGGTGGGGCCTGCGGATCTGCAAAGTGTGGGTGTCTCTGTGTGTATTTCTGTTTGGGTGTGTGTGTGTGTCTTCATGAGGGTGTCAATTTCCCCACGTGCGTGGGCTCCAAGATAAGAGAAGTGCTGTTGAGCAGAGTGTATTTGGTTAAGTAAAAAGTGTTCATTATGGAGCAAGAATCTGGCTAAAATATGGGTAAAAAACTAAGGGGAATTTGGAAATCATTGGAAAATGCTTTAATGATGTTTGTTGAAGTGCAGGAGAACTTTAAACGGAGAAAAGTGATTTGAGGTATTGGCTGCAAGCTGAAAGTGCACGGCCGGCTGCATCTTGGTGAGTTTTGGAGAATTTTTTTATTTGCCCAATGAACGTATACACTTTCAGAAATAAAATATAATTTGCGATTAAATAGTGATTAAAAGGTTTTCATTGTTTGATAGCCTTAGTTATAATAGATAAATAAATAGATATAATTCGTCAGACTTAAATCTAGCTGATTAATAGAGAGCAGAAAATAGCACCCTATCCGCTTCTGCTCATTTGCAGGCCTGGGAAAACATAAAAAAAAAGTTAAAAGTTAAGGTTAAAATTAAACTTAATGGTGTGGGCAAAAGGATATTGCGGTTGATTTGACAGATTTTGTTAACCCTGCATTTAGTCATGAGTCAGTTTTGAAGTCATCCTCAAATTAGGCAGCTAAAATTGAGGAATCTATGACAAATGATAATGGCTTGCATCATTATATTATATATACTGATATTGCAGAACGGCAGAAATTAGTGGACACGGGAAATATTACGGGATAATCACTGGACTGTCCCCAAATTATTCATTATATGTGACCACATTTTCATAGTCCCACAAAATGTAGATGCCCTTGTCACACAGTAATTTAGGAGCCGAGCATTTTTTTCTATTTGTTAATTTGGTAATGTGCAATTTCTGGTGAATAAACTTTTCAACATCGTTGCTGGTGATCGATCGTGGCTGGCAGAATTTGACTTAAAAATGTTCTAAACAAAGTCACAAAACTGATTTTAGAGCCATTTTAAATTGTAACTTTAGTGTTTTTTTTATAATTTCTTCCTTGATAGATGTAGTTACACAGCATTTTCTTTATGCACTTTAGCAGAGCTTCCTCAGTTTGACTGGGACTCACAACATCTACTGGAAAATATCAGTAGGGTGGATCAAACACACTGGTGTGGATCCTAAAACAAATCTGTCCATTATGGGTGGATTATTTGGAGAAATAATGTTAAACAGCATGTCCTCTTCAGTGTCTCAGCTGATGAACTTAAATCCTGGAACAACATTTGATACACCATTTGCCTGTGACTCAAAAGGTGGGGAGAAACACAACGATTGTGTTTGTTAATTACTAAACGATACTACACTTACAGTTGTTGGAAACTAAGCAGAGGGGGAGTAACAGTAGGCGGCAGATTGCACCTAGCAATGTCTCTAATCTAATTAAAGGAGGGGGGCTACCTTCTCCTGTTTCTTTTTGTCCTTCAGTTCATTATGGGTCTGTGGATTCTGTAGCATGAACCCGGATGGCATTGTGAAAAATCAGCACAGACATGTGGGTAGGAGCAGAGGACCAAAAGGACGAGGTGGACATGTCAGAACTTTTCAAACACCTACAGCTGTTTACACTGGGCCCTGGGCAAGAGACTGTTTCGCATCAGCAAGTCAGCCTGGCATCGAGTCACCGAATCCTGGCATGAAGCCCCAATACAACCTCACATCCAGAAGGTCAGTACCCCAGCAAGGGGATAACGCTCCCATGAAAAATGTTTACGCACCCTGGAAAAGTGGCCAACGCTCATGAACAGTGCAGATCCCAAGCTGTCAAGGGACATGACTGTATGAACTTTCTGCACATATTGGAGCGACTTCATTCATCAGCATCTAAGTTGTGAAAAGGGGACTTTGACACTGAGGTGCGTCACAAAGACGTTACAGCGATCTGCTACTGCAACACTGAGGAAAGAAATGTAGAGTTCCACACATGGAAGCCTTGAATATGAAGTCTTAACTCCGATCTAATGTTTGCCTGATCTGTTGCATGTCAATCCGAGTTCATCTCAGGAGCCACACACAGTCTGGTAACGAACATCTTTAAGGTAAAACACAGACAGTTATTTCTAGCCATATACTACTGAACAAATTTAATGGGATGTGATCTGGATGGCCTGTGTTCTCATATTTTTTTCTTTCTTTCCATCTTTTGAGTTCCTGGGCAGATGGATCAGAGCTGGGTAATAATTTCTTAAGGCAGCCAATTGAGCGTATCCCAATGCACAGGTTTGCTGTTTTGACAATATATTCATGTTTATTCACTTTTTGTTATGTACACAATTAAACAGCAGCAGGTGTACTTCACCATCACAATTATGGGCAGAAAATCCACTGGGATGGGAATACTTTCATGTGCTCCACTTACATTTAGGGTCACAGTTGACTTGCCTCTCTGGGTTAACTAGTGCATGCCATAAATTTACAAACTGGGAGTTACTATCAGCTTAGGACTTCCTGGGGTGACAGGTTTATTACACACGAGGGCTTTCTCTGGTAAGCACAGATGTGTCCTGAGTATGACATTCTGTTTTTAAACAACATAGGTTAAATGGATCTGTTAGGCTATTTCTTATTAGCTGAAAAGTAATAATAATAATAATAATAATACATTTTATTTATACTGCACTTTCTATCAAAAGATCTCCAAGTGCTACAGGGAGAAAAAAAATAAAATAAATATATATATATATATATATATATATATATATATATATATCACTGATTCTTGAGAGTCAGGACAAAACACGTTTTAAAAAACTATTTTAAAAAATACACACTATATCAATTAGAGTGATGTGTTTCTGCAGAGAAAGGTCTTAGTTATTTAACTATGTAAACAAACAGGTTCTACATAAAAACACATTTTTAACAAATAAACATGTTTCCCTTCAGAACTGAATTTGTGTCAACTCCGTCAGACACACTAAAAAGTATACAATTTTAATTCTTCCAATCATACAAGAATCTAAAGTTCTGAAGTATACTATAATACTGTTTAATTACTATATGTAAAAAAAACATAATGTATAAACTTAAGTTGTGATTTCACACTATTTTGAAAACTCAGATTTCTAAATATTTGCATTTTCAAACTTTGATTTTAATTTCAATATTGTAAAAACGAGTTCCTTAAATAAATAAAACATAAGAGGATGTAGATCAGATGGTCCTTTATTACAGAAACAACATAAACTGAAGGAAGAATATTTTTTCTCCCAAAAAATTTACACAAACATACATCCAACGCTGTTGACGAAGACCTGACGGTGTTGACGAAAAACTGACGGTGTTGACAAAAAATGTGTGCATTGCTGATTTAATGAACAGATTTGCTCTTTGACCACTACCACTAAAACTACTCCTTGTTAATAGAGAATTTAACTTAGTGTAAAGCAAACTATAATAAACATATTGCACATACAACATTTCTAACTATTATAAATTACACCGTTTCCAACTATCAAAAAAACAATAAGGAAAACAAGGGGCCCTTCTTCCCCTCTGTTTTCATCCGCCTCCCCATACCACTTTCTTCTCTTCATCTTCTCATCCACCTGTTCTTCTCTTCCTTTCCTCCTTTGTAAGAAACCATTTACTTTAAAGTGGTGTGTGTGTGTGTGTGTGTGTGTGTGTGTGTGTGTGTGTGTGTGTGTGTGTGTGTGTGTGTGTGTGTATGTGTGTGTGTGTGTGTGTGTGTGTGTGATTGCACTGCCTACTTTATACTGGGTGTGATCTTAAATTGACATCGTTTGACAAAAATACTGCAACACAATCTAATCTGTCTAATCTGCACTTCTGCCTTGAGCAGCAGGCGTCGGACATGCTCCCTCTCTATAAAGTCCATCACATCAGGGGCTATGCTGTAGATCTCTCGTTTTCTCAATTTGACTGGTGATGCATTTCCCATTAGTTTCACTATGATGTCTTTAACTGGGCAGAAACAGACATCCTTTGTGAGAAGCTTAGGCTGATACTTTGCTGTTGGACCATGGGGATGCAGAAACTCCACTTTCACATCTTGATGCTCAGTATCCACAGCAATGGTCTTGGCTAGCCACCAGTGGTCATCATATACTACTGCTAGCCAGTCTCTATTATTAAGGCTGCTAACAGTTGTTACTGTCACAGTACCCTCAGGACCTTTCAGAGGCTCCTCATCCAACTCCTCCTCCGTTACATCTTCCATTTCCTTATCCTCTTCACCCCCTCCCACTCTTTTTCCATCTCCTCCAACAACAGGGCCAAAGGCCTTTTCTTCCCTGCCCTCCTTGTATGACTCTGCTGTTCCTCTGGGTAGCCATGAAAACAGAAGGTAGCTGGGCTGAAGCACTGGCAAACCAACATCTTGCTGCAAAAGCAGGAGAGTTGTCTGTGCTGGATCCTGTTCTCATGTGGGATGACCTGGTGTATTTGTCTTGTTGAGGGAACCTGTTTGAGAGGATGCATGAGAAGTCTATCATATCTTAGCATGTCTTCTTCTGCAATGTGATACAGCTGAATGCTCTTCAGACTGTTTGAGACCTTTTCAAAGAATGTGTGTCCATCTGTCACATCATTTCCTCTCAAGACCAGGTTGTCAGCTGTTCTTTTTACTGTTCCGCCAATGCCGTCTGGTGCGCCCTTACCATGGGAAGTGGGGAAGAAGTTCCATGTTGCTCTTTCAAACCCAAGTGCAGGGGGGATACAAGACAGAAGGAAAAATTCTTTTTGTTCTTATACTGTTTACTTGGACCATCGGACCAAAAGTGCACGGTGGTGACCTGTGGATATCTCGTTTTGATATCTTTTAGGACTGGTTCCATGTGTGTCCAGATTGCTCCAGCATCCTGTCTCTTTGACTCTGAAAGTGTGCAAAACCCTGCCCTTCCACCCTTTATGTAATACATTCCGGTATGTAGCGTTATCTGTGGAAGATTTTGTCCAAAATGGCAGGCCTGTACTTCAGATTGATACTTGCATCTCCAGGATTCTGAAAAGTCAACATGAATAATTGCTGTACTTTCTTCACAAGTCTCAATTGAGTTTCTGTATGCTTTTGACTGGTTTTGCACTAAACACACATGAGTTGTGATTTCATTTCTGAGTATTTGCTCATAAAGTATGATGAGCTCTGAAAGACTGCCACTTTGTTGGACGAGTTTAGTGTGGATTCCATTGACTGTCTCTTCTTGAACTCTCTCCCACTGCTTCCACTGAACATGGATTTTGTCTTGCTCTTGGGTTGTAACTGTTCCTTTGTTTAGACATCGTGAACATGTGCGAAGAAGGCAGGCCTCACTTGCTGGAGAGCAACAAACTAATTGAAAACTGTCATCTAGTTTGTTTGACTTCACAACTCCAGACGTTCTAAGGGCCTCAAGCATTAAGTATGCATTTTCATGCTTTTGACATAGACATGTCTTACGATCAGATGCTTTTGGTGCTGTAATATAGAATGGTTTCAGAGCACAGAAAGAAGAATAGCTCAGCTTCACAGTGGGGTTCCTAATGAGGAAATCAGAGTGGAGGTTGATCATGGAGTCTGCCAGGATCATTCTCTGCTGCTTTATCTTATTCCTAGTGATGGTGTCAGTCTTATCAGTGGTAACACGTGCATAGTTCAGGAAGAAATCCTTTACAGTATTGGTAATTCCCATTAGGAATGTTGGCTTTTTCTTTGTCTGTTTCTTTCCTCTCATTAACTTGTAGGTTATCCCAAACTGGTGGATTTGATGAAGGAGACGATACTTTTTGAGAATTTTGCCTGATGACACACTTAGTGCTGGTTCCTGACGCCGTGGCCCAGGAGTTTGTTTGTTTTTCTTCAGCTCTCTTCTGAGGATGTTGTGGAATAGAAGGGCTTTCTTGATTTTTGGATTCCTTATGTTGCTTCCTGATAGCATCTTCTTTGTTTCTGTGCCTGGGAGTCAAGTATTGTTTTATTTGTAGCGCTTCTTATTCGATATATTTTCTTTCTCATTCTGTTTCTTTGCTTTGTTACCTTCGTAAGCTTCTCTTTCAAAGTTTTTATTTCTCTCGAATGCCTTTTTCTTGTTTTATTTCTCTCCCTTTCCTGTCTGAGTGTCTGTCTGCTGTGTCTGGCGTTGTATTCTTGAATATCCTGATGTTGCGGACTATCTGGTGGGGTGTCTGCCTTCAGCACTGCATCTTCATTGAATCTTTTCTCTCTGGACCTTTTCTGTGCCTCTCTCCAATACTTTCTACAATTCCTCTTTGTCCTGTCTCCCATATCGTCTATTTGTATTACTTTTCTGTCTTTAACTCTCTTCTTCCACCTTTGTCTTTCCTTCTCTTGCATTGCATGCTTGCTCTCTTGGTCACTGTTTAATTTTTCTCTTCTCCTTCGTTGGTACTCTCTATTTCTTCTTCTTTTCTCCTCAACTGACAATTTCTGTCTAGCCATTTTTTCCTACAATACAAATTGAAATAAAGAAAAATTTACTTGAATAAGACTATAGAATCAGATTTTTATTTACATGATATGATTGATTGACTGATGGATGAATGGATGGATGTAAAATCCTCTAGGTGCAGTATGTAGTTTCCATAACCAGATATTGTGATAATCTACACATTGGCTTCTCATTTCCCTATCTCTGTCTCTACATATATATATATATATATATATATATATATATATATATATATATATATATATATATATATATATATATATATATATATATATATATATATATATATGAAAGTGCTGGCAAAGTTACACGTAACAATAATAAGCAGACAACTGCCTGCCCATTCTCTACAAGTCAGATGCGTATGTTTAAATAATGTAATGCATGCTATGTATGTGCATTTATGTGTAAATAAAACCCTGAAATATCAGTTTAACCTTTCACTATATTCACAAATAATATCATATTTGCACATTAAGAGGTCATTGGTGGTTTTGTCAACTCCGTCAGCTTACAGGTCAACTCCGTCAGCAGTAGAAACTGACGGAGTTGACGTAAGGGCATGCATTTTCCCTCCAAAACATGCATTGTACACTGCAGCTAGGTACTTTTTCCTCAGTTGCTAGCTGTCCCAATAACCTCACTAAAATGCTTAAATTCAATCCACTATGATTTAAAAAAAAGTATCTCAACTGAAAGACGGTATTGACAATGTGCAGCTGTGACCATAGGAATATTGACATTGTTTGTCTCAAATATAAAAAAAATTAAAACATACCAGATCATGTGTGGTACTTTTGCATTCACCACAGGCAGGGAGATAAAGAGGGGTCCTCAGAGATATAGCTGACCATGCAATTGCCTGATTTAAAGAGCTTTATGAAAAAATCTGACGGAGTTGACAGAAACTGAGGACAACTTTAATAGGCAGATTTTTATGGAAAATATAGTTTGATGTTGACTTCATGTGTTGTTTTTTATATTTATACCCCTTATTTTTTATTTGATATTCATGTTTTCACAATTTTAGAGCATTTTTACGTTTTTTTGGGATGGTTAATATTGTAACCTATTGCTAAGGACAAGTAAAATAACATGGACATCCTAACCAAAGACCATATGTTTAAACAAATTTTCCCCAAAAACATAAAAAAGTTTATTCTAAAATCTGATAGGTATATAACATTCCTTTAGATTTAACTTTTGTAAGTATGTCAATCATGATGAATTTATTATTTTTTGCTATAAATTAGATTTTTTTTTATGTGGGACATGTTTTGTCCCGACTCTCAAGAGTCAGTGATATATATATATATATATATATATATATATATATATATATATATATATATATATATATATAACATAAATAAAAAAATAAAAGCGTTAAAAATAAATCATCTAAAGGGGACCAAAAGCTTTGCCAAAAAGAACTGTTTCAAGGCCTTTTTTTTAAAACATTCAGTGGACTGAGGTGCCCTCAAGGTGTCAGGGAGGGCATTCCACAGATGCGGGGCAGCAGCACAAAATGCCCCCTATCTCCCATTGTCCTAAGTCTGGTTCTGGGAATGTGGAGGAGGTTTGAGTGAGTGGAGCGAAGGGACCGGGTTGTGTTCTGTGGGTTGAGAAGTTCTTTGAGGTAGGCAGGGGCATGTCCATGGATGCATTGATGTGTGAGGAGGGAAACCTTGTACTCAATCCTGGTGGAGATGGGAAGCCAGTGTAGTGAATGGAGGATGGGGGTAATGTGCTCATGTTTCCGCACTCTCATCAGGATCCTAGCTGCAGAGTTTTGAATGTACTGAAGCCTCTGCAGACTTTTTCTAGGGATCCCAATGAGAAGTGCGTTGCAATAGTCCAGTCTGGAGGAGACAAAGGCATGAACCAGCTTTTCTGCGTCTGGGAGGGAGAGAATGGGACGGAGTTTGGAATTATTTCGGAGGTGATAGAAAGAGGTCTTGCATAGGTGATTTATATGGGCTTCAAAAGTGAGTTGGGAGTCGATTTTTACACCAAGATTTCTAAATGTTGATGAAAGCGGGATGTTACTGCCAGAAAAGGTGATGCTGGTTATGGATAATGATTTGGTTTGATGAGGAGTTCCAACCAGTATGGCTTCGGTTTTTGAGCTATTTAGTTGAAGAAAGTTTTGCTCCATCCATACCTTTATCTCCTCCAGACAGGTGGTGAGTTTTGATGGGGATGACTGTGAGGGTGAGGTGTCAGCTGTGACATTAACATAGAGTTGTATGTCATCAGCATAGCAGTGGAATGAAATATTGTGGCAGCTGACGATTTGGCCAAGGGGAGTGAGGTAAAGGATGAAGAGGATGGGGACAAGGACGGAGCCCTGGGGGACACCACATGTAACTGTGTGAGGATGTGATTTGGAGTAGCCTAGGGAGATGTATTCTGTCCGGTTTGTGAGATATGATCTGAACCAACTGAGAGCAGTGTCATTTAGTCCAGTAGTGAGGTGGAGCCGGTTTAAGAGAATGCCATGGTCAACAGTATGAAATGCAGCAGAAAGGTCAAGAAGGATGAGGAGGGATGAAGAGCCAGCATCGGATGACATAAGGAGGTCGTTTGTGACTCTGACTAGGGCAGTCTCTGTGCTGTGGGCAGAGCGGAAACCTGACTGGAATTTTTAAAGAGGTTATTATGTTTGAGGTGGTCCTGAAGGTAAGTGGCAACTGCTTTCTCAAGTACCTTTGATATGAAAGGGAGATTTGAGATGGGCCTATAGTTGGATAGGACTTCCGGATCAAGAGTGGGTTTTTTAAGCAATGGTGTGATAATGGCATTTCATTTTTTAAGACAGAGGGAACATGACCAGATTGAAAGGAACTATTTATAACAGCAGAGATCAGGGGACTAAGGGCAGTGATATGGGATTTTACCAGGGATGTTGGGAGAGGGTCCAGGGGACAGGTGGAGGATTTCATCTTCCTGATGATGTTCTGCACCTCTTCTGATGAAACCTCAGGAAAGTAGTTTAGGGGATTGGAGATGGTATGAGTTGGGGGAACAGTTTGGGTGGGAGGACCGGAGAGAGCAGAGCGAATAAAGGCAGTTTTTGATGTGAAGAAATCCATACATTTATTGCACTGCTCTTCTGTAGTCGCAGTAAGTGGGGGGGGGGGGGGGGGGGGGATTGTGGTTTGAGAAGGTGGTTTATAGTGGGAAAAAAGCTGCTTGGAATTTCCTGGGTTATTTCTCATGGCATCAGAGTAAAACTGCGATCTTGCATCTTTGAGGACTGTGCATATTTTTGTTTGTGCTCCCGGTAAATCTGTTTGTGGACAGCGAGGCCAGAGGCCCTGAAGCGGTACTCAAGGACCCGCCCTGCTGCCTTCATTTTACGAAGCCTGTGAACCAGGGTGCTGAGCGGGTGAAGGTGACTGTTCTTGTTTTAACCGGGGCATGAAGGTCCAGGAGGCTGCTCAGATGGCTGTTGTAGTAGTCCACTGCTTCATCGGCTGATGGAAAGTGTGTGGAAAGATGTTGAAAGTCTGCTGCTAAGAGTTCTTGGTTTATGTTTTTAAGATTTCTGAAGCAGATATTCCGCTTAGGCTTTGAAAAACTGGATGGGGATGGCAGATCCATAGAAATGGCTTTGTGATCAGATATACCTAGGTCGTGCACCTGCAGGTTGGTGAGAGGGGCAGAGTTTGTAATGACCAGGTCCAGGGTATGCCCCCTAGTGTGTGTGGGGACATCAACAAGTTGTTTTAAGTTAAAACAGTCCAGTAGTTGGAGAAATTCAGCTGTAAAACGGCAGGAGGGGGTGTCAACATGGATGTTCATATCACCAAGAATTATAACATCGGCAGAGGATGTGCAGAAAGTTGAGAGGAGATTTGACATCTCAGTGATGAGTGATGGGTTTGGTTTTGGTGGACGGTAGATGAGGAGGAACAGCACAGGGGAAGGGGATTGACGTTTAAATGCAAGGCATTCAAATGAGGACAGTTCGGGTAAAGGTTGTAGGGATAACTCCAGATCACTGCGATGAATGACTGACAGGCCGCCTTTAGGAGCTTTCTGGAGGTAGCTATATCCTTGGGGACAGCTCTCATTTAAAGAAAAAAACCTATTTGGTTGATGCCAGGTCTCTGTAATGCACATTTAATCCAGAGATTTATCCAGGATGTAGTCATGAATGAGGCAGGATTTATTTGTGATAGACTGTGCATTAAAAAGTGCGATTTTGCTGTTTGATGATGGAACAAATCTTTGCACTGGCCGTAGTAGACTGAAGTCCGCTCCGCGTTTCCCATTTAGCACATTGAGCGATGTTGTCATGGAGACGTCCAATCTACTTCTACGGTAAGAGCCGGCGCTTTGATGACGTATGTGTGGAGCTACAGTTCGCATTTCTGACCAGATAACCGGGATGGTGTGACTTGTTTGTGAGAAGAAAAACTTTCTGCGTGAACTTCTATGGATATAGCGCGAACGGCGGAGAAGTCCTAGTTGTTTAATCACTGCAATGCACGCTGGAGTGAGGAAACTGTTGAGATTTACCAGCTGGTTGACGGAGTAACTCAACATAGTGATGATACCGGTGGCGGTGGAAAACTCTGTGGCAGCGGCGAAGGGTGGTTCTCAGGACAAACTCAGTCCAGGCTGTCCAGGAGGAGACCTATTTCGACTGCGGCCTCAGCGACAGTGACCAGTTCCAGGGAGTCTCCGACCAGGAGTTTCTGCTAGCGACAGCAGGTAGGCCACCGCTAGACTCGAAAACACAGGTAATCCAAACAGGTCCACAGTTCAGTGGTGCGGAAGGTAAAAAAGTTGATTAAAAAAGGTCCACTGGTCGGTGGCCTAACTAGTAAAAAGGTTAAAAAATAAAATGAAAGTTTACTAAAGAGCTTGGCGTTATTTTAACGTGACTAGAGATGCGACAAACAGACAGTACCAGCGTCCTCTCCCAGCATCAAGCATTGTCACTAAAGACTGGGATTTTTCTATTTTATATGTAACAGTTGCCAGCTGTGATAAACGGATATTCACCAGGATTTTGTTATATTACCAGGTGTTTTATTCAGATTAAACATATTGTTTTATATGTCTTTTGCCCAGATACACCACTCTGTGTCAGTATGTAAATAACTTGGAACATCCAGCATTCTCACAAAACCAACTTGTTGTGTGCAACTGAGGCCATCAGTCTGCAGTCATCATTTGATTTGGACACACTGATCTTACACAACCTTTGAAGGACCTCTTGCTGATACATGATATGATGAAATTAAATTATATTTTGATTTGATTCAGGATACAGGGAAGTGGTTTTCCTACTTCAACAAAGACAAGTGTTTGCAGTTAATTGACTCCCTATGATGACTAAATACTGTTCATTGTTAATGTTTTGTAAAAAAATGTATTTTGTTCTCAAAAAGAGGGATAGGGAACAGTACTGCGTTGTAAATTAGATAACAGTTGTTTAAAAAAAAAGAAAGAGCTCTCTCTGAATGTTTGTTCAGTCGACTCCTAAGAAACAGGCCAGGACTATAAATTAGATTTAATGGGCGAAGTGTCAGACAGAACGTCTCTGCTGGACAAAGACTCCATAAGGCCGGTTAGCTCAGCCCCCTCTGGGTTCCTGGGAGGGTTAAACAAATAGGTTTTGGAAACAGGCTTAAACAGATTTAACAGTACAAAAAGTGAATGTTAAATAAAATAGAACAACTACATAACATAGAAAAACTGGATAAAATAGAAAACAGAGGGCAACAGAGGGTAACATTATGCATATCTAAGCTAGTTCTATTACAGGCCTTGCTTGGTTTAGTTTAAAATCATTGGTGTAACAACTTCATAGACAGATGTGGATGCAGGACTTTTTAATTTGAGGATGGTATCTCTTAAAGGTAAACAAAGCGAGGAATTCATTGCAAGGGGACTACATTCTATAAAATGACCCGATGAGGGTTTGCTTTTTCTCTCAGATTAAAAATAGGAACTTTTTCGCAGCACATAGAGTAGGACATCTGGGATGGGAGCAGAGGTTACAGAGTTTAATGGAGTGGTGACATACAAACTTCTGAGAAGTTTTGTGTGCAATGTCTGGTAATTTTTTAATCCAAAAGAGCATGCTGACATTCTTACAGGATAAATGTAATTTGATTTCAAAACCGCATTAACTAATTTTTGATTTTACAGACACAGCGATCACCACCAGAGGTCAAAGTATTTGTGTGTGCGTGCGTGCATTCTCTTGCAGGACAATCAGAGGCCCATGAAAGGAGAAGCATAGAGACACTATGATAAAGTGTCTCATTAACTATTACATTTCTAATACAGGTTTCCCATAGGATGAAGATGGAACAATGGAAGGTGGTAAGAATGAATGGGGATTCTGAAAACAATTGGCTAAAATCTGTGCACAGACTAAAATTGAAAATGGGGTAAAAAGCTTCGATGTTTGTTTTTTGTGGGAGTGTTCAGTTAATTTCATTACAGGATACAATTCCATATGACTGAAAGGAGTTTTTCGGGGCCGAAGTCAACCTCCAGAATTAGCACACGACATTTGATATCTAAAAAAGTGTCGTGTAAGTTTCAGATTGTATTGGAGACATAAACTTAAGTGAGTCCAGGAACGTGAAGGAGGGTCCACCTACCCCCGACCTCGAAGGAGTGCACACTAAGGTCATAGACAGGCAGATGTGGTGGGCCAAAGGGTCGGGAGGCCCTTCAGATTCCAGGAGCCGTGTGTACCAGCCACCAAAGGGTTCAAGGAAAGATCACCAGAGCAATTTGAAGCGCTGAGCCACTCACGGATATGGCTGCTGGATTTCTATTTTGTTTTCGTTTTTTATTTCTAATAAAAGATTCACATACAGCTGTGGGGAGATCGCGGTTAGGACAAATTACTCTATAAACCATTATCTTTAATAGGCGAGGAGAAGACATCTCTGAGACGCAAGACATCATGAAAACAATTGAATGCATTGTGTAAAAAAAAAAGAATTTTGCAATCACTGTATTTGTCTTATAAGTTACATATTCCTAAGATGTTAAATGCTAGTATTGTTAGAATCTTGGTTTTGCATTGCATGATAATTTGGTCTCTACTCTGTGGTTTGATCTGAGTGTAATGTTTTCACAGGTTATATTAATTTCTATAAAAGACATCTTGCTAATCTAGGTTAGGATGCCTACAGTCATATTTAGCTCATATAACAGTTTCTTGGTAGTTGCAAAGTTATCTTAGCCTTGCACCTCCCTGACAAAGGTGCTTACTTTTCTTAATTCGAGTATTCTTGAGATTCAGATAGGTTTAGTAGCTTATTAGTTTATACCTGGGTTATTTTACATTTTAAGGGGTAAATTTGAACTTAATTTGATTTCATAGGTCGCCAACAGAAGGGACAGTGGGTTACAATATTGCATCTTATCATTTACATTTTGTTTAAGGGTTCCCAGATAAAACCTTAGTTTGGCCTAGTTATTAGTTTGATCCATGGGATCAAAACAGAGGGACATTGTTAAGAAAATATCTTGGTCAGGCAGAAGGTGTGTCTACCCTCTGTTGCTGGGTAGAATAATAGGGCGTTTTATTGCCCCCGGGGGGGGGGGGGCATTGGGGTCAGAAGGAGATGGGGTCCACCATCCTCCCCCTGAGCTTTGCAGGAGGAGCTCTAAAGTTGATAAAAAGAATGTTTTTCCAAAACTTACTCCAGACAAACTTCTACATCGTGCTGTGAAATCATCTTGATATTGGTAATATAAACTCTGTCTCCATATTTAATTTTTATGAATTAAATATGTATATTACACTGTTCTACCTCTTGATCAATGTTTTCTCACTTGTGGCCAAATCTGGCACCGGGGTAAGATGGGCTTTCAATAGATATGTAGGAGCAGGCCGGTGTACCCAATCTTTAACAGTAACTAAATGTTTAATTTTATCAGGGTCCTACTGTCCAATGTTATGTCTCTTGAAAACCCCGTGGCCATGGGAATCGCTCGTGCTTTGCGGTGTTCCCCATGCAGTCACGCTCTTAACATTCACACTGTTTTCTGGTAAATTACTCTGTTATACCTGACTGTGTGCTCGGCTTAACAGCTCATTCATTTAATCTTTGTCTTCACTCTTTCTCCGGTCTTGCTGGTTGTGTGTGCGTCCAGGTCACGGGTTTATTCCGGTCTTCCTGTTTCTACGTCAGGTCACGGTTTCTTATAAAAAGATTTCTGGAACTCACAGAACTTTATTTGTTGTTGTGTTATCCCGCACAACTGATACATTTTCTACTCTGTTCTGAGACATTTTATGTCAGAACTTTATATATCTGTAATCGAAACTTCACAGAGTCACTCTGTTAAATCTCTGCATCCATTCAGTGTGTATTGCCTGATCTCGCTCTCAACCTTTTATGTAAAATTCGAGGTTCCCCGTCGAGAACTGCAGTGAGCCGCCATGCTCATAAAAAAAGCCTTTAGATTTCTTGAACTCACAAGACTTACTCTATTCTTAATTCTGTCATTTTATGTCAGAACTATTTGCCTGGTGTCGTTCTCAATCTTTTTTTTTAATTCTCAATACATCTCTGAACCACACTTATTTAATACTGCTCCATGGCACTCCAAAGCATTAATTTAGCAGATTTGGTACTACTGAGACTTGGGACACATGATTTAGACTGTTTCTAAACCGAAAATGCAGATTTAATAAAACAGGTTCTGCTTACTTTGTTTTGTTGTGGCCAGCCAGTGTCCTCTGTCCTTTCGTCCCAATCTTAAGTCCAATCCTGCCTGTCACCCCGAATCCTGGACCGAGCCCCCAAATGTTGAAGTCGTCATGCTTCCCCGGGTTTGTTAATTCGTTGTGCAGGACTTTAAAATAATAACTCAGCCATGGACGAAGAATTCCATTTCACCTTTGCAAAGGGGAGAGATGATACACCTGTCAACTGTGGGCCACAACTCTGTCTCTACCCCCATTTAGGCTTGTTTTTATTAAAGTTAGAAAATAGATTATACAAAGTCACACAATGAATGACGCACACATCTTATTGCTGTCTTACTCCCTAATAACTATCTTCTCTTGTTGTTTTCACCTGCTGTGTGTGAACTGGAGTTGCTGTTCTTTCCCACTGCCAAGGAACTGGCCTTGAAACACTCTCCTGATACTTTTGCTCGTAAACAGAATCTATTCACATTCTCTTCCTCTGATCAACAGACACAATATATAAATTGCATATTAAAAGCATGTTATACCTTCATAAATGTGACTAAAAAACGGATAAAAGTTAATACATTCCACAGCTGCTACCCCCACGACCCGACCCCAGATAAGCGGAAGACGATGTATGGATGGATGTTTCTCAATAAAGTTCTGGAACTTGACCACTTCACCGTTTCCTTATTCAATAAGTCTGGGAAGTCAGTTATTTGATTTTCCTACCACAATCTCCAGCGCTCAAACACCTCTCTCTCTCAAGTAATGAGATTACTATAATCTTTCTCAAAAGTCTCAGATTACTTTATAAACTAGTCAAAATCTACAGTCCTGCCAATTAATTGCTCTTTACAGAACCACCTAGATTGACAACTAAAGTCAGGGAGTATTAAATATTTGGGTATTATAACCACAACCCTCTTCTAAAGAAGATGGAAGAGGATCTTGACAGATGGAATTCTCTACCAATTTCACTTATGGGAAGGTTTGCTTCAGTTAAAATTATGGTTTTCCTTAGAATCAATTACTTATTCTCAATGATCCCCAATAAACCATAATTTGACTCTCTTCTTTGGAAAGATTACCCCTTGCATCGGCTTAACAACACTACAGATGACTAAAGATAAAGGAGGACTAGACCTGCCTAACTTCCATCACTACTAGAAACAGGATACAATACATTTCAAAATGGTTAAACCATAATCCCTTAGTTGAGCCCTGGCTCAAGCAGGGAACACAGCAGCAGCCACACGTAACCAGAATTGCCAAAAACACAGACAGAGAAAGCATCATAAAAATAATCAAATTCTTCCATTTACCCATAGCCTGTGTTAGCCATTTACCCAAAGGATTGTCTATTCCTGATTGTTCATGCATCGTTTCACTCAAAGTTCTCAAACTTTCTAAAGCTTTAGTCACCAACCCATCCGGTGCAGTATTATTAGGAATGAACGTACAACACATATCTCCAAACATGGCACAAGCACCCCCTTTTTCCACCAAAAGCATATCCAGTGCCATCCTATTCTGAACAACCATAAGAGAGGTAGGAGCTAATTGTTCAGTCAGACCCTCAACTGCGTCTCTAGTCAGATTAGACAAACGTAACACATTGTAATGTATGTAATTAATTATATCAACATTCTTATTAGGGGTAATCCAAAGGAATATGGTTTCAAACCCTGCTGCAACCTGATCAACCAACTTATACCTGTCGGGAACTCCCCTGGGCACGCCAATCGCATCTATGTATGTTGGAGAATTACGTGCCAAATCAAACTCAGAACTGCTCTTAATTCTATGTAACAAGTGTTCCTGGTTTAACCCTGGTCCCATTAACAACAGCGGTGCCACCAACCTTACCATGGCACACACACCCACAGAGCCGAAAGGGATTCGGACAAACAACTGTCGCCCACCACAATAATAATACAAACCAGCTCTCGCCCATGATCCTATGCCTTGAAAATGAAAATTAAATTTATACCACTCCGGTGGAATCACACCTAATGTTGATAAACCCTCTGTCGCTTCCCCTGTGAAGTTAAAACACACATACTGCTTAGTGTGATTACCAGGAGTAAAGGGCCCAGGTATAGTGTCATTGTTTATAGGAGGGAAAAGAACATGATAGTACTCACACCCCTCAGAGCGGCCCTTTGTCAACTCTAAAAAATAAAGGTGCTGGTTCTGTTGTTAAAATTGTTAAAATTGGCCTAGCCGCAGCACAAGCTACACAATGATCAGCCGTATATTATCTGGCAGTCTGAGCCATCCAAGAAACCCACAAATTGCGTCTCTTATCCTCTGTAAAACTCCCAACAATGTTACCAGTGGTCAATTTATTATAATCTACATGTAGTCCTCCTGAAGAGGATTAGGCTTTCCTCACTTGTGGTGAAAGAATCCGTACACCAGAAGTAGTTGCATTATGTAGAGAAATTTTAATCAAACCAACGGGAGCTTTACCCCATACACCTGCTCCAAGGACGAGATAAAACCCTGACGGACTAATACTACATGGTTTGGGCTTAGTTACGCCACTACTATATGCAGAATAAACCCCAGTGTATGCCCCAAAATAAGGATTAATGTTCAACCCTGAAATGGTCAGGATAATGGGATTAACACCTTGTACTACCTGATGATGGCCTTTGGTAAGGGTCAATGCTTGTTGTACTAATTTATCAAACCCACCATGGCGAACCGGAACAGCCTCATTTCCGGTGTGCACCAAGGTATGGGGGAGTCAGGAATCCCCTTCGGCAACACACAAGCATAAACATCAGATTCCTGCCAGATTGATGGGTCGCCCCCACAATGTACCACTGAACATAAGTCAAATTCAAATACAACCCTTGTTCCTAATGTGTAATGTAGTTCAATACCACAATGTTGAGTCAGACAGTCATCTTTATCCTGAATGGCCCGCTCCTGACGTCTGATAGGATCAGCAGCACCTGTTTCTTGAATAACAATGCTCAAAACAAACATGCCCAACATAAGAATCAGAATCCATGAACCCAAAGTCAGCTCCCGCTGAATTAACCAATGGCGTACCGCGCACGTGACGTCACCGACTCAAGAGCAACGCCCCTTTTGCCACTTAGGTAGGGCATACAGGTAGAGAACGCCCGTAGCAACCAGCTATTAAACGCACAACAGAACCAGCAATATGACCGACTTTGCAGCCGGTAAACTTTCCCAAGACGATGTCCCAGGCGCACGGATTACTGGTTCGCACTGTCAAAGAACACACCAACCTTCAGCTCAAACGATGGCTTGAGTGTCGAGGGCTTAAAAAGACCGGAAAACGGGCCGAGTTGATCGAACGGTAAGCTTTGGGTTTTTTTCCTGCGTTGCGGTCATGCCGTCGTCGGCCGTTTTCTTGTTTGTAATCACCGTCCAGGGATCGGTATATGTTTAATGTTTGTCTTATTTGAAATGTTTTTGAGTAAGCTATCCTGGTAGCAGGGTATCATGTTAGCGCCTGCTACCATGATAGCCTATATGCTATCATGGTAGCAGGCGCTTCATTATTAACATGTCGGCCACCAAAATACTCTTACCTGTTCACTACTTGATGTCGCTGGAATTGGGTCAGGATGTTCTTCGGTTGAACCCTTTCCTCCGACAAAATGCTTGCTACATATGTACGTGAGTTTGGTAACTTTTTCCGGGTTGAACTGTTGTGTAGGCTGACCGCACCGGTGTACCCAGCGCACACATTTTTCCTTGGCAGTCTTGAAGAAAACATCCTTCATATGCAACCGATCAGCGTACCTCGAGTCGCTGTTGCACGTTCCATAGCAACAATGTTTAAAAACCATGGTTTTAGATTTGGAAAAAGCAGTCGTTTACCGAGTAAAACCAAGGGTAACGCACGTCTCTTTTACAGCGACACAGCGGCGGACTATGCAAGCTTGCCCTACTGCGTACCACGTGATGTGACGTCATCGTGACGTTACGTTTCTAAAAATAGCTTGCTCGCGGTACGCCATTACCCAATTTCCGCTCCATTTTTAACTTCATACACAAACTAGAATACTCTGTACTGAAAAAATTGTAACTATAGATCGGGGTTCACTCACTCCTTCACCTGAAAAAAAATGTTACTATAAAGTATGAAACAGAAAACAACCCTCTTTTGAGGTCAAACAAATTCTAAAACCATTACCAACTTACCATGAAGGCCCTTCACTGGCAAATGTAACCTAAGAACAGTGTTCTAGCCCAAACAAGTCAAAATATCATAGAAATATAAGACCAAAAAATATAGTAAAAAGTCAATCAAAATCCCAACATTTGTTATAGTTAAATCTAGAAAGATAAAAAGCATATAAAATCACATAAATGTTTACAAGGTTTTCGTTTTTCTTTTTTCACAATGACATCAACTTCTTTCTTCCAGACATTCTTAGAAGAAGGGTGACATCCCACGGCCACTCAATACGACCGTGATGAATCTTCAGGCTAGGTTTTCAACACACAGGTAGACTGCCTGTGGTGTCAAGAACCAGAGGGTGTTATTATGACCCTGAGTCTGGTTCTATTCACTGCTGACTGAGGCCAATCAGCTGATACGCTCCTTTAAACCTCCTGAACCTCCGTCAACGACCTCTGAGGTTCTGTTGCTGGTGCCCACTGGCTCCAGTGAAACCACGTATCACCTTTTCCTCCCAACCTCACCGCATGTGAGGTTCTCTCGATCACCTTGAAGGGGCCCGTGAACCTTGGCTCTGACCACTTCCTTTTGATGACCTTGAGCCAGACCCAGTTGACGTTCGGAGGTGGTGGTGCTCCTTCTCCTTCCTTGTGATGTCCACGTATCCTGGTGTACGCCTCCAGCACAGCTTGCAACTGCGAGAAGTACTCCTTACTTGTCAGACTCTGCAAGTCGCCTGTATTTTCCGGTGGTCGACGTTGGGGAGCAGGAAAACTTCTTCTGGTCTCCAACTCTTAGGAGTAAATCCTGTGGTGGAATTAACCGAAGACCTGATTGAGCGAGAGGCAAGGCATCAACCCATGATAGTTTTGTCTGTGCACAGATTTTAGACAACTTATTTTTCAGGTTCAGGTTCATCCTCTCGAACTTGCCTTGTGACGGCGGGTGATACACGGTGCCAAACCTGTGTGTGAGCCCTAAACTGGACTCCACTCGTTGTAGATCCTGGTTCTTGAAGTGGGTTCCATTGTCAGTCCTTATCTTTTCAGGGAACCCGTGCCTGGGAATGTAATGGTTAATGACGCATTTTATCACAGTTTTGATGTCCTCTCTTCTAGCAGGCCAGGCCTCTGGCCATCCTGTAAAAGCGTCCACACACACCAACAAATACTTAAAGCCTCCAGCAGGGGTCACCATGTCTGTATAATCAAGAATCACTTCCTTCCCAGGAACTGTGATCAAAGGAAATCTTCCCTGCAAAGGTTTCAAAGTCTTCTTTGATTTAAATTGACCACACAGTGTACAACCTTTTACAAAATGTTTGACCATGTCTGACATAAATGGATGCCACCAATGGTTCAAGTTTTCCATCATCTGTCTGACGCCCACATGCTCTTCCTCTCACCTGACCTGCCACACGTCACTCTGTTCTACGACAGGAACCACACAGACTGGTATCAAGGTTCTTTAAGGTAAAACACAGACCGTCATTTCTAGGAATATGTATGCGGCACCTGAGTGTTTGACAGCTGCTACTTCTGAACATGTTATAATGATATATGATGTCGGATGAAATGATTTCTCATATTTCTCTTTCTCTCCATGTTGAGCACCAGGTAAAAGAATTAGGGGCATGGTTAAACGTCCCCTTCAGGCAACTGATTGGGCTCCTACCAGTGTGCAGGTTTGCTGTTTTGAAAATATACTAATACCTTTTAAATTGTCTTCAGGATACGAGGAAATGTTTTTTCCTACTTCACCAAAGATTAGCCTTTGCAGTTGAATTGACTCTTTGACGGCTTTTTACTATTTTCTGTTGATGTTTCTGGAGCAAAATTATTTTTGTTTCCAAAAGGGGGAGTGAGGATAGTGTTATGAAAATAGAAAAACAGTGGGCAACATAATGCAAATAAGTCTGATTCTATTAGTGAGAGTAGCTGGTGTCTAGGATGGAAAAGGTGAAACCAGAATTAAATCATTCTTGATTCTACAGACATGGAGATCCCTTCCAGAAGATTTTTAGTACTTGTTTGTTGGTGTGTGTGGATGCATTCACTGGATGGCCAGAAGCATGGCCAACCAGAAAAGAAGATAGCAAAACTGTTGAAACACTCTTTTGGGACAATTTATCATCCTCAGTCACAGGGAAAAGTTGAGAGGATGAATCAAACACTTAAAACCAAATTCGCTAAAATCTGTGCACAGACAAAAGGGATTGGGTTGATGCTTTAATATTAGCATTGATGTCAGTCATAAGTTCTGTAATTCAGAGATGGGGACTGACACCACATGAGTTACACACAGGAAGACCTTTTCCAGGTCCACACACCAGGTTACCATGTCAACCAATGAATGAAACATCAATGTCCCGTCGTGGTTATTACAGTACTCTCCATAGTATTGTTTCAGCGTTCACCAAATAGGTCCCACCACAGGGTGCCAAAGGAAACACCAAGACCAGTGCAGAACCAGAGTGGGAACGCCTGAAAGTCATCAAAAGAAAGTGGTCAGAACCAAGGTGGACCGGCCCGTACTAAGTGGTGGAACACACTTCACACGTGGTGAGGCTGAAGGGAAAAGGCGACACGTGGTATCATTGGAGTCAGTGTGCAGCCACCGAGGAACCTCAGCGCTCTCAACATCAGATACACCAGGATTTACAGGATAACACCACAATGCCGTGAAAGGGAGCCTACTGGTAAATCCTCTACTCAACCAGGGGCACAATAATCCCCGTAGAGAGATTCAGTGAGCTTGAGCTCACCCACAGAAATTGAGGAAAGGAGACAGAGCAGAAGAACAAAGAAGAAGAGGTGGAAGCATGGTCAAATCCTGACCAGAAAAGACAGTAGCATCAGTGCTACAAGGGGGACAGAAGAGGCGGAAGAGGCAAATTTATTTAAATTTGCCTTGCCTTTGCCTGCCTTTTGGTTTTCTTCTTCCCTCTGGGTGGGAGAGTTGCTACAACACCCTGTGGTCAGTTTAAACCAACTTCTTCCGCCTCTTCTGTCCCCCTTGTAGCACTGATGCTACTGTCTTTTCTGGTCAGGATTTGACCATGCTTCTTTATATAGCACAATTCAGTACAGGGACAATGCAAAGTGTTTTACATGATTAAAATATAGCAAATTAAAACAGAATAAAAGCAAGTAGGAATAAAATGTAGATAGAAATTAGAACAAAGAAGTGGTGATTCAGTTAACTAGAACAGTTGAAGGCAATCCTAAAAGAGACTCAGAGAACTGAAAAAAAACAACAACAAAAAAATATTGTTTTTACCATTGTATTTTTGCATTTCTTGTTGAAATTTATGTGTTTCTCCACATGTGTTTTTCCACAGGGGCACTAAAATAGCATAAAGCATGTGGGCAGGAAGAATTGTAAATAATCCCCCTAAGGGTTGGGTTGCAGGAGGTTTATTATTATCAGTTGTTATTGTTACAGGTATATTGTGGTATTTTTGCGACCTTCCATTCCTAAACATGTCCAGCTGATCCCCCTAGAAAGACCACAAAAACGCGCTATTACAGCAGCATCCATGACTGGTGCTTAAAACAATATGGCAGAGTGGAATTAAATTACAGTCGGGGGGCGACAACCACCTTCCAAGTCGACCTTTGTTATATTATAAAGTGCGGTAGTAAAAATAATTTTGGACAGAGGAGCAGATAATTAAAAAAAGATGAGTTGGCAGACACCCCTACTGCATTTCACCTCAGATTTTCCTGTACATAATTAAAAAACAAAACGCACATTAGAAACAAACACATTGGCAGATGCGATTAGGAGAAAACTTTCAGATTAAAAACAATCAAGATTATTATTAAATCCCTAGGATGTTAATTGTTTTATATCAGAGCTGCTATTAGTGAGCTATAAGAGGGTCAAACACATTCGGACAAGAGTTTCTTGTCTGAAAACATTTGGGATTAGGCTCCTAATATAAGGGGTTTTCTTTTACTTAACTCATCTAAATATACATATAAAGATATGTTTTGGAGTTTATTAACCCCACAAGGGGTTTGAATAAGATTCAAAGAGGCACCTTTAAGATACAATAAGCATTGCAAAATACAACATGCATGAGAAGAAATACGGGACACTGCTAAAAGAAATTCATTTTGCACCAAAATGTAAATTCACGTGATGAAAGCGTAGAGCAGCTTAAGAAATTATTCAAATGGCTACATATGGATTGTACTATTATTGTGGTGACCATAGGCTCCTAACAAACATTCCCTTGATAGCGGCCATTTTTCCAATAACTCCCAACAAAGACACTGGGTTTGAGCTGATGCATGTATAAGATTTAACTGGAAGTATTACTGTTTTTTGGGAAAATATGTGTTTTTCTTTTACTACTTATTGTCGTTACAGTATAATCAAGTATTTACCAAATGAGTCATAACAAACTAGCAAATTCGGGGTTTTCTACTGCAATAGTTTATGGGTAAACTCTTAAAAGAGTTCAATAGGGGAAATTGTGGAATGTGTTCATTTTGATCTATTTTTAATACACATTTATAAAGGTTTAACATGGTTTTAATATGCAATTTATATGCTTTAAGGCCGTGTCTTTTGGTCAGAAGAACAGAATGTAAATAGATTAAGATAAAATGTGCTGTTTACGAGCAAAAGTATCAGGAGAGAGTTTCAAGGCCAGTTCCTAGGCAGTGGGAAAGAACGACTCCAGTTCACACGTAGCAGGAGAAAACAACAAGAGAAGATAGTTAATAGGGAGTAAGATAGCGATAGTGTGTGGGTCATTCATTGTGTGACTTTGTATAATCTATTTTATAAAATCAATAAAACAAGCCTAAACGGGGAGGAGAGAGAGAGAGAGTTGTTGCCCGCAGTCAGCAGGTGTATCTTCTCTCCCTTTGCAAAGGTGAAATGGAATTCTACGTCCTGGCTGAGTTATTATTTTAAGTCCTGCACAACGAATTAACAAACCCGGAGAAGCAAGACGGTTTCAACATAACGCTCATAACACCATCAAACAATGGTGGAGCGAAACGAAGCAAGCTTTATACTTGAAACGACTGTATTTGAATAACTGGAAATCGGAAATCGTGAGCCGGTTAATATATAACATCAGTGTATGAAATCTCTGTGGAGATAATGTTTGTTATAATCATAAAAACACACTCGAATCACATTGGCAATGACATGTTACCGAATGCTAACAATGAGCTACCACTGTTAGCTCTTTGTTTTTAAAACACCATGTAAAAACATTACACAAACATTTCCAAATGACCGTGTAACCTTTCCCTGCCGCAATCCTGCCAGAGCTGTTGGATGGCCAAAATGGACCGAACTTGCACGAGATATAATTGGAAACAGGGGACCATTCAGCAGCAGACATGCAGCTCTGCGGCTATTAGCTAACCGACAGCGTGGTGGAGGGTAGAGCTGGTCGAAGCTCAGCCGCGTTCTGACCTGGATGCAAGTCACCTTTCCTGTAACAGCTGAGGAGAAATAATCAAAGCTGTTTTTGGCATGGAGGGATTCTTACCTCCTGCGCCTGACGCTAAAGTTAAGACAGCAGACTTAACTCTGATTTGCCCGGCCATGTCCCTCGGGCGTAAAGAGATTTCTCCCAGGTGCTGGCTTGTGCGTCTTTCGGGCCCTCTGAGGGCCCATCGTGGTTCAGGCCAGTCTCTCTCTCCTCCTTTTGTCTCAAGCAGGAAGCGAAGAATACTACTCCATGTAGCTTGCAGGGGTAGACTGGGTCTCTGCTAGGAGTGCTCTGACCTTTGTCTGTGGCGGAGTGGTTTGGGTTTACAGCAGGCACCCTGCCGTGCAGGCAGATCCTTGGTGGCTGTGAATGCGTAACACCTTCTGGTCCTTTTTTTACTCTTTCACCATGTCACATATTGTTCAAAATTCACACAATTTAGCCATGGTGTTGTGGCATAACATTTAAAAATAGGTCTTTAAGCAATAGCATAAAACAGCCAGGGTCGCACTTAAATATATGTTTTCAGTTTTTTGATAATTATCAATATCGATCAGTATGATTTCTCATTTATCGATATGCCTTTTTTCTATATTGTCCAGCCCTAGTGGATATCATCATAATAACCTGATACTTCTGTACTGAGCTCTTCAGTACAGAGGTCATAACAGGGACCAGAACCAGTTCTACAAGGGCACTGGCCCCTATCGCCCCCTTTCTAGAACCACCCATGATAAGGATGCATTCATAATGTTTTAGACAGACTGTAGAATGTCAGCATGTGCAACATGTAATCTGACATGAATATTGGTGATATAAACAGACAACACAGAGCATGAGCCAACTGCCTGAAACAGTCAGTGTGCGGCATGGAACCATCGGAGCTGAGGCTCAGTTCCTCACTATCTCACTTCACCCTTCTCCCATGTATTTGAACATTGCATAAATCCTGCAATTCTGACCATAAAAATGTGGAATTAATACTGAAAATAAATAAATTAATAGAATAGTCAAGTGAACAAACTGATTTAATCTTACTGCTGTTAATATTTTATTTGTCATGATGTCTGCTCTGATTTCACCTCACTGGTTGTACATTCATATGGATATCAGACCAGTTGATCCAACATGTATTTGGTGTGGTTTTAGTGGTACTCTGTCGTCAACATATAATTTCCTCACCTTGCACTGATCTAACATGTATAGAATTCTGAGTCACCCTGAGAAATTTGTCAGGAGCCGCCACTGGTTACACAGAATGCACTTTATCATCTGAAGAACATTGCCAGAGAGACATATTGGAGAGACTTTCCTCACCAGCTAATCTAATTAGTATAATTCTCTGCTTTCAGACCTTGCTAAGATGAGTAAAGCTTCACCACTGCTCCTGTAAAACTCAGCTGCCAGAATGCTGACATGGAGAAGCAAGACGGCTTACATTGCAGCTGTTTCAAAGTCTCTACATTGGCTACCTTTGCAATTTTAGAATTGATTTGAAAGTGCTCTCATCAGTTCTAAGAAAGTGCAGTCAAAATTTATCACAGCCATCATCTATTTTCTTAATTTTTTCTGTTTATCAAATTCCAAGTAACTTCTCTTTGATTCATTATATTCAGTCTTTTTAAAAAATACTGTTTATCTTTTATCTTCTTTTAGCACTATTTTGATGCCAATATAAAATAAATAAAAATGTGTGTGTCATGATTTTGTCGAGGATGAACCCGGACACAGCACGCACACACAGAGCAGAGTTTAAGACAGTTTATTGCAGGTGGATGGTGGTGACATGAGGAACCAGAGTGTATTACCAGGCGGAGGTGAAGGATGCAGGAGCTGGCTGGCAGGTACAGAGTCCATGACACAGAGGAACAGTAGTCCATGAAACAGAGGGGAGCTGGGCTGCTGCAGAACCAGGAACGGAACCAGAGACCAAGACGAAGACGGAGGAACAGAGACCAGCAGCACAGCCAAACAAAAACCAAACTTGACAAGCCGGGAACCAAGGCGGGGGAACAGGAGCAGACAGGCATGATGATGAGGAAACGAACACTACGAGCCAGCAACGAGGAAACAACTGAGGTGAGCTTATAAAGGGAGCCTGACAGATGACGGGAATAAAGACTAATTAGTGTCCAGACAGGTGTGAGTAATAGATGAGGGAGGGAGAACTGAGTGAACTGCAAAATAACAAGAAAGAAGCCAGACAACTTAAACCAAGACACTACCCCCCCCCCCCACCTCAAGGCCGGACACCGGACGGCCCAGAACCTCTACCCTGGGTGGGTGGAGGTGGCCCAGGAAGGCGGGCAAGAGTCAAAACAGAAAACTGAGGAAATCTGCTCGAGGTCTCCGTGGGTGCCTTCACCGCTGGTTCCGTTCTGCTGGAAGGATTGCTCCGCCTCAGCTCGAGGTCTCCGTGGGTGCCTTCGCCTCTGGTTTCGTCTCGCCTGGGTCGCTGTGCTGCGACGCCTCGCCTCTGGTTTCGTCTCGCCTGGGTCGCTGTGCTACGACGCCTCGCCTCTGGTTTCGTCTCGCCTGGGTCGCTGTGCTACGACGCCTCGCCTCTGGTTTCGTCTCACCTAGGTTGCTGTGTTGCGACGCCTAGCCTCTGGTTCATCTCGCCGGGGTCGCATCTGCGATGCCCTGCCTCTGGCTTTGCTCCATGGGACCGCTCTCCATGAAGCCTGCCTCCGACGCTGCCCAGCGTTTTCAAGTTCCTGTCTTCGTTCTCAAGTTCCTGTCTTAGTTTTGTAGTTCCTGCTTTAGTCCTGTAGTCCTGTAGTTCCTGTCTTAGTTTTGTAGTTCCTGCTTTAGTCCCGTAAGTTCCTGTCTTAGTTTCTGTCTTGTTGCTAGTCCCTACGTTTTATGGGTTCCTGCACTGTATGGGTTCTTGCGCTGTATAAGTTCCTGCGCTTATGGGTTCCTGCGCTTATGGGTTCCTGCGCTCTCCCAGCGCTCATTAAGGTTCCAGCGCTCATTAAGGTTCCAGTGCTCATTTAGGTCCCAGCGCTTATTTAGGTCCTTGCGCTTGTTAGGTTCCTGAGCTCCCTGGTTTTGAGCGGTTTTACACTCCTAAGTTTTGTTATGGTCCTGGTATTCCTTATTCTGCTCGGTCCTAGTGCCCCTTAGTTTTATCTGGGTCTCGTGTTCCTTAGTTTTGTCTAGTTTTAGTCCTTCGTAGTTTTCTGTTTGTTCTCGCCTCCCCTAGTTTCCCTGTTCTAGTTTTCCTGAGTCCTCCTAGTTCCTCCGTTTCCCTGGTGTGTTAGACTTACTCTGTTCCCTGGCGTGTTAGGAAGCCCTCTGTTTCCTGGCGTGTTAGGACGCCCTCTGTTCCCTGGTGCTTTAGATGTCCTTCTGGCGTTTCCGTACGCCTGTTTTGGCCCTCTGGCGTTTCCGTACACCTGTTTTGGCCCTCTGGCGTTTCCGTACACCTGTTTTGTCCCTCTGGCATTTCCGTACACCTGTTTTGTCCCTCTGGCATTTCCGTACACCTGTTTTGTCCCTCTGGCGTCTCCGTACACCTGTTCTTCTCCCCTGGGGTTTCCATACGCCTGTTCTTCTCCCCTGGCATTTCCATACGCCTGTTCTTTCCCCTGGCGCTTCCGTACGCTAGTTGTGCTCCAGCGTTTCCGTACGCTGTCGAGCCCTAGCGTATCAGACTGCCTGCTCTTCCCTCTGGCGCTGTCGTGCGCCCGTTCCTTCCCTTTGGTGCTGTCGAGCGCCTGTTCCTTTCCCAGGTGTGCCGCACACTGGTTGTGCTCCAGCGTGTGCCTGCTTTGGTTCCTCCATGTTCTCTAGCTCCTTTGGTTCCTCCGTGTTTTCTGGCCCCTTGGTTCCCCAGTGTTCTCTAGTCCCTTGGTTCCCCATGTTCTTTAGCCCTTTGGTTCCCCATGTTCTTTAGCCTTAGGTCCCCCGTGTTCTCTAGCCTTTGGTTCCCCGTTTTCTCTAGCCCTAGGTTCCCCATGTTCTTTAGCCTTAGGTTCCCCTTGTTCTCTAGCCTTAGGTCCCCCGTGTTCTCTAGCCTTTGGTCCTCCATGTTCTTTGACCTTTGGTTGTCCGTCTTCTCTGATCCTTTGGTTCTCCGTGTTCGTTGGCCCTTTGGTTCATCAGTTTTCTGTTTTGACTCTTGCCCGCCTTCCTGGGCCACCTCCACCCACCCAGGGTAGAGGTTCTGGGCCGTCCGGTGTCCAGCCTTGAGGGGGGGGGGGGGGTAGTGTCTTGGTTTAAGTTGTCTGGCTTCTTTCTTGTTATAAATGTCACTACCTGGCCAGGCCTCACTTGTCATCATGGAAAGAAAGAAACTATATAATGATGATAACATAATATAAATTGTTATTCAATCAGCCATTTGTAACAAAGAGTTAGTTTTTCATCTAATTTCATCAATTTTGATAATATTTTCTTCAAAATCGCAGAATTTTCGCTATTTTCCATGTAAAACCTTGGTGTCGCTTGATAGCGAAGCTGGTGAGGCCACAGCAAGCTTGGCCTCCCCTGGGATTGCGCAAGACCATGTTAACTGTGCTGGCTTCCATTCTGTGAATCTAGATAGTAAATTCAGTTGTTCAAACAGTTATTGTGACGGTGCAGTGCGGTTCATCCCGCTGACACGCACGCACGCACGCACTCACACATGCGCGCGCACACACACACAAAGCAATTCACGTGAGCACACACTCATTCAACTACGTGTCCCTCTCTGTGTAGGATTGCAGCCGGAGCGCTTTCATACTCACTTTTTTCCCTTGTAAGATGTGGCACGACCAAGGGTGCACACTTAGCAACGCTCATGAATCGGAACTCATACATTTACACTTAAACACATACACATGTTTGCACTCACCCAGGTAGTGACATTTTGTCCGACTGTGGCGTTCAAGGGAAAGTGGGCGTAATACTTCCTGTTCCTTTTTCCTGTTGTTTTTTTTCCCATAAAGGGAGTCAGTCTGCCAGCAAGCTTAATTGTATTTTTTTTAACTAAAGAAAGTAGCTTTGGAATGGAAGCAGGATATAAATATATTGTTTTCTTGGATAAGTGTTTTTTTTGTGTTATGTAATAAAATGAATGCTGAATTGTTGGAAGATCTAATTGTAGGGCGGGGCTTAGGATTTATAAGAAGAGCTGCTGGCCTTATTAAGTCAGTCTGGCCTGGTTACAGAGAAGGTAACGTTGCTGTGCAGCCCAAAAAGAGGTAATTTTTCCTGAAAGGATGTAAATTTCATGTATGTACTCTGATCATTTTTTTAACATTTTTCCTGCTGCGCTGCACTTATTTTTGGGAGGTGTGAAAATAAAAATCTTAACCTGAAGACATCGACATGCCCTCCATGATTTTTTCATAGTTTTGGAGTCAAGTCTATGTTGTCAAGGCCCACCACAGGGGCTGTTAGCAAGAACCCGCGACAGTCATTTGTAACAAAGAGTTAGTTTTTCATCTAATGTCATCAATTTTGATAATATTTTCTTCAAAATCGCAGAATTTTCACTATTTTCCATGTAAATCCTTGGTGTCCCTTGATAGCGAAGCTGGTGAGGCCACAGCAAGCTTGGCCTCCCCTGGGATTGCGCAAGACCATGTTAACTGCGCTGGCTTCCATTCTGTGAATCTAGATCATAAATTCAGTTGTTCAAACAGTTATGAACTGATTTTCCATAATTTAATGTATGTGGATTACGAACTGTGTTTTGGTCATCAAACTGTGTGCAGGTAACTAGTGGCGGCGCCAGCCGATTTTGCCAGGACTTCAGCCAGTTGTTTCCTCGTCACTACAGCCCTGTAAAAATAGACCTTAAAAATAATCTAGCCTAAAGAATACTTTAATTTGCTGTCAGTAGCCTTAGAGTAGCAACTCTGCTTCTTCCACTCTGTTAAATATGCAGAAGCAGCAGGTAGGGGAGGAGCTAGCACAGTCAAGCGCTACAGTGCGAGCTGCTGCTACAGCTACAGTCAACAGATGTATGAATTAGTGTGAGTTAACAACGGAGACAGAGCGAGCAGGAAAGAAAGAAATATAGAAAATGAAGCAAACGAGACTTTGGGGATTTTTTGGAAAGAAGTCAGTGGGTAAGTCAAGAATTCATTTTTTATATCCTTAAAGTCTGAAGATCATCATCATCACCATTCACTGTAGGCCTATTTGTTTAACTAGCTAGTTAGGCGCCCGCCTATGCATTGAAAATGCATGGCGGAGCCTAGTACTATGCACCTAATAAGGGTTTCTTTCTTATTATTAGGCGCCCGCCTATGCATTGAAAATGCATGGCAGAGGCCTTATACTCTGCACCTAATAAGGGTTTCTTTATCCCTTGTTATTTTTCCGTCACCGTTAATACAGACCGAACCGCAGGGTCTACCCCCACATACTATATATCAAAACGTTCGTCTCGATGACGCGAAGTGGGCTTTTTGTACTTGATGCCATTTCCGGTTGGAACAAAATTCGCAAAAGAAATTAAAAAAATTGCCATTTTCAACGCTCTACTGTGTCGTCATGCTTTCACCTACAAACATCGTTTGACTTCCAGATTGTAGATATATCTTTGAACTATTCAGAAGTGAAAACGGAATGTAGATATCTTTTATCGTTTTTCCATCACGCCATTTTCAGTTACCATGGTGACAAAATTCTCCAAAAAACACCAAACAACTTTAGCCTACTCGCTCAATTTTCACTCTACGTGCACAAATTATACATCAAAACGTAGGTCTTTCTGTCTGGATTCAGGAAATGTAACCCTCATTGGTGTAGGTCTTTTAGATTTTTCGCAAATCACATCAGACCGGCAACAACCTCAAAGTCAAAATTATGCAAAAAAGACTGAACAACTTCAGCCTACTCGCTCAGTTTTCACTCTACGTAGACAAATGATACATCAAAATGTAGGTCCTTTTGTCTGGATTCAGAAAATGTAACCCTCAATGGTGTAGGACTTATAGATTTTTTTCATCACGCCATTTTCACCTACCCTGGTGACAAAATTCTCCAAAAAAAAAAAAAAAACAACTTTAGCCTACTCGCTCAATTTTCACTCTACGTAGACAAATTATACATCAAAACGTACGTCTTTTTGTCTGGATTCAGGACTGGATTCACATTGGTGTACAATTTATAGATTTTTCGCAAATCACCTCAGACCGGCAACAACCCCAAACCCTCCCAAAAATTGAGCGAGTAAGCTGCAGTTGTTGGGAGTTTTCCGTGCTGCAGACAGCCAGCCAGGGCCGGTCCCAGCCATAGGCGTACTAAGGGGCTGCTTGGGCCCACTGGTGCAATGGGGGGGCCCCAAAATTTTCTCACCTGTTATGGTAGATCCAGGCCTCTATTACTCTGGTACTCAAGCCCTTTCATGATCATTTATATGTATGTATGTATGTATGTATGTATGTATGTATGTATGTATGTATGTATGTATGTATGTATGTATGAATGTATGTATGTATGTATGTATGTATGTATTTATGTATGTATGTATGTATGTAACAGTACACTGATATAAATGAATGATGATAAAGGTATTTGTTTAATTTATTTAATTTATTTTGTATTCAAAAGTTTTAAGAAAACATTAAAGTATTTTATGTATTGTTTATTAATTGATTTCATATTAATACATTACCTCCTCCTTTTCCTGTCAAATCCTGCACCTCTATGCATAGCCTGCACCTGGGATCTCACCTGTTATGGTAGATCCAGGCCTCTAGTACTCTGGTACTCAAGCCCTTTCATGATCATTTATATCTATGTATTCATGTATGTATGTATATACATATGTAACAGTAAACTGAGATAAAGGCTTTTTGTACTTGACGCCATTTCCTGTTACGGTTGGAACAAAATTCGCAAAAAAACACCGAAAAATTGCCATTTTCAAAACTCTACTGTGTTGTCATGCTTTCACCGATGAACATCGTTTAGCTTCCAGTTTGTAGATATATCTTTGAACTATTCAGAAGTGAAAACGGTATGTGGGTATCTTTTATCGTTTTCTCATCACGCCATTTCAAGTTACCATGGTGACAAAATTATCCAAAAAACACCAAACAACTTCAGCCTATTTGCTCAATTTTCACTCTACGTAGACAAATTATACATCAAAACGTAGGTATTTTTGTCTGGATTCAGGAAATGTAACCCTCATTGGTGTAGGATTTATAGAATTTTCGCAAATCACCTCAGACCGGCAACAACCCCAAACCCTCCCCAAATTGAGCGAGTAAGCTGCAGTTGTTTGGAGTTTTGCGTGCTGCAGACCGCCAGCCAGGGCCAGTCCCAGCCACAGGCGAACTAAGGGGCCACTTAGGCCCACTGGTGCAAAGGGGGGCCCCCCAAATGTTCTTTTTTTGTTTGTTTTTTACAAGTAACAATTAAATAACTTGAACAACTGATATAAATAAATGATGATAAAATAATCTTTTTCACATGTTTTGTGACAGTTTGTATTCAGACGTTTTAAGAAAACATTAAAGTATTTTATGTATTGTTTATTAATTTATTTTATATTAATACATAACCTCCTCCTTTTCCTGTCAAATCCTGCCACAATTATTTTGCTGGCTCTCCTTATTGAAATATTTGTAATGTAATGAGAGGTCAGGGACATCCTCCATTGGGATAGAATGGCACCTTTTGACACCCACTGCATTGGCTGTGATGAATTTAGGAATCTGAAAGTCACTTCCTCTTAACATTTTTCAATTTTCCAATGATTATCAGCCATGAGTCACTTTTCTGTCCCATTTAGGATTTCACATGCTTTCCTATTGGGCCTTTGCTTCCAACAGGACCTGGCATGATGCCCAGAGACGACCCCCCCCCCCCCCAGCCAATACAGAACCACCCACCTGTGGGAAATGACGCTACACACCATTTTGGTCAAATGTTGAGTTCTGGGCCCAGCTGTGGTGAGGCTTAGTTGCTAAAGGAGGCCAATCTGACCCATGGCCTTTGGTGAGCATTGGTGACATTAAGTATTGGCACCCTTTTTGAAGCACTTCCCAGTACAGGATTTGGACCAAACTAACAGAGTAAAATCACCCGGTGATACTGGACACAACCATGTTAGTGGCTAATGGTTAGCATGTTGCTAACCGGAAGTTGCTCTAGGAAGGTCTCACAAACTTCTGCTTCACAGAGTTTATATATCCTTTAGTAGTTTGTAATGCCTTTAACATTTTTGTTCACATATATAATTTTTTCATGCTACATTCAAGTATTTAATCATGTTTTAATAACACCAATTTTTCATGCTGCTTCGATGCAGACCTCCTGTCGGCTGGTTTTGAGGAAGACAAATCCTTTTCACCTCAGACCGGCAACAACCCCAAACCCTCCCCATCCATTTCCTATGGAGAGGTTTTGAAAAAGCAATCTGCAAATCCAAAACACATTTTTCATGATTTTTTTTACACCTCTATTCAAATATTTCCAGCAAAAACCCATAGCTTTTCTTGTACCTCCATCTGTTACGAACTAAACATTTAAAAAAAAATTATGTCTCTACCATTCACGGTTCTCGAAAGATCGAGCGCTGTTCGAGGCAAAGTATTCTATTCTAATCCAATTACATACACTGACTCATCTGTCTGCATGCTGCAGACAGCCAGCCAGGGCCGGTCCCATGCAAAAGCGAACTAAGGGGCCGCTTGGGTCCACTGCTGCAAAGAGGAGGCCCCACATTTTCTTTTTTTTCTTTTTTTTTTTTTACAACTAACAATTAAATAACTTCAGTTATACGCACCACCAGGCGGACGCCTTCTTCAATTTCTTCAGAAATTGAACGTTTCTAGTTATTATTACCATACAAGTTAACGTTATACGTTAGCACTTGTACTGGCATCTTCTAGTACAGAATCTCCTCCGGATAAAAACACAGGAGAAGAAGAAGCTGAAACAAGTGATAGAAGATTGCTCACTCACTCAAATGTAAAATAACATGATCATCATCAAACATTAAACAGTGTGTATATCAAAAACCCGCTAAATATTATCAAACGGGGACCACCTGTCCCGCATTTTGTGTAGCTGTGAAGAATGTGAAGCTTTGTTGTCACGCAAGTCATAAGCAGTGTGCCGCATTTTAATTTTGGCTGCATCATTAGGCGACTGCCATGCAAATGCATGGGCAGTGCCTATTACTATGCACCTAATAAGGGTTTTCACCGTTAATACAGCTCGAACCGTAGGGTCTATCCCCACAAAGTATATATCAAAACGTGCGTCTCCATGCCGTGAAGTGTGCTATTTGTACTTCACACCATTTCGAGTTACCATGGCGACGTAAATAGCGAAAAACCATGCCAAAAAGTCCCATACAATATTTGCAGCAAAAACCCATAGCTTGTCCTGTTCCCCTATCCGCTACGTAATAAACACAGAAAAAATTACGTCTCTAGCATTTACGGTTCCAGCGAAATGAAGTGCTGCTCACGGCCATTTCTCACCCAATTCTTTTGAATGGGCATGAACACAGTTAGCCTGCGCAAAATGCTAGCCTAAATATGGCCTGTGACTGGTGCACTGGTTAAGCTGTTGGGCTGGCACTCCAGAGGTTGCAAAATCATAACCTGGTGTGGCAAGTTTAGAATATTACATTTTCACCCCATAGTATTTGTATATATCAAAAGGTGTGTCTTCATCCAGTTAACTGCTCTTTTTGTATCAGCCGACATTTTGAGTTACCATGGCAACGTGATGAACAAAAACCATGCAAAACGCATTTTCTCCCTTTTTGAGGCACTTTCCAGTACAGCATTTGGACTAAACTTACAGAGTACCATCACCCGGTGATACTGAACACAATCATGTTAGTGGCTAAGCGGCTAACAGTTAGCATGTTGCTAACCGGACGTAGCTCTAGGAAGGTCCTACCAACTTCTGCTTGGCAGAGTCTGTACGTCCTTTACAGAGAAAGCTCCACAACAAATTTGGGCCATTTCGGATAAAGCATATCTATTTTATGAGGTGTCAAACATCCATTTTTGACCCCTTTCTTTCTCTGCTACATACTGCAGAAATGCTCCAAAGACACTAAAATCACACATTCCACCCAGTTCCCCGTATGATAAAGGTAATGATGATTAAGACAGAGTGCTGCAGCTGTGAGGGAGTCTCCATGACAACGCTGCTAGCCAGAGGCTCCTAGGAGGTCCGGAACACGCTCCATTGACTTAACATAGCACCTTTCGACGGCCGCTGCGAGGGCTGTGAAGACCGTAGGAACCTGAAATTCGCAGTGTTACTTCCTGTTAGTATTTTTGACAGTATGGTATGCACCATGAGGCAGTCGCCTTATTAAATTTCTTAAGAAATTTTCTAGTTTTATTTAATCGTCCTTTAAATTACAATTCTAAAAAAAAATTTATTAAGAAAACACTGAACATGTGCAGCAGTTATAATTGTTTCTAGGCTAGCTAGAGCGGGAAAACAAACAAAAAAACTTCTCTTCGTGGAGAGGGTCTCTGCTGCATGAGCATAGACTGTAAAAAAATTAGTGCATGATGACAGAGACAAGGAACCGCACAAATGTAGACCTCATAAAAAGTGAACTGGTGAAAGTAAACTACTAAAGCTGTACATGCCAGGAGTTCTACTGACATAATATTGTAATGTCTCATAATTAATGAGAAGACCCTACTCAAAGCTGCAAGATCAGACCAAAAATATAAATTCAAGATGCACTGAATCCAGCCAGAATGCATTTAATCGTTCTAGTCTTTCCTAATGGATTGAATTTATGTGCTTTTTAGCGATTGGATTATTATTTTCACTTAACTATTTAGATTGAATAGACACGTGACGTGCTGTTAAAATTAGTTTTCTATTATTAGTGACATGGTTAACATTTTTATAAAGCTCTAGTCTTTGACATGCATGTGATTTTCTTAACTTTTTTGTTTAAAATGTTGCCTTTCTTTATGGAACTTACCAATATTCAAGTGTTGATAAAAATAATGCTAATGAAATGTCTTTAAATTAAAGTACAGTTAAAGCAATATCTACATTTGAACATAATAGTATACTGCAAGTGCAAAAATAATACATAGGCTAAATAGTGAACTATTACAAGTATAAGTTTATGTTCACTTAAAGAAAACTTGCTAGTATACTTGCAGTATAAACTACTAAACTAGTAGTTTACTGAGAGTACACTTCAGTGTGTACTTTCATAAACAAAAAAATACTAATTGTAATAAAATAGTAAACTACTACTTAAAAGTATACTTACAAGTTCACTTGTAGTACAGATGCATTACAAATGAGAAACCTAGTTGTGTACTCAGTTTACTACTCTTACACTAATACATCCAAACGAACAATACTTCTTCATAAAATGAACTTGCAGTATACTTCTTTTTCATAAGGGTAGCCAGGAACATTAGTTTTATCCCACAGCACTAAATTTCCTTGTTTATCAGGTGTTGTTTTCACTAAGGATAAACAATAAGCATTAACATAAAATTTATGTGTGACTTGTTTTATGTTATTAGATTGTAGTAAATATACACTTTGATTTGAATAAATGGTTTTGTAGAGGGTAGCAACGATCCTCATCGTTGCAGACTGGGGAGGAGCCAGCAGCAGCAGCAGCAGCAGTGCCAGGATCAGTCATGGAAACTGGTGACAAGTAGTCAGTCGTTTTACTTTGGAGGAAGTTAAAAATGAAACATTGTTTATCCCAATGCTCCTAATGAAGAGAGAGAGAGAGAGAGAGAGAGAGAGAGAGAGAGAGAGAGAGAGAGAGAGAGAGAGAGAGAGAGAGAGAGAGAGTGAGTATGTGTTTGTGCATAATGTTAAAGATGTATTTTGACTGAAAGCAAATTGTTACTTTAATAATAATAATAAAAAACACTTTGAGTGATCCTGTATTTACATAAAATGGTCTGGGCTAAGCCCCGGATGTCCTTCAAAGCTAGAAATGCCCCTGCAGGTAACATGTTTTCGTGTGCTGCTGGGCGATCATAAACGGCAAAGAACTGGTTATAGCTGAGGCCGGCAGTTCCTTGGCCTCTAGGCAGGGGGCGCTCAAGGGGCACCACTCGTGATTCCAAAACTGTAGAGTGACAGCAAGTTATGGATGTTTTATTAGCGAGTTATGCTAAACAAGTAAAGCACTAAAAAGACTCAAAGCATACAGCCGGAAGAGGACTAATCAAGGAAAGCTTTTCTCCCTGGCAGTGATCTCCATTGAGACTGAGAGACTTTTAAAACTGAAGAAAGATAAAGAGGACTTTTACCAGAAAGTAAAGTGACCGAGATTTTTGTGCAGAAAAAGCGCTGCATGGACTTCATTTATAAGTAGAGGTAAGACAGCGCTAATTATTCATGTTTTGTTTTTGTTATGAAATGTGTGTAATGTGGGTTATAGTTTTTGAATGTGTTACAAATGCAGAAATCCATCATAATTCATAAACTTACCAATCCAATGCGAAATCATTTTATTATTATTTCATCAAAGAATCAATCTTTTTTTCCATGTCTCCTGGTGAATCTACTCTGTAGAGTGTATAATTTGTAAATCTGACTCTGATGACGTCAGTTCCTCACCAGCTATAAACCCTGCTCCACGTCACTGTCTTTGTGTTACATTTGACTGTATAAAATGTGCTCAATAAATAATGTTTCATAGGCTGATTGTTTGACTGAATAAGAAAATGTAAAAAAGCAATAGGACAGATGAATATAGAACGTAACACAATAGAAGAATACAGTTTATGATACAGAATGGAAAACAATAGAAAAAGCCAGAACAGAATAAAATCAGAACAGAACAGACACAGCAACACACATAAAAGTAGAACAAAATAATAGAATAAAATAAACAACCCATAACAGAATAGACTAGAATAAAAATTAATAGCAGAAGAAAAGAGAAAGAACATATCAAAGTGGTAAGAAAAAGGAAAGAAATAGCATCAAACAGAAGGTAGTAGTGTGGCACAAAATAGAAGACACTAGTATAGAATGAAAAGTCAAAATCTAGGAGAATATATAAAAATGAAATAGAGCAGAATAATAAACAAATCCAAAGAAGAATAATCTGAACAGAACACAACTAAATAAAATGGAACAGAAGAGATCAAAATACAAGTTGATATGGTAAAAAAGAACAGAATAAAAATGTATAACAGAACAATTCACAATAGAATATTAAAAAAAATTCTCAAGAATGGTACAGATGGAAAATAATATGATAGAACAAAACATGGCAGCATTAAATACAATGGAACAGCACACACAATAATATAATCTAATTTATTGTCAAGTAATGAACTAAATTATTTGTTTTTAAGACTGAGGATCTCATCCATGTCAGTGAAAAAGTTTTAAAAAAGTTCACAAATAATGTTTCATAAACAAATAATCTGGCTGGACAGTGATGGAAGCAATCAAATTATCAAAGGAAATTAAATTAATTGGGAGATTGGAAAAAAAATGATAAGGATGATTTTGAGAATACAATTGCCAAGTGCTACAACATACATTAATTATTTACTTAATAGTCATTGGTGTCAAGTATCTTTGAATTAGTCATAAATAACTTACTGTTTTTCTGGGGAAAAACATCATGTGACAGAGTCATTTATCAACATGGGAAACACAAGAGAATGTTTCATTCAAGTGATTGTGCAAACATAAATGCTTTCTTTATGCCTAACAGTAGAGGGAGCTGTATATTTGTGAATCCCATCTATATACAACTGTAGATCCCGTCCATTTTTTATTGACAGCTTGTTTTAAGAGACCATTTTACTATTACTGCAGCATCCCCAATTATGGGCACATTCTTACATAGAATGAAAGCTGTCAAAAGATAGAAACGTAAAGTATTAATTCTTAATTCTATTATTGTTGTTGCTTTCAGGAAATGCTGAATCTAACCCTTGCCCTGATACACCATCGAAATGTTTTACACCTGATCATTTTAAGATGAGATCTGGTCTTGTATATATTCTTATTGATGTTAGGATATTGGCTCAAAACTAGATATGAGAAAGCTGATCGTAAACTCATCTGAAACCTGCCTTAAACGCTGTGCAAGGTAAAGATATTTCCATAAATGGCTATAATGTCTATCATACTGATCAGGAAATTAAAAGTGATGGAGTGGCTATGTTAAGCAAAACATCCCTGTCAAGTTGCTGCTCTCTGAATCGGTCAGCAAAAAAATTTAAATATTCGCTTGAATTTGATTTGTCAACGTATCACCACATTATTAGTGGGTTACTACTGTCCTCCTTTTGCCCCTATGAGCACCTTATTTACTCTTGTGCAGCTTTTTTCCTACATGAAATGCAAGGAAATTGTGTTGGTGGGGGACCTGAACTGGGCCTGGCTCATATCTGTGTCTGACCTACTTAAAGTACTAAGTGAATCTTTAAATTTCACACAATCAATTAATTACCAGCACAAGACCAAATCCAAAATCTAAATTGACTCATGTTGATTTGATTTCAATATGTTATCAGGAGTTTTTTTCCCAAATGATGTGGGTAATCACTGTGTGCTTGCAGTAGAGAGAGAGAGAGACAAAGAGTCCTAAAAGAAAGTCTCACAAGACTGAAATAACAATATGCAATAATGACACCTAGTGGTTAAATTTGGAACAACACATACATAATGTCATGGACACTCCACATTTAATCAATGGTCTGTCTGAATTTTTACTTATACAGGATAGTTATATGATGTATTCTGTTCTATTTCTTGTCTGCTTCTCTTACTGGCCTTCCATGTTTGTAGGCTGTTGCTCTTTTGCCAAGATAAAATACCAAATGCTGCACTCTGTGTTGGGAACCCTGGGAACTCTCATATGATTTGATCAGGAACCAGGAAGTAAGTTTGGGCTGCACTCTGAACCGAAGTAGTTCCGGATCATACCTCTACGTTTGAAAGGATTAAAACGTGACCAAGACATTGTTGATGGAGAGGACCGTTTATAGGAAATGTTATTACCATGCTGGGTGACAAATAAGAATGATTTGGCTTCTCATATTTGCAAGCATGGAAAAAAGATTTGCAATCTGATATCTCTGAGGATGATTGGAATAACTCATGTCTACTAGCACAAACGCAAACTATTAACACAAGGTTTAGACTGTTACAATATAAGTGGTTGTTTAGGACATATATCACACCTGTAAAACTTCACCATTTCAATTCAAATATCCCTGATGTATGTGTTAAATGTAATACAGATAAGGGTACTCTTTTCCATTGTATGTGGCAATGTATAGAACTTCAAACTTTTTGGAAGGAGGTTATTGTGTTCACCTCTCGTTTGATTGAACAGGATATTTCAGTGGACAGTAGACTTTGCCTACTGCACATTTTTCCGGATGGACTTAAAGTACCTTCAAATAGAAATAAACTTGTGAATTTTTGCCTTTTGCAGGCTAAACATTTGATAGCTTTGAAATGGAAGAACCCGGAAAGACCAAAGATAAATGAATGGCTTAAACTACTGAGCTACAACCTGGAAATGGAAAAACTGACTTATATAACAAAAGGAAAACTTGAAGACTTCAATGACATTTGGTCTCCCTTCCTGTATTTTGTCGAACAAGTTGACGTATCATCTTAATTTTTTCTTTCCTGGTGGATAGATAGCGAGCCCTGGGGTTTAGTGTGTTTTTCTTTATTATTCATGGGGTGGGGGGAGGGACGGTATTGTGTTAAATTTTAATGATATATTTTTTTTTCCTTTTTTTCTCATGTTCTTTTCCTGTATGTCTATATTTAAAAAAATTCTAATAAAAATATATATATAAAAAAAGAATGATTTGGCTTGATCATACAGTAAAATCATACTTATAGGTCCTTTAAAGTTAAAGGAAACGGTAATCTGTGTTTTAACGCGGACCTGTCAGAAGTAAGGTATGAGTGTAATGCTGCTTGGGCCATAGCACAACAATCAGGATTAGAAGAGTATTGGCTAAATTAGACAACTAAGAAATGAAGTCACCTCTCTCCTTTGGAAAGCAAAGTCAAAGTTTTATTTCTCAACAATAATAGCAAGCTTTGAAAATGCAAAGAAGTTTTGGATGATCAATAAATCTTTGTTGGCTCGTATCTCTATCAGTCTTCCTTCTAGTATTATTTTTTTGGGTCTCAGAAGAAGTGCCAAACAACAAATATTAATAAATATTGTTTTAATAAAGAACTATGGATGCCACAATGTCATATCAATGGATATTCTGTTTGTTGTTGATTGTTCCCAAAGTTTGAACGAAACTAGACAAGAAAACCTTTAGGTTTTCCACCCCAAATACTTGCAATCAACTACAAACAGAAACCATCTTAAAGCTTTGGTGAAACTGAATGTTAAAAGGATAGCAGTGTACCACAATTGTGTGCAAGGGTTTTATATGACCAATCAATCAGCTTTATTTCTATAGCACAATTTAAAAAACTGCACGGGTGGGCAAAGTGCCACACAAGAAAAGGTTAAAAAAACAAGTTAAAAACATACAACACATACACACACAACATCAAAAGCCAAAAATCAGGTTCACAGCAAGAGTATTTTAAAATGTCATACACAAGATCACAGTGTATTAAAAGCCAGGAAATAAAAAGGCGTTTTTAAAAGAGATTTAAAAACAGGAAAAGAGGAGGCCTATCTGATACTCAAGGGTAAATTATTCCACAACTTGGAGCAGCAATAGCAAATGCTCTGTCACCCCTGAACTTTAGGCTGGTTTTAAGGACTGTCAGCAGTAGCCGATCAGCTGAACTAAGGGATCAGGGTGGCAGTAAGGCTGAATCAGCTCACACAAATATGGTGGAGCAAGGTTGTTAAACATTTAAAAACAAATAACAAAAGCTTAAAATTTGTTTTGTAATGGACAGGGAGCCAGTGAAGGGATGCCAGGATGGGAGTGATATGCTCGTGCCTATGGGTCTATGTTAACAAATGAGCAGCAAAGTTCTGCACAAGCTGTTAACGGGCAAGAGTGGTCTGGCTAATGCCTATATGCAGTGCATTTCAGTAGTCAAGACAAACTCTGATTAAAGCATGGATTAATTTCTCCAAGTCAGATCTTGCTCATATTGATTTCACCTTTGCTATTTTGCGGAGTTGATAAAAACTTTTCTGAAAAACACTACTGATCTGTTTCTCAAATCTAAAATCAGAGTCAAACTTTACCCCAGATTGGTGACACAGTCCCTGAGATAAAATGACAGTGACCTAAGATCTACGTTTGCCATTTTACTCAGGCAGTTCAAAGAGCTGTGCGAGGTTTGTACCAAGGAAGCAAAGAACTGAACAGATAGCTGGTAAGCTTGTGTTTGATCCTTTGTTGTGAATATGAGGTATGCGCTGCACTGATGAGGCTTTCAGATGTGGGCAAAATGTTTGTTTGTAGCGTGGTTAAACTGCTTTGATATTTTTCATGCATTTTTATAATAAATAATAAAAAAGTAGTTTGGCCTAACTTAAAGATAAAACCATAGTCTATTTTCATAAATGTATTTAATGCTAACTTTCTTGTAATTTCTTATAATGTGCAATATAGTAAATGTTTGTTTTGTTTGGGTTTGTCTTTTAAGGTTTTTCACCTACTAATAATTAATGATTAACTGTAAATAACACAAGAAGAAAAATAAATGGGAAAATGGAACAACAGTCTGGTCATTGAGTGGAATCCAGTTTAAAGTTCAGCTTGGTACACCTTTCAAGTGTGGGAATAGCACAGCAAAGAAGTAAAACACTTGACAGTATTGTTTTGTGCCAAGGGAAATATATCTGGCAATCATCAGCATAACAGTGAAATGCAATGCCATATATCCTAAAAACAGAGCCAAGGGGGAGTAGGTAAAGAGCAAATAAAGGAGGGTGTTGAAATTAATATGGGCCTGCTCCTGTCCAACTCTCACGGCCTGTCTTACCCCAGTTCAAGATTTGGCAGTAAAGGAGAAACACTTTATCAGAGGCAAACATTTAAAATTAGGATTTTAGGTAGTAAATTATGCATTTTAGTTAGTAAATTACAAAGACTTGCATTGTATTACATTTAAATGACTGTTGTCATTTCAGCTTTTAACTTATTGTTCTCTCTCTTTTTTCTTGATAGTAGGTACACCTGGTCTGACGTTCTGTTAACTGTGACATCATCCAGAGAAGACAGATCACCGGCTATTACCATCTAATGTAGAACAGATTACTGGATCAATGTGTGCTTCTGTGCTTTTTTGTCTGTCTTGTTGTGTCTCTGCTCTGTCTTCTGTAACCCCCAGTCGGTCGAGGCAGATGATAGTTCATAATGAGCCCGGTTCTGCTGGAGGTTTTTCCTTCCCGCTAATGGGTGGTTTTTCTTTCCACTGTCGCTTCATGCTTGCTCGGTATGAAGGTATGCTGCAAAGCCATGGACAATGCAGACGACTCTCCCTGTAGCTCTACGCTTCTCCAGGAGTGAATGCTGCTTGTCGGGACTTTAAAGCAATCAACTGGTTCCCTTATATAGGAAATTTTTGACCAATCTGTATAATATGATTGATTTGACTTTGTAAAGTGCCTCGGGATGACATGTTTCATGAATTGGCGCTATATAAATAAAATTGAATTGAATTGCATTGCATTTTTATTTCATCTGGAATTACATAGAGACAAAGAAAAACTTACAAGCTTAGTTTCAGTATGTCACCAACGTCGTTCTCCCAGCCATTGCAAGCTCTTTGTCTGCCCGTCATTTTCCCAAACCCATCTTTTATCAGACTGACCAGCCCCTCCCGATTAGTTTGGGGGTTGTGGGTCCAGACACTATGGCTCCAGGTTGTTTCTGCTCCCAAAACAAGGAGACTATTCTCTCGAGGCTGATTCAGCACCCAGATGTCCTATCAGGGGGTCAACCCAGATGACCTCAAGAACCATACCATAGCTTTCAGACCTTAAAGCAAACACCCTGTGAGTTGTGTGTTTTCTGCCTCATAAGGGAGACACAGTTTAGAGACCAAAAGTACCTCTTATTATTTTCCATGAAAATGCCTGATTAATATAACAACTAATGATATTTTTCCATAACAAGGGGCAAGCTTTGACTCCTGAGGGGCCCTTTATGGAAGAGGAGCTGTGGATGACAAAGTTTACACAATAACTCCTATTAGTTTGGTAGGACCGAAACCAATTAATGGCGACACCCTTAATGCCCACACAGTGCTGAAGACGAGAGAGCAAAATACTGTGATCAACAGTATGGAATGCAGCGGACAAATCTAAAATCGCTAAAACAATACATTTTCCAGAATCTGTTGACAAAAGTATATCATTTGTAATCCGTAAGAAGTGTTCTCTCTGTACTGTGAAGGGCTTTGAACCCAAACTGAAAAAGCTCAGTGACACCATTGTCCTCTAAAAATGGTAACTGGTTGTAGACAACCTTCTCTAATATTTTACAAATAAATGGAAGATTAGAGATGGGCCTGAAATTAGAGCAGAAAGAAGGGCCGAGGCCTATTTTTTTAAGAAAGGGATGTACAACTGCATGCTTAAAAGGCTCCGGTACTGTACTAGAGGAAAGACTACTGTTGATAATTTGAACTTTTTCCAAAATGGCGCTGCGCAGGCAGCAGCCAGTCACATTGGCTGTATCCCTTCTTTTCCTGCTTTCTCCTTTTTATTGTGTTTTCTGGATTGCTTGTATATTATTGAATACCGGATCGGGTATTCTGAGCGTAGATGCCCTGAAGAAACCAACTTTTGGGACTCTAGTGAGAATTTTTTTTTTTACTTTCGGCACATTTCGATGCCGCGAGTGGAGACCCCTTTTGTCCGCGACTCCGAGCGTCCCCTGATCTACACGAGGAACCAGCTTCTCGGACTACGTGACTCCTCGCGCTGCGGCCCCGTTCATCACCACGCTGAGAAACTATACATCCCCGCAGAAATACGTAGGAGGCAGAGAGGATGTCGGGGCGGGAGGACGAAGCGGAGGAAAAGTTATTTACCATCGGTTGTCATGGGAAACGTTAGATCTCTATGGAACAAGAACGAGGAACACACAGCACTAACCCGTTTCCAAAGTAGGTACAGAGACGCTAGTATTATGTGCTTCACGGAGACGTGGTTACATGGATCTGTCCCGGACTCAGTGGTCTCTCTGGACGGCTTTAAACTCATCCGCGCGGACAGAACTTTTGCGGGGAGCGGAAAAAAGAGAGGAGGAGGGCTGGCGGTGTTTGTGAATGAGAGATGGTGTAACGCGGCGCATGTTCACGTGAAGCAGCAGATATGGTGCTCGGATGTTGAACTTCTCGCAGTGAGTTTGAGACCTTATTACTTGCCGAGAGAGTTCGGCCACGCGATCATGCTCTGTGTTTACATCCCTCCCTCCGCGAACGCTGCCGCTGCGTGTGAACGGATCCACGCCGCTGTAAACAATCTGCAAACACAGCACCCTCGCTCTCTACTGCTGATTACAGGGGACTTCAATCATGGCTCCCTCCATTCGACCCTCCCCACGCTCACCCAGTACGTCACATGTAAAACAAGGGACAGTAAAACGCTGGACCTTTTTTATGCCAATGTTAAAGACGCTTACACCTCCGCCCCCCTCCCCCTCTGGGACGCTCAGACCACAACCTCGTCTACCTGCTCCCCCACTACATTCCACTGGTGAGGAGACAAAAGGCACAGAAGAAGTCAGTGAAAGTTTGGTCAGATCAGGCCAATGAGAGACTGAGAGATTGATTCAGAACCACAGACTGGAGCATGTTCCAAAGTTCTCATGGTGATGACATCAACAGCCTGACTGAATGCATCACTGATTACATGACCTTCTGTGTGGAGAGCATCGTGCCATCACGACGGCTACGATGCTTTCCAAACAACCCCCACTGGGTGACCCCTGAGCTGAAAGTCCTCCTGAACCAGAAGAAGAGGGCTTTCTACTCAGGGGACAGGGAGGAGCAGTGTAGAGTCCAGCGGGAGCTCCAGTGGAGGATCAGGGCAGCAAAGAAGGACTATAGGAAGAAGATGGAGGAGTAGCTGCCGCAGAACAACGTCAGAGATGTGTGGAGAGGTCTGAAGAACATCTCCGGCTTCGCGCAGAGGACCAGCAGGGCTGCAGACAGTGACACCAAGTCTGCAGATGAGTTGAACACATTCTTCACCCGGTTTGACTCCCCCCACACAGGCCCCCTCCCTGCCGTCAACTCTCCACATGTCTCCAACTACCAGCCCTCCAGAGACCTACCATCCCCCCCACCGCCACTCCTATCAACGACCGACCCATCCACACCTTCAGTCCTACCTTCCTCCCCCCTCACAGTCACACCAATGCAGGTGAGAGGTCAGCTGACGAGGCTGAAACAGAGGAAAGCCTCAGGACCGGACGGCACCCCCCCCCCCCAGGCTGCTGAGGACCTGTGCAGATGAGCTCTGTGAGGTCCTCAGCTACATCTACAACCTGAGCTTCAGCCTGGGGGTGGTGCCCACCCAGTCGAAGACCTCCTGTGTGGTACCGGTTCCCAAAACACCGCACGCCAGGGAACCGGCCCACTTCAGACCAGTTACTCTGACCTCCCACCTGATGAAGACCATGGAGCGCCTCATCCTAGCTCACCTGCGCACCGTGGTGAGCCCCACCCTGGGCGCTAACCCACCTGGAGACCACCGGGAGCGCTGTGAGAGTCATGTTCTTTGACCTCTCCAGCGCTTTCAACACCATCAGACCGGTGCTGCTGAGGTGGAAGCTGGAGGACGCTGGGGTGGACAAACATCTAGCTGACTGGACCATGGACTACCTCACTAACTGCCCTCTGTACGTGCGGCTGCACGGCTGTCAGTCAGAGGTGGCACTCTGCAGCACCGGGGCCCCCCAGGGCACCGTTCTATCGCCGTTTCTTTTCACCCTTTACACCTCGGACTTTACTTACAACACGGACAGCTGCCACCTTCAGAAGTTCTCTGACGACTCGGCCATTGTGGGCTGTGTGTCTGAGGGGAACGAGCTGGAGTACCGGTCAGTCATCATGGACTTTGTGGACTGGTGTGAGAAAAACCAACTGTGCTTAAACACCAGTAAGACCAAGGAGATGGTGATCGACTTTAGGAGAAGACCCCCACCTCACTCACCTGTGAACATCCAGGGGCAGGACATAGAAAGTGTGGAGAGTTTCAAATACCTGGGTGTTCACATCAACAATAAACTGGACTGGACTCACAACACTGACGCCCTGTATAAGAAGGGCCAGAGCTGGCTCCACCTCCTAAGGAGGCTGAGGTCCTTTGGAGTGAGCCGGCCTCTGCTAAAAACCTTTTATGACTCTGTGGTGGCCTCAGCCCTCCTCTACGCTTTTGTCTGAATAAGCTGGTGAGGAAGGCCACCTCTGTCCTGGGCTGCGCTCTGGACTCAGTGGAGGAAGTGGCTGAGTGGAGGGTGTTGTCCAAGTTCACATCCATCATGGACAACACCTTCCACCCGCTGCATCAGGCTGTAGAGGAGCTGAGCAGCTCCTTTAGTGCCAGACTTAGACATCCAGTCAGTAAAAAGGAACGCTACCGCAGGTCATTCATTCCTACTGCTATCAGATTATGCAATGCTGCACTATAACTGTAACCATGTACTGTAATACTGTAACTGTAATAATTAATGTGCAATAACTAATGTGCAATAATCTATCTAAAACACTGTACTACAACCCGTGCAATAATCCTGATGTAGGGACTTCTACTGCTATCAACACCTGAACATATGTCAGTACACATGTATGTATGTACAAATGTATACACAGATGTATATGCACATATATACGTGTAGGTACGTATGTATGTAGGCGTATAGATATATGTATATATATATATATAAGTATATATATATATGTTTATATATATATACCACTATGAATGTAAATAAGACATCATATGCCCATTCCTATTTCTTTTTGTATTTTTTGGTATTCTTTTTGATCCATTGTATATATGAAGATTCACTGTATATAACTGAATGCACCTCCCCTACTCTGCACCTTCTTGTATGAGCCGATGTGACGAGTGAATTTCTCCATTGTGAGATCAATAAAGACTATCTTATCTTAACTACACTTGGTCCAATAGTAGCAAGCGCCTCTTTAAAGAAGCATGGTAGGATGGAATCTGTCATAAGTTGTCCTGATGAACCCGAACACTACCACACACAGAGCTTCGTTTATGAGTTTTTATTGATTAAGATGAGGAAACCGGAGTCTGTTACCAGGAAGGAACAGGTGAATGATGAATGCAGAAGCTGGAGGACAGGAGAGGGAGCTGGAGAGCCAGAGAGAGCTGTAGGGCTGCGGATTCTGTGCTGCTGAGACAGGAAGCCTTCAGAGCTGGTGAGAGTTTATAGTTCGCGGGGGCAGCAGTAATCCAGCTGGGCAGCAGAGAGAGTTCTTGGGACAAAGGGGCTGCAGTAAATCCAGCAGGGCAGCAGGGACAGTTCCTGAGATCCAGGGGCTGCAGTAAATCCAGCAGGGCAGTAGGGACAGTTCTTGAGATCCACCAACTAAGCAAAGGCTTACTTGAAGCTCAGGGGTATCAGGAGAGCCAGTGGCTAGCAGAGGCTTTACTTAAGGCACAGAGGTGGCAGGAAATCTAGCAACAAAACAGGGAGTAAACAAGGCTGACAGACGTGGAGTGAGTGATGACGAACTGGCAGGGAAGAGAACACTGAGGGAGGCTTTTTTAGGGAGGCTGGCAGGTGGAGTGAGTTCTAACTAATTTGTGCCTAACAGGTGTGACTGATTGCTGAGGGAGTGGAGGGTGAGCTGAGTAAGAAGAGGAGGTACTGGAAAATAACCGGGAAAACAGCCAGACCAAAACTAAACCATGACAGAATCGATAGGGAAACCAGAGGGCCTCATATGACCGTGTCCTTTAAAAAACCGACTCAAACTAAAATATATGAATAGTGCTTGAATAGAAGGGTAATAGGAAGGCTGAAAGATACAAGCTCTAGTTGACACAATTTTATTCATGAAAAAGTGGAGGAAACTTTCACAGGTTTCAATGGAGGCAGCAAAACCAACAAACTTGGGAGGAGCATCAAGAACAGTATCCATAGTTTTAAACAGAACTCTGGGATTGTTACAATTAGAAGCAATTATGTCGCAGAGATATTTATTCTTCTCAACTTTTACAGTCCTCTGATAGCACAAAAGGCTCTCTTGAGATTTCTAAAAGAAACATGTAGCCTGTCCATTTTCCTCCTGCACTCCGCTCTCCTGCACTCATACCTGGCAGCACGAGTGACGTCATTCAGTCAGGGCTCGGGTGCAGACTTGGGGCGCCGGTCCTTAAAAGTAGCGATAATGTCCAATGTGTGTGAACAAATAAAGTGGAAGCTGGAAACCAGTTCACCAGTGTTTAATCAAAGATAGTCTTTACCATTATCCTCACAGAGACCAAGAAAAGTAGAGGAGAAAAGGGCTGGAGAGGAGAAGCTAACCATGTAACAGTGCTGAGGAAGAGCACACAGTGTAACCAGGCGGTTTGTGGCAATGTCAAATAGGATCAGCATATGATCTGAGAAAAAAAGCATCACATATGTCCAGATTGTTGACATCCAGACTCTATGACAGGACCAAGCCATGTGTGTGCCCGAGTTCATGTACAGGATCAGACACAGACTGCACAAAGTTAAAAGAGTCAATAAAATTTAAAAAGCTCCTGGAGATCGGCTCTTCTGGACAACAAGTAATGTAAATTGTATTATTGTTTTTAATAATGCAAATATACTGCTACCTTCTTGGCCAAGTCTGTCTTGAAAAGTATATATTTCATCTCAGTATGACAAACTTGGTGCAATAAAGGCTAAATAAAATATTAGATAGTACTGATTGTGGTCAACAGATCAATGTTTTATAGTTGAAAAGGCTAACACAAAAATTACAGTATTGAAAATAAAGTGAAGGATAACAAACAAAATGTAAAATTAAAATGTTATTGAGTTGCTCCTACTCTTTCCATCCAAGCTGGCTTTTTAACTGTGTAATCATTTACCCATCCTTTAATTTGCTCTTTAACTTTTGTCTCCCTTTTATTCATTCCCCTGACTCCTTTGTCCTCTCCTCTCCCAGTGGCCTCTTCCTGTCCTCCCCTTGCCACTCTGTAGAGGGTCCAAGTGACATTTGGCTGTCCCCTGCCTCGAGGGGGTCCGGGATATGCAGACATTTTTGGCAGGCAGGCATAGGGAAGCCTAGGGGTCCTGAAAGGGGACTTCTGGACGAAGAAGAAAGTAAAAAAAACAACAGTAAACATTATAAACAGCATCCACAGTTAAAAACAAACATATTCTCTGAGGTGGAACATCCATTAGTAAACGTGTACACAAACCTAGTGCAGTCTCACAGTGACACATGTTAACATATATGCACACACCCATCTGTCAACCAATCAAGAACACATACCGAAGACACAATGGATAATTAATGTATCTCTAGGTATTGGCGGGTATGGTGTCCTAACTTTGTCCCTCAGCTACAAAATTCAGTACAATTAATTTTTTTTTCTCTTTTAAATGTTCAAAATGTACAAACTGCCCTGATGTATCGCCATGTTTCTTTCAACAGGTTTCAGAATGTGGCAAGATAATACATTCAAACACACAATAGATGATTAATATGAGCACACTCCAAACATTAAACAGAAAAAAAACATGATATACTACTGTCGGGCCTCAGCAGGCAGCGCCTGTCAGGCCTCTGCCGGTGTAGGTACCAGATCTGCTTGGGTGGTCAGATCTGCTCGGGCACTTCCCCCATGACGTCACAATATGGCAGCTCCAGTCAAACAAACTACATCGCACCCGCGGGCTCCATTTGTTACAAATAAATTTTATTTTGTTTATTTATGGTTATTTTCCAGTAACTTCATCGAGGCATGAAAACTTTTAGCATCATTTTGGAATGCTTGTGTGGTAGTCTGACAATTTAATCGGTAATTTTGCAGGATCAAAGTTACATCTTAAGAGATATTTAATTCCTCCAATTTTTTTCAAAAAATTGGAGGAATTTTTGAAGTTGTGAAGGGAAACTAAACCATAAAATCTTTTCATTTTTAATAACAGTCTGCAGCCATTTTAATTTTATCACGGCATTCATCACTTCAAAATCAATAACGTTTGTTCCTCCTTTTTCTACTGATTTTACTATGTCGTTCTTTCTGATCACATGTTTTTTATTCCAGATGAAATTGTGATGAATTTGATTTATTTGTTGTATTGTAGTATTTGGTATATTTAAGATATATGCTGGATATATTAATTTGGCTATCCCTTCTGTTTTTGTTAACAATATTATTCCAAAAATTTAAATGTTCCTTTGGAGCCAACTGTCAAATATTTGTTGATTTTTTTGTAAAATGGGTTGAATATTTGTTCTGTCATTTTCAGTGTGGTCCTTGTTAATCATTATACCTAAATATTTTACCTAATTTTTATCAATTAAAGTGGGTTGATTATTTTGAATTGCTAAGATTTCACATTTTTCCATGTTCACCTTTAAGCCTGAAGCTTTTGATAAAAAAGAAACCGCTACATTAACTAAATAAAACTGATTTGTTACAAATGCAGACCGCGGGCTCAATGTAGTTTGTTTGAGTGGCGTTGCCATAATGTGACGTCATCGGGAGGCGCAAAGCCCATGCAGGGCATTCAAACTTTTTTTTACAGCAGCAGGCCACACTATTAGGTAGGAGGGTGCACTTATGCCGGTGCCCGAGCCCCGGAAGGGAGAATCTTGAAAAATAAAGTCTCCCTGATGTATTTTGGAAGCTTTCAAGACAGGTGATTATTTAAAGAATAGAGTCAAAGTGCATGTTTTAAATTGAATAAAAGGCAAAAAAGAAGTGAATGATCAATTTTTCAAAAACAACAACCTTTGTTTTTTTTATTACTATTCTTAAAACATTATTTTTTCACATGATGTTATCATCATGTTTTAACAAGGTAAGGTAATCTCCATTAGCATAAAATTTGTTGAATTTGAATTACTAGCACTATATAAAACAGATAAGATTAGGTATATGACAACTTACTAACTTCAGTCAGAACACCAACAATGTTTTGATCCGGGTTTTTCACGCATGCACGCCAGACTGGTAGGCAAAAGGTGTACACAATGGCGGACGAAAACAAAGAAAAAGACGAGTGATAAAATTATTTTTGTTCTTTAGATAACGTATCACACGATCATTATAAGAGTAAATTGATGGTTGATGGTATCCGATTGCCAGATCCGTCCAGCAAAGGCCTGAAGGGACAGATCGAGTCTGTGAAATGCTGGCCAAGTGTTCGGTACGGCGACATATACAGCTACCTTATCAACACGCCACTACACATGAGAGAGCATGAAAGCCATGAAACCACTGGACGGCTACAACTATTTCATATCGGGACATGTTCAGACATGTTTGTGCAACATACGAAAACGGAGTCGGACACAGACAGCGCCTCAGCATAGAGGAAGACCCGCCACCAGTAAGGTTAAAAAGAAAAACATTGTTCACAAAGGATTATTTTGGTGTTTTTGTCTTATTAATCCTTTTCACAGACTCATGCCAGAGGGTTTGCATACATTGTACATGTACGTATACTATTACGAAATAAACGTTTACTTCTTGACTTAAGTATATGTGCCAGTATGCCCTGTGGGCTCTGAACGCACCACACAAGTGCCTGACTCTAATTGGTTGTGGCGCTGTCTGCATATAAAGGGTCCTCCCTCACCTGGTAGACAACACGTTGTCCTTCCGGTTCAGACTTCACTGTTCGCTGGCGCTATACGACTGATGCGCTTAAACACTAATTGCAGATCAAGCCTTCCTTGTGGTAAGAAGCTTCTTACATCCTTAATATTTGTTAGCCTGACTTTAGCTCAGATTTACCTGTAACATCTAGGTGACTTGTACAAGCTGCCTGCTTCTTCTCCCTGCCAGAGGCATAACTTATCAGGCTCAGTGGTAAGCGAAAGCTCAAATTACGTATGCTTCCAAATTCTATTTTTGACATGTATGTTTGATAGACGCTGCTGTTTGTCCATGACCGGCTGCTCGCCCATACTCTGTTGTTCCTGGTTGACGGTCCGTCCGCCTGTGACCTGGTTATTCGCTGACGGCTGCCTACCCGTCGCCCTGGTCGTCGACTTTGTGCCCGCTGTCCTGGTCGGCGTAAGTTGGCTTTTGACCCTCGTCCGGTGTGGCTGATTCGGGCTGGTTTGTGACCAGCTCGTCCTGACCCTTCTAGCGCTGCTCTGGGCGGCGGTTGCTGTGGCGCGGCTGTTAGTCTCAGGACGGACTCCTAACTTGGACTGCTGCGGCTTGATTCGTGTGGACTGAACGGTATAACCGTGAAATATATGTAATTTGAATGTCGCTTTTATTTTGACAGGAACGTCCAGCCCGTGGTGTTGGTGGTGGTACTTTTTTTGGTTTGGTGCACGATTTCTTTTTCTTTTGTTTGCTGTGTTTTCTTTGTAGGTCACTGCCAGCTTCGCGTTGAGCCGTAAATGTCATTTTAATGTGTGAGTGATTTTAAATTAATATATTTCGGACTAGAAAATTGAAATAAATAAACTGATTGGATTGAGTGGAATTGTCTCGCGCCTCATATGTAGCGGGCCTGTGTGCCTTAAGGGTAACTTTACCGTATTATTAAATCAGTGATCTTAAAATTCAAGCTGCCAATCGGGAAAGCATAGGTGCCGTCACATATATACCCTAATTTTTATTTATATAATTATTTAAGTAGAACAATGACCAGTGCAAAATTAAGTTGTATTTACCGGAGATGAAGTGTAGACGGCAAATTCTGTCGTGGTATGACGGCTCCCACAGTCGATTGGATTGTCTGCCTGCGTCCTTCTCATTGAAAATATCCATTTCTTTCTTCTTTCTTCGTTCTTCGGTAAAGGAAAGAAACGTACATCAGACGATTTGGAATGCCTCTGTGTGCAACCGGCAGCACAACAAGTCGTAGGCATTGTTTAGATTCCAAAAATAAACTAACTAAAAGTACGCTTTATTTCACCCGTTTTGTCATGGTAGTAGACGAGAATATGTAGCGCGGATGTAGCTCGTGATGTCACGCTTGAACTGGTCTATAATCGGGGAAATGTAGGCGGATGCTATAGATGGCGATTTGCCACCGTTGACCGGCTACTTATGACTGCCCTGTACATTGAAAATTTTGTGACGGCATCGGGAGGCGCAAGGCCCAAGGAGAATTTCTCCGTAGAAATTGTCCGTTTACAAAACGCAACCCCGCTCTTGAAGAAAACCTACAATCCCGGACCAATCAGAATGTTTTGCGTAATTGTGCAAATGTTAAACCAATCATGTATAGTGACGTCATCGGGAAGCGCAGGCCCCCAAGGATATCTGGCACCTACACCGGCTGCCTTTTTTTCCTCTCTCCCTTTCTCTTGCAGGTGGCTGCAGTTTGACAGGGGGGCATGCCGCACACCTGCAGCTCGTTCGGCGTCATGGCGGGGGAGTACTTAAGCAATAGGCTGACAGCTGGAATATGCCAGAGTGTTAACCTTGAGCGGTTTCCTCACCCTCTCGGATCCCGTACCAAAGCTCTCCCTCGGTCCAGTGACGACCCAAACCCAGCCTCTGTTCCTCTGCTGGGATTCCGCTCCGAAGCAACCAGCTTCTTTTCCTCTGCTCAGATCCCGCTCCAAAGCTCCCGTTGGACCTTCCCCGGATTTCCACAGCTGTCAGCTGGCCGCTGCTTCCTGCAGCCACGCCGTTCGGACTCTCAGCCACCGTCTTCCCCAAGATCGGGGAGCTCCTCCTCTAGGAGATGCCGCTGAGTACGCTATTCCTCGTCCCCGCGGGTCTGGTCCGCCCTGTCTGCACGATAGTGCACGCCACCTGGCCTTCCACGGTCTCATGCCTCCTGTGCTCTAGCTCCAGCCTTGTCACACTCTGTTCCGTCCTCACCTGAATAAACCTCTTGAAACCTCTCCTATCTCCTGTGTGTGTTCTGCATGTGGGTAAAACATCTGAAAACCATGATAACTACTTTATGCTTACAACTATTTTTTTTTTTACCCTAAGTTGCTCAGATTTGTGTTAGTAAAGTGAGACATTTAACCCTAAACATTATTAACTTTGTCAAGACTCAGCCGGCAGAGCCGCGCAGCTCGCTGCCGGTTCTGCCCTCTCTGCTTTCTTCACAGGTGTCTGTTGTTTGACTGTGAACAGTACGCTCGAATTCACCCGTTTTGTCACACTGGTAGACAAAAATAGTACTGTTTTTGCCTACCAGCATGACCCAGATGTAGCGCGGATGTAGCTTGTGACTTCACGCATGAACTGGTCTATAGTTATGCTGCTATAGGCTTAGGCTACTGGAGGACATCAAGGCCTATTTTTCTCACTCTACTGATTTCTACTGTTCTCCAGTTTTGCATTGCATTGCATTGAAATGACAGTTGTCATTTCAGCTTTTAACTTTTTGTTCTCTCTCTTTTTTCTTCATAGTAGGTACACCTGGTCTGGCGTTCTGTTAGCTGTGACATCATCCAGGGAAGACAGATCACCCGCTATTACCATCTAATGTAGAACAGATTACTGGATCAATGTGTGCTTCTGTGCTTTTTTTGTCTGTCTTGTTGTGTCTCTGCTCTGTCTTCTCTAATCCCCAGTTGGTCGAGGCAGATGACTGTTCATACTGAGCCCGGTTCTGCTGGAGGTTTTCATTCCCGTTAATGGGGAGTTTTTCTTTCCGCTGTCGCGTCATGCTTGCTCAGTATGAGGGATTGCTGCAAAGCCATTGACAATGCAGACGACTCTCCCTGTGGCTCTACACTTCTCCAGTAGTGAATGCTGCTTGTCGGGACTTTGATGCAATCAACTGGTTCCCTTATATAGGAAATTTTTGACTAATCTGTATAATCTGACCCAATCTGTATAATATAATTGAATTTGACTTTGTAAAGTGCCTTGAGATGACATGTTTCATGAATTGGCGCTATATAAATACAATTGTATTTAGTTGAATTGAATTAAAGTCATAAAACTGTCTCCAAAAAAAAAGATTGAAAAATGTTTGAAAAAATAAAATCTTGAAAAAATTCTGAAGAAACCCCAAAACAAAATATATAAAATAACTGCTAAAATGTAAAAAAGAAAAAGAAAACGAAAACTTTGTTAAAACATTTTGAACAAAAATTTGTTAAACTTTTACAAACACATCGTAAAATTTCTCAATTTGTTTTTTGACTTAGATTTTATTAAGTTCAAGTTTTACAATTCCATTTTTTTCAAAGCTCTGTGTTATTTGCTTGCAATAATATTGCCATACCATATGGTAAAAGAGATTTGAGATTTTCAACTGGCAAACTTAACTATCCTTACTAGCAAATACAGTAGGTTAGCTGTGGAGTGTCATAAATGTGACAATGTGAACAATTATGTCCTCAATGTGTTTAGTACCAAGCTACTGCTAATAGCTAATACCTACGGTCATTGTGTGACTTGGTTTTTGGCACTGTTGCCAAGTATGCTTATTATAGGAGACTTTGGGCTTCTTTTTATTCTAAAGTTATTTTTATATTCCATGAGTTGCGGATCGCATTTTTTTGGGTTTGTTTTTAATTGTGAAGTCACTCATTTGGGCTCTAAAATAAACAAGAGTTTATACTTGTTAAACAAGAGACACCATGAACAGGCTGAAATATCTCACCGCCCTTCTGCGCACACACATACTACCTGAAAGGGATAGGGAGACAAAGATGAACAAATTAGCCGTGTCTGCCAGGCGGACAGATTAGTTGCTGGACTACTAAATCTTCCTCAAACTCTAGGGTCACCTGTGGAGTACCACAGGGTTCAGTCCTTGGACCAATTCTCTTTACTATATATATATGCTTCCGATAGGCAAAATTATCAGACAGCATGGGATTAATTTCCACTGTTATGCTGATGATACTCAGCTATATTTATCCATAAATCCTGATGAATCCAATCAATTACTTCGACTGCAGTCATGTCTTGATGACATCAAAAGCTGGATGACTTTAAATTTCCTGCATCTAAATTCTGACAAGACCGAAGTTGTAATCTTTGGGCCAGAGTCCTCAAAAAATAAACTTCTTAACCAATCACTTAATCTGGGTGGCATTAACCTGGCCTCTGGTAATAAAGTAAAAAATCTTGGTGTTATTTTTGACCAAGACATGTCATTTAAATCCCATATTAAACAGGTTTCCAGAGTTTCCTTTTTTCACCTCTGGAATATCGCCAAAATTAGAAACATTCTGTCCAGGAGTGATGCTGAAAAACTGGTCCATGCATTTGTTACTTCAAGGCTGGACTATTGTAATTCTTTACTATCAGGAAGTCCACAAAATGCAGTTCAAAGCCTTCAGCTGATCCAAAATGCTGCAGCAAGAGTTCTGATGAAAATCAACAAGAGGGATCATATTTCTCCAATTTTAGCTTCCCTTCATTGGCTTCCTGTTAAATCAAGAATAGAATTTAAAATTCTCCTTCTAACGTATAAAGCCCTTAATAATCAAACTCCATCATATATCAGAGCTCTGATTACCCCGTATGTTCCTAACAGAGCACTTCGCTCTCAGACTGCAGGTCTGCTGGTGGTTCCTAAAGTCTCTAAAAGTAGAATGGGAGGCAGATCCTTTAGCTATCAGGCTCCTCTCCTGTGGAACCAACTCCCAGTTTTGGTCCGTGAGGCAGACACCCTGTCTACTTTTAAGACTAGGCTTAAAACTTTTCTTTTTGACAAAAAGTATAACTAGTGGCTCATGTTACTCTCAGCTACCTTTATAGTTTTACTGCTATAGGCTTAGGCTACTGGAGTATATCAGGATCTAATTTTCTCACTCTATTGAGTTCTACTGTTCTTCAATTATGCATTATGTGTTGTCATTTCTGCTTTAACTTTCTGTTCTCTCTCTTTTCTCTTCATAGAAAGGTACACCTGGTCTGGCGTTCTGTTAACTGTGACATCATCCAGAGAAGACGGCTCACCCGCTACTACCATCTAATGTAGAACAGATTACTAGATCAATGTGTGCTTCTGTGCTTTTTTGTTTCTCTTGTGTCTCTGTTCTGTCTTCTGTAACCCCAGTCGGTCGAGGCAGATGACCGTTCATACTGAGCCCGGTTCTGCCGGAGGTTTTTCCTTCCCGCTAATGGGTGGTTTTTCTTCCCACTGTCGCTTCATGCTTGCTCAGTATGAGGGATTGCAGAAAAGCTATGTACAATGCAGATGACTCTTCCTGTGGCTCTACGCTTCCCCAGGAGTGAATGCTGCTTGTCGGGACTTTGATGCAATCAACTGGTTTCCTTATATAGGACATTTTTGACCAATCTGTATAATCTGACCCAATCTGTATAATATGATTGAACTTGACTTTGTAAAGTGCCTTGAGATGACATGTTTCATGAATTGGCGCTATATAAATAAAATTGAATTGAATTGAATTGAACTACACTGCCCTGTTTCTAACATAACAGAAAAAATAATTTCACAGTTATGTTAAATCAACTCACTTGTCCTGCAGAACCCCTGCAAACTCCATATCCGTTTTGAATCCCCACTCCCACATGAATTGTCTCCATTCCAGCCGGAGCCGTTGTAGAATCTCGTTTTCACCTGGTTTTAATTTTTTCTAGTTGCTTTCTCTTCCCTCTTGCTGGGCAAACAGTATTGATGGGCCACTATTACAACAGAAAACAGCCAATATAATAATCTATTCTCATTTCTCCTCTCTCACCGAGAACACATCTTTATATAGAAGACATATAAGTAAAACGCGTATGGCAAAATAGTTTGTTCCCTTTCAGCTACTGAAATCAGAAATGGTGATGCAACATGGCGCCTTCGAGTGGGTGTACCGAAGCCTATGTATTTATAAAATACTCATTCTAAGATGAAACGAACGTTATGAAAACGTGTTCATTTTTGATGCAATTGTTATAAGACATTGGCAGAATATGTATTTATAAAAGTAATATTAGATTTTTTGCTAATAAAAAGCCAAATTAGTTACATACTGTCCCTGTAAACAAGTTTTAAAACACAACTTTGACACTCCTTTAAAAATTTATAGGCATATCTCTCTGGGTCGGAAATGATTAATTTTCTGATTATTTTTAACAGGTATCAGATTTCTAAGTTTTTTGACAAATTCTTGAAACAATTTTTTGATTCATAGTATCTTATTAATACTGCTCATGATCTCAAGATAATGGAAGGATTGTTACGCAAAAAAGTGGAAATGTAAAACATGCACATTCAAATATCAGGCAGCTGTAGTATGTGTAGGACTAAATAGAAGAATGTGCTACTTGCAGTGGGTTAAGTGTGTGAATGTTTACTTCAATCAGTGTTAAGTGGGGCATCTCCGGCTGTCAGGCGTCATACTCTGCCAAGCAGGTGAGCCAGTGTCTCTTTATGCATCTCTTTCTCACATGCACTCTCTCAAACTTTGTCAGGGCTCAGCCGGCAGAGCCGCGCAGCTCGCTGCCGGTTCTGCCCTCTCTGCTTTCTTCACAGGTGTCTGTTGTTTGACTGGTGGGTGGGGCACTCACACCTGCAGGTGGTTCAGCAGCACCGGGACTGCACTTTAAGAACAGCGCACGGACAGCGGGAGGATGCCAGAGTGTTACCGTTGTGGTATGCCTAATCTGCCACGGCTTCACGCCAAACTTACCTTTCTCGTGTTAAAAACACTTGCTTTGTGTCTCCCAGGTTCACCTCACGTGCTCCTCCATTCCCGTTCGTGACGAACCTTCCCCGAGCTCCTCTGGTCCCTTCTGCGTTGGACGCTCAGCTCTGGGTCCCCATCGACCCCGCCTGGTTCCTCCCGCTGGTCCTGGATCTCTGGATTCCCCGGTGCTGCTCGGACCCCGCTCCTGCCCCTGCCCACCGGTCTCTCGGACACCTGTCACCATCTCCATCAGGCAAGTGCTGGGTCCGCACGGTTCCTCCCCGGTCTGTGTTCTGCACTCTGTGGTAAGCTTACGTCCCATAGCTCACCCCCCCCACCCCCGATCACTCCCCGACAATTAATCACCTCTTCTTGCGTCCTAGACTTCCCCGGTTCCCTGGCTACGTCCTCCCGCTTGTGTTGTTCCCGCTGAGGCAGTTTACGCCCGTGAACTAGTATTCCTCCTTGTAATCAATAAACCCATTGTAAACATCCCCTGTTTTACCAAGTGTGTTCTGCATGTGGGCGAAATACATTAAGCCAAACATGATTTCATGTCCCGTGAGTGCCCAGAGCAAACCATCCAACAGACCCCCTGCTGGCCTCCTCCAACCCTTGCCAGTCCCTGAACGCCCCTGGTCGCACATTGCCCTACATTTTGTCACCGGTCTCCCTTCCTCTCAAGGAATGACAACAATTCTCACTGTAATAGACCAAACATGACAAACTTATGTACTTTTAATGTCTTGACAAACAGACATTTCACCAAGGTAAAGAAAATTTGACTTGACTAGGATTGTAACACCTCTGGATTATTGCAATGCACTTTACAGATGTCTTACCAAAACCTCCTGTGATCGGTTGTAGTCTGTACAAAATGCTGCAGCGACGCTCCTGAAGAGATCTTCAAAATCTTGTCAAGTGACTCCACTGCTTGTGCATCTTCATTGGCTCCCAGTTTGTTAAAGAGTGCATTCTAAGATCTTAGTTTTAGTTCTTATTAGCCTCTGAGGTCCAGTAACCAATACCTATTGATTGTCCCTTATACAAAATTGAAAACTAAGGTAGACAGAGCTTTCTCTTCTGTTTGTTACAAGACTCTGGAACTCCCTCCCTCTGACTCTGATATTAGTAGACTCTGGTTTCTTTTAAAGTCCAGCTAAAATCATGTCTTTTTAAATCTGCTTTTGTTTAATTTTGTCTTATGTATTTTTTATCTTCTCTTTTAAAGCACTTTGTGCTTTTCATTTTAAGAGGTACTATACAAATAAAGTTTTACTTACTTACTAACAACACACCATGATATCGAAAGGAGAATTGTAAAACTTAAGTTGGTTTCGAACAGAGCCATTATACATAAAAATCTGTCTTTAATTGCCCTCCTAAAACTTTGGCCCTATGAATTATTGTGTTTTACAAAGTAAACACAAGCTCTAACTGAAAAAATATATTTAATCATCCATACATTTTTCGAACCGCTTAATCCCTCATGGGGGGATGGGGGCTGCTGGTGCCTATCTCCAGCATTCACTGGGCAAGAGGCAGGGTATACCCTGGACAGGTCACCAGTCTGTCACAGGGCCACACAGAGACAAACAGGACAAACAACCATTCACACACACACCTAAGGACAATTTAGAGATGCCAATTAACCTAACAGTGATGTTTTTGGACTGTGGGAGTACCTGGAGAGAACCCACGCATGCACAGGAAGAACATACAAACTCCATGCAGAAAGACCCATGTTTGGATTTGAACCCAGAACCTTCTTGCTGCAAGGCACCAGCGCTACCCACTGCGCCACTGTGCAGCCTTGCATAATATTTCGATTTTAAAAGTCTGATAGAAAACCAGACATCATTTAATTGTATTAATTCAATAAATATCAGTAAGATATGCAGAAATATTTTTTTTCTGATAAAAAGTAACCTAGTGGAATTAATTGAAGTAAAGAAGCATATTTTTGTAACAAAAAAGTCTCCAGTTGGGACAATTTACAGGCGTTAAATCTTTTGTCCTTGTCTTTAAACTAAGCATTCTGGTTTGAACATCATAATTATTAATTATTAGTGTTAAACTTGCTCTGTTGCCTACTCCTGAAATAGAGTCTGATTGAAAACACTAAAAAACCTGTTCAGGACATCCACCTCCCCTAAATCTCCTACAGCCTTAGAGTTTGATTTGTGACTTGAAATTGTTTTCATGTTCTTTCAAACCCCACTGATGTTGTTGGGTTTAGTATTGTGCAGCTGATCCGCCATCTTCTCCCTGTAGATATTTTTTTTCTTCCTGATCTTTCTCAGTTCGTTCTGGACAGCTCTTAGCTCCTCCTTTTTTCTGATCTAAAAACTATCTGCTTCTCCTCGGGGAGAGCCTGCATTTCAGGGTTGATCCAGGACCTCTTGTTGGAAAAACACCATGCCTTGATAAGGGGCACAGTGAATTGAATTTCTTTATTTTTCCCCCGTAGGGGAAATTTTGTTTCAGTACACCCCATCAAGAAACGACGTACATGGGTAGATGATAGACTAAGGCCGCAGCCTTGCCAGATGTCGCCTTCTTGCAGAGTAGAGAAAGGATTACATTAGTCGCACTGTCTCTCTGACAATTCGATCAATGCAAGAGAAAAACCTCAGCACAAAAACTCTCGGCAGCCTTACCATGGCCAAAATAAGCTCTAATAAGAAAAAATCCTGGTATCATAAATCCGATTATGTACACTTATGTACATCTTCCATGTCCTCGATGGACAAAATAGACAGACACACCATCTTCCAAACTCCCCAGGAATCCATGATGTATCCAGCAACATGTGCCCTGGCTGGATAGCTCGGCTACCCCACGCCTGGTCTTCTTGTTGAGAAAACCAGGCACGGGGGAACTTATGTGTTGTGCACACATAAGTTACCGTAGTCTGTGATGCAATTTGTTATGCTGTCAATGTCCTATTAAATGAGAAGCACAGAGCTTTTCCCATACAGGAGTCCTTGTCCATTGTGGCGACTGCAGTTGGAGCGCTGCTGTTTTTAAACACATGAAGGCTTATCCTCCTAGACGCATTCCAAGTCAGAAGCAAATCAATGACCCATCTTACTACTTGGTCACCTGAATCATGATGAGACTGCTGAGTAATCTCTTTGGAATAAGTTGGAGGACCGAGATGTATACACTGAGGAAATGGAAGCACAATCCCCTCCCCCTGGTCAGTGTTGCCGTTTCTCTTATGACAAAGATGGCTTCTTATACACCCCTCCTTTCAAACCATATGTTCTCTCTGGATATCATTGTAGTCCAAAGTGTGTGTCCTTTGCTCTTGAAGTGGTAGTGAAAGTGAAATGCTGAATCTTGCCCCGAGTTGCTGGTCCTCCTGTGTTAGATGCTGTGTTGTTTTTTCAGCATTGGCAGAGCATTGGCAAAGGTGGAAACATATACTGTTATTGTGGTAATTTGTGTTAACTCCTACGGTAGCTAGTATGGCCTCATGCTAGGAGCTAGCAGTTCAATATCCAACATCTCATTGATAGCTAAATGCCAGCAGCTGCAGCATTTATCAGTCACAAACAGTGGATCCCTTCTTTCTTGCGGCTCTCCTTGGTTCTGTTGGCCCAGAGTAAATGAAAACCCTCTATGTTTATACAAGTGTCTAGAGTTAACGTGGTTCTCAGTTCCCAGGGTTTATTGGGTTGTTGACTTCGTTTAGTTGATTTGGCTCTTAAACTTGTGGTCTGTTTAGAAGGCTACAACAAGTTACAGTAAAATTTCATTATTATTTTTAATAGTACAATTAATGATTTAAATGAACCAAAATATAGAACTGTGCAGTGATTTGTTACAGACAAGGAAAATGTTACATCTACATTACATTTCGCATACAAATGCCTCTTTGCACCATTATCTTTGCACATAAACAATGGTTGAACATTCTCTGCACACTGTTCTTGCACACTGTTTTTCTCCTGCATTGTTACATTTGATCACTGCTGCACTTTATATTGTAATGTTGCCTTATTCCACTTGAAATCCCATTACACTGTTGTAAGCTGTATGCAGTGAAATTTCGTTCGGGTTGCACTCTATACATACAAAATGACAATAAAGTTGTCTGAGTCTAAGTCATTCCATCCTGACTGTAAAGATATACGACAGACTTAGTTTCGAGGGAGTGAGTCTTCCTTTAGCTGAGAGGGACTGCTGTGTGAGGACTCAGCCAACTGTAAATGCTTGTTAGCTGGGGAAGTACGCATCTCGGTACCTGTTGCTCATTAAGTAGAATATGAATTATACTTGCTTTTATGCAGAGGCAGATTTTGATATGGGCTACATGGAAATGTGCTGAGGGCAGCAATAGAAAGGGGTTCAAAAGCCCAAAGAATATGTCAGTTGCCCCATTAAAGGTTTTCCATTGCTTTTATGTATGTGGATTTGGTTCCTTTTGCTGGCTGTTGGGAATGGCTAGCTATTTTACATATGTAGGATTGTAAATGTACCATCATGCCATGAGGAAAACCAGACTGAGTTGAAAATAACATGAAACATGACACTTGTACAGGCACTAGGGACTGCCTCTCACAGCAGGGGGTCTTACTGTATAAAGCCTTGCTGCCCACAGACAAGCGTCCTCATTTTCCCGTTGCTACTTGGGGGCAGCATTGGGGAGCAGGCTCTCCTCATCCTCTGCAGAGCAGAGGACCCAACTGGGTTCAGAGAACTGCCGGCTGGATTGAAGCTAAGTCTGCAGTCTAACTTCTGCATAACCAGACGCCGGAGTAAAGAATCCATCTATGCCGAAACCAGCCTTTTTTTTCAGCTGTTGCAGGAAAGCTGACTCGGCCAGACCAAGCTGAGAGGAGGGGCTGATCTGAAGTCGCTCGCCTAAGACACGGAGCCGTTTCTCCACGGCCACATTTCTGAGCTAGCCACTGCCCACTGCTGAGATAACCAGTTTTCCCTTGGAGTAATTCAACTACTACCAACTGGATGCCCAAAATTAACCGAACTGACACAGAGGTACCAACAGGTTTGGCAGAGAAATAAACAGGTAAAGTTGAAGGGTTTATTTAAAAAGGTTTACTTAATGTGTTTTCACAATGTTTTTAAAACACGTGGAGCTAACAGACAGATGTAATTGGAGTGTGTTTTTACGGTTATAACAAACGTTATTTCTACAAGGGTTTTATACATTGATGAGATAATGATGTATGTGTTTTCTTGTCCGCTCATTACCACTAAATGGAACTCAAAGTTTTTGAGTTCCATTATCGCTACAGTGACCCCTAACTTTACGGAGGAAATGCATTAATAAAACAAGCGCCCTAAGTTACTGAGGAAATCATTCTTTAAAATGTTATTTTATCAAATAATGTTTGTTTAACTCAGGATTTGAATTGTGAATGGGTTGAAACATACCACATGTTCTAAATTAATTAAGCTAATTTAACCTCATTCCACATTCTTTAAGATGAACTTTGGTTCTTTTACTTAGTTCTGCAGTGAAACAAGATTCACTGAATCATTCTGAGGATGGTGATCATAGTTCCTTAGCTTCTTTTTATCTTAATTTTCCATTGTAGTTTTAGTCAAGTTTCACTAGCCTATATAGTGTTAATTCAGACAAACTGCATTTAATGGTGATGTTCTCTGGATGTTCATTAGGGGTGGGTAAAATAATTGAAGAATCGATGCATCGCAATAATTTCACGCAAAATTCATAATCGATTAGGGGGCTCCTCAGAATCGATTCACCTCCTGACACGTTGGGGGCGCTGCGAGTTTGGTTACTGTGCTGAGCACCTGTGCGCATAACAACAGTCATGGCGAGCTTGAAAGAAGAAGAAGAAGAAGGAAAGAAGAAGTCATGGCAAGCAGCTGTAGAAAGCTAACTCCGTCAACTTTTAAGTCAGATGTTTGGGCTCATTTTGCTTTCCCGTTTAAATCTGGAACTCAAGAAGTCGACAAAAGCAAGGTGGTATGTAAGCTATGCCAGAGAGAATTAAAGTACTGCAGCAACACGACAAACCTGCGCAACCACTTAACCAGATACCACACAGATGCGCTACAAAAACCGGAAGCACAACCTGTTGACTCCAAACAGACACAAATCGACAAATCATTCATCTCTAAACTTCCGCCAAGCTCTGCCCGCGCACAGAAAATCACAGTCTGTAGCCGTGTTTATTTGCAAGGACCTACGACCGTACAGTGTTGTTGAAAACACGGGTTTTAAGAATATGCTAAAAACACTTGAACCACGTTAAGCAATACCAACACGTAAATACATGACAGAAGTCGCTGTGCCGTCACTGTATACAGAGGTGAAGACAGCTGTTTTGGAGTCATTAAAGTCGGCCGAAAGAGTTGCTCTGACGTGTGATGGCTGGACCTCGAGAGCGACCGACCCCTACGTAACCATCACTTCTCATTTCATATCGAATGAGTGGGAATTGGTGTCAAATGTGCTTCAGACCAGGCCCCTTCATGGAAGTCATACAGGTTGCAATATAGTAAACTTGTTGACAGAGGCAATAAATGAATGGGGCATAACCAGACCTCTCAACTTTTATCAAAAGTTAGGAGTGAGATTATGCTAATTTGGGGGCGGGTCTTGTTTGGGAGCGGGGCTAACCGGACCCTGGAAGAGCCGGTGGAGTCAACTCCATCTCATTTTTATCCCACCAGACAATGAAGTAGACATGTATTACTTGTGTTAAAAAGAGAAAGAGACATATTAATACTTTATTGTTCAGTTAATGGATTAAAACATAAATAATACACAATTGTTCAAATAATACTGAATAAAATTAAGTAGATTTTAATTATTGACCGAATTATTATACTGTTACACATTCATCTATGGGTTGTTTATCATTGTGAATCTATAACCTGATTGGTGAATCAGGCTGAGTTTCATCAAGCCTTTATGATCCCCTCAGCAGCAACACTGAAGCACACAGAGGTTCCCGCTGCGTCTTTACGCACGATCCTGCTGCTGATGTGTCCCTCCTTTCTTCTCAATGCATTTCTAGACTGTTACAGTTTATAACCATTATCACCTTTCACAGCGACAGGTTTCTCAGTCAGTTGCCGCGCTGACCAGACAAATCTCTATTGCTCTCGTTAGCGCGCTCTGGGCGCACTGACGCCCAGAAAGCACCTGCTCCGAGGGAAAGGAGGGGAGGGAGAGGAGCAAACGCGGAGGCACAGAAATACGGTGCATGTAGTTACAAAATGCAGAATTAATAAAAACGAAACTTATAAACTGACCAAGTGGCGTTTTAAACTGCATCTGGTTAGCAGAACTGTTTTTATGATCAGCGTGCAGCCATGACTGGTTCTGATCTCATCTTGCAGCAGCTCTCCCTCCGCCCCCTCCCCTCCTGTGTACGCGGTACAGGACCTTACCGGCTTATTTTCACCACTGTTAAGACTAAAATTATTCATAACTCTGATCACTCTTCCTGCTGCTCTGTTAACACGAACTGCAGCAGGAATTACTGATGGCCACAAGTTGTGAAAGAAGCCGAAACAGCTCAGCAGAAGGCGGAGTTTTGTCGTCCGCAGCCCAGATGGGCTTTGTGATTTTTATGCGTGAAAAATGCCATATTTGCGTGTGAAATGTCTTGTGTTGCGTGTGAGCGTGTGAAGTTAGTGAAATGCGTGTGTCACACGGTCAATGGGTGAGAGTTGAGAGCTATGGGCATAACCGGAAAAGTGCCTGCTGTTGTTACAGACAACGCGGCTAACATGCTAGCTGCTGTCGGTCTCACTGATCTATTGCATGTTGGCTGCTTTGCCCATATGCTCAACTTGGCTTCGCAGGCTGCTCTTAAAACCCCTGCAGTCACTCGGCTTCTGGGCAGAGTGAGGCGCATCTCTGCTTTTTTTCATTGAAGCACTTTTGCCTGTCATGCACTCAAGAAGAATCAAAAGTTGTTGGACCTCCCACAACACAAGTTAGTGACTGATGTCTCTACGAGATGGAATAGCACTTTAGATATGCTGGAGAGATTTTTGGAACAACAACCAGCTGTCTCTGCTGCATTACTTGCACCTGAAGTGCGAAAGCAGGAAAAAGATCTATGCTCCCTTACAGAGACAGACATTACAGCAGCAGAGGATATTGCACAGGCTCTGAAGCCATTAAAGAAAGCCACCTTGGTGATGTCTCAGGAAAGCACCCCAACTCTGTCTGTCATTGCACCTCTAAAAGAAAGACTTCTAGAGGAGATGCAACCATCATCCAGTGACTCTGCAGTGGTGAAGGAAATTAAGATTGCTATGTGCAGGGATCTCCAAAAAAGGTATTAATATATATATATAACTTTTTTGCAACACAATGAAATAATTTGTCATTAATATTTATAAAAACAATGATTTTGGTGTACACAAAGTCACTTAATTTTTTTTAAGGTACCTGGGTCTGAAGGATGAGCTCTCCATTGCTGCTGCCCTGGACCCAAGGTTTAAGGCCCTACCTTTTCTGTCAGATTATGATGAGCGAGAAGAAGTGTTCACACATCTTATAGCTCTCACTAAAGAACTGGCCACTGTTAAAAGCTCAGTAAGTACTAAAGTATAAATAAAAAATGCATTCTGTCACATACACACCGAATAGTTTTGTTTTGTTGTCTTATGGAATGCTATCGGTCTTCAATTATTTGAACACTGGCAAATTATTATACTTTTTATTTTAATTATTTAGCCCTACGATGTATGTTAGATGAGCTATTTGAAATGATAAAGCTCTTCTTACCAATGCGACTATTTTCTTATTTTTTTGCAGCAACAGAGTGGGCTGATGGATGAAGACCGTGAGGCAGTTGTACAGCAGGGAGAGCCGGTTGATGACCCTTCTGGACCATCACCAAAGACAGCAAGGGACTCTTGTGCTCTGGCTGATCTTTTTGGAAGCACATATACAACTCCAGTAGCAGTGTCCAGAACCACAGATACCAAGGCATTGGATGAGGTGGTGCGTTACAAAGAGGTACAACCACTGCCACTCTCCACAAATCCACTCAACTGGAGGAGAGCGCATGAGGGGGAATACCCTTTGTTGTCATGCCAAGCTAAAAGGTACCTTTGCATCCCAGGCAGTAGTGTACCTGCTGAAAGGATCTTTTCCACAGCAGGTGATATAGTCACAGCCCAGAGAAGTGCATTGAAGCCTGAGCATGTGAATCAGCTGCTTTTTCTGAACAAGAATCTCCACGTGCCCACTTAGTCTGTAACCAGAAATGAAGAACTGTACTGTTACAGTACAATTCTTTATTTCTGTCTACAGTACTTTAGTTCAGTTCAAGATATGTTCAAAAATTAGAGGTTAATCACTACATGTTCAAAAGCTAAGAATGTTTACAAGCATTAAACTTATTCAGTGCAATTCAGTTGAATACAACCCTATGATTTGTGTTTAAATCTGCACTGATATGCACAGATGTTATTGAAATGCATTTTTATTTATATTAGACTTTCAAGAGATAAGCTATGCCTAATTTTATTTTACATGCACTTTATTTTTTATTGTTTATTAAGAACGTTTTTCTACTTTAAGCACATTGCATAAACAAGTTTGTTTCTTTGCTTAGAAATGTGATGTTACAGAAGTTTGTATGAAAATAAATATTTTAAAAATGTCAACATTATCTTAAATCATTTGTGTCTTCACAACTTTAAATCAATATCGAATCGAATCGCAACAGCAATAATCGAATCGAATCGTGAGGTTCATAACAATACCCAGCCCTAATGTTCATTTTATTTCGATTAATAAATTCTTGAACTTAAGGAGAAGTTGTCACTCCTTTATTCTATATGTGTGCCGATTTTGCTGTTAAAAGAATGCCAGTGCTCAAATAATTTGTTTCAGCTATTGTCCCAATATCTACCCTTAAGTATTGTCTGGTGAATACCAGCCCAACAGACAGAGAGTTATTTATTAAACATAAGTAACTTTAAACAGTATGTAATAGCACGACACTAAGCATTTTATTTTTCTCTAGAATTTAGATGATTTCTTGAATTTTTAATGATTTGGCATGGAAGAAGAAGGGACTGTGCCAGGGCGCCAATCATGCAAGAACTGCAACTGTGATGCTATGATGCTGTGATGATATGATGCTTCAATATACAGGGGTTGGACAATGAAACTGAAACACCTGGTTTTAGACCACAATAATTTATTAGTATGGTGTAGGGCCTCCTTTTGTGGCCAATACAGCGTCAATTCGTCTTGGGAATGACATATACAAGTCCTGCACAGTGGTCAGAGGGATTTTAAGCCATTCTTCTTCCAGGATAGTGGCCAGGTCACGACGTGATGCTGGTGGAGGAAAATGTTTCCTGACTCGCTCCTCCAAAACACCCCAAAGTGGCTCAATAATATTTAGATCTGGTGACTGTGCAGGCCATGGGAGATGTTCAACTTCACTTTCATGTTCATCAAACCAATCTTTCACCAGTCTTGCTGTGTGTATTGGTGCATTGTCATCCTGATACACGGCACCTCCTTCAGGATACAATGTTTGAACCACTGGATGCTCATGGTCCTCCAGAATGGTTCGGTAGTCCTTGGCAGTGACACGCCCATCTAGCACAAGTATGGGGCCAAGGGAATGCCATTATATGGCAGCCCAAACCATCACTGATCCACCCCCATGCTTCACTCTGGGCATGCAACAGTCTGGGTGGTACGCTTCTTTGGGGCTTCTCCACACCGTAACTCTCCCGGATGTGGGGAAAACAGTAAAGGTGGACTCATCAGAGAACAATGCATGTTTCAAATTGTCCACAGCCCAAGATTTGCATTCCTTGCACCATTGAAACTGACGTTTGGCATTGGCACGAGTGACCAAAGGTTTGGCTATAGCAGCCCGGCCGTGGATATTGACCCTGTGGAGCTGCCAACGGACAGTTTTGGTGGAAACAGGAGAGTTGAGGTGCACATTTAATTCTGCCGTGATTTGGAGAGCCGTGGTTTTATGTTTTTTGGATACAATCCGGGTTAGCACCCGAACATCCCTTTCAGACAGCTTCCTCTTGCGTCCACAGGTAATCCTGTTGGATGTGGTTCATCCTTCTTGGTGGTATGCTGACATTACCCTGGATACCGTGGCTCTTGATACATCACAAAGACTTGCTGTCTTGGTCACAGATGCGCCAGCAAGATGTGCACCAACAATTTGTCCTCTTTTGAACTCTGGTATGTCACCCATAATGTTGTGTGGATTGCAATATTTTTGAGCAAAACTGTGCTCTTACCCTGCTAATTGGACCTTCACACTCTGCTCTTATTGGTTCAATGTGCAATTAATGAAGATTGGCCACCAGGTTGGTCCAATTTAGCCATGAAACCTCCCACACTAAAATGAGAGGTGTTTCAGTTTCATTGTCCAACCCCTGTAAAATATACACTCATTTGTACATGCAACATAGCTAGATTTGTAAGTAGCTGTTGTTTATAAGTCCTCAGCTAATAAAATCTGGCTAAAATCTTTGCTGAAAAATTGGATTTTCTTCTATGCTGCTTGCACAACGGAAAGATTCGGTAGTCCCAGAGTCCCACTTCCTAAATGTAATTACACATATAAGTACATTTTCTACAACAGTCATAAGTCTATTTACAGTATCTTCATTCAGATGGACATTGTTGGTTTGTAGCTTGCCTATCTTCATCTACAGCTCTCCGAGGCCACTCATCTGTCTTTTTTCTCTCTCCTTTTTGAACTATCTCAAAAATCTCTTTGGAGAGATAATACACTGGTCATCGGGATAGCAGTGGGGAGAGATGGAAATGCGGGGTAATTGTGGGGTGTTGTAGCACGTCTGAGCGGCACAGCCCACAGTTTTCGACTTACCCATAATTACCTGTTATCCGCAGATGTTTCGCACCATTGTCGAGCACCCGTGGTTAGATGGACGGAGAGATGGAGAGACAGGGAGTGAGAGAGAGTGGGGTACAGCTCTGCCAGGCAGCTTCAAACTTTTGCACACATATAAAGAAACAAGCATACCCAACCCCCTATATTTATTCATCCCTATTCTTTTATTCATCTCTTTTAATCCATTATCAAAGCAAGCCTTTTATATCTGCACCTTGAGTGTTGATAGCTGATAATAATTTGTGTGTGTGTACAGGGTGCAGCCTCCTCACTGAGGCAGAACAAAGTAGCGTAATAACTCAGACATGGAGCTGACCCTCTCTGCTGCTCTCAAGTACACTTAATGGAGGTGTGTGTGTATGTGTGCGTGCGTGCGTGCGTGCGGGAATTTTGTGCATATCTCAGTAAGTTGTGTTTGAATATGACTGCATGCACACAACTAACTGTGTTTGTGTGTGTTCAAATTACTGATCCCTCCAGGGGTGAATTGTTATGAATGCTGTTCGGTTCAAATTACAGTTATTTGTTTCCTTTAAAACAAGCTAATTGCTACATAGTCGATGTTCTGCGTGCTTGTGGATTAGTGTGTATGTGGACTTCTTTGCTTCCTTGTTTATTGTTTGTTTGTGTCGCATTGCAGACCCCTCTAATTGCTTTAGCATGGACACGTTTTCACTCGGGCAACAAAACTCATTCTGCTGCAGCTGTTTGGCTGCAATTTGACTTTTTAGCCAGTTCTGTTTTTTTGCTATAGTAACCTCCTCCTTAGTGCTCCTCCTCCTAAGTGCTAAAAATCCATCAATATCTTGCCTTATTTGTGCTTCCATAATATTAGCCTAAAAGAAAACAATTATTGAAAAAATATTGAGATGTAAACTCCAGCGCAAAAGAAACACTAAATAATTTAGTGTTTGACACCCTACACTATACTGCATAATACAAATCAGTTGCTCCCCCCAACTGGGGGTAAAATTACACTTTTGTACACTTAATCAACCAGTCAACATTTTAAATGTATCTATAAGTCCGCCAATCTATTAGTCTGACATGAACACTTTTACCCTCTCTGAGAACAATTGCTTTCATACGCTTATAAAGATCAGGAGTTTATCACTTAAGGCTATACTTTATTGTTCCATCCATCCAACCATCTTCTTCCGCTTATCCTGGGTCGGGTCGTGGGGGTAGCAGCTTCAATAGGGAGGCCCAGACGTCCTTCTCCCCAGCCACTTGGGCCAGCTCCTCCGGGGGAATCCCAAGGCGTTCCCAGGCCAGCCAAGAGACATAGCCACCTCAACTGGTCTTGATGTGGAGGAGCAGTAGCTCTACGCTGAGTCCTCCCCAGATGACTGAGCTCCTCACCCTATCTCTAAGAGAGAGCCCAGACACATTACGGAGAAAACTAATTTCGGCCGCTTGTATCCGAGATCTCGTTCTTTCTGTCATGACCCAAAGCTCATGACCATAGATCAGGGTAGGAACGTAGATCGACTGGTAAATCGAGAGCTTTGCCTTTTGGGTCAGCTCTCTCTTCACCACAACAAACTGGTACAGCGCCCACTTCACAGCAGACGCCGCACCAATCCGCCTGTCGGTCTTCACACTCGGCTATGAACCGCTCCAGCGAGAGCTGTAGATCACGTCCTGATGAAGCCAATAGAACCACGTCATCTGCGAATAGCAGAGACGTGATCCTAAGGTCACCAAAACGGCTCCCCTCAACACCTTGACTGCGCCTAAAAATTCTGTCCATAAAAGTTATGAACAGAATTGGTGACAAAGGGTAACCTTGGCGGAGTCCAACTCTCAGCTGAAACGAGTCTGACTTACTGCCGGCAATGCGGACCAGACTGTTACACCGGTCATACAGAGACCTAACAGCCCTTATTAAAGGACCCGGTACTCCATACTCCCGGAGTACCCCCCACAGGACCCCACGGGGGACACGGTCGAATGCCTTCTCCAGATCCACAAAACACATGTAGACTGGTTGGGCAAACTCCCATGCACCCTCCAGGATCCTGCTGAGGGTGTAGAGCTGATCCAGTGTTCCACGGCCAGGACAAAAACCACACTGCTCTTCCTGAATCCAAGATTCGACTATCCGATGGACCCTCCTTTCCAGAACCCTCGAATAGACCTTACCAGGGAGGCTTAAGAGTGTGATTCCTCTGTCGTTGGAACACACCCTCCGGTCCCCTTTTTTAAATATGGGGACCACCACCCCAGTCTACCAATCCAGGGTAACTGCCCCTGATGTCCACGCAATGTTGCAGAGTCGCGTTAACCAACACGGTTAACACGATGGGAGAACCCAAGCCAGAGTCCCCAGGCTCTGTTTCCTCAATGGAAGACGTGTTGGTGGGATTAAGGAGATCTTCGAAGTATTCTGTCCACCGACACACAACGTCCCGAGTCGAGGTCAGCAGCACACCACACCCACTATAAACCGTGTTGGTACTGCACTACTTCCCCCTCCTGAGATGCCGGATAGTGGGCCAGAATATTGTTATGTCAGTGAATTTGAGCATGTAAGCTAAATATTAGGAAAAATAACCATCTGTCATTAATTAAACATTTCCTTGGTATATAGGCAGAACTGTCTTTGGGGCCGCAAGTTATATATGGGACTAGGATCAGGGAACAAATATGGTATGTTTAGGACCAATGTCCACTTGGAAGACCCTGGCTGATGTTGATTCAATATTTCCACATAATGTTCTTTTCTCATGTTGCCATCTATTTGGTGAAGTGCATCAGTCACTCCTGCTGCTGCCAAACGGCCACAAATCATTATACTGCGACCCCAGGATATCACAGCTGGTATGGTGTTTTGAGGCCTGCAAGCTTCCCCATATGTTATTACAACTAAACACTTTACTTTTAGCATCATCATATCCAAAGTCATGTCTCCAAAGATTACTGTCTGTCTTCTTGATTGTTTTGGCAAATTATAATCTGTCTTTTTAATATGCTTTTTAACTAATGATAATTTCTAATCTCTGATAAAACGCACTCTATGGGATGGCTATTGACCCCTTCAAGGACTGGGTGGAGATACAGGATTGTGACTAGTTGCAGAAACTCATCTCGATATCGAGCCTTGTTCTTCCAGTGAGGGAGATACTACCAGACACTATCATCCTACCTCCAGCAATAGCTGCTTTGCATTGGTAATATGGAGAGAAATTTGTTATTATTGCAAGCAAAGAAAACATAAAAAATTCAACTTTGAAAAACATGCACTTCAACAATTAAAGTTTAAAATGTTATTTTTTACTTTTGCTGCAGTTTGGTATATATTCTGATAAAAAAAAAATCAGATTTAATTTTTTTTATTTCTTTTTATTTGGAATTATTTGGAGACAGTTTTATGAATTGGACACTATACTTCTGGGGCAAAATGCCTTTTCGCTCCACCTTTCAGAGGAAGTTCCATCCCCTGAAGTGTAATGTGTAAATGCTTACGATTGGCAAAATTATCAGACAGCATGGGATTAATTTCCACAATGCTGATGTTATGCTGATGACACTCAGCTATATTTATACATAAATCATGATGAATCCAATCAATTACTTCGACTGCAGTCATGTCTTGATGACATGAAAAGCTGGATGACTTTAAATTTGCTGCACTTAAATCTGACAAGACAGAAGTTGTAATCTTTGGAACAGAGTCCTCAAAAAATAAACTTCTTAGTTAATCTTAAATAAATCTTAATAAATCGCTTAATCTGGATGGCATTAACTTGGCCTCTGGTAATAAATAAAAAAATCTTGGTTTTATTTTTGACCAAGACATGTAATTTAAATCCCATATTAAACAGGTTTCCAGAGTTTCATTTTTTCACCTCAGGGATATTGCCAAAATTAGAAACATTCTGTCCAGGGTGATGCTGAAAATCTAGTCCATGCATTTGTTACTTCAAGGCTGGACTATTGTAATTCTTTACTATCAGGAAGTCCACAAAATGCAGTTTGAAGTCTTCAGCTGATCCAAAATGCTGCGGCAAGAGTTCTGATGAAAATCAACAAGAGGGATCATATTTCTCCAATTTTAGCATCCCTTCATTGGCTTCCTGTTAAATCAAGAATATAATTTAAAATTCTTCTTCTAACGTATAAAGTCCTTAATAATCAAGCTCTATCATATATCAGAGCTCTGATTACCCCGTATGTTCCTAACAGAGCACTTCGCTCTCAGACTGCAGGTCTGCTGGTGGTTCCTAGAGTCTCTAAAAGTAGAATGGGTGGCAGATCCTTTAGCTATCAGGCTCCTCTCCTGTGCAACCAACTCCCAGTTTTGGTCCGTGAGGCAGACACCCTATCTATTTTTAAGACTAATCTTAAAACTTTCCTTTTTGACAAAGGTTATAGTTAGAGTGGCTCATGTTACCCTGAGCTACCTCCATAGACCAGTTCATTGTTATTGTTTTGATTTGGGTTTTTCGCGCATGCGCGCTTGACTGGTAGGCAAAAGGCGAAAACAATGGCGGACGCAAACAAAGAAACTGACGAGTTTTCGACGTGTTTTTGTTCTTTAGATAACGTATCACAAGATCGTTATAAGAGTAAGTTGATGGTTGATGGTATCCAATTGCCAGATTCATACAGCAAAAGCCTGAAGGGATGGAGCGAGTCTGTGAAATGCTGGCCTAGTGTTCCGTACGGCGACATATACAGCTACCTTATCAACATGACAGGCCAGTACACACGAGAGAGCATGAAAGCCATGAAATCACTGGACGTCTACAATTATTTAATATCCGGACATGTTCAGACATGTTTGTGTAACATACGAAAGCGGAGTCGGACACAGATAGGGCCTCAGCAAAGAGTAAGACCCGCCACCTGTAGGTTAAAAAAACATTCTTCACAAAGGATTATTTTGGTGTTTTTGTCTTATTAATCCTTTTCACAGACTCATGCCAGAGGGTTTGCATACATTGTACATGTACGTATATTATTACGAAATGAACGTTTACGTCTTGACTTAAGTATATATCCTAATTTTATTTTTTTTTTATAATTATTTAAGTAGAACAATGACCAGTGCAAAATTAAGTTGTATTTACCGGAGATGAAGTGTAGACTGCAAATTCTGTCGTGGTATGATGGCTCCCACAGTCGATTGGGATTGTCTGCCTGCATCTTTTCATTTAAATTATCCATTTCTCTCTTCGTCCTTCAGTAAACGAAAGAAATGTACAACCAGTGATTTGGAATGCCTCTGTGTGCAACTGGGAGCACAACAAGTCATAGGCATTGTTTAGATTCCAAAAATGAACGAACTAAAAGTACGCTCTAATTCACCCATTTTGTCATGGTAGTAGACGAGGACAGTACTGTTTTTGCCTACCAGCGGGACCCAGATGTAGCGCGGATGTAGCTCGTGATGTCACGCGTGAATTGGTCTATAATCGGGGAAATGTAGGCGGCGGCAAGAGCTGCTATAGATGGTGATTTGCCGCCGTTGACCAGCTACTTATGACTGCCCTGCCCATGGAGAATTTTGTGACGTCATCGGGAGGCGCAAGGCCCATGGAGAATTTCTTCGTAAAAATTGTCCGTTTACAAAACGCAACCCCGCTCTTGAAGAAAACCTACAATCCCGCTATAATTACATTAGTAAGTTGTCCGGACCAATCAGAATGTTTTGCGTAATTGTGCAAATGTTAATCGGGAAGCGCAGGCCCCCGAGGAGATCTGGCACCTACACCGGCTGCCTTTTTTTTCCTCTCTCCCTTTCTTCTGCAGGTAGCTGCAGTTTGACAGGGTAGCATGCCGCACACCTGCAGCTCGTTCGGCGGCATGACAGGGGAGTACTTAAGCAATAGGGTGACAGCTGGAATATGCCAGAGTGTTAACTTTGAGCGGTTTCTCACCCTCTCGGATCCAGTACCAAAGGTTTCCCTCGGTCCAGTGGCGACCCAAACCCAGCCTCTGTTCCTCTGCTCGGATCCCGCTACGAAGCAACCAGCTTCTGTTACTCTGCTCGGATCCCGCTCTGAAGCTCCCGTTGGACCTTCCCCGGATTCCCTCAGCTGTCAGCCGGCTGCTGCTTCCTGCAGCCACGTCGTTCGGACTCTCCACCATCTTCCCCAAGATCGGGGAGCTCCTCCTCTGGGAGATCCTGCTGAGTACGCTCTTCCTCATCCCCCTGGGTCTGGTCCGCCCTGTCTGCACGATAGTGCATGCCACCTGGCCTTCCATGGTCTCGTGCCTCCTGTGCTCTAGCTGCGCAGCTCGCTGCCGGTTCTGATCTCTCTGCTTTCTTCACAGGTGTCTGTTGTTTGACTGTGAACAGTACGCTCAAATTCACCTATTTTGTCACACTGGTAGACAAAACCGTACTGTTTTTGCCTACCAGCGTGACCCAGATGTAGCGCGGATGTAGCTTGTGACTTCACGCATGAACTGGTCTATAGTTATGCTGCTATAGGCTTAGGCTACTGGAGGACATCAAGGCCTATTTTTCTCACTCTACTGATTTCTACTGTTCTCCAGTTTTGCATTGCATTGCATTGAAATGACAGTTGTCATTTCAGCTTTTAACTTTTTGTTCTCTCTCTTTTTTCTTCATAGTAGGTACACCTGGTCTGGCGTTCTGTTAGCTGTGACATCATCCAGGGAAGACAGATCACCCGCTATTACCATCTAATGTAGAACAGATTACTGGATCAATGTGTGCTTCTGTGCTTTTTTTGTCTGTCTTGTTGTGTCTCTGCTCTGTCTTCTCTAATCCCCAGTTGGTCGAGGCAGATGACTGTTCATACTGAGCCCGGTTCTGCTGGAGGTTTTCATTCCTGTTAATGGGGAGTTTTTCTTTCCGCTGTCGCTTCAGGCTTGCTCAGTATGAGGGATTGCTGCAAAGCCATGGACAATGCAGACGACTCTCCCTGTGGCTCTACGCTTCTCCAGGAGTGAATGCTGCTTGTCGGGACTTTAAAGCAATCAACTGGTTCCCTTATATAGGAAATTTTTGACTAATCTGTATAATCTGACCCAATCTGTATAATATAATTGAATTTGACTTTGTAAAGTGCCTTGAGATGACATGTTTCATGAATTGGTGCTATATAAATACAATTGAATTTAATTGAATTGAATTAAAGTCATAAAACTGTCTCCAAAAAAAGATTGAAAAATGTTTGAAAAAATAAAATCTTGAAAAAATTCGGAAGAAACTCCAAAACAAAATATATAAAATAACTGCTAAAATGTAAAAAAAAAAATGAAAACTTTGTTAAAACATTTTGAACAAAAATTTGTTAAACTTTTACAAACACATCATAAATTTTCTCAATTTGTTTTTTGACTTAGATTTTATTAAGTTCAAGTTTTACAATTCCATTTTTTTCAAAGCTCTAATGTGTTATTTGCTTGCAATAATATTGCCATACCATATGGTAAAAGAGATTTGAGATTTTCAACTGGAATACTTAACTATCCTTACTAGCAAATACAGTAGGTTAGCTGTGGAGTGTCATAAATGTGACAATGTGAACAATTATGTCCTCAATGTGTTTAGTACCAAGCTACTGCTAATAGCTAATACCTACGGTCATTGTGTGACTTGGTTTTTGGCACTGTTGCCAAGTATGCTTATTATAGGAGACTTTGGGCTTCTTTTTATTCTAAAGTTATTTTTACATTCCATGAGTTGCGGATCGCATTTTTTTGGGTTTGTTTTTAATTGTGAAGTCACTCATTTGGGCTCTAAAATAAACAAGAGTTTATACTTGTTAAACAAGAGACACCATGAACAGGCTGAAATATCTCACCGCCCTTCTGCGCACACACATACTACCTGAAAGGGATAGGGAGACAAAGATGAACAAATTTGCCGTGTCTGCCAGGAGGACAGATTAGTTGCTGGACTATACTGCCCTGTTTCTAACATAACAGAAAAAATAATTTCACAGTTATGTTAAATTAACTCACTTGTCCTGCAGAACCCCTGCAAACTCTGTATCCGTTTTGAATCCCTACTCCCTCATGAATCGTCTCCATTCCAGCCGGAGCCGTTGTAGACTCTCGTTTTCACCTGGTTTTAATTTTTTTATAGTTGCTTTCTCTTCCCTCTTGCTGGGCAAAGAGTATGGATGGGCCTCTATTACAACAGAAAACAGCCAATATAATAATCTATTCTCAATTCTCCTCTTCCACCGAGAGCACATCTTTATATAGAAGACATATAAGTAAAACGCGTATGGCAAGATAGTTTGTTCCCTTTTGGCTACTGAAATCAGAAATGGTGATGCAACATGGCGCCTTCGAGTGGGTGTACCGAAGCCTATGTATTTATAAAATACTCATTCTAAGATGAAACAAACGTTATGAAAACATGTTCATTTTTGATGCAATTGTTATAAGACATTGGCAGAATATGTATTTATAAAAGTAATATTAGATTTTTTGCTAATAAAAAGCCAAATTAGTTACATACTGTCCCTTTAAACAAGTTTTAAAACACAACTTTGACACTCCTTTAAAATATATAGGCATATCTCTCTGGGTCAGAAAGGATTAATTTTCTGATTATTTTTTAACAGATATCAGATTTCTAAGTTTTTTGACAAATACTTGAAACAATTTTTTGATTCATAGTATCTTATTAATACTGCTCATGATCTCAAGATAATGGAAGGATTGTTACGCAAAAAAGTGGAAATGTAAAACATGCACCTTCAAATATCAGGCAGCTGTAGTATGTGTAGGACTAAATAGAAGAATGTGCTACTTGCAGTGGGTTAAGTGTGTGAATGTTTACTTCTATCAGTGTTAAGTGGGGCATCTCCGGCTGTCAGGCGTCATACTCTGCCAAGCAGGTGAGCCAGTGTCTCTTTATGCATCTCTTTCTCACATGCACTCTCTCAAACACAAATGCACATTCTTCTGCCAGCTCCTTCACGTCTGCTTGTGCCAGGTACGTCCCATCTTTGTGTGCAAATAAAAGCTCAGCAGATCTGACAAGGACGAAAACACACACAAGCAGAAGCACACACATTCTCACAGGGGATGAGAAGAAAAAGGATGAGCAGAGAAGAGGGAGAGGAAGAGGAAGAGGTGGCTTCTCATCTCTCAGTCCAATACTTCTCCTCCTTTAGTTTGGTTCCATTTATTTGTCAGTTCTTTCCTTTTTGTGCTGTTCCATGTGCTGTTGCTGTCCGTCCCTGCCTGCCGCCACTCCACTCCTGTCCTGCCTTTCTTTGGGCTTCATCCTTTTTCTCCCTCACCACACTAGCTCCCTTTCTTTCCGATCCATCCCCTTCTTTGTTCTCCCCTCATTCCAGGTTTCTAGTGCTTGGATGGGGGATGCTTACTGCTCCGGTTACTGCTCAGGGAGTTTTACTGAGCTAAAGTAGGCTCAGAGTAAAAGAACACAAACACAAGCTCAAACAAACACAAATGAGCCTTTCTCTCTACTCCAATTTCAATCTTGTTTCCTACCTACAAATGTCTCTACCTTCTCCAGACCCCATAGCTTATCTCTATGCGCAGCCTAAAAAGCACAATCAGAACTGGTCAGAAATCATACATAATCCAAACACCAAGCATACAGAGATAAGGCTCAGCATTCCTGTCTCAATCATTTACTTAACACTCCATGCCAAGGAAAGTTCAGGACCACAGAAGTTCACTCCAACAGAAGAGATCCAAGGCTCCTACATCTGTAAATGAAAATTATAAAAGTAATTTAAGCTTTCAGGATAACAGTTGCTGAAAAATATAGGCCTAAAAGAGAAACAAGATAATACTAAAGGTTTAGTTAAAATTTTTTGAAGTGAGGTTCTGTGAAAGTATTAACAATTCTCTTACTTATAATTGAAAAATGTCATATTATTGTCGGGTTTTTGGAGTCCTAAGTGTGGGATATCTAACAGCAGGTCAGAAGTACAATTCTACAAGTACATTTAAAACAGCTGAAAATGAAAATGTTCATATCAGTGTGATACAACACTATGTAAGCACATGACAGTTCACAATTTCACAACAATTTGAACCTTTCTTTCCAGCTGAAGGATGGCTGTGTTTCAATGTAAGGCTATGTTGGCCATAGCCTCCCGGCAGCATCAAAATATTTCTGTATATATTTTGTCCATTCCACTTTGCAAGTATGCTCTTATTTTAAAATGTCTCACATCATACAACACTTTTGCCTCTTTCAGAGACAGGACTTCCAACTTAGGGAATTGATCGCTATATTTAGCAATCAAACTTTCGGAGATGTGTGAAAGTGTGTGCTATGCCATAAGCTGGTTGAATATGCTTATTATTATTATTAATTATAATTTGGTATTATAATTTAAATAATAAATCATTCAACTCAAAATTCCGCTATAACAAATATAGTTCAAATGGTGGTGATGTTAGCTATAAGCTTATAAGTATTTATACCACTAATGTATTAGTTAATTTGCTGTTATGAACTCATTTATGCTGGAATAAATGATCAGGTCGGACTGTTAACCGACGAGGTTTATCCAGCAGGCTGTGAGAACCCCAATGTAACTGCAATTAGAGTTTAAATCCTTATTCCTTATCACCATCCAATGATATTGTCTCTGTATTAATATCAGATGTTAACTCCAAAGGAGGTTAGCTCTGATTTCTGAATAACCATGTAACTGTGAATTGGACTGAACACAAAACAATGTCTATTCCGCAGTGGTTGGTTTTATTGAACCAAAAGCAATTCCCTGTTACAGTAATTCTCTGATTCAAACAACTTTGGAATTCTTACTCATTACTAAACTAACATGCAAAATATATATGTGGAAATAAAGAACAAAACAAAAATAAACAATGGATTAAAATGAGCGGTTAGCAGATCTTAACTTAACTCAAAGTTGTTTAACACCGCCCTCCAAACACCGGCATTTCACGTATCAGCATTGATAGACAGAACAGCTTCGGGAATCTCACTGGACGCTTTGATGTCTTACACAAAGCTAGTTCAGCTAAGCTACCTACAGTTCAGATGTACGTGACCCTCCCAAGATGGCTGCTACGATGACGTATGAGGGGAGGTCCTAATGACGTAACCACGCTTACGCTGATGGGGTAATGCCTCGCTTCGAGAGGGGCGCAGCTAACTGGGAGTTTAAAGCAAAGCCCGCGACTTGCTCGGACAAAAGATTAAATCGATAAGAAGAGCGAAAAGAGAGAGGGGGGGGGAAAGCAGGGGAAAAGATGAAAATAAATGAAGCAGTAACCCACGGCGGGGTTATTGATGAATCACAAATCAAACAGCAAAATCAATGGTAAAATGCATGCACATACAAAGAAAATGTTCAGCAAAATAATTCCAACTTCGTCGTGGAATAAAAGCATTAACCAACACCTACAAAGTTCTACGCCTGCCCAGGCACTTCTAAACACCCTGTTGGTGAAACAGAAATAAAAGGGGAAAACCCCGTTACTTTGAGTTGCCTCGGGGCTGGATTTGGAGCACTCCGAGTGTGGCTTTCTGGACGCGCCTCGACGAGCGCAGTTGTCCACAGGCTGCAGCGAGACGGGGAAGAAGCTGCTTCGTTTCTTCCTCCGGGTTCAACAGTCGCTTTGTTGGCCAGACAAAGCGGGGTCCTCTTCGATCAGTGGGAGATGCGGCGTCTCTCAGTCTTTTGATCAGAGGGAATTTAAAAGTACTTATTTAAGTCGACCTCCTGTTATAAAGCAGGGAATAACCGTTGCGTCGAAAAATCTCGGTCCAGCGAGCAATCGAACACGTGGCGTGGGAATCACCCAAACGGAATCAGCTGTGTGTGTGTCTTCTCGGGTTGGCCAAAAGCCAGGGAAGAAGAAAGATCTTCGTGGGTGATCGGCTTTTATAGCCATCACCATAGCAACCTTATCTTGATCGGCGGCCATTTTGCCGTGTTGCATGATGGGAGTTGGTGGCCATTTTGACCACATTGCATCATGGGTAACGCAGTCCGTTACGTCCCGAATCGATGCCCGCTTTCTGTCACGTCTGAACTGGCACAACATGTGTAATGTTGTTTTTCCTCTCAACAAGTAAAGACTTGTGCAAAATGGATCTGTTTATCATATTTTAAGAAGAGAGACTCTGAATGAGAGCAACCACGGAGACAGACAGTTAGTTAAAGGGTTTATTGACAGGCTGCCGTCTGAACTGAAATGGTGCTGGCTGGTTGGGGTTTCCGGGCTCTGTTGGGGAAGATAAGGAGACTGGTGAATAACAGGAAGGTGCTGATGAAAACTGTGAGGAGCGTTGGGATTTACTGAGAGGGAGGTTTGGTTTGGTCTTGGGAGGGTGGTGTCCAGAGGTCTAGGCTGAAGGTACAGGTCTGGTTGGTTCTCTCCAGGTTTTGATGTTGGAGGGTAGACAGGCAGGTGAGCTCAGGCAGGAGGGCCAAACAGTGAAACAATCCGAGGCATTTACGGATTCTTGATGGATTGGCTAGGAGTGTCTCAGACGAGGATCCAGAGTTATGTAGGTTTGGCGAGGTGTGTCTCAGACTTGGGTCCAGGGTTTTAGGAAGGAAGAAACAGAGACTGAGTGTTAGGTTCAGCTGGTTCACGAGGAGACAAGGCAAGGAAGTGAGTCTGTCTGTACCACGCAGAAGTGCTAACAAACTGATGTCCTCCTCGTGGTTCCAGCTCCTTATGAAGATCTGCAATTAGTGATGATGTGGTGCACCTGCTGGTCACGCCCTACCGGGGAGAGGGAGAAACTAAACCTGCACCAAGACCTAAGAGTATGACACTGTTAGGAACATACGGGGTAATGATCTGGGATATATGATGGAGCTTGATTATTAAGGGCTTTATACGCGAGAAGGAGAATTTTAAATTCTATTATACTCTTGATTTTATTGTGTAGTCAATGGAGAGAAGCTAAAATGGCAGAAATATGAGGTGACAGGGCAGAAACTTCCAAAAAAGTTAAAAACAAACAAACTTAAATCATGACAAAAATATTTCTAATTTTGGCAATCTTCCGGAGGTGAAAAAAGGAAACCCTAAAAACCTGTTTAATATGGGATTTAAATGGTATGTCTTGGTCAAAAATAACACCAAGTTGTTTTTTACTTTATTGCCAGAGTCCAATTGAATGCCACCCAGATTAAGTGATTGATTAAGAAGTTTATTTTTTGAGGACTCCGGTCCAAAGATTACAACTTCTGTATTGTCATAAATTAAAAGCAGGGAATTTAAAGTCATCCAGGTTTTGATGTCATAAAGACATGCCTATAGTCGACGTATATAGAGCAGGAGGGAGAGGGAGACTTCTCGGGAGAAGACAGGAGGGAGACAGACGGAGAAGCTGATGGAAGGATAGGAGAAGAAGCGATTGTAAGGTTAAAGCTAGGCTAGGCTAGTGACCTCTTACCACGCTGAGAAAGACATAAAGTGTAGCAACAGAAAATGTGTTTTAAATGTGATTATGTGTTATAAACAGAGAGATGACACAGCAAAGAGATTTAAGATAAAATCGAGTCTAAAACACCAAACCACAATCCACATGTAGCAACAGGAAGTGAACCAATACGCCTTACTGCAAACTCAGGAGCTCAGAAATATATATAAAAATCAAATAAGCAAATAGATAATAATATTAATAAATTTTAAATAAATAAATCAACATTCAATATCACATTTAAACTACTGCACATTAAGCACACAATAACTATATATAATGATTCCAAGATTTTTTACTGTCACCACATGTTACCGTGGTGAAATTTCTTTTTGGTAACATAGATATGTTACATTTAAGTTAAACCGATAGATAGATACTGACTGTAGCAGTGTTGATTGAGCGTTGCATTTTAATCTATGGTAGCTTTTCTATTTTAAGAGTTAAATGTAATAGGTAACTAGTATATTAATGGTGAGGTTTTTCTTGATTTTGTATTGCCCCGTGGTAGCCATGGTGCCCTTAGCAGTTGCACAGCCTCAATAACAGATTAGAAAGGACAAGTAATTAAATCTTAATTTGCTATATTGAATCATGAGGAGTTGGCAGAGTGACGCTGGTAATTATGCCACGATTCAGTCTTTTGAGGTGGAGGATTTTTCACCCCCTTTGTCACCGTAGGTTGAGGTAGCGTTTGTGGAGCCCAGTGGGCTTATCAATATGAGCCTCTTTTTGAAGACAGAGCTGCTTTTATACCCCTTGGCGGCAGCGCTACTGACGTCAGTTTCTCCTTTTGACGTCATAAAAACTTTTGAACCTATAGCAATACTGATTCGAAATTCAATGCAAGACACCACCTACACACCAGCTCCACACTGATGGTTTTAGACTCAAAAGAAGGATTTCAACAAATGTTCAGGAATTTGTTAAAATAATGACCAAGATATGTAGACAGCACTATTAGAACACCATGTTAATAGTTTATTAGCAAGAAGTCTCAATGAACCTGAGGAGGATGTTGTCTGGAAGTTTAGCTGTGATAGGGTCTCCCAGGAGAAATTGGCTAACTCTATTAGCAGTTTTTGGGGCCTTGCCTGCGCTGCTCCGGTCTGTTGTTGAGAAGACAGGGTTGAGCGAAAAAGCAATGCTCTTTATTTTTTAGTCTGTTTACTTTCCGACCCTCATCTATGTTTACGAGGTATGGATCATGACCGAAGGAACAACATCTAGGAAACAAGCGGATGAAATGAGCTTTCCTCTAACGGGTGATAAATTAGAATTTAGGGATGGGTGGAGGAGCCCTTTTATCCAAGAGAGCTCAAAGTGGAGCCGCTGCTTCTCTGCATCAAAGTTGTCAGGATGCCGCTGGGGCGCCTCCCTTTGGGTTTTTTTCTATGCACATCTGTGAGCAGACCCCGGGGATTACATATAATTTCCTGGAGGGACTATATAGAGTAGACAGTCTGCGCTGGGTTCCTCCTGTTTGCTATCTACTGCTGTTTCGCAGCCCATTCATACTTCTCTTTGTTTCCCTGCCTGTAATTCATGCCATATGTTATTTTTTCCTTCAATAAATATCCACTTCACCTTTACGATGTTTTGCATTTGGGTCCTCATTCTAGAAAAACATGCCATGGAGATGAAATTTGACAATAAAATAATCTGAAAGTAAGCATGCAAAACAATAAAAAAAAGACCAATGGACTTTAACAACTTAATGAATAGATAGCTACCTGTATATCATCCTCACAATTCTGCCTATAGTAATAGCCATCTGTACAGATGATGTAATAAGTAATAGCTGATACTGATAAGTAATAGCCATTCATAGTACATGTAAACTCTGTTATAACAACAATCATCTGTATATTATGCTATTGTACAAATCTGTAAAACTCTATTCATAGTAATATCCACCTGTATATTATATTCGGTACATATCCAGCTGTTAAATTTAGTTCACAATACTAGTTATCTATATATACTTATCTGTACATATCTGTAAAACTCTATTTATAGTTGTCATGATATTTTTCTAGGATGAACCCGGACACTGCACGCACACACAGAGCTAGTTCTTAGAAGAGAGTTTATTGAACAGGGTGTGGAAGATGGATGATGATGAACCCAGAGTCTTTCAACAGACGGAGGTGTAGGGTGCAGAAACTGGTCGGTAGGAGGCGTGTGGAGAGACTGACCGGGAGGAACTCTGGATCCGAAGACTAGCGACCAGGACGGAGCATCTGAGCTGAGGACTTGAGACCAGAACATCTGAGCCATGGACTTAAGACCAGAACATCTGAACCGTGGACTTGAGACCAGAACGTCAGAGCCGTGGACTTGAGACCAGAACATCTGAGCCGTGGACTTGAGACCAGAACATCTGAGCCATGGACTTGAGACCAGAACATCTCAGCCGTGGACTGGAGACCAGAACATCTGAGCCGTGGACTTGAGACCGGAATAGCTCACCAGGAGATGAGAACAGGAGTGGGAACAGAGCTGAGCTGGATCTAAGCAGAGACTGGAACAAAAACAAAACTGACCGAAAGTCTATTGGCTGACTGTAACAAAAACTGAGCTGACAAGGATTCTGGCAGAGACGGAGCGGGAGTGAACACTATGGACCGGCGACGAGAACAGAATGAGGTGAGTCTTATAAAGAGGTGAACACAAGTGGCAACAGATCAGGGGTAATTGCAGCCTGACAGGTGATGGGAATGAAGACTAATAGTGTCCAGAGGTGTGACTAAAGCTGAGCGAGGGAGAGCTAAGTGAACTACAAAATAACAAAGAAGCCAGACAAAACTTAAACCATGACAATAGTAATATCCACCTGTATATTATGTTTGGTACACATCCAGCTGTAAATTTAGTTCACAATACTAGTTATCTATATATACATATCTGTACATATCTGTAAAACTCATTTTATAGTAAAATCCACCTGTATATTATATTCGGTACACATCCAGCTGTAAATTTAGTTCACAATACTAGTTATCTATATATTATACTCAGGACAAATCTATCAGTAAAATTCTATTTATGATAGTATCCATCTCTATATTTATTCAGTAAAAACCCATGTCCTGTACTTATGGAACCGCTGTTTATCCTGCACTTGCTGCTATTGCACTTCTGGTTAGACCTTAACTGCATTATGTTGCCTTGTACCTCTACCTGTGTAATGACAATAAAGTTGAATCCAATCCAATCGAATAGATCATAGTCACAGTATTGCAGCAAACATAAGATTTAGTTATTAGGAAAGGTTGAGAAAATCTTCAGGATTAAGCTGATAATCCGTTATGGGTTATGGTGGGGAATGACTCTAAATAGAATAAATATGTGCTTATTTGTTCCTATTCAAGTTCTATACAAACTTACAGAAAGTGCTATAGTTGGACTGTAAACAATTCTCAAACCATTTTTAAAGATTTTTGTATACAAATTTCAACATACAAAAATACTATGGTTATATGGTTGGTTCTGGCTTTAATGTGATCTAATCAGTTCTACCCTTACTGCTTATGTTTACCAGCATCATCCTCTCTTGTTTTTAACATCTACACGATCTGCCTCATCACCACCACTGTTGCATATTGATTTTGATGTGGCTTTTCAGATGTGTTCTGACCTTTCACACGAGGTGCTCATTCTTCAAGACTTCAAGAGCTGAGGATGATTGAAGTCTAATCATTGATATCCTCTGAAGACGTGAGCCTGCTGGGTGTTCATATATGGGAGTACAGGTTAGTTGCTTAGTACCTCCCCTTGTTAAGGAACCAAAGGTCTTCAGGGTATTAGAGCAGGAGATCAAGGAGACACTGCACACACACATACATAAAAACACAAAATCACTTGCACAGACATATTGTGGCATCTCAGCCACCTCTTGGTGAGTTCAGTGGGAAGGCGTGGTGAGAGTAATCGTTTGAACATGCAGATCTTAAAGACCACACACAAACATCTAAGTACTAACAGTTAAAGCATGTTTCTTTACAATTTAGGAGTCAGTAGCTACTGATCATTCTTTTTCTGAAGTACTTATCCATGTGTTAGAGAACAAAAGAAAATGTAAAAGATATGAAGAGGAGGAGGTGGTGATACAGTAGCAAGAGGAGGAGATGAGAGGAGTCTTTAATGTGTATGGGTCTCGTAAGGTCAGAAAGGGACTGGGGAGGGGGGAAAGGTTACAGCAAAGGTTACCATGATTTATTTAATCACTGATCCATCAGAAGAAAAGGCTCATGCACACTTTCCTTCGCACACATACACACAGTCATTTCCCACTTGCCTTACTAACCAACAGCCAAAAAGTGTAACAGCTTAATCATGTGTCAGGCTGACAGTTAAGTTTATTTATATATATATATATATATATATTCTATCAGCTTCTCACAATTAGGCACATGATATAGCAAAACCACAAACCAAAATATTGCATAGCATTTCATTTTTACCAAGACAAGGCAAGCTGATTTGCATAGTACATTTCAGTAACAACACAAAGTGCTGTGTTTTTTTCTTGTGGTCCATTAGATTTAAACTATACAGATGGGAAAATAAGATAAGATAAAACTTTATTGGTCTCACAATCGAGAATTTCACATGTCACATTGGCTCTTATAATCAACAGAAGTTGCACAAAGGAGGAAAGGGTGCATGGAGTATATCCAGTACAATCCAGATATATTATTGTGACTTATATACATATGTATTTAAGGCCGTACATAAAAGTGATAACAGGTAAAAGACAACAGTGCAGTTTCTGGTTTGTTAAATAAAAGAGAAATAATAAAATACTCTTTTTGTACAGGATTATTGCACAAGTTATTGCACAGGGTAGTAAATAGTTATTGCACAGTAGTTATTGCACAGTTATTGCAGTGTTATTACACCAGGTTATAGTGCAGTGGCATTGTATAGTCGGATGTCAGCACGGATGAATGACCTGCGGTAGCACTCCTTTTTCCACACGGGGTGTATAAAGGCCCGTTTACACTACACTTTTTTAACCGAGCCGAGACCAGTCCAAGCTCTGTAACCGAGATAACTCTTGTGTGTAAACGGTCAGCAGACTGAACCAGACCGCGCTAACGATAACCGGACCGCGCTAACTGCAGACCAGTTCCCCACCAGGTCTCGGACTGGTTTTTTTTAGCCCGGTTCCCTGATAACGAGGAGCGCATGAGCAGACCGCGTCATCCCCTTACAGTCAGCTGACTGTCAGCGGGTTTTCCGGCGTGTCTGGCTGCACATCCCGATTCACACTCCATTCAGACAAATTTCAGACATTCATAATAATACTAGCTTCCTTACCATGCCACACGGTTTCCAGTGATGACTCTGCTTATGAACCTCAGCGTCTGTTGTTGTTTCCTGCGTCTGTAAATCCTTATTAGACGTTCATTTGTCTTATCCACGTCCCAAAAGCCGACTCTATGTCTAACAATAACATCCTGAATATTACGGGTGCCGCCATTTTGATTTGCTCGGTCCCGCCTTCATTCCCAGACAGCGGTAGTACCGCAGATCGCCACTAGGGGGCGATGAGCAACCAAGGAACAAATAACCGAGATAACTCTTGTGTGTAAACGGCTGCATTTATCTCAGTTAACTGGACCAAGCTCGGACCGGTCTCGGCATGGCTCGGTTTTTAGGTGTAGTGTAAACAGGCCTTAAGTCTGTCACTAAAGGAGCTGCTCAGCTACTCTACAGTCTGGTGCAGGGGTGAAAGGTGTTGTCCATGGTGGATTTAAGCTTGGACAACACCCTCCTCTCGGCCACTTCCCCCACCGACTCAAGAGTGCCACCCAGGACAGAAGTGGTCCTCCTCACCAGCTTGTTTGGTTTCTTTCCGTCCCGCTCTGTGTTGCCTGGGGCCAAGCAGACAGCAGCGTAGAGGAGGGCTAAAGCCACTACAGAGCCATACAAGGTTTTAAGCAGGGGCCAGCTCACTCCAAAGTACCTCAGCCTCCTTAGGAGGTGGAGGCGGCTCTGGCCCTTCCTGTACAGGGCGTTGGTTTTATGAGTCCAGTCCAGTTTATTATTGACGTGAACACCCAGGTATTTCAAACTCTCCACATATTCTATGTCCTGCCCCTGGATGTTCACTGGAGAGTGAGGTGGGGGTCTTCTCCTGAAGTTGTTCACAATCTCGTTGGTCTTACTGGTGTTTAAACACAGGTGGTTCTCCTCTCACCGGTCCACGAAGGTCATGATGACCGGCCGGTACTCTAGCTCGTTCTCCTCCGACCCACAGCCCACAATGGCTGTGTCGTCTGAGAACTTCTAAAGGTGGCCACTGTCCGTGCTGTATGTGAAGTCCGAGGTGTAGAGGGTGAACAGAAATGGAGACAGGACGGTACCCTGGGGGGCTCGGTTGTGCATACTGCCACCTCTGACTGACAGCCGTGCAGCCGCACGTGCTGAGGGTGGGGAGTGAGGTAGTTTACTGCAACGTCCTCCAGCTTCCCCCTCAGCAGCACCGGTCTGATGGTGTTGAAAGTGCTGGACAATTCAAAGAATATGACTCTCACAGCGCTCCCGGTGGTCTCCAGGTGCGTGAGAGCCCGCTGCAGCAGGCAGATGATGGCGTCCTCTACTCCAATGTTGAGCCGGTAGGCAAACTGCGGCGGGTCCAGGGTGGGGCTCACCACGGTGCATAGGTGTGCTAGGACGAGGCGCTACATGGTCTTCATCAGGTGGGACGTCAGGGTGACTGGTCTAAAGTGGGCCGGTTCCTTGGCGTGCAGCGTTTTGGGAACCGGTACCACACAGGAGGTCTTCCACAGGATGGGGTGCACCCCCAACCTGAGCCTCAGGTTGTAGATGTAGCTGAGGACCTTACAGAGCTTGTCTGCACATGTCCTCAGCGGCTTTGGGGGGGGGGGGTGCCATCCGGTCCTGAGGCTTTCCTCTGCTTGAGCCTCATCAGCTGGACTCTCACCTGTATTGAAGTGACCGTGAGGGGGGAGGAAGACAGGCTCTGAGGAGTGGGGACAGAGGGGGGATGGAGGAGGAATGGAGTTGGGCGGTGTGGGATTGAAGGTTTGGATGGGTCAAAGGTTGGTGAGAGCGGTGGCAGGGGGGGAGGATAGGTCTTTTGGGGGCTGGAGACATGTGGAGAGTTGAGGGCAGGGAGGGGGCCAGTGTGGGGGGAGTCAAACCAGGTGAAGAACCTGTTTAACTCATCTGCAAACTTGGTGTCACCGTCTGCAACCCTGCTGGTCCTCTGCCCAAAGCCAGAGATGTTCTTGAGACCTCTCCACACATCCCTGACGTTGTTTTGCGCCATCTGCTCCTCCATCTTCCTCCCATTGTTTTTCTTTGCCACCCTGATCCTCGATTGGAGCTCCCGCTGAACTCTACGCTGCTCCTCTCTGTCCCCTGAGTTGAAAGCCCTCTTCTTATGGTTCAGGAGAACTTTCAGCTCAGGGGTCACCCAGGGGGGGTTGTTTGGAAAGCATCGTAGCCGTCGTGATGGCACGATGCTCTCCACACAGAAGGCCAATCCTGCCATAATTAAAAATACATACAGAAATAAATGAAGAACTTATTAATATAAATTTGCTTGAAAAACTAGTTAATAATATGAATTAGTGTGCCATTAAATGTGACAAAATAATAAGAAACATTTCTTCAACAATTGATCAATTATTCATCTAAAAATATATAATTTTTTTTTTATTTCCAGTTTTATTGTGGGATTTTTTGTTCCGGATTTCCACCGCAACCCTTTTTATTGTTTCATATTTATTCACACCAACATTTTTAAAGCATGTTTTTACTCCACCATAAATATTTATTTTATTTTATTTCAACATCCTTCTATTTCTGAAACAATGATTTATTTCAGCCTCTAATATTTCCCTGTGCCAGTTTTTTTTACCCAAATAATGTTTGCCTGCCCTTTTTTTTCCTTCTCCCTTTTTTCCACTTCGTCTATTTTTACTTCGTATTTTTTTACTTTGTCTTTTTCCACTTGGTCCGTCTGACTGCAGCCGGCAATATTAAAACGATGCTGGGCAATATTATAATGGCAATATTAAAACGAAATATCTTTTTATCATTTTGTCACATTTAATGGCACACAAATTCATATTATTAGCTACTTTTTCAAGCAATTTTATATCATTAAGTCCTTCATTTATTTCTGTGTGTATTTTTAATTATAGCAGGATTGGTCCTACCATAATTTTGGATTTGGGTTTGCGTTCACCTGCAGTAAACATTACACATTGTTAAAGATTGGGTACACCGGCCTGCTGCTACATATCTATTGAAAGCCCATCTTAACCCGGATTTAGATTTGGCTGCAAGTGAGAAAACATTGATCAAGAGGTAGAACAGTGTAATATGCATATTTAATTCATAAAAATTAAATATGGAGACAGAGTTTACATTACCAATATCAAGATCATTTCACAGCACGATGTAGAAGTCTGTCTGAAGTAAGTTTTGGAAAAACATTCCTTTTCAGGGGCGGATTCAGGATTTTTCAAAGGAGGGTGCGCACCTAAGGGTCATGGGGTCAAGGGTCGAGACAATGTGAGGCTAAATGACTAAAGAATGCCATCTTTACTGTTTCACACTACCCTAATTATTCATCTAAGGGTTTTTTAATTGATAATAATTTTAATGGATGAACATAAGTGGAATTAGCATGATTACCTTATTGTAATTGAAAATGTGTTTTTAAGTCAAAATCTCGTGCTTTTTACTGCATGCACAAGGTTAAAAAGTTGTTTGAAGAAAAAATGATCCTTGTCAACAATTAATCAAACAAAGATTTTCTTTATTTCCAGAAATGATATTTATACAGAAAATGAAATAAAAAGACCCAAGGACTAAAGAACACTTTGATATGGTTCAAGTGACAAAAGAGTTTTAAAAATATACATGTATTTTAACAATATATTTTAACCATATAAACTATATTAAGAAAAAAATACTTAGAAAGACCCAAGGACTAAAGAACAGTTTGGTATAGTTCAAGTGATAAATGATTTTTTAACATATTTTAACAAGATAAACCATGTTGAGAAATTTTTTTTAAAGTAAGTTAAACCAATGAACATGCACGGTGAAGTTAAGCTATAAGCCTATAATAGAACTGTAAGACTTGACAAAGAATATTGTTCTCTTCTACAACACCTTCAACTTTATGATGACAATGATAATGGGTTTATGAATGTCAACCTTCTGGGATGCTTCTGGGCAAATATGTCAATGATGTTGTTGATGTCTAAATGAATGTCCTTGTGGACATACATAAGTAGCAAAGCCACAAACCTTTCCTGTCCCTTTGTTGACCTCAGCAAAGTTTTCACTGCTTTAAGGCCTGAGTTAGCAAGTTCCACAGAAGCACTTGTAAAAGGTATAACGGACAGAAGATGACGAATCATAGAAATGTTTGGGTAGCACTTCATATTTGTTATCCTTAGAATTTCAGGGAGAGAGCTGGGGTTTTCCACTGATGATGACCAACTTTGTGTGCCACAACTTCACTTCCTGCCTGAATGTTGATCCTGATGGTAGATCATCTTTATATGATGTAAAGATCTCTTTCTCACTCTCATCGTTCATCATATGCAAGTTGCTTGGCAATAGTTTTAAGCCTAGTATGTTTTCATAAAGGAGACCATTCTTAGTTTTAACAATAAAACTCATGTGGCACTAAAAGGTTTAAATCAGACAATACACACTACACAATAACTATTGTATGCATGTCAATGTCCATTATTATTTTTACTTAACACTCTTTTTTCATTACTTTTCAAAAACTGCAACAAAAATTTAATTTTCATAACTTTCCCGTTACTTGAAAAAGTTTTCCTGAAATTGCATTACTTTACAACTTTACACAATGTTTTCCCATGTTTTCTCATTTTCAACATTTTCTAACGATTATCATACTTTTTTTCTGAGGGGAGAATACAAGATTAAGGTTGATCCATACTCCAATCTGGAAGGTGGTGGTAGTGCACCTAAAAGTTGTTTGCCAACCACTATTAAAAAAAGAGAAGAAGAAGAAGTAGTAGAAGAAGAACAGGCTCGTCACTGCGCGCTATTATCCAAGATGGCCACGACCGGTGCGGCAGAGAGTGATGGATTAATTAACGATAGTGATGGAGTTTCATGGATTTATCATCTGAGAGCGATTTGGAATATATAGAAGACTTTCTTGACAGCAACCTGATTTTTGACAAAATCCAGCCATACCACTTTAAGGCAAAGAGACCAAAAAGGAACAATGTGAGTTGAATCTTTCTGCTGCAGCAGCAGTTTCCTTATTTTTGTGATGTTTTTCCACTTTTACCCGATGTATTGCAACATCAAACTGCCATGCACGTGGGCATTGTTGCTTCAACAATAGCTCTAGAAAATTTCAATGGTGAAGTCCTCTGGAAATCCGAAATAATTGTTGATTATCGCAGCTGTGTGAGCGCAGTGCTTCTGCTAAGAAACAACACAGGATGTGACGTCAGGCCGTCATTACTGCCCATATTTGGGCACTAAATGCCGCCCCCAGTGTCGGTGATTGCGACGACAATTTATGTCGCGCCAGCCTCACAGTGCGTTCTAAATGACAGGTACTGGCTATTAATCTTAATTCTATGAAGGATGTTTATAATTTCGGGCTCTTTAAAAAAACTTTTGGTCTCCAAAAGGGGGTGCGCGCGCCCCCCCGCACCCCCGCCTGAATCCGCGCCAGCTTTTATCAACTTTAGAGCTCCTCCTGCAAAGCTCAGGGGGAGGATAGTTGACCCCCTCTCCTTCTGACCACTTACAAACTCCTATAAGTTTGTAAATGTATGCCCCCCCCCGGGGGCAATAAAACACCCTGTTATTCTACCCAGCAACAGAGGGGAGACACACCTTCTGCCTGACTAAGATATTTTCTTAACATTTTCCCTCTTTTTTTATCTCACAGATCAAACTAATAACTACGCTAAACTAAGTCCATGTCTTGAAACCCTTAAACAAAGTGTAAATGATAAGATGCTATATTGTAACCCACTGTCCCCTCTGTTGGTGACTTATGAAATCAAATTAAGTTCAAATTTACCCCTTAAATGTAAAATAACCCAAGTATAAGCTAATAAACCTATCTAAATCTCAAGCATACTAGAATTAAGAAAAGTAACTCGGTAGGGTCAGAACGTCACGGCTGGAGAGACTGCAAAGAGAAGAAGAGTAAGTGACTTTGGAAGGTGAACCAGGAGAACTACTAGAAACTGTGCTGCTTACCATAAAGCTGGGCGGACCTAACCGGGGAGAAGTAGCGCAGAGGGAACTCTGTCATCCTACCCCTGTTGGTGTTTGGCAGCTAGTGGCTGAGGGCGGCAGATGTAACTGGTGAGGGATCCAGAGCGAGCCTCCTCGGAAGTGGGTGACAGATGGATTGACCAGAGTGAGGGAAGAACCAGTAGAATCCGGGAGGGGGAATCTCAGGCCCCGCTGGGTGACATCCAGGGAGTATGAGGGGTGAGCCAGAGCAAAATCTGAGCGAGAGAATTCTGAAGGTCTGGTTCTTCGGACAAGACGTCAAGACAGGTGAGTGCATCCAAGCACCAAAAACTGTGACAAAAACAGGGAGATCCAAAATTAGTCAAAGTTCAAAGACGAAAAAACTCACAAGCAGGTTTCCAGGAGGGTAAGAGGCCATGTCGTACCACGACTGGTTAAGGCTCTGGCGTCTTAAATCTGTCAGCGCTCTGCTTAAGAAGCCAGAGGAAGCCGCCTGCAACGAGCCGCAGGTGTGGGCCACGCCCCCTCAGCCAACTAGACACACCTGAGTAGAACAGTATTTAGTCGTCAAGTGGAGACAATTTAACTGCAAACACTTGTCTTTTTGAAGTAGGAAAACCACTTCCCTGTATCCTGAATCCAAATCAAAATATAATTAAATTTCATCATACCATGTGTATCTGCAACAGGTCCTTCAAAGGTTGTGTAAGATCAGTGTACCCAAATGAAATGATGACTGCAGACTGATGGCCTCAGTTGCACACAACAAGTCGGTTTTGTGAGAATGCTGGATGTTCCAAGTTATTTACATACTGAGACAGGGTGGTGTATCTGGGCAAAAGACATATAAAACATTATTTTAAACCTGAAGAAAACACCTGGTAATATAACAAAATCCTGGTGAATATCCATTTATTACAGCTGGCAACTGTTACATGTAAAATAGAAAAATCCCACTACTTTTCAGCTAATAAGAAATAACCTAACAGATCCGTTTAACCTATGTTGTTTAAAAACAGAATTTCTCACTCAGGACACATCTGTGCTTACCAGAGAGAGGCCTCACATCGTAAAACTGAGTCGTATAACCGTCACCCCAGGAAATCCTAAACTGATAGTAACTCCCAGTTTGTAAATTTATGGCATGCACTAGTAAACCCAGAGAGGCAACTCAACTGTGACCCTAAATGTAAGTGGAGCACGTGAAAGTATTCCCACCCCAGTGGATTTTCTGCCCATAATTGTGATGGTAAAGTACACCTGCTGCTGTTTAATTGTGTACATAACAAAAAATGAATAAACATGAATATATTGTCAAAACCGCAAACCTGTGCACTGGGATATGCCCAATTGGCTGCCTTAAGAAATTATTAACCAGCTCCGATCCATCTGCCCAGGAACTCAAAAGATGGAGAGAAACAAAAAATATGAGAACACAGGCCATCCAGATCACATCCCATTACATTTGTTCAGTAGTATATGGCTAGAAATAACTAACTGTGTTTTACCTTAAAGATGTTTATTACCAGTCTGTGTGGTTCCAGAGAAGGACTCAGACCGACATCTTCGGCAGATCAGGCAGAAAGGAGATTGGAGTTTAAACTTTGCACTCAAAGCTTCAATGTGTGGCAGTCTGGAAGGACATTGTTCATGGGAGCATTATCCCCTTGCTGGGGTACTGACCTTCTGGAGGTGAGGTCATGCCAGGATTCGGTGATTTGCTGGAGGTGTGAAACAGCCTCATGCCCAGTGTCCAGCGTGAGTGACTGTAGCAGATGTTGATGGGTGCCCCACAGATACACATATCAGCTGTAAATGCTCAGTTTTATTCCTCCAAAGATCGCCGGAGTTGTCAGTCGTCTCCATACTCCAGAACCAACAGACCTGCAACGAAATAAAGGACAACAAAAAAGAAAAACAGGTGGAGGCAGCTTCCACTCCTTAAATTAAATTAGAAGCATTGCTAGGTGCAAACTGCTGCTTACTGTTGCTCCCCCTCTGCTTAGTTTCCAATAACTGTAAATGTAGTATCGTTTAGTAATTAACAAACACAATCGTTGTGTTTCTCCCCACCTTTTGAGTCACAGGCAAATGGTGTATCAAATATTGTCCCAGCGAGCGTATCAGGATTTAAGTTCATCAGCTGAGACACTGAAAAGGACACGCTGTCTAACATTATTTCTCCAAATAAGCCACCCATAATGGACTGATTTGTTTTAGGATCCACACCTGTGTGTCTGATCCATCCTACGGATTTTTTCCGGTAGATGTTGTGAGTCCCAGTCAAACTTAGGAAGCTCTAGTAAAGGGTATAAAGAAAATGCTGTGCAACTACATCTATCAAGAAAGAAAGTATAAAAAACACTAAAGTTACATTGTAAAATGGCTCTAAAATCAGTTTTGTGTCTTTGTTTTAAAAAAAAATTAATTAATTAAATTCAGCCAGCCATGATCAATCGCCAGCAACAATGTTGAAAAGTTTATTCACCAGAAATTGCACATTACCAAATGAACAAATAGAAAAGATTCCTCGGCTCCTAAATTACTGTGTGACAAGGGCATCTACATTTTGTGGGACTATGAAAATGTGGTTACATATAATGAATACTTTGGGGACTCTCCTGTGATTATCCCATAATATTTTCCGTTTCTACTCGTTTCTGCCGCTCTGCAATACCAGTATCTATAATAAAATTATGCAAGCCATTAACATTTGTCATAGATTCCCCAATGTTAGCTGCTTCATTTGAGAATGACTTCAAAACTGACTCATGACTAAATGCAGGGTTAACAAAATCTGTCAAATCAACTGCAATATCCTTTTGCCCACACTATTAAGGTACATTTTAACCTTAACTTTTAACTTTTTTTAGTTTTGCTCTCTCGTGTTTTCCCAGACCTGCAAATGAGCAGAAGCTGATAGGGTGATATTTTCTGCTCTCTATTAATCAGCTAGATTTAAATCTTAAGACTTATATGTATTTATTTATGTATTATAACTAGAGCTATCAAACAATGAAAACCTTTTAATCACTATTTAATCGCAAATTATATTTTATTTTTTAAAGTGTATACGTTCATTAGGCATTTTAAAATGCTATTTTGCAATATCCATTCATTTTCTGATCCGCTTTATCCCTCATGGGGTCGCGGGGTGCTGGTGCCTATCTCCAGCGTACACTGGGCGAGAGGCAGGTCGCCAGTCTGTCGCAGGGCAACACAGAGACAAACAGGACAAACAACCATTCACGCACACACTCACACCTAAGGACAATTTAGAGAGACCAATTAACCTAACATGTTAGTCATGTTTTTGGACTGTGGGAGGAAGCCGGAGTACCCAGAGAGAACATGCAAACTCCATGCAGAAAGACCCAGGGCTGACTTGAACCCAGGACCTTCTTGCTGCAAGGCAACAGCGCTACCCACTGCACCACTGTGCAGCCCTATTTTGCTATAGCTAAGCTAAATAGTACGAAAAACGTAGTGTATAGGTGTGCATCTCTATCCATAGCTGCATTATTAGCAGACATGCACATCACCAACACATAATCTGTGGTCTTTGACCTAGAAATGCATAATCTCTTCTTTATTATGATTGATTGCTGCTATACCAGGAATGTTGCTCCATGGATTTTATGTGTATTGTAATGACAATGAGAAATGTTATCTTAACAAGTGCCCATATAAAGTTTTTTTCCAAAACATCCTTTAAAAAACAGTTAAAAAGCAATTGTGCATGATGAACTTGCAGACAAAAAACCATGCTGAGATCAAAAACGTAAACTTTTTAACATTTACCAATTTAGTAAATAACTTTTACTAAAGTTTTTTACTTTGTTTTTTGTTTGTATGTGTTGTAATTTTTTTGGACAGTTGAAAGATGTTTGTTCAAACAACAGATCTAACACAAATATTGTAAGACCGAGCCGTAAATTATCTTCACATGAACAAAACAGTGCAGTGAGTTGATGTGGACCCTCTATTGACAGGCATTGAAGGGGTGGGAGGTGTTGCTGCAAGGTATGCATAATAATTCAAATGAACAGCTTTTGTTAACATTCCCTTGACTGAAGGCTGATTCTAAAGCAACTTTGAGGCCTGTTTTCGCTTTTCACATTTCTGTTTTCTCCTTACAGAGTACCAACATTCAAATGGTGATATCTTCTTCAATTCTTTGTTGATTTCCACAAGTATGACATCATTGGAAAGCTCCGATTCCACTCTTTCAGAATTTGTAAAATAACTCAAAATGGCCCCGGGGAGACACAAATGTTTGCAATGTTTTACCAAATGCCGGCTTTTACACTAAGTTAAACAGTGGCATCTATTTAGACATCTACACTTTCTGTGAGAGTGAACCATTTTGCACTGTCTCTTTTGTATTTTGCTTGTCTGTATAATGCAGTGGACTGTTGAGAAGATGGAGATGGCCCAGGTGCAGTTTTTTTTCTCGATCTGGGAAAACTGCAACGGGTTGTCATGTGTCAAGTGGGGATGCAGGTTTGTTGTATTGTCGCTTTTTGTTGCAACTGTTTTATTACAAATGCAATATACCGACTCGGATAGATTACATGGTTGGCCATGTTTGGCTTAAATCCAAAAATCTCCCACACTGCAGTGGTTATGTTCGGCTTTGACACCAGTTCCATTTTCTTTTCAAATAGCATTTCTCTGGCACTCTAGTCCTCATAACGCTGTCTCATGCTAAACATTGAGCATGTGCCTACCTAACATAAGATTTAACTCCTACACTGAGGAAACGGGAAGGGAGGGGTGAGTAGCCACTGCTGCGGCATACTGAAACCTTTTGGTATTGTTATGCACCTTTAGAGAGAAAAACAAGGGGAAGAATTATCACGCTAATTTGAATTAATCATGTGATTAAAATCATGTTATTAAAATCGATTGTGAGATTAATTGATTTATTGATTATCGCGACAACACTAGACATAGCATATTCTATATCTCTAGCTATTTGTTTATTTTTGTTTCCATGAACGCACCAACTATTCATCATGATTGTTTACAATACTGTGCACAACCATTTTGGAAGTATGACATCAACTGTTTCTTCTCTTGTTTACTGCATTTCCACTGGGCGTGTGGAGTACTGCCCCCTGTGTTTTTGGAGAATACTGCAGCTATGGCCATGTTAGGTATAAACATCCACAACGCTTCAACAGACCGGCGAGACAACCCAATACGGGAGTATAACTCAGTCTTAACAGTGAGTTTTTGGACTGTAGGAGGAAGCCGGACTACCCAGGGACAGCCCACACCTTGCAAGGCAAGTGTGCTACCCAGTGGTGTAGTGGTCCCTGAAGAAGTGGGTATACTCTTAATTTTTGCCCTTTTAGACGGAGCTCGGAAAAATACCCAAAAATTTTTGCAGAAGCTGCATAGAGGTTTAGTAGGGAATGTGATGCTACAAGGTTAAGAGAAATGTTTTTTATTAATGAACTTATACAAAGAGGTTGAACTGTCTGTAAAATATTTTGCTTGGATAAATTTTTAAGGGATCAAGATCTGGGGTAAAGGTGAAAAACTTCAAGAATAATTTTGTTTTAGAGGGAACGATGTGGTTGATTTTGTTTTGAGACAGTTTTCTTGTAATTTTTGTTTTGATTTTTTTCTTTTCAACTTATTTACACTACACTACGGATGAAGATAGACAATTCTTGTATTGGACAATTTGATTTTGGACAAAATCCATATTGGCAAAATGCTGGCAGAATTCCTTGTGGTTTCAGACACAACGATTGGAGAAAGAATATTCATGGACAACGCTTGTCCTGGAACGATGTTGTGCTGTTGAACTGAGACATGAGGACTGAAAATGGACAACTAATTGCGGGGGCAAAGACAGAGGCATCGGATAACCTTCAATGGACCGCAACACGAAACAAAGATGAGTTGGCAGACACCCCTTCTGCATTTCACATCAGATTTTCCTGCACATAATTAAAACACGAAACACACATTAGAAACATACACATTGGCGGATGCGATTAGAAAAAAAAAACTTTCAGATTAAAAGCAATCAAGATTATTATTAAACCCCTAGGATGTTAATTGTTTCAGGTCAGAGCTGTTATTAGCGAGCGATAAGAGGATCAAACGCATTCGGACAAGTGGTACTGGTCTGGAAACAAAGCTGGTAGAGATTTTGGGCCGCTGATAAGAAGGATTTTCTTTTACTTTTCTAACAAGGTTTTTATTTAAATCATTTAAAATACATATAAATATGTTTTGGAATTTTATTAACCCCACAAGGGGTTTTGAAGTAGATTCAAAGAGGCACCTTTAGGATACAATAAGCTTCATAAAATACATCATGCATGAGAAGAAATAGGGGGAACCGCTAAAAGACATCCATTTTGCACCAAAATATTAAGTTACGGGATGAGAGCATAGAGCAGCTTAAGTAATTATGCTAAACCTAAAAGGTTTGACAACTTATATTGGGGATTACATAGAGGGGCCGTTTAAACGTAAAAGGAAAGTGGATAAGAACAATGTATGCTATTACATCAATGGGCGATAATTATGATCATGACAAAACTAGTGGGCGAAAAAGTTAAAGTAGGCATTACAGCAACAGTTAATAGCATAACCGACTGAACGAACGAGTGAGCAAGCTAATTTTTCAATATAAGCAGAATAACTGCAGGTTTAGAATAATGCCTTATTCTAATAAATAACTTGGGTAAATTAGGATTAAAGCACCAATGTAAATAGTTTGGAATTGTACGCAGTTACCTAAAAGGTGTGAGGAGACTTAACAACTATCTGTTTGAACACAAAATAGCACAATAGTTGTTCTTTAACTAAATGTTAAAACATCCAGAAGAAAAAAAAAAACACATAAACATAGTTTAGCCATCTATTAACTTAGTGGTCTTTTAGACCAGGATAATCTAACGATCGTCCTCTTGTACATGCAGAAAAGTAATGAGGTCAATTAGATTAGTTGGACATTTGGAATCTGGTCAGGACAGCAGAAGTGACTCCTGGACACAAGATGAGGATAACAGCTCCAACATGATATCAATGCATGAAGGTTGGCTCTGAGGAACATCAGAGCTGCAATGGCATCAGACAGTGACACTACTGCTGTGATAAAGAAAATCTTGAAAAGAACTATGCATGACTGCTTTGCTTCACAGGTGATGGAATTCAACTACAAGGTTTCACGAACATGACATGGAGAGGTTGGCGTTCAGGAAACGCACCTAAAACACACTCTTGGACTCTTTGGGGTAAATGGGCTCTAAAGGGGGACACTTAACAGGAGAGAAACTGAAAGCCTGGGCTTACGACGAGAGACATTTCAGACAGGGGGTGTGGACACCCAGGAATTGCTGCTGTGGTTTGAAAATGTCAGAGATTTGTCGCAGGTGGTGGAGTGTTTCGATGACCCAGGCGCTTGAAACCAGGTTGAACAGAGGAGACGACGTCGTGTTCCCACAGGGATTACCTATAACCTAACACTGACAGTGAACATTTTTGTTTTTGGGTTTGCTGGGGTTGCCAAAAGGAGCATCGGAGATGACTTTCTCTATCCTGACCAGGTTCACACTTAAAAATGCAAAGAACAAAATTATAGAGGCCAAAACAAATACGGACATAGAGAAGTGTTTATACAAAGAATTCCACTATTCGTCAATTTAAGGTGCAGATACTAAGGCTAAACAAAGAATTAGAAGAAGGGCAAAACTTAAAGCTGATCATTTACCAACGGGTGGTCAATATTTAAGAGGGTTTAAAGGAACTGCACAATTTCTTCAATAATCACAACAGACAGTGATTGATGAAACAAAAAAGCAAATTCTAAAATGGGAATTTTTAATCTGCTGGGACAAGACGGTGCAAACATAAAATAAGGATTTATAGATCACTGGGTGATATAAGATCACAAAGGTAATAATAATAAATGTATGAGAATGTAAGAAAATCACTCGGAGTAATGTCTGCTTAAAGTTTTTCAAGGGTAAACTAAACACATGAGAACAAGAACTAGATACTTGTTAAAGGGTTGATTTACTTGGGGATATAATTATGCTTGGATGTATTATCAATTAAACTAATGTTGAATGACTGAAAAAGGTTTAAGGACCTAGAGCAGTATGGAGCTACTTACATGGTCAGGGGGCGATGTGTTTAATAAGCAACAATGAGTTACTGCTCACAGCATACTACAGTTTAAAGGTTTGTTTCAAACAAGATTCAAACAGGGGGACATAAGATAAAAACCAGGGTCGCTTACAAAAGCTGTCTGTTAAAACAAGCAGAAGGGATTAAAAAATCAAGAATTAATGGGGGTAGAATTGCTCTTCGCTTCAGGTGGAGGGCGCATTCACCTACAAGTCTTTTGGGTTGATGCACGTCAAGCTGAAAGTGATTCACAGAACTACTTCCTGTCTCCGCCCTGGGCTACACCCACTTCCTGAATAGCAACCAATCACAACTCCGTGTGGGCGAGGGGCATGCACACACTTCCTTTCTCTTAGCTGAGTTTTTCAAAATAAGACAAGAAGTACATAGGGCTGCTTCATATTAACATCACAACATTATTCTGCAAATATATATAGTGGAGCTTTCTTTTACAAACTTAAGGGTTTTTCTGTTGGACTTTTTAGAAAAATGTGAAGTATTTTGCAGCTGGTTCAGTAAGAAGTTTCTGAAAGGTTTTAATACAATTCCTTGTGTGCTAGATAAATTGAGATGAACCGTGTCACAGTAGCCATGAAACATATGATGATAAATTTCTATTGCAGAGATCTTTTCAACTGTTGGACAATTGTAAGGTGAGACACACATGGGAAAGAATTATAGAGAAATGCTGCTGCAGATAACGTTGAACTTTCAGATTTCTCTTTTATATAAGGGTAATGCAAGATCTAATGATTACAGTAAAGGAGGTTAAGCTAAGAGCATAATAATTGTGAACGGAAATATCTGGATGTGAAAGTGTTTGAAGAAGGTAAATGAAAGAAGGATTGGGAGTCTTGATAAGAACACTAATTACACCTTGTTTCTGTTATCCAACAGTAAACAAGGCCTGGTGTCTGCCAACCATCTCAACAGAGCAGTTTTCCTGGGGATAAAATGCTTATTGCCTGAAAAAGGACAGGACACTCATTACCATCCAACTAAATCGTTTTTGTCCATGCTGAGGAATAAGAAGAGGACTTAAGAAGTTTGGGAGTACATGCCAGAGACCTATGGATTTGCCATGAAGGAGCAGTTGCCTGAGAACACTGAGCTGACCACTTATGCGCGAATAGATTCATGTCCGCCACGTGCTCAGACTGGCCTGACGTTTTTTACTTGCGTTATTGACGTACGGACACTTTTTATATCACAAAACTGATTTTTTCCTTTCTCTTCTCCACTGACTTCCATCACCATGTTTGATCTTATGTGTTATGATGTTTATACTGTGATGTTGCATTATGATGATCGCTATGGCTTTATGACTAAGAATGGAAACTCTCTGTTACAGACACACACACCAAGACCTACAGTTCTTGCAATCTTTTTGCTTTGTTATATAGAGAACCAGGATCTGATGGCTATCACAGATCCATAAGTTACTCGGTAAGGCTAATTTCTAGATTCAATACAGGGTGTCTTCTCGCTCAGATTGGCCCAGAGTGGGAGTGCCCTTGACTGGGGCTCCATCACTTTTTTGCCATTTCTTAGAGATGGTTTTTTGTGATGAAGACTCAGCCTGCCCTCTGATGCCCCCTACTGGTACTCCTGGATTTGTGAGGTTGAAAGCGATGGATATTTGTCCATAGGAATGGAGAGTGGAGGACCAAGTAGGAGGTTTTTCGGGGTGGAGGTAGAGTAGACGAATTTGGCCTTGATTAAGGTACATCTTTAGCTTATCTGGTCTAAAGTAAACTTAAAATAATGTGCGCATAGGAACCTAAAACAGGCCTAGCTCAAATAGTTGAACCCTAAATTGTAGTTAAAATGCTTGGACTGTGGGCTTGAGTAAAAAATGCTGAATTATGAAGTATTCATGCTGATTGATGCTAAGATGTTTCCATTAAGGTTTGTCCGGCCCATTCCTTGGAACTGTTTTCGTTGTGATGTGCCTTTGGGGCACACCAACAGGGGGGGGGGGGGGCTAACGGACAACTGGACTGTTTTTTACAAAGTGCCTTTCGGGCACACCAGCAGAGATTGTGTGACCCCAGAGACTGAACCGCACTATCGACTGCCATGGAGATCACAGATGGATGGACTCTGGAAGCCGGAAGCTGACGTGATTGGATTGCTTGGACTGGACGGAATGACCGACTGTTCTGGGAGAGGGACAGACTGAGAGCTGTCGTTCCACTGGTTGATCATCTTTGGTGATGTGCCATAATGACACATCATCAGGGGGACTGTTAGGATATCAACAAGGTCAAGTGGAACGAGCTGTTTATCCCAGAACTGCATGGCACACTTAGATGGCACTGACCCAAGATGGTTTGTGTGATGTCACTGTCTGATGCCATTGCAGCTCTGATGTTCCTCAGAGCCAACCTTCATGCATTGATATCATGTTGGAGCTGTTATCCTCATCTTGTGTCCAGGAGTGCTTCTGCTGTCCTGACCAGATACCAAACGTCCAACTAATCTAATTGATCTCATTACTTTTCTGCATGTACAAGAGGACGATCGTTAGATTATCCTGGTCTAAAAGACCACTAGGTTAATAGATGGCTAAACTATGTTTATGTGTTCTTTTCTTCTGGATGTTTTAACATTTAGTTAAAGAACAACTATTGTGCTATTTTGTGTTTAAACAGATAGTTTTTGAGTCTCCTCACACCTTTTAGGTAACTGCGTACAATTCCAAACTATTTACACTGGTGCTTTAATCCTAATTTACCCAAGTTATTTATTAGAATAAGGCATTATTCTAAACCTGCAGTTATTCTGCTTATATTGAAAAATTAGCTTGCTCACTCGTTCGTTCAGTCGGTTATGCTATTAACTGTTGCTGTAATGCCTACTTTAACTTTTTCGCCCACTAGTTTTGTCATGATCATAATTATCGCCCATTGATGTAATAGCATACATTGTTCTTATCCACTTTCCTTTTACGTTTAAACGGCCCCTCTATGTAATTCCCTTACTGTAATCCCCAATATAAGTTGTCAAACCTTTTAGGTTTAGCATAATTACTTAAGCTGCTCTATGCTCTCATCCCGTAACTTAATATTTTGGTGCAAAATGGATGTCTTTTAGCAGTTTCCCCCCTATTTCTTCTCATGCATGATGTATTTTATGAAGCTTATTGCATCTTAAAGGTGCCTCTTTGAATCTTATTCAAAACCCCTTGTGGGGCTAATAAAATTCCAAAACATATCTATATGTATTTTAAATGATTTAAATAAAAACTTTGTTAGAAAAGTAAAAGAAAATCCTTCTTATCAGCGGCCCAAAATCTCTACCAGCTTTGTTTCCAGACCAGTACCACTTGTCCGAATGCGTTTGACCCTCTTATCGCTCGCTAATAACAGCTCTGACTTAAAACAATTAACATCCTAGGGGTTTAATTATAATCCTGATTGCTTTGAATCTGAAAGTTTTCTTCTAAGCGCATCCGCCAATGTGTATGTTTCTAATGTGTGTTTCGTGTTTTAATTATGTGCAGGAAAATCTGATGTGAAATGCAGAAGGGGTGTCTGCCAACTCATCTTTGTTTCGTGTTGTGGTCCATTGAAGGTTTTCCGATGCCTCTGTCTTTGCCCCCGCAATTAGTTGTCCATTTTCAGTCCTCATGTCTCAGTTCAACAGCACAACATCGTTCCAGGACAAGCGTTGTCCATGAATATTCTTTCTCCAATCGTTGTGTCTGAAACCACAAGGAATTCTGCCAGCATTTTGCCAATATGGATTTTGTCCAAAATCAAATTGTCCAATACAAGAATTGTCTATCTTCATCCGTAGTGTAGTGTAAATAAGTTGAAAAGAAAAAAATCAAAACAAAAATTACAAGAAAACTGTCTCAAAACAAAATCAACCACATCGTTCCCTCTAAAACAAAATTATTCTTGAAGTTTTTCACCTTTACCCCAGATCTTGATCCCTTAAAAATTTATCCAAGCAAAATATTTTACAGACAGTTCAACCTCTTTGTATAAGTTCATTAATAAAAAACATTTCTCTTAACCTTGTAGCATCACATTCCCTACTAAACCTCTATGCAGCTTCTGCAAAAATTACTGATTTTTTATCCAAAATTTGATCAAAAACTGGATTAGGCAGGAGTCAAGTACATCACCTTTTTCTCCTTGTCCCAAGGATCAGCCCCCATGGCACTGCGGCACTGTTTCTGTATTCTCTCGCATCTGAGAATGTCTAAAATGAGACTAAATCTCTATGTTAGCACATCCCTATCATATTGACCAGGTTTCTTTGCAAGGAAAAAGAAGCAGAAAGATAGAGCTGTTAATAGCAGAAAGCAACAAACAATTTTAAGACACCACCTTTCCTGCCGGAAGATCTCCTCAGTCAAAACTAAGTATAATTTAGTGTCCAAATCTGATTATAACTCCTTACCGCACTGTCTCCTCAGAGCCCCCCGTTGGCAGAAAGGTGGCGTCTCCTTTATTCTGAAAGCAATAACTCAGAGAAAAACAAGAGTGTTAATAGCATGTAGTTAAAACCCTGGTCCCCTTAGTGTCACTTTAACGTGATGTTGTTCTGCTGATCCTGGGAAATTAGATCTATTCCTCACCTTTCCCCTGAACTCCGTTCAGAACCCCTCCAACAGAAAGAAAACAAAAAACAAAAGAAATTAACAAACAAAAACAAACAAAATTGTCTTCCAAGGAGCACAATTATGTCTATTACAATATGACATAGGTTTTTGACGTACTTTTTGATATCCTTCTGGTCCTTTGACCATGTGTATTTGCTGTTAGTAATACTTTTATTCATATATAACTTTTCAATCTACATTGGTCAAGGGTGAAACTTTAATCAATGATTTTCTCTTTTAGTTTTTTTGAGCTTCTAGTGTTTTTCTGTAAATGATAAGTGTTTTCCCGTAAGCATATTGAGAAGGCTACCCAAAAACAACGAGATTAGAAGTAGAATCCCTTCACAAGCTGGCTTTATTTTATTTTTTCCCTCTGACATAGTTTTCGTGCCCCTAGGCCAGAACACACAGACCCAGCCTTGCCATAACATTCAGATGTTTACATCGTGGTCAGATTTGTTTATCATATCTATTGTCCTGTTTCAGGTTAAACTGACCCTCTGAGGCTTGCCTCAGCTCAGCATAACTAATAACATCAGATGCTTTTGTAACTGATGACATGCTTAATGTGGCCTTGTGATATCTTGACACTTCTCTAAATTTCTCATTAGCTGCATTCAAATCCCCAGTAAGAAGAAATAAAATAAATTAATACAGAACCCTTAGAAAAGCAACCATATTTAGTCCCATACAGTTTGTTTAAAGCACAGTTTGTCTCATCTATTTAAATCAAAAATCATGTATATCTTAGTGCTCTTAAATTCTTCTTTTTAGGCAGCTGTAAAATCCTTTTCTCCCAAACATTCTCCCATATGCTCCCCATATGCTGTTTGCCATTTTATTAATGTTCTAAAATTACAATATAAAAGCTTTTACTCTGTTATTATTTCAGCTGTCATGAATTCATTGACAAACACAAGCCAAACGCAATCTAATAGCATAACTGAATACAGCCCTAACGCCTCTGGTTGCTGTACTGCATATTTAAGCTCCAAACAACAAAAAACTTTATCCCCAGTCCCAAGTATTTCCTACAGCCCTGGGATATTTTCTGTTTAAGACACGTTAACATCTCTCAGTGTAACAATTTAATTTGGCCGGATGTTTAATGTGGGAAGAAAACAAACTGTTATTGAAATCTCTCTTTACCTTCTTCAGCTTTTAGTTAACGTAGTTCATGATTAAAAACGTCATTTGAATTACGGAGCTGCAGTTCTCCCAAAACAAATGAACATTCTGAAACCATGAACATCACACAGACGAACGTTTAGTTACATACGATACACAAATACATACATTTACATACAAAGATGACATTCAGACAGACAAACACGTGCAGGCCTGCTTTTTCTGACTGTCTTAAATAGTTCTATGTTTTTCATAGTTTTTAAACGTCTATAGCAACGCCGAAAGATGTATTTTCAACGTGTTAAGTTCCCGCTTAGTTTAAAAGTGGAGAGCTTGCGCTGGCTACGACCCCCGAATGTTTCGTCCAAACACGGTTTTACTCTTCAGCCCCGCAAGGATACAACTCTGTGTCTCGCAGACACCTGGACGCTTACCCCTTTTTGAAAGTTATACGTTGCATTTAATAGTTACGAACAATTTTATCCACAACGGAAGTCCCAGTCGGTCCCCACGTAAACGCTTCCCCGGTGCAACGCCCTTTTAGTTCCGTTTCCGTTTCCTTTTTATTTTTTATTTTATTAAAAACTTTCGCTTTTCTTTTTCTTATTAATCCAACTGCCCCGACCAACTGGTTGCACTTTGAACACCCCCCTGCGCCAAAAACCCCCAAAACAAAACAAAACACAAATACATTTATCTGTAACCTCACTTACACACAAAGACCCATTTGCACACACACACACAGACACACTCAATATCCGCGGATCCAAGCAGTCTCTCCCCCACTCACTCTGACTCAATAATCTCATTTCAACAGACACAATATATTGTACAAGACATGACGAAGGCAACAATATCAGACAGACAGCTTGCGCGCAAACTTTCAACATTCTGTTCACATATGCTGAAGCCGTCTCCCCTGCCCAACGTGTAGTGTCATTTAAAAAGGCCAGAATCCGTACTTACTGGATAAAAATGTCCTCAATGTGCTCCAAAGTTGCCGTGCCACTGGGGCCAAAGGAGCAGCTGTTCCTAGTACGTCAGTTCCAGCAGAGACTTCAACCGCATGTACCTCTTGTGGTTCCAGGTATGCTGATAAGCCAGTCCTCACATCACCAATAGCCAATACATACCCGCTTAAAGTCTCCACGAATGCTTGGATCCAAAGGTGCGCCCCTTTTCTGGGATCAGGGAACATGTGCCTCAGATGAACGTTGTCAGCACATGAAAGAGGGCTGTAACCAGCTGCATTCACCTGTCCTGTAGCACTGTGAGTCTGAAACAATGGCAGTTGCACACTTTGTTTTGTTGCAGGTAAAGAAAGATCAGTTTCGCTAGAATGCAGGTTACATCTGGGTCTTACGTCACAGCTTATCTGTCCCCCACATAACACCATACCAGGCACCTGCACCGAAGGGTCTGATGAAGTCACCACACTCCTGGCCTTGGATAACAGTTCTCCCTTATCACCATGCAGATTGTTTTGCATAGTTGTGTACTTACCTTCTTGTTTGAAAGAAGATGATTCCCTTACCCCCTGCAGATTTTCACTCTCTTGTTGTTTGTCGAGGCCTGAGAAGCACATGCTGAAATACAGTTCAGTTAGTTTTATCAAGCCTGCTATTTTGATTTCCTCTTTTTGGTATTTTTTCTCGAGCAAACTCACCTGCATCACCCGTTTCTACTTGTGCTAGGGCTAATCTATTTTTTTTTTTTTAACATCTGCAAATAGTAAGTGCACATTTGGGGCTCTGGTGGTGACCCTTCTGTATCACCAAAAACCCCGTCTCTCCTCATTTTTTCATACCACTCCTCAAATTGTTTTAAATGGTTTTCAGCATCTCTGTGTGGAAAGCTTGCCATTATGCTCCCTTTTCCTGTCTCCAGCAGTGTTCCTAAAGAACCCCCCTGGAGCTCATTTTCTGCCTGATTCTCAGCCATTCCAGCACTCACACGTCTTGGCCAACCTGCTGGGACAGCGTCCTGACCCCGGTCCAATGAGAGCTTATTTTTTATCTCTCAGACACCAAAACTTATTATGTTCCTATATGCCTTATTATTGTGTTTTTACACGGCAGTTTCAATGAGCCAGTGTACTCAGGATGAGAAGGCCCTTACCCTTCACTTCACTTCCACGGCTCAATGACAATAACGTGTCTCACACACACACACACACACACACACTCACACTCTCTGGCCAATCTTTTAGTTAACTCTGTACGTACCTTCGGTCTTGCTGGTTGTGTGTGCGTCCAGCTCACGGGTATATCTCGGCATTGCTGTCTCTACGACAGGTTCTCGGCTTCTCAAACTAGATATCTTGAACTCACTGGCTGATTTTCTATATTTGTCTGTAATCGGGGTTTTAACAGAGCCACCCTCCGTCAAACCTCCGCATTCATACTATTGTGTATTTGCCAGGTCTTGTTCTCAATCTCATACGCGCTCGTTTTTCGAAAAAGGCCGCTTTTATATTACCGCAAAAACGAAGATTTTTTTTTTTTTTTTTTTTTTCTTCGTCCTTGCGGAAAATACGGGACTCTAAACCCACATTTTCTAGGCTACACGATGTTTTAGAAGCCACGCGTAATGGCGTGTCTTGTCAGAATGGCGGCTTTTATGTTACACACAGAGGAACACGTATTTTCCTCTGTGTCTAACACGAGGACCTCTAAACCCCAAATTCTCAAGGTTCACAATATTTTCAGAAGCCTGGCCAAGGCTTCCCGGACTCTCACCTCTGTGACCGCACGCAAATCCCAAGTTCTTATCGATTATCGACACGTTTGCAAACAATTATCCTCAACTTTTCTCTGCCTTTAGGAGTACAAAAAGTCGGCCCTCCAGGAAGAAAAAGACACTGGGAGATAAATGGAATCTCCTTACCTTTTTTGCGGCCGCACGCTGTGTGTTTTTCTTCCGGAATGGCGTCCTGACCGGAAAACGGAAGGTGGTACGTCGTCCTTTGGGTCCGGGCGGAAACACCAATTTGTTACTGTTTCACCGTGCCGTGTCTAAGGTGAAACACCCTCGGTGGACCCAGTTCGTTTTACCCAGTCAGGCGACCCCCACTTACTTATTACCTTGAATGTAGGAAGCATAAAACAGACAAGTATGCTTTTAGTTATATTTTATCTAGGTAAAGACAGAGAAATAGTTACAGTCACACCAGCGCTGATGGGCCCCTGATCGGCAGGAGGCCTCGAGTGCTCATCACACAAACATTATAAAGGGATCTCGGGACACACCCATACAAGGGCGGTACACATCCAAACTGTGACATCAGCAGGGAAGCTGCGTCACCTCCAGGGTGGTATCTGATAGATATGTGCCAATCTTTTGGGTCAGTGCCATCTAAGTGTGCCATGCAGTTCTGGGATAAACAGCTCGTTCCACTTGACCTTGTTGATATCCTAACAGTTTTAGAAACAATGACATGTAACACTGCTCTATTTAGTTCACCCAAAAATCTATCAGTAGTGTTTACTCAAAAAAAGTGGTGTCAGACAGAAGAGTTCTTGAAGAAAGCAAAGGTTCCCGTGGAGTGATTTATGCCATTCCTGTTGAGGAGGATCTGGAAAAATTAAGACGCAACATTCAAGGGGGTGAAGTGAAAAAAGTCAGAAGGTTATTGAGAACAGTTGATGGTGAGCGAGTTGATAGTTTATCCGTGCTATTGAAATTCCAAGATTCAGTTTTGCCAGAAAGACTTAAAATTGGATGTATGAGTTATTTTGTTCGACCATATGTTCCTCCACCTCTAAGATGTTATAAATGTCAGAGGTATGGACATGTAGCGGCAGTGTGTAAAGGTAAGCAAAGGTGTCCAAGGTGTGGAGGAGAGCATAGGTATGAAGAATCTAAAGTGGATGAACAGATGAAGTGTTGTAACTGTGGAGGTCAGCATTCAGTGACATATGCAGGATGTGAAGTTAGGAAGAAGGCTGTGGAAGTTCAGAAGGTAAAGATGGGTAGTAACATAACTTATGCTGTAGCAGTGAAAAGAGTGCAAGGACAAGATTCAGGGGTGGAAGCAAGGAAAGTGATTCATAACGTAAGATCAGAGAACAGCATCAGAGAAAAAGTTAGAACAACAACAAGTATAACAACTGAAAAACTTATTCTGTTTATAGCTTACGTGATTAACTGTACAGACCAAGTCAAACATAAAAAAAAATTAAATAACTAAAACATTCTTGGATATGAGGGATCTGTGGTGCTGATGTCGCAGAAGGTTGTTAAAAAGCTCCTCTGTGGCAAGGCCCATGGGGTGGATGAGATTCGCCCTGAGTACCTTAAGCCTCTGGATGTTGTGGACATCGGGGGCAGTTCATCTGGATTGACAGACTGGGGTGGTGGTCCCCCTATTCAAAAAGGGGGACCGGAGGGTGTGTTCCAACTACAGAGGAATCACACTCTTAAGCCTCCCTGGTAAGGTCTTTTCAGGGGTTCTGGAAAGGAGGGTCCGTCGGATAGTTGAATCTCGGATTCAGGAAGAGCAGTGTGGTTTTCGTCCTGGATCAGCTCTACACCCTCAGCAGGATCCTGGAGGGGGCATGGGAGTTTGCCCAACCAGTCTAAATTTGTTTTGTGGATCTGGAGAAGGCCTTCCGACCGTGTCCCCCGAGGGATTCTGTGGGGGGTACTCCGGGAGTATGGAGTGCCAGGCCCTTTAATAAGGGCTGTCAGGTCTCTGTACGACCGGTGTCAGAGTCTGGTCCGCATTGCCGGCAGTAAGTCGAACTCGTTTCCGGTGAGAGTTGGACTCCGCCAAGGTTGCCCTTTGTCACCGATTCTGTTCATAACTTTTATGGACAGAATTTCTAGGTGCAGCCAAGGTGTTGAGGGGATCCATTTTGGTGGCCTTAGGATTGCGTCTCTGCTATTTGCGAATGACGTGGTCCTATTGGCTTCATCAGGGCGTGATCTACAGCTCTCACTAGAGCGGTTCACAGCCGAGTGCGAAGCGGCCGGGATGAAAATCAGTGCCTCCAAATCCGAGACCATGGTCTTGAACCGGAAAAAGGTAGAGTGCCTTTTCCAGGTTGGGGAGGATGTGCTGCCCCTTGTGGAGTTTAAGTATCTTCGGGGTCTTGTTCAGGAATGAGGGGAAGATGGAGCGGGAGATCGACAGACGGATTGGTGCGGCGTCTGCTGTGAAGCGGGCGCTGTACCGATCCGTTGTGATAAAGAGAGAACTGAGCCAAAAGGCGAAGCTCTCGATTTACCAGTCCATCTACGTTCCTACCCTCATCTATGGTCACAAGCTTTGGGTCATGACCGAAACAACGAGATCCCGGATACAAGCGGCCGAAATTAGTTTTTTCCATAGTGTGTCTGGGCTCTCCCTTAGAGACAGGGTAACACGTAGAAAACTGGAATTTTTTTTACCTAGGTAGCTTTTTTAAAATCATGAAAAAAAAGTCTCTTGGGGGTATGCTCTAAAACCCACATGAAGTCAGCCATTTTGGGTCAAAGGGTAAAATATTGAGTTTTTTTTCCTCCAACTTTAACAAACTTGTCGTAGGCATTTCAAGCTACCGCTTTCAAATTTTTTCAGCGTGGAGATTAGACATTGGGGGTTAAAAGTTATCAAAAGTTTGAAGAAATATACATATTTGCCTGAGCTATCGCACAGCAAAAATCAAGTTTGTAGAAAACCATTAAAAACGCATTAAATCAGTAAGCCCCAAGCCATGCTTTGTCCAAGAATTATGAAACTCAGTAAGCACATGTAACTTTTTAGTCCCTACAAAAAAGTCTCTTGGACCAATTGTATAAACCCTAAAGAAAGTCAATTAATTTTCATCAAAGATGTCATTTTGTCATAAAAACGGGTATTTTTTTTTACCACAAGATGGCAGCATTCTACCAAACCATTCATACACAGTCATCCATAATTAGAAGCAGCTTTCTTTTAAAATTATTTTGAACCTCTGATTTACCCATGTCTATTCTTAATCACTCTTACTTTTATTTATCAACTCTTTAGCTTTCTTATCAGCCATTTCATTACCTATTACTCCAATATGTGCAGGAACCCAAAGAAACACAACTGATAACCCCATCATCTGAATATGATATAATATCGTCTCTGCTCCTTCCTTGGGGGGGGTTGCAGATATCCTGTGTCGGCCCCTCCTGGGCGACCTGCTTTGGGGACCCCTTTGGGAGTCCGGGGTTATGGGTCCCCTGACTCCTGCCTCTGTGCTCGGGGAAGGCGGGCCTATGGTTCTTCACAACCACTATCAAGCTATTTCCTTCTGGATAATTTTCACTTAAACTAGTGCACTCTCACATCTCCCACAGGTGCTGGGTCCCAGGTATTAAGTGTTCACTTATATACAGTACTCTTATAATTTATTTATTTATTTATGTTCTTTCACTGTCTTTTTTCAAGTATCACATTACACATGTCAGCTTACATAATAATATATATGATTTAGCAATGGCATCTAGGTGTTATTCGATTGTATCTGTTGCTTTATGTCTGTTGGTTGTGCTGTTCTTTTTGCATCTCTCTTTCCAGGTGACGGAGCAGACGGAGAAGGTTTTATCATTCTCTCCCTTTTATCTCTTCTTTCTTTCACCTCTACTTTCTTTTTTCTTTTCTTTCTCTTTCACTTCTTGTTCTTCCTTTACTCTCCCATTGTAATATCCATATAATTTGAAATTCTCCTTGCAGGAATCACAATAAAGCTATTTTCAAGCATAAATCAAGTGGAGCACTATGGCGAAAGCTGTTTGCGACACTTGTAAAAGTAAAATCTGTCGAGCTCTATCTGGCATTGAGACATCAATTCCTATTGCCACATTGCTAGACAGGACACTGGGGAAAAAAAAGAATATGATATAATATTTGTTGAATTACTAATAAGATATCTGGACGGCTCTCTGAATGATTTCTTTTTAAACTGATCAATGATGAACTTGAATCTGAACAAATGACAGCTCTTAGTGGTCTCACCTCCTCAATCCATTCTACAGCAACTAATAATGCAATCAATTCTGCCGTATAAACAGATATTCCTTCATTTAATTTCTTCCCTATATGCAGTTTAAACTCTGGAATTATTACACCTACTCCAATTTGTCCTAACTGATTTTTTTGATTCATCCGTATACATTTTTACATAATTATAAAACTGTTTTATATATTCCTCCTCTATTATAGAAAACAGGAAAAAGAACTTAAGAGACTCAGCTGGGGGGGGGGGGCACATTTTAGTGACGGACCGGATAGATGCTCTCCTTCTCGGCAAGCGGAGGGCAATGAATAAAAACTAACCGTGAAACGTAAGGAGATAAAATAAGACAGATGAGCGCCCAGGTGTGGGGTCTGGTCTCTGCGGAGGCGAGGCGTCGGACAGCCGGTAAATTGAGCGGTGACGGCGGTGCGATTTTTCGATTATGAAGGTAAGAGCTTTGTCTTCTTAGCTCTGTTGTCAGCATATATGCTAGGATAATGATAGCTATGCTACCAACAGGACTTTTGTCATTTATTAGTTTTCTATTTCTCCATTATATTGCTAAGCTAGCTTTATTGCTATATCAGCTATTCTGTTTCACAGCTTTTAGCCAATGAGTCACACCAGGGATATAGTTGATGTATAATGTTGAGCCTTTTCATACTTTGTTTTGGAACAGTGACAATGCTGTTGGCCACTTGGTCACGGTTAGAGCACGCTGTCACAGCTCTATGAATAAAAATGAGGAGCCTCATTCCCTACAGGTTTTTCTTTTTGTGTAGTATTTTACTGCGGTTGCAGACTTTGCACTATCCCACAAAGTTCCTCTGTGGTTTCAGTGTGTTTCTCAGTCTCGTCAGTAGATTTGGAGCCTAAATTAAGAAAATACTTCTGCCCATTCCTGTTAAAACTGCGATAGCTTAGGACATCAAAGACTTAGAAAGATGCTGTCAATAATGTTGCATGCACACTGCATGCACACTAATAATCAGTTCATTATAGTATTTATGGATTATGCTGCTGTCGGGGCAAACCCCTCGTGTCTAACCTGCCGAGCTGTGGACCCTGCTGCCTGTTCCTGGTTCCAAGAAGTCTCTCTCCGGGCCATCAGCTCCTGCCAACACCATCACCTTGTTCCCGTGCAGTTCTACCTCGCTGGTTACATCACCCTCCATCCCATCAAATCTTCAATAAAGACTTTAATTTTAAGTCCCGTGTGTGTGGTTCTGGGTTCATCCATAGACAAATTGTGACAATTAGACTTAGACAACTTTATTTGTCATTTTGTATGCACAGAGTGCGTACAGAACGAAATTGCGTTTGCATACAGCTTGAGAATAACAGTAAATTACAGGATAAAGTGCAGCGGTGATTTAACAGTAAACAATTAAAATGTAAACAATGCAGGAGAAAGAGACAGTGTGCGATCACAGTGTACAGGTGAGTATTTTTAAAAACCATTTGTATGTGCAGAAATTAATTAATTTCTCAGATTAACTTCCTTTCATTAACAAATTTTGACAGCTCTAATAAAAATTAACATGGTGACCCACTGAAATTATCTTGGGAAAAGCTAAATAAACTTAAATAAACTATAAAGTTTTTTTGTAGTTTGAGCACTGTGGGACACTGCAGTAGCAGTTTCTATGTGATTGTGCCATGCTTGGTGGATATGATGCTGCTGAGAGATGGACACAAAGAGGACAAGGGGAGAAAAATAGATTAATTATAATACTTTTTAAAACCTTTATTTAACCAGATAAACTCCCATTGAGATTAAGATCACTTTTTCAAAGGTTGATCTGACTAAGAGGTCTGCAGCACATGTCATTACTAATACAGTATAACAAACAATTTCAGGCCTCTACTTAAAATACACAGTACTTAGCACAAAAACTAAGAAAAAAGAGCATTAATATAAGTGCAAATAATATCATGAAGAAAATTCATAATAATACACAGAAAATTCAGAAACAGAAGTACTGTCCAATAGACCCACGGTCGTCATTTTTTTAGGAATGAACAAAAAGATTCAAATGGAATACGATCTTTTGAATTCAGTGACTGCAATTATGTATAACACGTCACCATAATAAAGGAAGGGGAACAATGTAGCAGATAAATGTCTCTTTTTTCACTCAGTGAAAAACAAGATTTATTCCTATAATAACAAACCTGCAGTAATAATTTTATAACATCTGCATCAGATTAATGATAGGTAAAGTAAGCTAACAAGCTGCTGCATGTTAGCTTTGATCTTCATGTTACTGTCCTGATCAAAGCATCTATATAACAGCAATGATCGCTACCAATACTAAGGGGAAAAAAAAGATAGTCAATGAGACACGTTTAATATTGTGCTTTCAGTCTTACCTAATGAAATCACGCTGATTTCTGATAGGTAAAAGTTTGGTAAGGTAAGCTAACAAGCTGCTGCATGTTAGCTTTGATCTACATGTTACTGTCCCAATCAAAGCATCTATATAACAGCAATGATCGCTACAAATACTAAGGAAAATAAAGATAGTCAATACGACACGCTTAATATTGTGGTCTCAGTCTTACCTTATGAAATCGCGCTGAAACACGTCTTCACCTCCCGAATTTTCTATGTAAAAGCATGTAGCCGGATGTAGAGATACCCTGCTCCGCTTCAAAACGGAAGTTGAGTGACGTCATGTGAAAAGGGTCTATTAAATTGAAACACTGAGAGATTAACATGGCTTGAACGAAAAATAGTTCAGCTTTGTTAGAAATTAGAACTGGTAATAAGCTGCACATAAAACTTACAGTTATAAAATTACTGAGATCTCATTGCTTGTAATAATAATAATTCATCACAAACCAGTCCATTTGAAAGGAGTTTAGATATACATAATCTTTGATTTAAATAGATGTAAAAAACTGCTTTGGGTTTGAAGAAAACTGTATGGAACTAAATATGGTTGCTTTTCTATTGATTTATTTTATTTCCTTTTAACTTGGAATTTGAATGCAACTAAAGAGACATTTAGAGAATATCACGCAGGCCACACTTAGCACATACTCAGTTACAAAATCATCTGATGTTATTAGTTATGCTGAGCTGAGGCGAACCTCAGAGGGACAGTTTAACCTGAAACAGGACAAAAGATATGCAGGGGCAGATCCAGGATTTTTCAAAGGGGGGTGCGCACCTAAGGGTCATGTCAAGACAATGTGAGGCTAAACGACCAAAGAATGCCATCTGTACTCTTTCACACTACCCTAATTATTCATCTAAGGGTTTTTGAATTGATAATCATTTTAATGGATGAACATAAGTGAAATTAGCATGATTACATTATTGTAATTGAAAATGTGTTTTTAAGTCAAAATCTCGTGCTTTTTACTGCATGCACAAGGTTAAAAAGTAGTTTGAAGAAAAAATTATCCTTATCAACAATTAAACTAAGATTTTCTTTATTTCCAGAAATGATATTTAATTAGTAAAATTAAATAAAAAGACTCAAGGACTTAGAACAGTTTGTTATGGTTCAAGTGATAAAGGATTTTTAATATACATGTATTTTAACAATTTATTTCATCCAGATGAACTATATTAAGAAAAAAATGACTTAAAAAGACCCAAGGACTTAGAACAGTTTGATATGGTTCAAGTAATAAAGGATTTTTGAATATATTTTAACGAGACAAACTATGTTGAGAGAAAATAACTTTAAGGTAAGTTAAACCAATGAACATGTATGGTGAAGTTAAGCCATAAGCCTATAATAGAACAGTAAGACTTGACAAAGATATTGTTCTCTTCTACAACACCTTCAAATTTATGATGACGATGATAATGGGTTTACAAATGTCAACCTTCTGGGATGCTTCTGGGCAAATATGTCTATGATTTGATAATAATAATATGATTGAACTTGATTTTGTAAAGTGCCTTGAGATGACATGTTTCATGATTTGGCGCTATATAAATAAAATAGAATTGAATTGAATTGAATTGATTTTGTTGATGTCTAAATTAATGTCCTTGTGGACATACATAAGTAGCAAAACCACAAACCTTTCTTGTCCCATTGTCGACCTCAGCAAAGTTTTCACTGCTTTAAGGCCCGAGTTAGCATGTTCCACAGAAGCACTCGTAAAAGGTATAACTGACAGAAGGTGAAGAATCATAGAAATGTTTGGGTAGCACTTCATATTTGTTATCCTTAGCATTTCAGGGAGAGAGCTGGGTTTTTCCACTGATGATGACCATTTTGTGTGCCACAACTTCATTTCCTGCTTGAATGTTGATCCTGATGGTAGATCATCTTTATATGATGTAAAGATCTCTTTCTCACTCTCATCGTTCATCATATGCAAGTTGCTTGGAAATAGTTTTAATCGCGTTGTAATAACGTGACATCTGAGCTGTCAGCAATTCAAATTCATGCTCGGACAGACCCGGCTGCAGAAACAAATTACAGGGGGGCATTACATTTTTCAGGGGGGCACACTTTAAAGGCCTATTGTAACTGCAGATTTTATTATTATTATTATTATTATTATTATTATTATTATTATTATTATTATTATTATTATTTATTCTTGGGACCAAACTTTACCCAAAATTGTCCCCCGTGTGAAGGTAGTATCCAAGGTAGTACTGCTGGTAGTGGTACTGTTGGACTGAACATTAAATCAGTTAATTCTAATTCCATTGCTTTTTGTCTAACTGTCTACCCAAAGCTTTTTCTCTTCCTCTTCTCCATTTCCCAACAAGATGTTAAAGTGCTCTGTGCTGGATGATCTTCACTATGACCCTGTAAATTAGCCCAATAGTTTAGAGATAACCGAATTCTTCTCAATGTTGGGAAGTCTGAACAACAACAACTCTTAATGCATCACGTGACTTTTGGCACAAACTTACCGCAGCGTGGTTGGGATTGTTTCGTAGTCGAGCAGAGGCTGTTTTCTGTGAGCAGAGGGTGTTTTGTGCGAGCAGAGACCATTTTGTACTTGAGGAAAAGGTTGGCGGACAGTTTGCAAAACAATTTTTTTGTGTGAAACACATCTTTTTGTGTGCAAAACAAGTTTTATTTGTGTGCAACACCTTTTTTGTGTACAACCTTTTGGCAGGAAACTATCTCCATAACTCTTGCTGCAGCATTTTGGATCAGCTGAAGACTTTGAACTGCATTTCAACCAGTAAACTAATGTTTAAACCAGGGGTGTCAAACGTATGGCCCGCTGAACAATTTAGTCCGGCCCGATGGCCAAATGCATTATCATTATTCAACGGCTGTATCTCCTCGCTGCATCGACTGATCTGCACCTGATTTATTGTGAGTCGTGGGGGAGCACTGCCCAATGGGTTCGTGTGAATCGCCCAGTGGATGGGTGGGGAAAATGCGTAACAGCTTCTGCGGTGACTGGCGGCAGGCGATTCGCGTACTCCAGCGGTGCTTGGCTGCGAGGGCCGCTCATCGCCGCTTGCGGCTTTAATTATTATTATTATTTATTCTTGGGACTTTTGAAACGGCTTTTTGGAGGCCTAAACATGCATGAAAACTCACCAAACTTTACCCAAAATTGTCTCCCGTGAGGAATCGCATGATTTCAGTGTAATTGAAAACAGGCGTGGCAAACCCGCTCAACAGCGCCAACTAGAGTGAGTTGGGCCAAACTGTAACACGTAGAAAGCTGAATTTTTTTTACCTAGGTAGCTTTTTTAAAATCATGAAAAAAAGTCTCTTGGGGGTATGCTCTAAAACCCACAGGAAGTCGGCCATTTTGGGTCAAAGGGTAAAATATTGAGTTTGTTTTCCTCCAACTTTAACAAACTTGTCCTAGATATTTCAAGATATCACTTTCAAATTTTTTTCAGCGTGGAGATAAGACATTGGGGGTTAAGAGTTATCTAAAGTTTGAAGAAATATCGATATGTGCCTTCGCTATCGCACTGCTAAAATCAAGTTTGTGGAAAACCATTAAAAACGCATTAAATCAGAAAGCCCCAAGCCATGCTTTGTCTGAGAATTATGAAACTCGGTAAGCACATGTAACTTATCAGTCCCTACAAAAAAGCCTCTTGGAGCAATGGGGTACCTCCTACAGGAATTCAATAATTTTTCTTCAAAGATGTCATTTTTTTAATATTTTTTGGTGTTACATTTGATGAAACTACTCCTAAACTGTTACAGTTATGGCATTCAAAGTTACTAAAAAAAATCCTCAGACATAGAGGATCAAAAGTTGTCAAAAACATTTTTGCTATGTCCTGCCATATTACTTTGACAATTTTTTAACGTGAATTGTGTTTTGAAGGAAAAAACATTTATTATTTTCAACACTAGATGGCAGCAAATCCAAATGTTTGGGCGTCAACTCCATGTGTCGATCGATATACGTCTGAAATATTGTATTCATGGTACATATTTTACCAAACCATTCATACACATTCATTCAAAAGTGGAAGCAGCTTTAAAATATCTTTAGCTGGCCTTTAAAAGAGAAAAGTTTTTAATCTTTAATCCTATATAAGGCAACCAGTTGATTGCATAAAAGTCTTGACAAGCACGTCTGCATTGTCTATGGCTTTGCAACAATCCCTCGTACTGAGCAAGCATAAAGCAACAGCGGAAAAAAACCTCCCCATTAACAGGAAGGAAAAACCTCCAGCAGAACTGGGCTCACTATGAATGGTCATCTGCCTTGACCGACTGGGGGTTACAGAAGAAAGAGCAGAGACACAAGACAGACAAAAAAGCACAGAAGCACACATTGATCCAGCAATATGTTCTATATAGCCACAACTGTTATAACTTTGGCAATAACTAATGTGCAATAATCTATTTAATACACTGTGCTATAACCTGTGCAATGATCCGGAAGAACTTCTTCTACTATCACCAAGTGAATATATGTCAGTACATGTGTATGTAGGCATGTATATGTAATGACTGAAATGTAAGTAGGCTATATGAAAGCTTTGAATTATAACCTAACTAGTTATATTAATTAATTTAATTAATCTATTTTTAATTTAGTATTATTTTAGCAAGCTACAGAAAACTAAAAACTATAGTTTAAATAATAGTTAAAATAGTGTTGTCTCTGCCTAACAGTCATGGAGTCTAAATACCAGGCTGTCTTATTTTGTGTAGAGCCCAAATGAAGAGAAAATGGAATATCTCCCAGTAGTCTCTCTTAAAGAGGCAAAAACCAGGGCCAGAACATAACCAGACAGAACCATGCAGCAGTGACCAACCTGGAGACACCAGGCCCAAGTGTATCACCAGCAGGTTAGAGGCTGTGACAGAGAGTTATTAAGTAGTAAAATCCAATAAGCCTAATTCTAAAGATTAGCATGATGCTTTTTGCATTTTCTATTGTGTCTGTTTATGCATTTCACAATTAAGTTCCAGAGTGAGATAAGGGTGATATAGATTCAGAGTCAGACTCTGGGCAGTGAAGCAGAACGAAATGGCACCGAACTCCCCCCACCCAGCACAACCTATTGCACACCAAAAGGACCAGTTGGTAGGCACACACTACCCATGTTATGCTACAGAAACTCAACTAATTACAACTTAACTTATTGAGATGTCTGCCCAAAATACTCTTAAAATACTTAATATAATTACCTAATATTTATTCCAGACATCTCAAGAACTAAAGCGTAAGGTCCAGCTCAGCCATGTCTGTCAAAGTTCACAAGAACTCAGCATGGAACAAGAACAAGGGCTTTCAACAGCTCTTGATACAAAGACAATCCGTGGCTTGAGTACTCTGTATCTCAAAATGCGGTTTTGAGGCTTCTGCAAGATATTTCCCTTGAAAATAACAGTGGGGATAGAAAAGTGGAAGCAAATGGTCTTTTGGCTCAGATTGATTTTCAGTTTTAAGCACTTTTAGTTACTTTTTGTAAAGTGCTCGGGGATATCAAAATCATGTCTGACATGCTTCAATCTAGCAATCTTGATTTATCAAAAGCCGTAGATTTAGTTTGCTTCCTGACAGACACATTGAAAAGCTACAGAAGTGAAGCTTGCTTTGGTGAACTACTGAGGGACACTCAAGAACTAGTAGAACGCTGCAAAATAAGAATCCTGCCACTCAGCAAGAGAAAGCTTAAGGCCAGTTCCAGGTTTTTGGACTCACTGGTAATGACTACTGTAGGACAGAGGCACAGTGACCAAAGTAATGAGGATTTTAACACAGGTGTCTTTTATCAGATACTTGACTGTTTCACAGCTGAGCTTGAGAGGCGTTTTACACAGAAGAATTGTGAGATAATGCTAGGGGTTCAGTTTCTAGTCCCAAAAAGCCCATTATTCTTGAAAGAGGAAACACTGTATGCTTTTGGACAGACATTTGAGTCAGATCTAGAAGATCTTAAACATGAGGTTCACCAAAACAGACGGCTTCTTCTGAGGAGAGAAAAAGGTGGGTTAGAGAGACCCTCTACTTTACTTGACTTTGCTTTGTTCCTGGAACCTTATAAAGAGGTTTTTCATGAGCTGTTTAGACTTTGTAAGATTTCAGTTGTTATCCCATTCAGTACTGTGTCCTGTGAGTATTTTTGCTCTAAAACTGATCAAAAACCACCTTAGAACAGCTATGGCTGATGACAGGTTAAGTCATCTTGGCATTCTCAGTGTTGAGTCAAGGAGGGCACATACCCTTAACATGGATGACTTTGTAAAACATTTTGCTTCTTCCCACCAAAATCGGAGAATGATGCTCTCTTGAGTGTATCCTGGCTTTGAGTTTGCAGTATGTTGTTCCCATTCAAAGCTTATTTGACCATAGCAGTGTTTCTCAAACCTTTATAAATACCACCAGGGTAATGCTGGTCAACTCTGGTGGTATTGTCTTGCAGTTTACTATTTGGAGCCAGTTTTATTTATTTATTTTTGAGAATTTGTTTTTGGTCATATTCTGGGCTCTGAGTTTACATTTACATGTTCACTGTTCCATAGTGCTGTTTAACGTCTTGTATGGTCATGGCAAATCTTTGTTAAATAAACCATTTTAATTTGAGTGTGTGTGAGAAAATATTTGTTTCCTTTTCGTTCATCATTTGTATATGGACCCCTCAGATAAAGCCTTGCTCACCCTTTGGCCACCCCTTGAAAAAAAGTCTAGTTCCGCTACTGTTAATATGTGACTGCAAAATATGTAAGTGTGTATACATTTTTCATCCAGTTTGACTTCTGTTTAAATAGTTTTGGTTCTGAATAAATATGTGTAATCTGTCTGAAAGGTCACGATCACTGTGAACATATGATTAAAATGAGATCTGAGCTGCCTCCTATTCATTTTGACAGCAGCTGTCTGATCTGTGGTCTGACCCAAGATGGCCGCCCTGCAGGCACGTCAGCCTAGCGGCCGGCAGCGTCCAATGGGGCATCTACGTATATGACGTCTATGGCTACCAGCATAACAAAACTGGTGAATTAGAACGTACTGTTGGTTTATTTTTCAAAAGTAAACAATGCCTATGACTTGTTGTGCTCCCAATGTCGTGCCAAACGAGTTATCCCTGCCACAATGTGTATCCCCTGCGTCGGGAGCGCGCATTCAGCTTGATGAATATCTGATACGTCGCCCCCCCACCACACACACACACACACACACACACACACCGACAGTCTATGGAAACACTGTCGTCTACATGATATAATTATATGCACAAATCTGTCATCTGTTGTACAAAATATATTGTGTTGTATATTCTTTATCCAACTGTTTTTAAAATACTTTAATTCACTGAACTGTAATAAATGAATTATCCTCATCCTCACATCCCATCCTGACATACAGTAATGCGAGCGAGTGAAACTGATTAAAATGTGTACTTTTCAATCAGCCTTTTTATTTGTCTGATTGAGGTGTCTGTGCTGACATCTCTTTTGCCTCAATCCAACAGGTCTACACTGAAACGTTTTTGCTTCTATCCACCCTCAGGTCAACCACGTCACCACCAGAAATATGAATAAGGGACAGCATGTTTGTTTCGCATCCTGACACTCCTTGAGGATATCAAAGGAACCCAAAGAGTTCATTGAAGGATGCTACGAACCCTGAACACTGTTGTGTTCAGGGTTCGTGATCCCATCCCAGAGGGAGTTCATGTCTGAACTGGTATGTATGTAAAGTCTAGGCTAGTGAAATTTCATTCAGTTTTATTCGTGGGCTAGCAGTAAATCTGATCTGAAATGACCCAAGTGTGCTCACAATAGAGCTGCAACAATTCATCAATAAATTGAACAGTAATCCTTTATTCAATTAATTGGCAACTATAATCAGTTTGAGTAGTTTTTTTAAGCATAAGATAAGGTCTTTATTGATCTCACATTGGAGAAATTCACTTGTCACATCAGCTCAATAGTCAGTCAATAGTCAGGAGTAGGAAAGGGTGCGTCAGTTATATACAGTGTATCTTCCTATATACAGTGGATCAAAAAGAAAATGAGAAAAAAAAGAATTAAAAATACAAAAGAAATCGGAGTGGGCAGATGATGTCATGTGTACTTCCCGGTTATACACACACACACACACACACACACACACACACACACACACACACACACACACACACACACGTGTGTATATATATATATATATATATATATACAGGGCCGTGTCAAGGAATTTGGAGGCCCCAAGCAAAATGGACATGGAGGCCCCCCCCCCCCCTGGCACGCAAAGCCTACAGGAACCACAGCATTGCTATACAGTTTAGGTTCACCCACATTTTCTCTAAATAAAAAATGCTGACAGTGCAAATAGGGCTGTTACATATATATACTGTGCATTATTGAACATTTTGAACATTTGAACACCATAAAATCAAATATAAATTTTAAAAAGTGCACAATAACTAAACCCAACATACTTAAACACACATAAACACATACACACACTCACATTAACATTTTTCAGTTCTCACAAAGTGAGAAAATAAAACACTGCCATCTTATGCAGAAAAAGGATGCATTGCTCAAACTATAAAAAGTGCAGGTTGTAATAGTAATTTAAAAATCAAACATAAATACAAGTACACACACACACACACACACACACACACACACACACACACACAGACACACACACACACACACAAGAGATTAACCTTTCAGGCCATCATGTGCAAATTATCTAAAACTGCTGTTTGCGAGCCTTGGCTTCAGCAAAGGCAACCACAATGTCCTCCATGTCCAAAGACCGGCGACCATCACACTCAATTGACATAAGTGCCAGTCCTGTGAGCCTTTCTTGGTCCATAGTGGACCTCATGTAATTTTTTTATCAGCTTCAAAGCTGAAAAGCTCCTCTCACCAGAGGCCACTGACACAGGGAGAGTCAGGAGTAGACGCAAAGCAATGCTTAAATTACTGTACAAATCCAGTAGCTTCTCACTGTATATGTAATTAAGCATGTCAAATGGGGAAGTAGTAGCTACATGGTCTGGAAAGGTGTGGAGAGATGAATTGATCTCAAGTGCCAAGTCATCAGCATCAATGTCATGGAGGGTTTGTTCCAATTTTTTGCATAGTTCATGAAGCTTTCCATTCTTTATTGTCTGCTTCATGTTCTCCTTTGAGAACATAAAGTCATAAAGGTCATAAACACCTTTCAATCTTGAAAACCTGTCATTGAGGCTTCTGATAATAATAAACATATTACAGTATGGAACCATATTCCGTCCGTTTGGAAAAAAGTTGCGCTAACTTGTTACAAGCTAGTTTGTTACAAGCAGCATGGGCCGTCAGGCAGGTAGTTAACATAATAAACATTTTTTGCTAAGCTAGCCTTCCTGCTGCGACATTACACCATTTGTACAAGACAAGTAGAGGCTATTTTATCCAGTATAATTTTATCCAGTATATATATATATATATATATATATATATATATATATATATATATATATACATACAGGGGTTGGACAATGAAACTGAAACACCTTTCATTTTAGTGTGGGAGGTTTCATGGCTAAATTGGACCAGCCTGGTGGCCAATCTTCAATAATTGCACATTGAACCAATAAGAGCAGAGTGTGAAGGTCATTTAGCAGGGTAAGAGCACAGTTTTGCTCAAAATATTGCAATGCACACAACATTATGGGTGACATACCAGAGTTCAAAAGAGGACAAATTGTTGGTGCACGTCTTGCTGGCGCATCTGTGACCAAGACAGCAAGTCTTTGTGATGTATCAAGAGCCACGGCATTCAGGGTAATGTCAGCATACCACCAAGAAGGACAAACCACATCCAACAGGATTAACTGTGGACGCAAGAGGAAGCTGTCTGAAAGGGATGTTCGGGTGCTAACCCGGATAGTATCCAAAAAACAAATCACGGCAGAATTAAATGTGCACCTCAGCTCTCCTGTTTCCACCAAAACTGTCCGTCGGGAGCTCCACAGGGTCAATATACACGACCGGGCTGCTATAGCCAAACCTTTGGTCACTCGTGCCAATGCCAAACGTCAGTTTCAATGGTGCAAGGAGCGCAAATCTTGGGCTGTGGACAATGTGAAACGTGTATTGTTCTCTGATGAGTCCACCTTTACTGTTTTCCCTACATCCGGGAGAGTTACGGTGTGGAGAAGCCGCAAAGAAGCGTACCACCCAGACTGTTGCATGCCCAGAGTGAAGCATGGGGGTGGAGCAGTGATGGTTTGGGCTGCCATATCATGGCATTCCCTTGGCCCCATACTTGTGCTAGATGGGCACGTCACTGCCAAGGACTACTGAACCATTCTGGAGGACCATGTGCATCCAGTGGTTCAAAAATTGTATCCTGAAGGAGGTGCCATATATCAGGATGACAATGCACCAATACACACAGCAAGACTGGTGAAAGATTGGTTTGATGAACATGAAAATGAAGTTGAACATCTCCCATGGCCTGCACAGTCACCAGATCTAAATATTATTGAGCCACTTTGGGGTGTTTTGGAGGAGCGAGTCAGGAAACATTTTCCTCCTCCAGCATCACGTCGTGACCTGGCCACTATCCTGCAAGAAGAATGGCTCAAAATCCCTTTGACCACTGTGCAGGACTTGTATATGTCATTCCCAAGACGAATTGACGCTGTATTCGCCGCAAAAGGAGGTCCTACACCATACTAATAAATTATTGTGGTCTAAAACCAGGTGTTTCAGTTTCATTGTCCAACCCCTGTATATATATTAGGGCTGGGCAACGATTAAAATCTTTAATCACGATTAATCGCATAATTTGCCTGATTAATCATGATTAATCGCATTGTATGCGCAAACTCCAAGAATGAATTCAAAAGTAGTGTAAAGAGCACTTTTATTTTAATGTTCTGCTGCCATATGAACAAAAGTGTTGTAACATTTGTAGCACCTATCAGTAATACATATTTAGTGTAAAGCTCAACTTAAACATGTAAAACAAAAAATAGCAATAATAATAAATTAAAGCTTATTGCCACTGACAGAAAATTCTCTTTATGGGGAAAAAATCTATCAAAAACAGGCAATTTCTGAGGTAACAGCAGGGAGCAGCATTACCATTTTATGTTCAATACCAAAGTGTGAAGCACAAAAAAGGTCTACAGTAGCTATCCACTTCGCCATTACATTGGTTAGCTTCTCTGAGTCATTGAATTGTTTGGTGATGTCTACAGTGTGTTTGGCATTTAAGTGATATGTTAAGCTCAAGGTGGTCCGGTGATAAGAAAGTTTAACTTGGCAGTGGTTACAACCAGGCCAGCTGACAGCTTTGCTAGGGCCCGGGACAACGCAGTCTTTTTGGGCCCCCCCTCTACACCTGCCGCCACCACACACACACACACACACACACACACACACACACACACACACACACACACACACACACCAAAAAAAGTCAACTTAACTGTATACTTCATGCCCTGGGAATCTCTGTATTTTATACTGGATATTTTCAACCCATCTATTGAATTTAGTGCACTAGTTGATCTTTTCTTCATAAGAGAACAGCCAAAATATGGCCTTTTTTGACCTGCTGTATAATAGCCAGTCCCTAAGCTTGATGTATCATGAAACTGTTGACCTTTCGGGTTTTGTGGTTTTTATTTTATTAATACAATTAAATAATAATAATAATAATATAATAATAATAATAATGTTATGTTCAGTGTTTTTACGCTAATCCACCTCTTATACCTTTCAATCCTTATGTAATTTTGTCTGTGTTGTGTGCACCTGCCTGTTGCTTTAATCCTATAAATTTCCCCGTCGTGGGATAAAAAAAGGATTAGCTAATGTTATCTTATCTTAAGTAACACTTTTTAATATATGTACTGGGTTCTTTCAAGGTCTTAATTACATTTTCTGTGTGGGCTCCAGTAACATATGATAGATAATATCTACTTTGAAAGTTAACATGAACTGCTGCTGAAGATGGCCACTGATCTACCTGGATGTTCCATGGAGGACTGAAACGCCTCAGTCAAAGACGTCTGTGGGTCTGTAGGGGCAATGACAGAAGTTTCGTCTCCTCTCTCTGTTTCTGTGGCTCGACGTTTTCTTGCTCATGTTTTTTCACGTGCTTAGATAAATTTGTTGTGTTTCCACTGAAATTAACCAGCTTTTTACAAAACATACAGCTTGTTTCATTTACGGTATTAAAATAAAGCCAAACAGTGCTACTTCCCCTGTTCATGTTTTTCCGCTGCTGCGGTCTCTCTCAGCAACGCGATTGTTTGTGTGTTGAGTTTGTGTGAGAGCTGAGTGGGCAGGCCAGGCTGAGCCTGCGTGCTGATTGGCTGGCGCCGCTGAGCCATGTACGAGAGGGGAGAGGAAGCAGCAGAGTGCCGTGACACAGCGCGCGTGCTGACTGACACTGACTGAAAGCATGTGAGCAATATGCGTTAATGCGCGATAAAATAAATATCGCCGTTAATAGTCTAATGAATTAACGCGAAATTAACGCGTTAACTTGCCCAGCCCTAATATATATATATATATATATATATATGCACACATACATATGCCTACATACACATGTACTGACATTTTGTTTTTATTTATTTTATTAATTTATTTATTTGAATAGGGACAAAGCACATTAATGAACATCAGTATAAAAACAAATGTAAATATACCGGATTATAGCTACAAAGCTAGTTTTCATCCGTAGTCCCTAGGCAGTCAAATACATAAGAAAGAACATATAATATACAATATAAGCATCACAAGGAAAATGTTAAAAGTTTAGTGGTCACATGACTGGTTTGTTTTCATCCATAGTTTGAGTTGAGCTCTAAAGCTGATTAGTGTAGGGCTCTCCCGTATGTGCAGAGAAAGACTGTTCCAGATGTTAATGGCTCTCACAGAGAGAGTGTTCTGACCAAAAGTTGTTCTTCTGTGAGGGACCTCACAGTCTCCTTTGGAGGAGGCCCTGGTTCTCAGGCCACTTGAAGTCTTAGGTTTGAACAGGGTAGACACAGGAGGTGGAGCTAGTCCATGTAGTGCTTTATAAATGAAGCATACATACTTAAAATTTATAAAATTATAAAACATATATTCACCTGGTGATAGCAGCAGAAGTTCTTCCGGATCATTGCACAGGTTATAGCACAGTGTATTAAATATATTATTGCACATTAGTTATTGCCCAAAGTTATAACAGTTGTGGTTACAGTTATTGATAGCAGCAGAAGTCACTTCTTTCAGGATTATTGCACGGGTTATTGGACAGTGAATTAGATAGATTATTGCACATTGGTTACAGTTACAGTGCAGCATTGTACAATCTGATAGCAGCAGGAATGAATGACTTGCGGTAGCGCTCCTTTTTACAGACAGGGTGTCTAAGTCTGGCACTAAAGGAGCTGCTCAGCTCCTCTACGGAGGAGCTGAGGAGCTTAGCACCATAGTTCCACCCCCTGCACCACACGGTGCAGGGGGTGGAAGGTGTTGTCCATGATGGGTGTGAACTTGAACAACACCCTCCTCTTAGCTACTTCCTCCACTAAGTCCAGAATGCAGCCCAGGACAGAAGTGGCCTTCCTCACCAGCTTATTCAGCCTCATTCTGTCCCATTCTGCGCTGCCTGTGGCCCAGCAGACGACAGCGTAGCGAAGGACTGAGGCCACCACAGAGTCATAGAAGGTCTTAAGCAGGGGCCTGCTCACTCCAAAGGACCTCTGCCTCCTCAGGACGTGAAAGCGGCTCTGGCCCTTCTTATACAGAGCGTCGGTGTTATGAGTCCAGTCCAGCTTATTATTGACGTGAACACCCAACAAAAAAAGAGTCCTACGTCTCTGATTTCAGCTTCATAAATGTGAATATTTCTGTTTTCTTTGCTCATTTATGGCAATAAACTGAGTATCTCCATGTTTTGTTGACAGAACAAGAGATTTGGGAAACACTGACATTTTTCAAATTTTTTTTACATTTTATTATTATAGCAACCAATCAATTAATTGTTAAAATAATCAATAGATTAATAAGCAACGAAAACAATCTAGACCCAGAGATTGTCTTTGCATCATGTTTACTCCTGTGACCTATATAAATTAATTAGCTTTGAACTGTTTTTGTTCCCCCTTAGGTCACAGCAGTGTCAGACATTGGTGGGCGGACTGTGGATGAGGCCACGAGACGTATGATGTTCTTCATCATGGACTATGGCCTGTCAAGGCAGTACAACTTTGTGGGCTGAAATGGAAAGTAGGAATCCATGACTTTAAATCTGTTTGAAGTCATATTTGGTAAGTGCATAATGGATAATAACTGTAATATAGTAACTTTAAGATATTTGTGTCTGTTGAGGGAAATTTATGTATGTTATGAATTTGATTTTCTAAGGTCAATAATACCCTCACCTTAAGGACATAAATGTCCCCTCAAAACAGGTGCTCCAGAAATGTTATCATATAATAAATGTTTTCAAGATTTTCTTGCACAGATCATCCAGTCAGAAGTTTTATTTGTGTGCAACACCTTTTTTATGTGCAACCTTTTGGCAGGAAACTATCTCTATAACGCATTTTGGATCAGCTGAAGAGTTTGAACTGCATTTCAACCAGTAAACTAATGATTAAACCAGAGGTGTGTCAAACGTACGGCCCGCCGAACGATTTAGTCCGGTCCGGTGGCCAAATGCATTATCATTATTCAACGGCTGTATCTCTTCGCTGCAATGACCGATCTGCACCAGATTTTTTGTTAGTCGTAGGGGAGCGCTGCCGAACGCGTTCGTGTGAATCGCCCGGTGAACGGGCGGGAAAAATGCGTGACAGCTTCTGCGGTGGCTGGCGCCTGGCATTGCGTGAACCCCCGCGGTGACCAATAGGCCAGAGCGGCGCTTGGCTGCGAGGGCCGATCAAGGCCACTTGCGGCTTTAATTATTATTATTATTTATTCTTGGGACTCTTGGAACGGCTTTTTGGAGGCCTAAACATGCATGCTTTTTGGAGGCCTAAACTTTCCTTAAATTTGTCCCCCGTTTGAAATCGCATGATTTTAGTGTAATTGAAAACGGGCGTGGCCAACCGGCTCAACAGCGCCAACTACAGTGAGTTGGGCCAAACCGTAACACGTAGAAAACTGAAATTTACTACCTAGGTAGATCATGGAAAATCATGAAAAAAAGTCTCTTGGGGGTATGCTCTAAAACCCACAGGAAGTCGGCCATTTTGGGTCAAAGGGTAAAATATGGCTGTTTTTTTCCTCCAACTTTAACATTCTCCTCCTAGGGATTTCAAGCTATCACTTTCAAATTTTTTCAGCGTGGAGTTCAGACATGGGGGATTATCAAAAGTTTGAATAAATATACATATTTGCCTTCGCTATCGCACCGCTGAAATAAAGTTTGTGGAAAATTATTAAAAACGCATTAAAACAGTGTCAGGATGCAGCTTAAAGGCTGCATGCTGAGCCTCTCTCCCTCTCTCGTTACTGCGCAGCCTGATGGGTTCCACCTGTCAGGCTGCAATTAACCCGCAACTGCCTCCACCTGGTCCCACCCTTATTTAAACATACCTCTTTCTGCTCTCGTTGCCGGCCCGTAGTGTTCACTCCAGCTCAGTCTCAGTCTGTCTCCAGTTCTGCAACTCCGCTCCACGTTCTTCAACTCAGCTCCACGTTCTTCACTCCAGCAACTCAGTTCCACGTTCTCCAGCTCTCGGTTCCACGTTCTTCAGTTCTGCAACTCAGCTCCACGTTCTTCTACTCAGCTCCACGTTCTTCACTCCAGCAACTCAGTTCCACGTTCTCCAGCTCTTGGTTCACGTTCTTCAGTTCTGCAACTCAGCTCCACGTTCTTCAGTTCTGCAAGTCCACTCCACGCTCCCAAGTTCCGCAATCCAGCTCCACGCTCTCAAGTTCTGCTACAGTTCCACGCTCTCCGGTTCCGCAGCTGCTTCAGTCTCAAGTCCTCCGCTCCCGAGTCTCCTCCCGGTCAGTCTTCCCGTGCTCCTCCTGTCAGCCAGCTTCCGCACCCTTCACCTCCGTCCATAAAGACTCTGGTTCCTCTCGTCATTTACCCATCATTCTGTATAATAAAACTCACTTCAAGACCAAGCTCTGTGTGTGCGTGCTGTGTCCGGGTTCATCCAAAGACAAATCATGACAATTACGGGCCGGCCAAAGGATGAACCCGAGCACGCACAGAGCCTAGGTGCGGAAGCTGGTAGGATCTGCCCCGCCTCAGTCCTGTCAGCGTCTCAGTTCCTGTCTGCGTGCTCAACTTCCCGTCCGTGTCTCAAGATCCCCGCTCTCGACTTCCTGTCTGTGTCTCCAGTTCCTCCCTGCGATCTCTAGATCTAGTTTCCTAGTTTAGCGTTATTTTTCCAGATTTATTTTCCAGATTCTCGTTTTTTAGTTAGACATCCAGTTCTCTAGTTTCAGTTGTTGTTTTGAGTTATTTTGGTCACGAGGTTTTGAGTTATTTAACATTCTTTGGTTTACAGTTTTCTAGTGTTCCTTTAGAGTTCTTAGTTTGATTGTTCTGCTTTCTGAGAATTTATTTGGGTTTAATCTTAGTTTGGTTTATCTAGGAATTTTGAGTTTCGGAATTATTCAGGAGTTTTTTTCCGCTTTCCTTAAAAGTATTTGAGTTTCTGTTTTGCTTTGGGGTATATTTTCAGTTCGGTCCAATTGTTCTAGGTTTCCCTTTTAGGCTTTCGAATTTTGGTTCTGAATTTTTAGTTTTCACCTTAGATTTCCTGTTTTGTTCGTGTTTCTATTTTTAGCTGTAGTTATCTAGTTTTTCATCAGTTTGGTTGAACCTGCCCTCGTCTCCTTGTTTTGCTTGGTTTTGTGGTTTGGCTCTGGGTTTCGGTCCCCCTCCTAGTTTTCTGGTTTATTTTGGTTTTTCCGTTTAGCCCCTGTAGTTCCCCTCGAGTCCTGTCTTAGTCTTGTAGCCACCGTCTTAGTATAGTAGTCCATTGTTTTCCCTGGCCTAGTCCTCCTGTCATGTCTTCCTCTGTGTTTAGGCGCTGCCAGAGCCCTCCGGCGCTTCTAGTCACCGGCTGAGCCCTCTGGCGCACCCGCCTGTTGCTGCCCAGCGCATGCAAGCCGCCACCAGAGCCCTCCGGCGCTCCCATGTCGCCAGCTGAGCCTCTGGTGCGATCGGCCAGTTGCTGCTCGGCGCATTCCCTGATTCTGGCGTGTTAGGACGCCTTCTGTTTGTGTTTCCTGGCGTGTTAGGACGCCTTCTATTCGTGTTTCCTGGCGTGTTAGAACGCCCCCGTTCGTGTTCCAGCGTGTTAGGACACCCTCCGTTCTTGCTTCCCCTGGCGTTCCCATACGCCAGTTCTTTTCCCCAGGTTTACCATACACGAATTGTGCTCTAGCGTTCCTATACGCTGTTGAGCCCAGTGTTATGGTCCGCCTGTACCTTTCTCTGGTGTTTCCATACGCCAGTTCTTTCCCTGGCATTTTCATACGCCCGTCCTCCTCCCTGGCTTATCTGTATGCTAGTTGTGCTCCACCGTTTCCGTACGCTGTTGAGCCCTAGCATATCAGTACGCCTGTACTTACCCCTTGGCGCTGCCGTGCGCCCGTTCTGCCTCGGCGTTTTCCTCACGCCCCGGCAATTTCTCCTTTGCGCCCCGGCGTTTCCCTCACGCCCCGGCGAGTCTTTCCTGTGCGCCCCGGCGTTTCCCTCACGCCCCGGCGAGTTACTTACCTTTGCGCCCCGGCGTTTTCCTCACGCCCCGGCAACCTCTCTTTGCGCCCCGGCGTTTCCCTCACGTTCCCATACGCCCGTTCCTTGCCCTTGGCGTTCCCATACGCCCGTTCCTTGCCCTTGGCGTTCCCATACGCCCGTTCCTTGGCGTTCCCATACGCCCGTTCCTTGCTCTTGGCGTATTCGCACGCCCTTTCCTTTCCCCCGGTGTCTCTGTACGTTAGTTGTGCTCCAGTGTTTTCTTGCGCTGTTGAGCTCTGACGTGTCAGTCCGCCTGTCCTTTCCCCCTTGGCGTTTCATACGCCCGTTACCTTCCTTAGCGCTGCTGTTGGCCCGTTCCTTCCCCTTTGGCGTTGTGTACGCCCGTTCCTTCCCCTTTGGCGTTGTGTACGCCCGTTCCTTCCCCTTTGGCGTTGTGTACGCCCGTTCCTTGGCGTTTCCATACGCCCGTTCCTTCCCTTTGGCGTTTCCTTACGCCCGTTCCTTGGCGTTTCTGTACGCCCGTTCCTTGGCGTTTCCGTACGCCCGATCCTTCCCTTTTGGCGTTGTGTACGCCCGTTCTTTCCCTTTGGCGCTGTGTTGCGCCGTTCCTCCCCTTTGGCGCTGTGTTGCGCCGTTCCTCCCCTTTGGCGCTGTGTTGCGCCCGTTCCTTCCCTTTGGCGCTGTGTTGCGCCCGTTCCTTCCCTTTGGCGCTGTGTTGCGCCCGTTCCTTCCCTTTGGCGCTGTCAAGCGCTCGCTCTTTCCCCCGGCGCTGTCAAGCGCTCGCTCTTTCCCCCGACGCTGTCAAGCGCTCGTACCTTTCCCTGATGTGCCGCGCCCTAGTTGTGTTCCGGCACATCAGTGTTCTTTAGCTCCTTGGTTCCCCCGTGTTCTCTAGCTCCTTGGGTCCCCCCCGTGTTCTCTAGCTCCTTGGTCCCCTAGTGTTCTCTAGCTCCTTGGTTCCCAGTGTTCTCTAGCTCCTTGGTCCCCTAGTGTTCTCTGACCCCTTTGGGTCCCCTAGTGTTCTCTGACCCCTTTGGGTCCCCTAGTGTTCTCTGGTCCCTTTGGTTCCCCTAGTGTTCTCTGGTCCCTTTGGTGTTTGCTGGCTCTTTGGTCTCTCAGTTCTGACTCTTGCCCGCCTTCCTAGGCCCCCTCCACCCACCCAGCGTGGAGATTCTGGGCCGTCCGGTGTCCGGCCTTGGGGGGGGGGGGGGGGGGGGGGTACTGTCAGGATGCAGCTTAAAGGCTGCATGCTGAGCCTCTCTCCCTCTCTCGTTACTGCGCAGCCTGATGGGTTCCACCTGTCAGGCTGCAATTAACCCGCAACTGCCTCCACCTGGTCCCACCCTTATTTAAACATACCTCTTTCTGCTCTCGTTGCCGGCCCGTAGTGTTCACTCCAGCTCAGTCTCAGTCTGTCTCCAGTTCTGCAACTCCGCTCCACGTTCTTCAACTCAGCTCCACGTTCTTCACTCCAGCAACTCAGTTCCACGTTCTCCAGCTCTCGGTTCCACGTTCTTCAGTTCTGCAACTCAGCTCCACGTTCTTCTACTCAGCTCCACGTTCTTCACTCCAGCAACTCAGTTCCACGTTCTCCAGCTCTTGGTTCACGTTCTTCAGTTCTGCAACTCAGCTCCACGTTCTTCAGTTCTGCAAGTCCACTCCACGCTCCCAAGTTCCGCAATCCAGCTCCACGCTCTCAAGTTCTGCTACAGTTCCACGCTCTCCGGTTCCGCAGCTGCTTCAGTCTCAAGTCCTCCGCTCCCGAGTCTCCTCCCGGTCAGTCTTCCCGTGCTCCTCCTGTCAGCCAGCTTCCGCACCCTTCACCTCCGTCCATAAAGACTCTGGTTCCTCTCGTCATTTACCCATCATTCTGTATAATAAAACTCACTTCAAGAACAAGCTCTGTGTGTGCGTGCTGTGTCCGGGTTCATCCAAAGACAAATCATGACAAACAGTAAGCCCCAAGCTATGCTTTGTCCGAGAATTATGAAACTCGGTCAGCACATGTACCTTATCAGGCCCAACAAAAAAAGGCTCTTGGAGCAATGGTGTACACCCTACATTAAGTCAATCATTTTTCATCAAAAATGTAATTTTGTCATATTTTCTGGTGTTGCATAAGATGGAACTACTCCTACAGTTATGGCATCCAAAAATTCCTCACACATAGAGGATCAAAAGTTATCAAAAACATTTTGCTACGTCCAACCATATTAGTTTGACAATTTTTTTTAATGTGAATTGTGTTTTGAAGGAAAAAACTGTTATAATTTTGAACACTAGATGGCAGCACCACCAAATGTTTGGGCGTCATCTCCATGTATCGATCGATATACGTCTGAAATATTGTAATTCACGGTACATATTTTACCAAACCATTCTAGACATTCATCCATAATTAGAAGCAGCTTTACAATATCTTTAGCTGGCCTTTAAAAGAAAGAAGTTTTTAATATTCTGTTGTAAATCCCTTCACCTCCGTCCATAAAGACTCTGGTTCCTCTCGTCATTTACCCATCATTCTGTATAATAAAACTCACTTCAAGACCAAGCTCTGTGTGTGCGTGCTGTGTCCGGGTTCATCCAAAGACAAATCATGACAATTACGGGCCGGCCAAAGGATGAACCCGAGCACGCACAGAGCCTAGGTGCGGAAGCTGGTAGGATCTGCCCCGCCTCAGTCCTGTCAGCGTCTCAGTTCCTGTCTGCGTGCTCAACTTCCCGTCCGTGTCTCAAGATCCCCGCTCTCGACTTCCTGTCTGTGTCTCCAGTTCCTCCCTGCGATCTCTAGATCTAGTTTCCTAGTTTAGCGTTATTTTTCCAGATTTATTTTCCAGATTCTCGTTTTTTAGTTAGACATCCAGTTCTCTAGTTTCAGTTGTTGTTTTGAGTTATTTTGGTCACGAGGTTTTGAGTTATTTAACATTCTTTGGTTTACAGTTTTCTAGTGTTCCTTTAGAGTTCTTAGTTTGATTGTTCTGCTTTCTGAGAATTTATTTGGGTTTAATCTTAGTTTGGTTTATCTAGGAATTTTGAGTTTCGGAATTATTCAGGAGTTTTTTTTCCGCTTTCCTTAAAAGTATTTGAGTTTCTGTTTTGCTTTGGGGTATATTTTCAGTTCGGTCCAATTGTTCTAGGTTTCCCTTTTAGGCTTTCAAATTTTGGTTCTGAATTTTTAGTTTTCACCTTAGATTTCCTGTTTTGTTCGTGTTTCTATTTTTAGCTGTAGTTATCTAGTTTTTCATCAGTTTGGTTGAACCTGCCCTCGTCTCCTTGTTTTGCTTGGTTTTGTGGTTTGGCTCTGGGTTTCGGTCCCCCTCCTAGTTTTCTGGTTTATTTTGGTTTTTCCGTTTAGCCCCTGTAGTTCCCCTCGAGTCCTGTCTTAGTCTTGTAGCCACCGTCTTAGTATAGTAGTCCATTGTTTTCCCTGGCCTAGTCCTCCTGTCATGTCTTCCTCTGTGTTTAGGCGCTGCCAGAGCCCTCCGGCGCTTCTAGTCACCGGCTGAGCCCTCTGGCGCACCCGCCTGTTGCTGCCCAGCGCATGCAAGCCGCCACCAGAGCCCTCCGGCGCTCCCATGTCGCCAGCTGAGCCTCTGGTGCGATCGGCCAGTTGCTGCTCGGCGCATTCCCTGATTCTGGCGTGTTAGGACGCCTTCTGTTTGTGTTTCCTGGCGTGTTAGGACGCCTTCTATTCGTGTTTCCTGGCGTGTTAGAACGCCCCCGTTCGTGTTCCAGCGTGTTAGGACACCCTCCGTTCTTGCTTCCCCTGGCGTTCCCATACGCCAGTTCTTTTCCCCAGGTTTACCATACACGAATTGTGCTCTAGCGTTCCTATACGCTGTTGAGCCCAGTGTTATGGTCCGCCTGTACCTTTCTCTGGTGTTTCCATACGCCAGTTCTTTCCCTGGCATTTTCATACGCCCGTCCTCCTCCCTGGCTTATCTGTATGCTAGTTGTGCTCCACCGTTTCCGTACGCTGTTGAGCCCTAGCATATCAGTACGCCTGTACTTACCCCTTGGCGCTGCCGTGCGCCCGTTCTGCCTCGGCGTTTTCCTCACGCCCCGGCAATTTCTCCTTTGCGCCCCGGCGTTTCCCTCACGCCCCGGCGAGTCTTTCCTGTGCGCCCCGGCGTTTCCCTCACGCCCCGGCGAGTTACTTACCTTTGCGCCCCGGCGTTTTCCTCACGCCCCGGCAACCTCTCTTTGCGCCCCGGCGTTTCCCTCACGTTCCCATACGCCCGTTCCTTGCCCTTGGCGTTCCCATACGCCCGTTCCTTGCCCTTGGCGTTCCCATACGCCCGTTCCTTGCCCTTGGCGTTCCCATACGCCCGTTCCTTGGCGTTCCCATACGCCCGTTCCTTGCTCTTGGCGTATTCGCACGCCCTTTCCTTTCCCCCGGTGTCTCTGTACGTTAGTTGTGCTCCAGTGTTTTCTTGCGCTGTTGAGCTCTGACGTGTCAGTCCGCCTGTCCTTTCCCCCTTGGCGTTTCATACGCCCGTTACCTTCCTTAGCGCTGCTGTTGGCCCGTTCCTTCCCCTTTGGCGTTGTGTACGCCCGTTCCTTCCCCTTTGGCGTTGTGTACGCCCGTTCCTTCCCCTTTGGCGTTGTGTACGCCCGTTCCTTGGCGTTTCCATACGCCCGTTCCTTCCCTTTGGCGTTTCCTTACGCCCGTTCCTTGGCGTTTCTGTACGCCCGTTCCTTGGCGTTTCCGTACGCCCGATCCTTCCCTTTTGGCGTTGTGTACGCCCGTTCTTTCCCTTTGGCGCTGTGTTGCGCCGTTCCTCCCCTTTGGCGCTGTGTTGCGCCGTTCCTCCCCTTTGGCGCTGTGTTGCGCCCGTTCCTTCCCTTTGGCGCTGTGTTGCGCCCGTTCCTTCCCTTTGGCGCTGTCAAGCGCTCGCTCTTTCCCCCGGCGCTGTCAAGCGCTCGCTCTTTCCCCCGACGCTGTCAAGCGCTCGTACCTTTCCCTGATGTGCCGCGCCCTAGTTGTGTTCCGGCACATCAGTGTTCTTTAGCTCCTTGGTTCCCCCGTGTTCTCTAGCTCCTTGGGTCCCCCCCGTGTTCTCTAGCTCCTTGGTCCCCTAGTGTTCTCTAGCTCCTTGGTTCCCAGTGTTCTCTAGCTCCTTGGTCCCCTAGTGTTCTCTGACCCCTTTGGGTCCCCTAGTGTTCTCTGACCCCTTTGGGTCCCCTAGTGTTCTCTGGTCCCTTTGGTTCCCCTAGTGTTCTCTGGTCCCTTTGGTGTTTGCTGGCTCTTTGGTCTCTCAGTTCTGACTCTTGCCCGCCTTCCTAGGCCCCCTCCACCCACCCAGCGTGGAGATTCTGGGCCGTCCGGTGTCCGGCCTTGGGGGGGGGGGGGGGGTACTGTCAGGATGCAGCTTAAAGGCTGCATGCTGAGCCTCTCTCCCTCTCTCGTTACTGCGCAGCCTGATGGGTTCCACCTGTCAGGCTGCAATTAACCCGCAACTGCCTCCACCTGGTCCCACCCTTATTTAAACATACCTCTTTCTGCTCTCGTTGCCGGCCCGTAGTGTTCACTCCAGCTCAGTCTCAGTCTGTCTCCAGTTCTGCAACTCCGCTCCACGTTCTTCAACTCAGCTCCACGTTCTTCACTCCAGCAACTCAGTTCCACGTTCTCCAGCTCTCGGTTCCACGTTCTTCAGTTCTGCAACTCAGCTCCACGTTCTTCTACTCAGCTCCACGTTCTTCACTCCAGCAACTCAGTTCCACGTTCTCCAGCTCTTGGTTCACGTTCTTCAGTTCTGCAACTCAGCTCCACGTTCTTCAGTTCTGCAAGTCCACTCCACGCTCCCAAGTTCCGCAATCCAGCTCCACGCTCTCAAGTTCTGCTACAGTTCCACGCTCTCCGGTTCCGCAGCTGCTTCAGTCTCAAGTCCTCCGCTCCCGAGTCTCCTCCCGGTCAGTCTTCCCGTGCTCCTCCTGTCAGCCAGCTTCCGCACCCTTCACCTCCGTCCATAAAGACTCTGGTTCCTCTCGTCATTTACCCATCATTCTGTATAATAAAACTCACTTCAAGAACAAGCTCTGTGTGTGCGTGCTGTGTCCGGGTTCATCCAAAGACAAATCATGACAAACAGTAAGCCCCAAGCTATGCTTTGTCCGAGAATTATGAAACTCGGTCAGCACATGTACCTTATCAGGCCCAACAAAAAAAGGCTCTTGGAGCAATGGTGTACACCCTACATTAAGTCAATCATTTTTCATCAAAAATGTAATTTTGTCATATTTTCTGGTGTTGCATAAGATGGAACTACTCCTACAGTTATGGCATCCAAAAATTCCTCACACATAGAGGATCAAAAGTTATCAAAAACATTTTGCTACGTCCAACCATATTAGTTTGACAATTTTTTTTAATGTGAATTGTGTTTTGAAGGAAAAAACTGTTATAATTTTGAACACTAGATGGCAGCACCACCAAATGTTTGGGCGTCATCTCCATGTATCGATCGATATACGTCTGAAATATTGTAATTCACGGTACATATTTTACCAAACCATTCTAGACATTCATCCATAATTAGAAGCAGCTTTACAATATCTTTAGCTGGCCTTTAAAAGAAAGAAGTTTTTAATATTCTGTTGTAAAACCGTTTGGCCATTTCAGATGATCCTTTACGCTGATATAATAGCTGGAAAGTTCCTTTGGTCAAACAAGGCTAAAATACTACAAGCCAGACAACAAACAATGACTTTTTCAGACTTTTATTGGTTCAAAAAAATGTGTCATTATTTTGTAATTCACGTGTTCATCATTATTATTTTTTTCTACCCTGTTTATTTACTGTGCTACAGCAATTTTTTACACTTAATATTTTATTAATGAAAAGGTTTCCACAATGGCAAAAGAATATCTTTTATCATTTGTTTAATGTTTGCAAGCCTGTCTAAAAAAAAAAGTATTGCAACAAATCATATTGTCATTTGGAGAACTGTTTCAACTAATATGATATTGCAATAGTAACGCAATCCCCTCCATCTTCTGGGTCAAACTAATTACGCGGGTATTGTACCGGTTGTGTTTGACTTGACACGGATTTCATCTTTTCAAACTTTCCAGGCTCACATTTTAACTTGGAGGATCTGTGTACCTGACACAAGCTGTTTCCTCTTAGCAGGGGCCCGTTCTTCATTCTTGTTTAAAATATCCTATATCAAATGAGACATCCGCCATGACTTCACCCTGCTAATCATGATCATGAATTGAATTCTTCAAACACACCTGTTGTTTATGATTTGTATTGCTGTATTGAGTTATGAGATGATTGCCTGTTCTTGCGTTGGTTTAAAAGGTATATGGATCGACATTAGAAACAATGATCAGCAACATTGCTATTGGCTATATGAGCTTTTAATGGAAGGTTATACTAAATTACAGTCATTAATTAAAAGGACAGGGAACAACTCAAAGTCTGGGCCAGCTCTTACTCAGATCCAAAGCTAGTAGCAGCAACACCTTCATTACTGGTAGGCTAAATGAGCTTTTAATTCTTGTAGTACATTGTTACATTATTTGTAGCTGCATTAAATGAAGTATAATCAAAATGGCTGCTACAGTCATGTCAACAATTTATGAAAGTGAAAACTTCTAAACTTTTAGTTAATATAAAATATGTTGCTGGCGTTTGGCTGTGAGGGCAGATCAACGCCACTTGCGGCTTTAATTTGTTTTTGTTTTTAAGACTGAGCTGGCTTTTATAGTCCTGAGCATCCAGGGGACCAATGTCACACGCTCAGAATTACGTTGCACGTGCAGAAAACAATGTTAATTTGAAATTCAATGCAAGAAGTTTGACCCTAGGAAGGCACCATACTGAGAGTTTTGGACACAAAAGCCAGATTTTAACAAATATGCATTAGAATTTTTCAAAAATAATGACCAGGATATGTAGATTGTACCATAAAACAACCATGTTAACAGTTTATTGGCAACAAACAGCTGATTTGGGGGAGAGTTACCCTTTAACAGAAGGTGTTAAGGAACTGTCATAGCAGTGTCAGAGAATTTAGCAACCTAGACACCAGGCTTTTCCGTATTTTTATGCCTCCTATCTGGAATACCCTCCAGGTTGATATCAGTAGCTCTTTAAGTTCTATTGTTGAGTTATTGTGCGCAGAATTGCTTTTTACAGAAAATTATCAACTGAAACAATATAGTGACCTTGAGTGTTTTTCCAGCAATGACAATATAACATTGTCTTTTTGAAGATTGATAATGTTGATTTTTAGCACTAGGTGATGACGTATTTAAAATATTTGCTGATATAATAATTAAATTATTCATTCACATTTTGATTTGTGAGTCAATAACATAATTTCAGCAATTTTTTTTGAAAACATTGATTTATTTCCTAATACGAGTTTTCTGATCATTATTGTATATTGTCTTAAGGTAGGTGGTCATACCCTTATTTTAAGTATTAATTTTATTTTGTGCTGTTTCAACTTTCTAGATGGGGCTTTGTGGTACATGGTGCCATGGACACTCATTACTGATTACCTCAGCTGCAGTACAAACAATAGGGCAACAACAGTTCAGTTTTCGAAACCAACATCTCTCTATGAACTACCATCAAGAGTCAGATCAGATCATGGGGATGAAAACATGCTGGTTGCTTTATGCATGCATCTAGTTCAAGGGCTGGAACACAGAGGCTTAAAGGAGAATCCGTTCATAATCAGCGCATGGAACGCCTTTGGCAGGATGTATTTTTGCATGTGCTGCAGCATTTTTACAATACATTCTACAGTCTGGAGGACGCAGAGAATCTTAACCCAGATAATGATATCCACAGACTTTCTTTACATATTGTATATCCACCTAAGATCCAAAGGAGGCTGGAACACTTCAGATAGGCTTGGAACCACCATGGTTTGCCAACAGAAAGTAATCACACAGCAGCTTAACTTTGGACAGAGGGCATGCTCACAAACATTAAAACTGACAACACAGCTGTCAACAATGTGTTTGGGGAAAATCCTTATAGAAGCCAAACATTGAGGCTATCTTAGATCACCATGTGCCAACACTTGATGATGATGATGATGATGATAATGATGAAGACTTCCCAGCTATGTCTGTGGAACCACCTCAACTCATCCTGACTCAGGAACAGCCAGCATCAGTGCACAATGCAATCCATCACATTTCTGACCTTAGATAAAATATCAGGCTCAGTTCTCAGTATTTTACAAAATCCTCTATGAGGATTTATTTTGACATAGGATTTATTGTATCACAGATATTTTGAAAACCTCTGCAAATGCCTCTGCCTTTGCAATTAAACATGTTCATCATCACCTATTCCTGACTGTGGTCATAAAACCTTTACAACCCCCCCCCCCCCTCAGTAATTCTGATGCAGAATTATAGAATTATTGACATTATTTCATTCTTTTGCACATTGCCGTTATCACTTTATTTTAGATCTGTAAATATTTATATATATATAGTTACATATGTATATATTTATATTTATTTTGTGGGGAATGTTGTCTATATATAATTATGTTTTTTATATATATCTGCAGTGTGTAACAAAAATAATTTCCCTCTGGGATTATTAAATTGTTTCTGATTCTGAAATAAATCTGTTGGGTGCGGTCTAATGCGACCTTGCCATCAGGCCGCTGGGAGGAACTTGTAAACTTTGGTTCAGGAAAAGGAAGAAGCGTGCAAACCATCCCTGTATCCCTAACCTAACCTTCGGATGTTTGCGTTTCTATCATAGCATACCATGTTTTCATTGTGCTCTGAGCGGAATATTACATTTAGCAAATTTAGATGCCCAACTAAGTCAAGACTGTAATGATCCTGGCACTGGAGCTGACCATTCGCTCCATCAGCAGCTATTCATTCTTCACCCCTCTGCAATTAACCTTTACTGGCTCCACCTGTTTCCAGATGCATAAAGGCCCAGTCAGTTTCAGCCTCCAGTGCCAGATTGTCTCGAGCTTCACAGCAAGAACCTTCCAGCATTTTTTGACTAAGCCTGTTTGTTATCCGACTCCGACCTGTTACCTGTTATTTGAGCCTGCCTGTTCCCAGCCTATGTCTGTCTGCCTGGTCCCCCGTCTCCTGGAATCCCTACCCTTGGACTGCCTTCTTGTGTACCGGATTTGGATTTGGACCTGGACCCCCCGCTCGGATTCTCCTCTCCCTGTGCTTCGTTTGGATTGCTGGATTCCCCGTTACCGGACCTTGATTGCCCTTGGACAAACCCCTCTCAGAAAGTCCCATTCGGACTCACTGCCTTCCAGCCGCTCAACGGTCCCAGCCTTGCTCACCCGCGGACGGATCAAGCTCTCTGAGAAGCGTTTCCGAATTGCCCGGCTCTCCTTATTATAAGGTTAGGTTATGAGCCTGCGTCTCCTGTTTTTAAATAAACTTTGTAAGAATGTCACTGACCTGTTGTGGTGAATCGTGGGTCCAGCTTCCGGTTCATTACAGAACAATCTGGCCATAAAATTGATTCCTCACCCGACAGTCAGTGGCGGGCAGGCATAGATGATTCTATCTCTCAGTTAGAGACTGGTTTAGCCGAGATCTTAACCCGTCTCCGCGGCCAGGCTGCTCAGACTCCCGTACTTCCGCAAACACAGTCTCCTGTCATTATGTCACACGCAGTGACGCCCGCTCTCCCTGAGCCGCGTCTCCCCCCCCCCCCCCCGAGCTGTTTAGAGGCGATCCTAATCAGTGTCGTGCCTTCCTCACTCAATGTGAGATTCACTTTGAGCTGCAGCCTTCCTCATTTCCCTCTGATCGAGCCAGGGTCGCTTACGTTATCTCCCTGTTGGCCGGTCAGGCTACACTTTGGGGAGCCTCCGAGTGGCAAAATGACTCCTCCATCTGCCACTCATATCATGGCTTCTCCCGTGAGCTTATTCGAGTTTTTAGCCCATTATTACCCCGCCGTGAGTCTTCTAGGTGCCTTTTGTCCCTAAGGCAGGGAGAAAGATCTGTTTTCGAATATATTATTGATTTTCATTTGTTGGCTGCTGAGAGTTTGTGGAACGAACATGCTCTTATGGGTGTTTTTATTTTTGGGTTAAATGAGGGGATTAAGGATGAGCTTGCTACCCGGGATTACCCAAATTCTCTAAAACAGTTAGAGGAGTTAACCACCCGAATCGACCTCCGCCTGACCAAAAGACGAAGGGAGCGTCGCTCAGTTTCTCCTCTCCAGCCCAGAGCGCCCTCTTCTGCTCCTGCCTCATTATCGCCCCCCCCCAGTGTTCTCCTGATCCCGAACCAATGCAGCTGGGTAGGGCAAGTTTAACCACAGATGATCGCCAACGCAGACATCAACTGCACCTCTGTCTCTACTGCGGAGAGGGCAGGCACAGAGTCAGGTCCTGCCCCAGTAAAAGACCAGGCTCTTTAGGAGGGGGGAGTTTGCTGCTGAGCCATACTAAACTCTCCGTCCCCCCGGACCTGCTTTTACCTGCTTCTGGTCTTTCTCACACCGTCTCTGTTTTGGTTGACTCTGGGGCCGATACAAAGTTTATGGACGAGGCATTCGCCAGGAAGTTGAGCATCAAGCTCTGTGGCCTGGATGGCCACAGACTAAACCAGTCCCGTCTCGTCACGGAGCCATTGGAACTGCTCATGGGAGGTAACCACAGAGAGAGATTAACCTTTATGGTCATCAACTCCCCACAGGTTCCTATTGTGTTGGGTGCCACCTGGCTCCGCAGACATAATCCCCATATTGACTGGCGGCGGGTGGAAGTTATGGAGTGGGCTCCATCCTGTTCTGCCTCCTGTCTGCTCTCCGCCCAACCTGTCAAGTCCTCGGAGGGTAAGGCTAAGGACTATTACCCTGATCTGTCCAGAGTTCCCCCGCAGTACCACGACCTTAAGGAGGTCTTCAACAAGGCGAGAGTCTCAAGCCTTCCTCCCCATCGTCCGTATGATTGTTCGATCGATTTGCTACCTGGGGCTACCCCTCCCAGGGGTCGTCTCTATTCTCTCTCTGCTCCTGAGTCTCAGGCCATGCGTGATTATATTTCTGAATCACTCAGGGCAGGTATTATTCGCCCCTCCTCATCTCCTGCTGGCGCAGGTTTTTTCTTTGTGGGAAAGAAGGACGGTTTTCTCCGCCCATGTATTGACTACAGGGGGCTTAATAATGTTTCTGTTAAAAACCGTTACCCTATTCCCCTCATGAACTCGGCCTTTGATCAGATCCAGGGTGCTAAGGTGTTTTCTAAACTTGACCTCCGCAACGCCTACCATTTAGTTCGGATTAAGGAGGACGATGAGTGGAAGACCGCCCTTAACACCCCGACGGGCCACTATGAGTACCTGGTCATGCCGTTTGGACTTACCAATGCTCCAACGGTTTTTCAGAATCTGGTGAATGAGGTCCTTAGAGATATGATTGGGTGCTTTGTGTTTGTCTATTTGGATGACATTCTCATATACTTTGAGGACCTCGCCACTCACAGACAGCATGTCCGTGCCGTCCTGCTCCGACTCCTGCAAAATCAACTTTATGTCAAAGCCGAGAAGTGTGAGTTTCACGTCTCCTCCACTTCATTTCTCGGTTTCATGTTATCACCAGGTCAAATATCGATGGACTCAGCCAAGGTTCAAGCAGTCACCGATTGGCCCACTCCATCTGATAGGAAGCAGCTTCAGAGGTTTCTGGGCTTTGCTAATTTTTACCGGCGGTTCATCCGCAATTTTAGCCAGGTTGCGGCTCCTCTTCACTCATTAACTTCTAGCAAGGTTCGTTTTGCCTGGAACGAACAGGCCGCTAAAGCTTTCAGACGTCTTAAAGAACTGTTCACCTCTGCTCCTGTTCTCATCTCCCTCAACCCTGAGATACAATTTATTGTCGAAGTCGATGCTTCCAGCACTGGTGTCGGGGCCGTTCTCAGCCAAAAGGCCAAGGATGGACGGATCCATCCTTGCGCTTTTTTCTCCAGAAAGTTGTCCAGTTCAGAGCGCAACTATGACGTGGGAAACCGAGAGCTACTGGCTGTCAAGTTAGCATTGGAGGAGTGGAGACATTGGTTAGAGGGGTCCAAGCTCCCTTTCCTGGTTTGGACGGATCACCGGAACCTGGAGTACCTCAAGACAGCCAAGAGGCTCAACCCTAGGCAGGCAAGGTGGGCTCTTTTTTTTGACCGTTTTAGTTTTGCCCTCTCTTGCAGACCAGGCTCCAAGAATGTTAAACCAGACGCCCTATCCAGAGTCTACGAGGCAGGAGAGGACATAAAGGATCAGGTTCAGGACTTTATCCTTCCGGATTCAGTGAGGTGTGCGATCACCAGGCTCAACCCCGAGAGGGAGGTCAGACGTTCCTTGGAGGGAGCCCAAGTCCCTGAGGCCTGCCCTAAGAACAGGCTCTTCATTTTGCTCCCTTTAAGAAGGAAGGTTCTAGAGGTCTGTCACAGCTCCCGCCTCTTCTGTCACCCGGGTATCACTAAGTCTTGTCACCGTATCTGTTCCCAGTTCTGGTGGCCGTCACTGGCTCAGGATGTCAGAGAGTTTGTTAATGCTTGTCCTCTCTGTAACCAGGCTAAGGTCTCTCGTCAACCCCCGTCCGGTCTCCTCCGTCCCCTGCCTGTTCCCTCTCGGCCGTGGGCTAGTCTCTCCATGGACTTCATCACAGGACTTCCTACTTCGGATGGAAACACAGTCATCCTCACCATTGTTTACCTAAGATGCCCTCAGCCAAGGACATGGGGGTGATTCTAGCCCGAGAGGGTTTCCGTTTGCACGGCCTGCCGGCCAACATTGTTTCTGACCGTGGTCCTCAATTTGTGGCCCAGTATTGGCGAGAGTTCTGCGCCATGTTGGGCATCTCAGTCAGCCTCTCCTCTGGGTTCCATCCGCAGACCGATGGCCAGACGGAGAGGCTGAACCAGGAGGTCCAGACCAAGCTCCGCCTCTTTTGCCAGTCTGACCCCACTAAGTGGGCCCAGAACCTGCCCTGGGTGGAAAATGCGATCAATACCACGCAGTCAAGCTCCACCGGCCTCTCCCCATTCTATGTAGTTTATGGTTTCCAGCCACCGGTGTTCTCCATTGAGGAGGTGGAGTCCCGGGTTCCTTCTGCCCACCTGTCTGCCTTGAGGTGCCAGCGTGCCTGGAGAAGGGCTACGAGAGCCATTCTTGCTTCCTCCCAGAATCAGGTTCACAATGCCAACCGCTGGCGGGTCCCAGCCTCTCAGTACCAGGTGGGAGACAGAGTTTGGCTCTCCACAAGGGACCTTCCCCTTAAAGGCGAGAACAGAAAGCTGGCACCTCGGTTTATTAAACCGTTCTCCATCTCTAAAGTGGTGAACCCGGTGGCGGTCCGTCTCCGTCTGCCTCCGTCTATGAAGGTCCACCCCACATTCCACGTCTCCAAAGTCAAACCCGTTGAGAATTCTAGTCTTGTTCCTTCTTCTTTGTCCTCCCCGCCCACCCGTTTCATCGACGGTTCCCCTGCCTACACCGTAAAACGCATTCTGAAATCCCGTAAGTGGGGCAGAGGAACCCAATACTTGATTGATTGGGAGGGTGATGGGCCAGAAGAACGCCAGTGGGTCCCTTCACGTCACATCTTGGACAAGTCCCTTATTAGAGACTTCCACAAGGCCCACCCAGACCAGCCTAGGGCATCTGGAATCCGCCCTTGAGGGGTGGTGGGGGGCTCTATAATGATCCTGGCACTGGAGCTGACCATTCGCTCTATCAGCAGCTATTCATTCTTCACCCCTCTGCAATTAACCTTTACTGGCTCCACCTGTTTCCAGCTGCATAAAGGCCCAGTCAGTTTCAGCCTCCAGTGCCAGATTGTCTCGAGCTTCACAGTAAGAACATTCCAGCATTTTTTGACTAAGCCTGTTTGTTATCCGACTCCGACCTGTTACCTGTTATTTGAGCCTGCCTGTTCCCAGCCTATGTCTGTCTGCCTGGTCCCCCGTCTCCTGGAATCCCTACCCTTGGACTGCCTTCTTGTGTACCGGATTTGGATTTGGACCTGGACCCCCCGCACGGATTCTCCTCTCCCTGTGCTTCGTTTGGATTGCTGAATTCCCCGTTACCGGACCTTGATTGCCCTTGGACAAACCCCTCTCGGAAAGCCCCATTCGGACTCACTGCCTTCCAGCCACTCAACGGCCCCAGCCTTGCTCACCTGCGGACGGATCAAGCTCTCTGAGAAGCATTTCCGAATTGCCCGGCTCTCCTTATTATAAGGTTAGTTACTCTGCAAGGTTTTCATCATTCACCTGTTGTGCTGAGCCTTAACCATTGCCTCTACCTCCAGGAGGTTCCCCAACGAGCGTGAGCCGCAAACCCTGAGAGCCGGCGCCTGCGTCTCCTGTTTTTAAATTAACTTTGTAAGAACGTCACTGACCTGTTGTGGTGAATCTTGGGTCCAGCTTCCGGTTCATTACAAAAATGACAGAGGCTCACAAGATCTCTTCCATAAGAGCTCCAAAGGACTGTACACATTATGCACAAACACAAGATCAGACAGACTAGGTAATATAAAACAGCTTCTTTATTGACTCTAATGGGAAATTCTATATAGTTTACATACCTTACTGTGAGTTATATGGGAAGGCCTTCTCACTAGTAGGTTCAGTGTAAACAAACACTCAGTTTCAACCTATCTCTTCCATCTGGAGCTGCTGTCATACATGAGTTGTCTGTTACAGTGTAACCTTTCACTGTCACATTTGTGATCATTTAAGAAACTCCAAAGGTCGGAGCTTGCAAAATTCCCTCCATCGTGTATATTCTAAAAGCCTTGTAGGAAGAGTGCAATGGCATACACAACAGGGCAACAACACAAGTATTGGCTTCTGGGTAAATTTTTTTGGTGTCATGCAGAAACTGGATTTCAGGCTGGTAGGAAAAGCCAAGTGGAGGAATGGCAGAGGCTCCAGAGGTGAACATTAGAACATCGAGAGAGAGGGTGGACCATCCTCCTCTTCTATAAGACATAACAATGGAAGAATACAACTGTTAGACATGGAAAAAATACCCCTGATGTATTGAAAAAAGTAATTTCCAGTGAGGGCTTTCTCCTCACACACGGACATGTCATGAACAACAGCTGGGTTTTTATGGAGCTCTTTCAGTAGCCCGAGAGTCTTGAAGCCCTCTGCAAACCTAAGAGGCAAGGCAAGTTTATTTCTATAGCACATCTAATGTACAAGACAATTTCTACAAAAACCTTAAAGCAAGGTACAGAGGACATTAAAAAAGTACATAGAAAATTACAAACATGATTAACAATTTATTAAAGGAGCAATAAGTGATATTTCGACACAAGGTTGTGCTTGAGCACTGTCTGTAGACCAAAACAATCAAGGGTGCTTTCAAAGGCTGCCTGCACCGCGGCGTGTTGACGACTCTGCATTTCTCAGCGTATTATTAGCATGGTGGGCAGCCAGGCTAATATTAACTATGGACCTGAGAACAGGTGGGTCTTTAATCTGGATTTACATAAAAATGTTTTAGCTGAGTCTGGGAGTTTGTTCCAGACATTTGGAGCATAGAAGCTAAATGCAGCTTCTTTAGGTCTGCTTCTGACTATGGGAACTGGTCCAGATTGCATCCAGATGACCTGAGAGGTCTTTTAAATTGATATTGGATCAGAAGGCCACTGATGGATCCTGGTCCTAAAACATTCAGAGCTTTATAGACCAGCAGCATAACTCACAAGTCTGTCTTCTGACAGAGAGGGAGCCAATGGAAAGACCTCAGAACCAGACTTATGTGGTCCAACTGTTTGTTTTTAGCTAAGGCTGAATGAGCTAGAGTTGTCTATTATATTTTAGAGGTAGATCTGTAAACACGTTGTTACAATAATTAGGCCAACTACAGATGAATGGATGACTAGTTTCTCCAGGTCCTGCTAAGTAATCACACATTTCATCTGATATTCTTAAGGCCGATTTTGTAATTGCCTTAACATGTTTTTCAAAAATTAGGTCTGAATCTGTCGCTAAATCCAGATTTATGGCCTGGTTGGTGGTTTTTAGAAGTATAGATTAATATCCCTGTCGATCAATCTTACTGGTAAAAGCACCATAACACAAGTATGCTTACAGAAACATGGAGGAACCCATTTTTTTCCTTCAGATCTTATGTCAACATCAACGCCTTTGTTAAGATAAGAGGGTGGCAATATTTTCCTGGTCGTGGGCAACTCTCATACGGCCGTTGACAATAAACTTGACAGCGGAGCGAACTAGGGAGTAATTTTTTCTCTATGCCTAAGGCAACCCTTGATGTTAAGGCTGTCTGCTGCTTCTTCAATGCCAAAATTAGCCTCATTGGTGGTTTGACTTTCTTCTATCTGAATAAAGATGAATACACATGAGTCCATCCCGCCTCTCGCCCAGTGAACGCTGGAGATTGGCACCAGCAACCCCCGCGACCCCATGAGGGATTAAGCGGGTCAGAAAATGGATGGATGGACACATGAGTCCCACCAATAAACTCATACTAAGTGCATGTCTTTGGACAATGGCAGGAAACCAGTGTACCTGAAGAGAGTCCACACATACACAGGGAGAACATGCAAACTTCACAAAGAAGCTGTTGAGTCTCATCTGTGGTAGGCCTAACCTATCCAGAACTAAGCAATTTAAAAATATTGAAGGTGATTACAAACTTTGAAATGGTTTGCAAAATGACAGCTTATACTCATACCTTGATTAGCTGCTCCCAGAGTTTGTGATCATGCAGGACTTCTGCTCTGAAAGGGGCCGTTGGAAGCCCGCAAATTGCTGAAAAAGCCTTTCTGAGAAAAAATGGTGGGCAACTCATCCATGGACCACACAGACTGTAATAATTTTTGCTACAAAGTAGTACAACTTTGCTTCCAATGCTGCAGAAGAAACACAAAAGGATGGTTAGTTAAATGACTACCCAAGACTAAAAGTTCCTTTGCTTAAAATAGACTGAATTCACTAGAATGAGTAAAGGCATCATTAAAAAAAAACCTGACATACAAAAAACCCTAGCACTAATATGTGACATTTATTTGATGGCTGGCTGGAGAAATACTCATGTCCACTCGACTGATCAGCTAAGACAAAATGGCTTTTAGGGTAACTCTGAGAGATAGGAAGAGGAGAAAGATTAACTGTAATGTCACAATTCTATAATCTCATTTTAAAAGTTTTGGTTTCTTGTGACCAGAAGTTCGATTCAATTTATTAAAATGTTATTTATATAGCGCCAATTCACAACACAACCTTGTATAAGCATATTGAAATTTTAAATATCTGAAATTCCAATTTAACTCGTCATATAATCAGTAGTGGATATATGTAATGACATTACAACTAGTAGAAATATATTTTTGATGTCAAGAATTAGACATCTGGATATGTAGAATGTTTTTTTTATTTTTTATATCTGAAATGATAATTATGACTAGTATTGACTGGATTATGAAGATCTGAAATTAGATTTCTTCCTTGTTGGAATTCAGTTTTAGACATCCGTAATGTTTCTTTTAGATTGGAAGAATGTTATTGTAGATGTCTGGTAATAAAAGCCCTATACACATGAATGGGGAAAGTGACGTAATTTGTAGTAGCATGAATTATATTCAAGATATCTGAAATGTTCATTTTAGATAGGACAAATGTTATTGTAGATGTCTGAAATGTAAATTTTGACTAGGAAGGAATGCATTTGAGATGTCTGAAATACATATTCAGTCAAGCTAATAAATGTTAAAACGGCCTGCCATACAAACGCAGTACATGGTAATTGGCCGACACGGGGATCCAGGGGAAACTGTATAGACCAGTTCATTGTAATTGTTTTGATCCGGGTTTTTTGCGCATGCGCGCCGGACTGGTAGGCGAAAGGCGAACACAAAGTTCTCAACGTATTTTGTTCTGTAGATAACGTATCACAAGATCGTTATAAGAGTAAGTTGATGGTTGATGGTATCAGATTGCCAGATCCACACAGCAAAAGCCTGAAGGGATGGAGCGAGTCTGAAATGCTGGCCAAGTGTTCCGTACGGCGACATTTACAGCTACCTTATCAACACGCCACTACACATGAGAGAGCGTGAAAGCCATGAAATCACTGGACAGCTACAATTATTTCATATTGGGACATGTTTAGACATGTTTGTGTAACATACGAAAGTGGAGTCGGACACAAACAGCACCTCAGCGGAGAGGAAGACCCGCCACCGGTAGGTTAAAAAAACACTGTTCACAAAGGATTATTTTGGTGTTTTTGTCTTATTAATCCTTTTCACAGACTGATGCCAGAGGGTTTGCATACATTGTACAGGTACATATATTATTACGAAACGAACGTTTACGTCTTGATTTAAGTATATATCCTAATTTTTTATTTATATAATTATTTAAGTAGGACAATGACCAGTGCAAAATTTAGTTGTATTTACCAGAGATGAAGTGTAGACTGCAAATTCTGTCGTGGTATGATCAGGGCCGGATTATCCATAAGGGCCAGTGGGCCAGTGCCCGGGGGCACCACATGACACATGCTTTAAAAATATATTTTTCATAAATTGTTGTATTATTTACTTGAAATTGTTGAAAGACCATGCATTAGTTGTTTTGTGAACACTGATTTCACAATAATAATAAATGATAAATGAATCCAGATTAGGCTACATGATCTATCACTCCCCCTCCCCAATCTGTCATAGTTGAGCTGGTCCACAAGTACGTGCAAATGTATCGTCTTTTTTAACGCTACAGAAAATTAATCCATTACAGAAATCCCCTTGATTATGTCTGATGTTTTTGACCGGAGGACAGGACGGGTAAGGGGGGGCTTTGAGGTATAGTGCCCAGGGGCACCACATTGTCTTAATACGGGCCTGGGTATGATGGCTCCCACAGTCGATTGGGATTGTCTGCCTACATCCTTTTCATTGAAATTATCCATTTCTTTCGTCTTTCTTCGGTAAACGAAAGAAACGTACATCCGACGATTTGGAATGCCTCTGTGTGCAACCAGGAGCACATCAAGTTGTAGGCATTGTTTAGATTCCAAAAATAAACAAACTAAAAGTACGCTCCAATTCACCCGTTTTGTCATGGTAGGAGAACAGTACTGTTTCTGCCTACCAGCGGGACCTGGATGTAGCGCGGATGTAGCTTGTGACGTCACGCGTGAACTGGTCTGCATAAGTAGCCTATATCCCGCTCTCAAGATAAAAGCATCCACTAAAATGGCAGCGCTGTGGGCACTTTACTCAGTATAACATAACACAGCACTAGCACATAGCAAGCTGCTGTGTGTGTGGGTGGGGGGGGGGGGGCATCGGCAAACATTATCAACTAGCCGTTCGCCCACTATGCTTGCCTGTCTGAAAATATTTAGATATCTAACCTCACACCATCACAAACATTCCTCAACGTGAACTAAGTTAGTAAGCGTACAATTTATTGTAAATATCAACAGAATAGGGTAATAACATGACACTGTTATGCTATAATAACGTCATGATGAATAATTGATCTCAGATTGAATTCTGAACAGTGGAAGAGTTTGACAAAGGAACCCAACTCTTGCTGTAAAGGATACACAGGCACAGAGGACGGCCCCTCCTTCTCTCACCAAGGGTCCTGCTGCTATAACACCTTCCTCCAACAGACAAAGAGCCCTCTTCACTTCTGCAGATCTCTTCAGCTCTACAGCAGCTCTCTCACAGACCACCTCTCCAGGGAAAAGCTACCAGCCGTCACCTCCTCCCTCCTTTAGACAAAGGAGGAGAGGGAGGCTGGCTGAACCATGAGGCCATATGGCCTCCTCCGCTGGGACATCTGAAGGAATGTAGCTGGGCCAGCCACGCTTGATCCAGGGTCTGCTAGACTCGACTGCCTGCTTCAATGGAGGACCTCCCTGACTGAATCCGGATAAACAACACACTGGAACACAGCTAAGTTTCACTCTGACTGCTGAGCAAAACAGCCACAAAGTACGGCCTGCCGAAACGGCTTTGTTCAATTTTGTCAGCTGTTGCAGGAGAGCAGACGCGAGACGGTGGATGCCTCCCCTCACCAGACAAGCTGAACGATCAGACTATTGAATGGACATCGGTCCCAATCACACATGCGTGTTTCTGCTAGGCCGCAGAAACCCAAGCATTCCCTCCACACGCTGTTGGTCACCTCAGGGTTGAAGAGCTAAGTGCGAGCCTGCTGTTAGATATAAGTACACGGCCTGCTCCTGCATATCTATTGAAGGCCCATCTTACCAGATTTGGCAGTAAATGAAGAATACGTTGATCAGAGGTAAAACATTGTAATATGCATATTTAATTTATTAGGAATTAAATATGGAGACAGAGTATTACATTACCATTTGTAGTATTCATTATAAGCTGCCCTCATGGTGTAGCAGGATTCTGTCTGCTTTTTCTGAACACATTTTAAAAGGCTGAGTCCCCTCCTATGTTTTTTTTCAGGAGGAGGGGGAATCTATTCGAACAAAGACCTACCCCCTCCTGCAATAAAAACGTCATGTGTTATTCTACCCAGCAACAGAGAGGAGACATACCTGACTGCCTGACTAAGATATTTTCCTCAACACTGCCAAGAAGAAACAAACGATTCTCCCTGCTTTTACGTCCTTCCTGGAACGGCCGATGTGGACAAAACACACATGAGGCATCAACAGGTTGGGCAGCGAGCTGAGGGTGAAGTAAAAGGTTTATTGGGAAATGTTTTGTAAACCGTTGGACACATGATGCTTACAACAAAGGGCTAAAGAAATAGCTCACGCTAGCCTTCCGTTTATGATACTGCTAATATCATTTGAGTGTATTTTATGGTTTTAACAGGAAGGGTATCTCCACAAGGGTTTCATACATTGATAGGACATTAATGTTTACGTTATCCAGCCCACTCATTATGACTAAAAATAAAGCTAAAGCCTTTATTTGTTAGTGCTGAACGCCCGTTAGCCAAACTGCTATTAGCCTTGCTAACATCCGGTTTCGGACATTTTTCAAAAGGAGTTTGTTTTAAAGCACAAAGCTTAATCGTTTAGCTCCGCCATCCTTTGATAATGCTATGAGCCTTATCATTACTTAGCATTACTATCGAATATTAATGTTGGTAAAGGCAATTTTGATAACTTTATGTTGTAACCTCTTAGCCACCGATTTGCTACAGCGACCCCACAATCGCATTTAAAGAAACTCGGTCGTAGGGGTTTAAATGATTTTACTGGGCAAATCAGTAACCAGAATGTTATTTTCTCAAAATAATGTTTTGTTTAACTTGGGCTTTGCATTGTGAATGGATTGAAATACATGACACTCCATGTTTTCTTTTAACAAGGATTCCCCAAATTAGTCTGATTATGATCGACCACTTTTGTTTTGTCTTTTGTTTGTTTTTGCGTGTAAATAGTTCCTTAGATTAGCTTCTTTTTATCTTCATTTTGCTTAGTAGTTTAGTTAAGTTTCACTAGCCTAGTAGAAAGGATTTATTAAATCGAAATATTGTGTAAATTCAGATAAACAGCATTACATAGTGATGTTCTCTGAATGTTCATTTTATTTCTGTTATTAAATTCTTGGGCTTGAAAAGAAGTTGTCATTCTGTGTTTGCAGGTTTCGCTGTTAAAAGATCGCTAGTGCTCGAATTCATCCCTTTCAACCATTGTCTTGATATCAGCTTAAGAGCTGATCATCACCAGACAATACTCAAGAGACAGAGTGTTATTTAATAAACGTTAAATAACTTTAAACAGTGTATAATTGCACAACAACACCAATTATTTTCAACCTGTTTTGTCTACTTACTGACAACTTCATGGCTGCGCCCTCGCTGGCTGGCTGGCAAAAAGCTTGCTGGTGAGTGGCAAACATGACTTCTTTGTCAGAAAGACGTTGTTGGTGTAGACACTTGTCAATCAGACATGTCTGACCAATAGAGAAGCACCCAGCCACCGTGGAACGTTTGTGTCAAAATGATTCAATCGAAAAAAATTTAACTTCAAAATTTTTTCACTTCAAATAAAAAAAACAAAACAATGAAAAACACATTCTCTTCAATACGTTTTTATTCACGGGGTATTTTTGTTTTTGCGTTTGAACAGTTTTTTCTTTGAAAATATATTTTTTTGATTGAAACAACTTTTTTAGAATTGAATGATTAAGACACAAATGTCCTACCCATGTATACCCCAAACACAAAAAAGATTACTTCAATCAAAGAAAACATTTTCAATAAAAAAAGTGTTCAAATGCAATTTTTGGAGTTTGAAATATTTTATTTGCATTCAAAAACTATTTTCTTTGATTGAAAACATTTATCTTTCCATTGAAGTGACATTTTTATTGATTGTCTTGCTTGTTTGTTAGAAGCAACTTCTTTTTTGATTGAATGATAAAGACACAAATGTCCTACCCATTATATGGTCCAATCAAAAAACAATGTTGCTTCAAACAAAAAAAACGGACTTCTATCAAAGAAAACATTTTCAATCAAAGAAAAGCAGTGTTCAAATGTATTTTTTTGAGTCTCAAATATATTTTGGATTCAAATACTTTTTTTTCTTTGAAAAGTTTTTTTTTCCATTGAAGTGAAGGTTTTTTTAACTGAAAATATATTTTTTGATTGAACCCACCTTTTTTTGATTGAATAATAAAGAAACAAATCTACCTTCATAATAGGTTTGAGTCCCAGGCTTGGCAGGGGATTTTTCTGTTGGATCTGTTTAAGCATCCTTAATCCCTTTAACAAATTTTTGATGTCAGTAGGGTAGGACATGAAATAATCATGAAAAAGTAACTAAACTTGCTTAAATAGATCCATCCAATGCATTAATTATTTTTTGGTATAGCCCGCATGGTAGGAAATTTTAACTTTGCAATGTCTACATTATGCCCTTGAACTGTTTATGTAGTTAAAATGTTTCCAAATGTTGCTCCGTTTTCTTTCACCCATGATTACAGCATGTATGCTGTGTATGCGCACCTTCCTCCCTCTCTTTCTCTACTCAGGGTTTCAGAAAACTTTGTTGTAGTCCCTCCTTCTTCTGCTGTAGTCTCGACTTTTCCCTCTCACGTTTGCTGTTTCTGCTCTCTGTTAACTGAGACCTTGTGCTTCTGTATCTACTCTGTAGCACCCCAGCTCAGAAACATAGAGGGACAGTACGCTGCTCTGTGTCGCGGTAGAGAAGGTGATCTTCACTGCCTATTCGCTGACAGAAGCAGCTCCGTGCAGCTTTCAGATACAAAAAAACAAAAAGGGCCCTCAGTGAGGAACCTACTCCTGTCGTTCACTTCAAAGACCCGGCTCTAAGAGCTGTTTCATTCACGATCGACCTGTCACTATTTGGCTTGCAGAAACTGCTGAATGGTGTGCATCATGGAGCATTTAGAAGTGGGTATACGCGATGCTGACTGAAAAATAAGTGGATATATGCCGTATATCCGCGTATACCCTGGACTACACCAGTTGTGCCACCAATTTCCTGTATGTATTTTTTCTGCATTGTGTTTAGAACCTCATGTTTGTCAGCCTTTCAATGTATTTTAGAATAAGTTTTCAATTAGTTTTCAAACTCAACCTGCTTTTGACATTGCTACTGGAAAGTATAAAGAGGCAATGGAAGACTAAAGAAAATAGGAGAGTGGTGCTTTCTCTGTGAATGTAAAAGAAGACTCATGAAAAATGTATGACTTTAGGGTGGTTCATCTAATTAACATTAACACAAAAACAACATTTCTGTTGCTGGTGTTAAATCACTCATTGTGCTCACAGACTTGCACTGATCACATCCAGACAAAATAGAAGGTTGTGTGGATGAACTGAATGGATGATGGGGGGGGGGTGATGGGATGGGGGAAAGGATTAAAGCTCAGCACTAATATTTCCTACCTTTTGTGCTGGAGAATGCCCTGGGGCGGGCTTTCTAGGAGAGAAAAAGACATACATAGGAAATGAGGAGCAGGAAAAAGGAGATACGTTGTTGACATTGCCAACCCCCATCTTCATCCCCCTCTCAACGCCTGTATGTGTCACTCTCTCTACATCTTTCTCAGCAGCATTGCTGGAGGCTCCACAAGCCCTTCAAAGGTGCAGGGTGCGACCTTGGTGGTCATAGAGTTGGTGTGAACATACAAGAGAGGAGCCATATGGGTGAGACAGAGCGAGAAGCGGAGATTCAACGAGAGAACAATCTATTCCTTGATTTGTCTCAGTGTCTTCTGACTCCCCTCCTTTCTCTCTCAAACAAACCATCTGTACTACATATGTGCTCCTTCATCCTTCCCTTGGCCAGGGCCAAGCCTAGTGTCCCATCCACCTTACCCAGGGCAAGGGCTGCATATGTTGGGAAGGTGGGTACTTCATAGGGGAAGTTAGATGTGCTGGGTGAGCAGCAGATGGCTGAGCCCTAAGGCCTCCGCTGGTGTGGCCTGTGGTGAAAAGTGTTCATGTGTGTTTAGAGGGTGGGTGTGTGTGGGTAGGTGGGAAGAGTGTCCGTCTGTGTTTGAGTGTGCAGGTTTTATGCTTGGAAGGATGGATGGAGGGGCACCAGTGCAGAAGAACTTCTTCTGGTGACAGAATGCAAAGAGAAGACAGGGAGCTTAGGGACATTGCTGAAGACATTGTCTACTTTTTCTGGTGACAATTAATCTTCAACTTCAAGCGCAGAGTTAATCCTATCATTTTCTTTAGATATACGGAGCCATCAACCCTGGGTGGTACTTTTGCTAAGCTGTGTGTATGCTTTTATTCAAGTCCAAAAATATCTACTTCAAAAGATAAGTAGCACTGCCACAATTATTTGCAACCTTGGTTTGTGCAACCCCCATTTCCAGCTCTCAGTCTTCTGATTTAACATAAAGTCCCTTACAGAGAAAGGTATCATTGACAATTCCAGACTATAGTTTGGGGTCTTGTCATTGGCTATGTTCACTCTGCAGGCAAATGTCCAAATCTATTTTTTTTTTGCCCACATGCGTATCTGACTTTTTCATTGCAGGCTAAATTGCCCAATTCTGTTTTGCCTGATAAAGTCTGATTTGTGCCACTTTCATACATGCCACTAGATTGGATAGATAGGCAATTCAATAGCTTTCAGTTTGAACGTTCATGTCACATTTTATCCCACTTTTACAAAATTCACTTGAGACATACTTTATAATTCTGCACCAGAAGAAGCCAGATAAATGGGAATTTGTTTGTTGAAACAATGGTTGAAGCAAGCAGCGCCAACATTTTGGATGGAGCACAGCACATCATAATCCAACCCCTCCTGGTCCCAACTGCACATTCACAAAAACTTTTCCACAGAAGTTTCTGTCAGTGCTCTGCCAAAGGCCATTGTTATTAGTTGTGCTCTCTGTTGTCTTAGCTCCCTTTGTGTTATGATGGGACAATATTGTCAGCTTCCATTGCTCAACAACTTTAAAATCCATCCATAGATGATAGTAACCCTTATTACTTCCATAAACAGTGTGGTATTATGCAATGTCTACATTGTCGTGTGGACTTCTTTTGTGGACCTTTTAAATTGAAGTTTAATAGTGGTCACATGTTTTCCAAACAAAGCACATTGGTGCAGTGCTCTAAGAGGGCTGGTATGCACCATAGATATATATATAGATATAGATAGATATATCTATATCTATCTATATCTATCTATATATATATATATAAAACATAGAGGGGCAGTACTCATGTCATGTTTCTGAGGTGTTCTTGTAATTTAGTATGTTGTAAAGGAGTTTTGTTCTGCCATTCCAGTTCACTTCTTCATGCTCATATTTTAGATGTTTTTCCCATGTAATTGCACTTCTTTATTTTTGGCCTTCCAGTTCTTGTGTTATTTTCAATTTTTTTTTTAAACATTTATTTATTGATTTTAACAGGAGAACAAGAAACATACATTTATACACTTACAAATACTTAAAATGAAGACTTAAACCAGACAAATTCCAAAGGATATATACACAGGGTAGGGGGAGAAAAAAAAGGGGGGGTGGGGAGTTGCAGCAGACCCTCAATTGACCAACCAACGAAAACATCAGTTTGACTCACCATATGACCTTATAACCAATCCTCTTTCCATCCATCAAGTTGGATATCATTTTGGCACAGCCAAGTGTAAAAGACAGACCAGACCGCCCAAAATTTATCAAGCTTATTCTTAGTGAAATAACTGATTTTCTCAAGTGCAAAGTAGAACGTCATTTGTGTGGTCCATTGTGAAATTCCACATAATATCCCTTTTTTCCAAGAGAGTGCAATGCAGCGTTTAGCTTCCAAAAAGGAGACATTAAGTAAAGGTCTCTGTCATGGTTGAGTTTTGGTTTGGCTTTGTTTTTCTGTTATTTTCATTTTTTCATCTCTTTTGGGTTAGGTTTGACTTTATTTATTGTTAGTTTTCAGTCATCAGTTATTTTCTGTCATTTTTCACTTCACCCCCTCAGCAGTCAGTCACACCTGTTATCATTTACCAGTCAATTAGCCAGACCCTGTTTCCACCTGTGAAGTGTTCTATTTAAACCTGCCTCTGCCTTCAGTTCAGCACTGGGCCGTCATCATTCCACACCTCTCCATGCCAGTCCCCGTTTTGCCTTGGAAGCTTTGTTTTGCTCCTGTTGTTAAGGTTAGTCCTGCCAGTCACTCTAAAGACTGTTCGTTCACTGTTTGTTCCTGGAGAGGTTCTGCTCTGTGTCCTGGTGTCTCCAGAGAACTGCTAACTGGACTAGCCAGCCTGGAAAGGCTCTGCTCTGTGCCCTGGTGTCTCTCAAGTTCTGCTAACCTGACTAGCTGCCCTGGAGAAGCTCAGCTCTGTGCCCTGGTGTCTCTCAAGTTCTGCTAACCTGACTAGCCGCCCTGGTGAAGCTCAGCTCTGTGCCCTGGTGTCTCCAATGAACTGCTAACCTGAGTGCTATGAGGCCTGCTAGCCGAGCAGCACCTAGCAAGTGTGGACTCTCTGTCTCCGGGCTGTCAGCTCCTGCCATCACATTCATCCCTGACCTTCTGCAGTCCTGAACCTCCGGTCTTCATCACTCACCACCCAGCATACTTCCTTCAATAAAAACTCAAACTTTTAGTCCCGTGTGTGCGTCCTGAGTTCATCGGTAAACAAAACCTTGACAGTCTCAAGTTGTTTGGGATAACAAAGTCTTCAGGATAAATATTCAAGATGCACATTTTAGGATTTAAAGGAACCTTTTTGCCAATCATCTGACCAATCACTCTCAATATATCCTTCCAAAAAGCCAACACTCGAGGACACGCCCATATACAATGAAATAAGGAACCTTTTTGGGAGGTACATTTAATGCAAGTGTCAGGAATATTAGGGTTAAAATGATGCAATTTAACTGGAGTGATGTATTGCCTAGTCAGCCATTTGTATTGTAATAATTTTGAATTTGCGTTAGCAGATTGTGTATGAATCGAAGTGCAGGCTTCTGACCACTGCTCACTCATCAAACTCTCTCCCAAGTCCGCTTCCCATGCCCTTGGGATGTTGGCCGAAGATTCTTTCCATTGGTCAATTAACAAGGAATAAATTAGAGACACCTGTCCTCTGTCACATAGGTGACCTACAATAATGTCTTCTAATGGAGACAAAGAGGGTAAATCAAGACTTTGTTGCTTGGATAAAATGAAATTCCGAACTTGAAGATATTTATAGGAATGTTTGGTAGGAATGTCATGTTTGTTTTTAAGTTCTTCGAATGACATAAATACTCTCCCTATAAAAAGATCAGATACCTTAGCTAGCCCCTTAGCAGACCAGAGTTTAAAACTTGAGTCTGCTCTACCTGGAACAAAGTCCCTGTTTCCAAAAATGGGTGAGAACTGGGATAGCTGTTGCTTTTCTCCCAGATAATCAAGTACTTCTTGCCAGACAAGCATTGTATTTTTCAGAAAAGAGTTTTTTGTTTGTTTAATAAGCTTTTTCCTGTCTGATGAATACAGGTATAAGCTTATAGGAATAGAGATCAGCTGGGACTCCATTGTAACCCACGCTGGGGGCTCTCTGAGAATAAAATAAAACATAGCTGCCCTGATCTGGGCTGCCCAGAAATACCATTGTAAATTAGGCTTAAAGAAGGAGAAGGGAGGGGAGAGTGGAACTGATTGGAAAATGTATAAAAATTTGGGCAATATTGTCATTTTTATAATATTAACGCGACCTATTAAAGAAATGGGTAATCTGGACCACCTTTCCACCAACTGCATCACTGATTCTGTAAGGCGGTTATATCAACTTTCTAGCTAACACTTTACACAAAATTTTAACATCATTATTAATAAGAGAGCTTGGCCTATATGAGCTACATTGAGTTGCAGGTTTACCTGGCTTCAGGAGTAGGGAGATGGTTGCTGTATTAAGTGAGGGAGGGAGAGATCCTTTACTAAAGGATTCCTGATACATGTCAAGCATAGGAGGTATCTGTTTGGATTGAAAATTTTTATATAATTCAATTGGAATTCCATCAGGGCCCGGGCTCTTACCACCTTTCATACCGGATATAGCCTCAGATATTAATTGTGCATTGAGCTCAAAATCAAGTGATTTTAAGGATTCATTATCTAGGGGAGTAAATTCTAATGAATCCAGGAAAACAGTTTGTGCCTGGGGAGCTAGGTCCGAGTATTCTGAGCTATACAAATTGTTGTAAAAATTTGAAAACGTGTTGTTTATTTCTTTTAGGTCAGATGTAAACACCCCTTCAGCTGTTTGAAATGAGTTTATTGCTTTATCTGTTTGTTCCTGTTTGATACGCCAAGCCAACAGCTTACTAGCCTTTTCACCTTGTTCAAAATACGATTGTTTCAGTCTCATTAAACTTTTAATTGCTTTATTTGTAGACAGCATGTTGTATTTAGCTCTTAACCTAAGAAGTTCTGTGTTTAGTTGGGTTGAAGGATTATGAAATAGTTGGAATTCTATGCTTTTAATAGAATTCTCTAGTTGTTCCAATTCTTGTTTGTTAGTTTTATGCCTGAAGCTGGTAAAACTGATCATTTGGCCTCTTAAGAATGGCTTAAAGGCCTCCCATCACACAGTAGCCGAGGTTTGGTGAGTGTTCAATTCAAAATACATATCTATTTTTGCTCCAATAAATTGTATGAAATCTGGGTCCCTAAGCCAAATTGATTGTAGATGCCACTTAGATGAAAAGGAAAGATTAGGAACCTTAAGGAAGAAAGACACCGGAGCATGGTCAGATATTACTATACTGTCATGCCAACTATTAGTAATGTGTGGAACTAGATCAGCTGATACTAAATAGTAATCAATTCTTGAAAATGACTGGCAAGTACTAGAATAGCATGAGAAAGAAAACTGATTAGGATGCATATTTCTCCATATATCAACCAGATTGAGGTCTTTCATAAAGTTAAGTAATACTTTCCTTGTTTGAGCATGAGAGACGTCTTTGCCTGTAGATCTATCCAATGTTGGAATGAGCGTACAGTTAAAATCGCCTCCTATGATGTACCCTCCAGGAAGCGACGCTAAAGACAGAAACAGGTGTCTAAAAAAAGCAGGGTTATCATTATTTGCCCCGGAAATATTGACCAAATTTAATTTCACTGACAGAATCACACATTGTACAATTAGATATCTGCCATATCGATCCTCAGTTACATTGATGAGCTGGAATGGCACCGAGCTGTGAAATAGCGTAATTACGCCCCTCGAGTGTGAGCTAAAGGATGTAGAAAAAACCCGACCATGCCATCTTCTCCTCACTCTACAAACATTGTCAGGGGTCAAATGAGTCTCCTGGAGGAAAACTATCTTAGCCTTTAATTGCTGAATCCTCTTCATCACCTGTCTCAGTTTGACAAGCTTATTCATACCTCTTACATTCCAAGAGGTGAATTGAAGGTCAGAGGCCATCAGAGAAAAGGAACAATTATTTCAGCTATGGTATGTGAAATTAAGAGTGAGCTGCAGAGGGAAAACATGAAGGATAGAGACAAGAAAGTATAGACACAGCAAACAACAATTAGACAATAGGGTGTAAATCCCCAAACGAAGTACACCCTCCCAACCCACTGAGAACACCTCCCAAGGAGCCGTCCAGGCTCAGCCATGAAGCCCTGCTGGTCCACCCTCACGACGTAGAGGAACAGCATATAGAAGAACCCCATCAAACTGCAGCCCCCAAATAATCAGTGATAAGATTAACAACCAATAAACTTGAATGAAAATACACACACTTGCATATATTAACCTTGGTTACCCTAACCCTTTTGTAACTTGACCATGTGTGTTAAACACAAAATAGAGATGCATTAATAACCATTATAAACTATTCAGCCAAAGATTTGAAAAGATATGATTTCAGAAGTTCACTTAGAGATATGTGACCATACTTGCATACAAAGTGAGATATGATTAGACAATGTCATATAATTGTTCACCTTTATTGGACCTCTACCTGGTTCGTAACCAGATTTCGCTCCCGCTGGAGTTGCAGGACGAAGGACTCCGCTTCTGCTGCCTTGTCAAAAGCGTGACGTTTTTTCTTGTAGGTAACCAAAAGTGTGGCCGGGTGAACAACACCGTAGCGCAGCTCCGGTAACTCCTGAGAAATAGAAGATAGATCCTTTTTCACTTGGTCAAATATCTTGCGCTTTTTCAGAAGTTCGGCAGAAACGTCCGGGAAGAACATAACTCTGTTATTCTTCAAACGTATTTCTCCCCTCGCCCTGGCAGCCTTCAGGATTCGGACTTTGTCAGCGTAGTTCAGCAGCTTCAAGAGCACCGCTCTGAACCGTGTCCTCGCAGTGTCAACCCGCCCGACTCTGTGTGCTCTCTCTATGATCAGCGGGATCGGGAACGTTTCTGCACCAAGCACTTCAGGCAGCCACTTCTCCAAAAATGCACTCATGTCAGAACCTTCAGTCCCCTCAGGGAGACCAATAAGACGGAGGTTGGAGCGCCGACTATGATTTTCCAGGTCGTCTATCTTTAGTTGCAGAGCTTCAATGGTAGTTTTCGTAGCAGTGTTGTCGGCTTGCAAGGAAACAACGGAATCCTCGTTAGCTCCGTTCTCCGTTTGTGTAACTCGCGCGGCGACACTTTTTATATCCGATTGCACCCCCTGGATAGCAGTTAGCAGGCTATCAAACCTTTTCACAGTCATCTTTCGTCGAGTTAATAGCCGCCACAAGGTTATTAGTGCTACCTGCTTCCAAGGCCGCCAGACCATCGCCATCTTTGACTGTAGATTCGTTGTTAGCGGGAGGCACATCCGAAGAGCCCCTGCCAACTGGGGGAGAAGCTGTCCCGTCGCTGTAGGCCATGCCAGCGCTAGCACTCCTAGCTTGTTGCGCTGGGCTCAACATAGATGTTATTAAAACCTTTTTGGAGGTTGGTTTTGCGTTCTTTGGTGCCATCTGGTCAGCGATAACTAGTACAGTTGACTGAAGAAACAGGAAGCAAGATAATACAGGTTGTTAATTTAGTTTTTTAGAAGAAAATTGGAGAGGACTCTACCGCACGTCCGTTCAGCACCACGACATGACCGGAAGTCCATTAATTTTCACTTTGACTCTTGTGCTTGTGTTTTTGGTTAGATTATGTCTTGGCATCGCTTTTCAGCTCCATTGAGATTTTTTCAGTCTTTCCCCCTCATTCACACATATTCCGTCATCCTCCGTTAGATCACAAATAAAAGCCATTCCAGTCAATGTGGTATTTCCCGCAGCCTCTGTGGTGCTACGGCATGATGGAGAACCCTCCTCCATTGCTCATCAGAAATACGGATTGAGTCTATTTGTGATGGGTGATGAATCAAAATGCATAAATTTCTAAAAACCATATGACCCAGATAGGAAGTCAGACACTTGAAATGTAAAGCAGATCTTGTATTATTTAAAAATGGAGGAGTGTGGGGAAAGGGGCAATCTGGATGCATGAACGGATCCAGTCGGGATTGCTGTGCGGCACATTTTGTAACGAAATGACAAAGGGCACAAGGAATGTAGTCAGTGCGAAGCAGGCTTTAGTCGTAGCCACCATCCAATTAAACATATTCAGTCCACCTACTTCCTTCTCATCATACAAATTTTTCACACCTGTCTCCCCTGCTATTTAAACCTCCCCTTCGGATTTGCTTCATGCCGAAATATTCTGATTCTATGTCATGTCTGCCGTGGCCCACAACTATTTTGTTTTACGCCAAGCCTGTCCACCTTCATGCAGCCTTTTTCTGTCAGAGTGCTGCCTCTAACTGCCTGTCTGCAATCGCTTCCTACTCCTATGAAACACACTCATGACACTGTTTTAGTGCACAATGCTTGCAGTACATTTAAGTGAATGCACGTGTTTCGGACGAGAGAGGAAAAGCAGAGGCAAACAATCACTGCTGTGATATTTACCTGGCTCCAAAATGCCCCAATGAGGTCACAAACTGGATCCGAATTTAACAATAACAGCAGCACTCAGAACAGTTCTTCACTACACAAGAAAACAAAGGTCGGACTCCACAAGCTAGCTTTTAGTGTATCTAACACACCACAAACGCCCGTGACTCATTTTCAGATAAAAGGTAAGATCAGGGACAGTGTTAGTCATTTGTGTACTCTAAACTCAAATGCTTTTTCTCCCTCACATTCACTGACAAACACCCAATTTGTCAGTGCATCTCTTTTAAGTTCCAAAATAACTTTTCAATATTAATGTTTGGACAAAAGTTGAAATAACTGGTAGTAGAAATTAAAATTTTGATTAAATGTTGTTAAATGTTTTTTGCATTAACAGGATACTTACACTTCCACACCACATAACTGTGTTAAAACTCTCCTTCTCTCATATAAAGCCCTTAATAATCAAGCTCCATCATCTATCAGAGATGTGATTACCCAATATGTTCCTAACAGAACACTTTGCTCTCAGACTACAGGTCTACTGGTCTAGAGTCTCTAAAAGTAGAATGGGAGACTCAATGCAATCTACTGGGTTTCCTTAGATAGGAAACATTTTGACCAATTTGTGTGATTTGATTGAATTTGACTTTGTAAAGTTCCTTGAGATGACGTGCGTTGTGAATTGGCGCTATATGAATAAAATTGAATGGAACTGAATTGAGTTGTGCTTTACCTATCATGTAGGAAGATTAACAAACAGATTTTTAATTGGGATTCAAACGCGCAAACATTTAAAGTACAATGAATAAAATGCAATAATGGAGAGTGTAACACAGAACTAGGATCCATCCTATTAAGGGATGTTAGAATAAGGCTTTGGGAACCTGTGATGTTTTCTCATGCTTTATTTTTTTGATGTGAACCCTTAATTTGTCAAACCGTTTGACTTTACAGAGGAAAATGACCCATATGATTATGACACATTTTGTTTACCTAAGAAAGATTCATTAGGAGGGGCTTATCAAAACCAAAAGTCCTCAAAATATGAAGAACATCTACATATTATTTCAGATTACCAGACTCTAAGGCTGTTGTTCAAACTAAATCAATTTAAATTACGACTGATGTAACTGGCAGAACATGGGATCACTTTTCATGTATTTGTTGCTTTTGTTTGCTGTTGCTTCAGTAGAGAATAACTGCATGGGAAACTGTGCTTTGCTACATTTTTATGTCTACAACAGTACATTTCCATTTTTTTTTTTTGCTTGTCTTCCTCTCAGTTGCTACTGAGGGGCACCCTGTAAGATAGGTGGACAGAAGGCAGAACAGAGTCCAGCTTCAAAATGATCAAATTTAAATATTCAAGTCAGAAGAGACAGATAACATTTACTTTACATAATGATGTACAATACTGTGCAATTGCATGGATGTACCAAACAAACCCTCCCTGAGAAGTTACAAAGTGTGCAAATAGACATTAGCAAAATGTTCAAGTTAATCAAAATATTTAAGATAGTTAAATAGTTCAATTTAAAATGCTGTGCAATAGTTATAGGCACTATGGTTCTTTTGAGTGAACTGAATAACTAGAATCAGCACATTAAAATGCTTTATTGAAATAATTAGTTTTATTATTAGGTAAGTATCATAGCTTAGTGTGCTATTCATAGAGCTGTAACAGCATTATCTATTCCTTTACATTTAAAATAGAGAATAAGCAGTGCGTTAGTGACACTACATTTGCTATTTATAGAATTTTAACTCCCTTTTTTTCTTTACAGTTAAAACAAGTAATAAAGATGAAACAGACTGTTCAGGCTCTCTCCTTACCTTATTTTGAAGCTCTAGCAACTTTTTGATTAAAAACACACACACACACACACACATATGTGTGTGTGTGTGTGTGTGTATGTGTGTGTGTGTGTGTGTGTGTGTGTGTGTGTGTGTGTGTGTGTGTGTGTGTGTGTGTGTGTGTGTGGTGGCGGCAGGTGTAGAAGGGGGCCCAAAAAGACTGTGTTGTCCCAGGCCCTAGCAAAGCTGTCACCTGGCCTGCTCATGTCTGACATAAATTATGAGATTACGATATTAAAAATATCTTAATATTAAAGGGCACAGAGTGTGCGATCAGAAATGTAGCTTGCTCACATAATTAGTGTACACTTAGATTGTATTTTTTTATAGTGTCCTGTCTGGCAATGTGGCAATAAGAATTGTTGTCTTAATGCCAGAACGAGCCCAACAGTTTACTCTCACAAGTGGAGCTTTATTGCTTTCGCCATAGTACTCTGCTTGATTTATATAAGTAAATAGTTTTATTATGATTTATGTAGGGAATAATTCATGTTATGTGGACACTACATTGAAAAAGTAGAAGATGAGAGAAAATGAGAAGAAATAAAAGGAGAAGAGGTGAAAGAAAGAGACAGAAGAGAGAGAGACAAACTTCAGGCTGCTTCATCACCTGCAATGAGAGATGTAAAATGAACGCCACAGAAGGTTTTGTGTTTTATTTTTAGAGTTGTGGTCTGTTAAGCATGATGGTCAAATGATGTAAACTTCAGATCTGAAGAATTACATTTTTTATTTTATTTTTTATGTATAGCTCGGTTATTGTTCTTGGTGTTGTTTTAGACAGTGTTTTAACACTTTACAGTTCATTTTGCATGATTTGTAATAAAACTGACTAGTCTAATGTCTTTCCTTGGAAGGATACATTTATCCGTGTGTTACTGTCACTCTCTGTATTGATTTTAAATAAGAAATGTTTGTGACTCATTAGAATGATACATGATCAGGAAACAAATGCACACATCTGTAAAAGACTATTGTCAGGAACTGTTCTGATGAACCCAAATTCCGCCACACAGTGAGCTTAGTTTTTAAGAGTTTATTGAAGAGAGGATGAGTTGTTGAGAGAGAGAACCAGAGTCTTGACTGAGCAGGAGCAGAAGGTTGTAGATGACAGGAGCTGGAGGACTGCGGGTACTGAGCTGTAAGTCCAGGGAGACGCTGAGAGCCTGGGAGCTTTCAGGGCAGGCGTGAGAGCACAGAGGTCCAGAAGGAGCCGAAAGCTCGGCAGCAGAGCGAGTACTTGGAGCGCTGAGGCTTGAGGTGTAGCTGGCAGCTCTGCAGCAAGAATTGTTGGAGCGCTGGGGTGTGGCTAAGCTGGTAGCACAGCAGTTAAAGCGCTGGGGTAGCAGGAGAACCTGCAGCACAGCAAAGAGCGTACTTGGGGTGCTGGAGTGGTAGCAGAACCAGCAGCACAGCAGAGAGAGTACTTGCAGGCAGGCAGGCATCGACAAAGGGAACTCTATCAGGCAGACATAGGAAGCTCTGTCTAGCAGGCATGGGAGCTCTGGCTACCAGACATAAGAAGCTCTGACTGGCAGACGTAAGAAGCTCTGGCTAGCAGACATGGGATGCTCTGACTGTCAGACATAGGAAGCACAAGGCAGGACGTGGATTAGATAAAGACAATCCGGCGGGGAAGAGCAGACTGAGGGAGGTTTAAGTAGAGGTGTTGGTGTTGGCAGGTGTACTGAGTCCAGGTTTAATTAGGAACGGCAGGTGGAACTAATGACGAGGTGGAGTGCGAACTGAGCTGCATGAGAGGTGGAAAGTGCTGGAAAGTTCATGGGGAGACAGGCAGGCCAAAACTGCATCATGACAACTGCATTTGTGCAGATATGCAGATGTAAGCTATTTAAAAAAAAAACTTTTTATCTGAAACAGGTTGCGGGAGAAAAAAATGTAAAGCGGCTGAGATGTTTTGTTTGTTGATTCCTTTGATCTCCTAAACTAAAATAATGTAGACTTATATTTAACTTTACTGATCAAAATAAGGATTTTTTTTAAAAAAAGGATTTACAGGAAAGGATTAGATAAAGCCGGTCATTGTTCAACTACTACGTAAGATTGAGCTTTTGTGTGCCTTCCAGCAAAATATATTGGTTGTGTTAAGGAGCAGAAGCTGAATTCCTAAATGACCCTTTACAACTTAGAAATGTTATATAAGGGAGAAATATTTATTTAGATTTAAAAGGTAAAAAATGTCCACCCTAGAATGAATAACACAAGTTCTTTGTTTTTTTTAGTCCTTTGATTTTTGTTTTACTGTGGTGCAAACTAGATGTTCTGCCTTCATTCGCCCTAAAAATGTACGTACAAAAAGTACTTTTGAGGAAACTAAAATAGGGTTACATAGGTATTTTTGCTCCAGACAGATTTTATTTATTAATAATATGGATAAAGATGGCTCTTTGAAATGTAAAGGTTGCTGATGCATGTGATATACTGTTGACATAATTTGGATAGTGCAGAGTTTTCATATTTATCACTTTTTTCTTTAAATAATATACAATCACCCCTAATTGTCCCAATTAGTAAATACTAGATATTTTTCTTATAATAAATAGGTAGCATTGAACCTCCCCAAAAGCTGTGTTTCAACAATTAAACACCTTATCAATGACCAGCCGCTTTGACGTTTTCCAGTCAGGATTCCGTGCTGAGAGACCACCCTCATAAAGGTGTTTAATGACATCCATATAAATACAGACTGTGGAAGAACCACAGTGCTGGTGCTATTGGAGCTCAGTGCAGTATTCGATACTGTTGATCACTCCATTCTGTTAGAATGCATGGAAAACTGGGTCGGCCTTTCTTGTACAGCACTCAACTTAAAGAACAGGGACTTTTCTGTGTCAGTAGGTAATTCAATATTACCTACCGAAGTTTGTCTCCTATTCAATATCTACATGATCCCTCTACCTCAGATCATAAAAAACTACAACATCAGTTACCATAACTATGCAGACGACACAGCTCTACATCACCATGTCACCAGTTCAAGCACTGAGTAAATGCTTGGAAGAAATCAATGCAAATGTGCCAACATTTTCTTTAATTGAATAAAAACAAAACTGAAGTAATAATCTTTGGACCAATATGTCAGGATTTTTCGGATGAACCCGGAATTCAGCCGCACACAAATCTTAGTCTTTCAGAGTTTTATTAAAGTGAGGATGAGTTGTGGACAGAGAACAAACCAGAGTCTTGAAAGAGCAGGAGCCAGAGGATAAAGATGACTGAGCTGGAAGACTGCAGGTGCTGGAGGGCGTCAAGACGGGACCTGAGCAGAACTTGGAGCACTAGAGTAGCAGGAGAATCAGCAGCACAGCAGAGAGCTTACGGGGAGCGTAGGAGCGCTGGGGTAGCGGGAGAATCAGCAGCACATCCAAGAGCTTACTTGGAGCGTGCAGGGGCTGCAATAGATGCAGCATTGCAAGAGAGAGAGACTTCTTAGAACACAGGGGCTGTAGACGTGAGAAAATCTCTGACAGCCGATGAGGTCTGAGGCGCAGGGGCTGCAATAGATCCAGCAGCAGAACAGTGTGATCACTTGGAGCGTAGGAGCGCTTGAAGTTGCAGGGAGCCGGCACAGAGTTCCTTGGACGCGGGGGCTGCAGTAGATCCAGCAGCGTAGCAGAGAGGGTTCTTGGAGGTGCAGGGGCGGTAGACGTGGGAAACTCAGGCAGACAGACGTGGGAAAATCTCTGTCGGGCTGACGAGGAAAAACACAAGGCAGGACGAGGTTTGGGTGAAAAATGAAGATGAGCCAGCGTGGAAGTACAGACTGAGGGAGGCTTTTATAGAGCGGCTCGCCGGTGGAAAGAGTCCAGGCTGATTAGGAGCTGACAGGTGGCACTAACAAGGAGGTAGAGTGAGAACTGGGCTGCCTGAGAGGTGAAAATGCTGAGAATTCATGGGAAAACAGGCAGGCCAAAACTGCATCATGACACAATAGAGGACAGTTTAAAAGTAAGCACACAGCTTCAGTTGCTTCAGCTAGAGACCACTGTTCAGGCCTGAAAACTGAGAGTAGTGATGGACTCAGACCTGAACCTCCAAAAGCATCTAAAGATGATTACAAGGTTGGCTTTCTATCACCTGAAAGCATTTCCAGGGTTAAATGACTAATGTCTCAAAAGGATCTGGAAAAACTAATCCATGCGTTTATTTTTAGTCAAATTGATTACTGCAACGGTGTTTTCACAGGTCTGCCTAAAAAGTGGATCAGAGAGCTGCAGCTGATCCAGAACGCTGCAGCCCATGTCCTCAGACTAAGAAAGTAGAGGACATCACCCCAGTTCTAAAGTCCTTACACTGGCTCCCTGTATCTCAGAGAATAGACTTTAAAATACTTCTGTTAGTCTATAAATCCCTGAATGGTTTAGCAGCTAAATACATCACAGACTTGTTATCAGTGTATCAACCCTCCAGACCACTTAGGTCGTCTGGTTCCAGCCTACTCTGCATACCTGGAACCAGAACCAAACACGGAGAAGCAGCATTTAGTTCCTATGCTTCACTTATCTGGAACAAACTTCCAGAAAACTGTAAAAATGCTAAAAGGCTGAATTCTTTTAAATCGAGATTAAAAACACATTTGTTTAGGATTGCCTTTGACTGTTCTAGTTAAACTGTTTTACTGAAAGATAATTAGTTCAACTTTGTAGTCCAACTGTTTTTAATATAAACTTTTAGTTTCTATTCTCCCATGTCTTTTTTGTTTCTACACTTTATTCCAACTTGCTTTTATTCTGTTTTATTTTCCTATATTTGAATCATGTAAGGCACTTTGCATTGTCTTTGTGCTGAAATGTGCTATATAAATAAATTTGCCTTGCCTTGCCTAGCATCAATGTGCAACCATTTCTGTAAAGTTTAAACCCTTAGGATCTGGGAGTAAACCACTGTATTGACTTATGTTGAATGAACGGTTGTCTGTGTGTATGTGTGTGTGTGTGTGTGTGTGTGTGTGTGTGTGTGTGTGTGTGTGTGTGTGTGTGTGTTAGCAGTCGGGGGCGTGTGAGTGGGTGAGTGTGTGGGGTGCAAGTGTGAGAAAGAGGCAGATCCACGTGCAGATATGTGATGAAACACAATTGATGCGTGAGGCCTATGTCCTCAAATACAAAGTGGTATTATAGTACTTTTGTGTCTACAACAGTTTAAGATTGGTAAAGGAATGAGGCAGGATCAAAACTGCCAGTGTGGTTGCTGTTGAACTACAAACATCACAGAGAGGTCGAAACCTGGTAGAGCTACAACTAGGTACAGAAATTGGGTGAGTAACATTTGCCTGAATTTGAAACTGTTAAATTATACGGTGTGGGAACATCGATAGCTTGAAAGAAAGTCAAATTAATGTATGTATAGGAATAAGATGAGAATAGTTATATTATTTCTAAATATAGCAAAATTTTATTAGAGAGAACAAAATGACTGAGTAGGAATTTGAAAGGGAAAAAGGAGGTAGCCTCAAAAATGTCCTCTAAGCGAGCATGAGTTACTCATAAGACAATCGGGGAATGTTTATGTGGTGCAGAATTTAAACCTATAGTCGGAATATTTCTAAATATAATGAAATTTAATAATAGGGAACAAAAATGACTAAAGAGTAAGATCCTAAATGCATGTGTAAGTACACAAATTCAGGAGGTGGCATAGTCATTGTAGGAGCCTAAATGCAGTTTATTTTACTTGGAATATATTTTTTGTTTAAAGATTCAAAGGGATTTAAAAGGATTGAAAATTTATATTTACATACGTACAGTATATTGATATTGGGTGAATAGGACTTTTATTGTGAAGTTTAAAAAACCTGGTAGAGGAGGGGGGGATTTCCTGCTAGCGAGCGGAGCGGGGCAGTGAGGAAATGAGACGGAGATTGGAGCGTAATAGTTTTTTGACCTCGTCCTTCCCAGGTTATGTTGGACTTTGTTTTGTGGATAAATATTACGTTTTTGTTGTAATGTTGCGTTAAGACTTTTAGTAAACAGTTAAAAGCAAGAAGTGGACTCGTGGATTCATTTTCAAAGTATTATTTAATGTGGATTCAAGCCAAGGGATCCTGATGAGCGTCAAGCTAAAGCTTCAATAAGGACAATAAGAACCTACATTTTAGTCAAAAAACTCGCTCAACACGGTTTACTGGATACCAAAACTGGATCGGATGATAAAGACAACGAAAGAAGAACAAAAAACCAGGATTCTGAATGCACGTAAGGGCAAGCTAGCACAGCTTGCTAGCATGATTAAGCAACTTGAGGAATTAATGGCGGACGACACGAACGCCGACCTCGTTAAGAACACGCTGCGTGTCGATTTCGGTGGTTTACTGACCGAATTCACGGACACAAACTTTAGTTTGCAGCTATACATGAGTGAGGAAGAATTTTTGGAAAATCAAACTAACTATTTTGAGCCAAAACAAGCCTCAATGAATGATTTCTTCTGGAAATGTGAAAAATGGATGAAAGAAGTTATGAAGCGAACTGAGCAGGCAAAAGAAGAAGAGAATGATGCTGAGCAAACTGATAACAGATCAGTGCGCGCCAAAAGGTGTAGTTCGCGACATTCAACCGCAAGGTCATCTTCTTCCAAAATAAAAATGCTAGCTGAACTTGAGCGTGTCTCACTGAAAGCTAAGGCTGATGCTGTAATGGGAAAATTGGCCATTGAACAGGAGGAAGCAGAGCTTGAGGCAGAGCGAAAGAGAAAAGAAGCTGCCATTAAAGCCAAGAAAGAAATGCACGAAATTCAAACAAAATTAGCTGAGTCGGATGCAAAATTGCAAGTTTTACAAAAATATGAGGAGGAGCAGGATGATGTGAGCATTGGTGGATCTGAAGTGCAGGATGACAGAATGTCAGTCAAAAGTGCTCCTCAACTGCCACGACCCACCACGCCGGTGCAAAATTATTCCAGACTCGATGCATTCTACCGAAGCTTGCCCGTTAGACCCAAAGAAAATCTGATAGATGCAAAAGAGAAAGGAAATGACAGATTTGTTCTGGATAGTTTGTGCCAATCCATATCCCAACAGGCTAATGTGACCGAATACTTAGTGAAGAATCACAAAGCATCTTTACTCCCTGATCTCACGATTAAAACATTCAAAGGAGACCCATTGGAGTATAAATCATTTATTAGATCTATAGAACATGGCATTGAAAGCCGCACTGATGACGAACGTGACCGCTTGCAGTTTTTGTTGCAGTACACGAGTGGACAGCCACATGAGTTGGTGAAGAGCTGCATTCACATGCCACCGTCAACAGGTTATGCCAAAGCAAAGCAAATGTTGCAAGACTACTTCGGTGATGACTACAAGATTGCAGAGGCATACTTAAAGGAAGCCATGGACTGGCAGGCAATCAAACCAGAAGATGGGGCTGCACTACAGTCATTCGCATTGTTCCTGACTGGCTGCTCCAACACAATGGCGGATATTAGCTACATGGAAGACTTGGACAATGCAGCAAGCATCAAGGCTTTAGCTAGCAAGCTACCCTACAAGCTGAAGGAATCCTGGAGAAAATACGCCTGCGACTTGCAAGAGAAAACAAAGAAAAGAGTTAAATTCAAGGATTTTGTTGAATTTGTGAACAAACAAGTCAAGTACTTAATACACCCTCTCTATGGGAACATAAAAGACAACACCACCACCAACACAAAGGATCCCGTTCGTCAGAAACCAAAAGTACAAGACAAGAACATGGCTAAATCCAAGAAGGTTTTCACAACATATGTTGCTTCGTCAGCAGAAAACAAAGACAAGAAAGAAAACGAAAGCTCAACATTTAATAAAACAAAGCCAGTGGATGCCAATGGTAAACCATGTTTTTACTGCAGTGGAGAACATCACAGTTTCTCAGTCTGCAAAGGATTCAGTAAGAAACCTCACAAGGAAAAGATTGAGTTTTTGAAAAGTAAAGGGCTGTGCTTCGCATGCTTGAAACATGGTCATATGAGCAGCAGCTGCTCAGAGAAGGCACAATGTCAAGAATGTGCTCGTCCACATCCTACTCTGCTACACATCACGCTTAAAGAGTCAAAGAATGAAACAAAGAAAGACAAAGAAGGTACAGATGAGCAAGCTGTGGCAAACGCTCATAATCAAGCATCTGAAATATGTAGTGTTACTGGGGCCGGTAAAGAAGATTGCTTCCTGTCCATAGTTCCGGTACAAGTCAAGGCACAAAAAGGAACCAAGATAGTGACCACGTACGCATTTCTAGACCCAGGCAGCTCTGCTACCTTTGCTACTGAGTCATTAATAAATGAACTGAACCTGAATGGACGCCGCACAAGCATCTCCTTGCGAACCATGGGAAATGAGGCCGTGGTGAACACGCGTATAGTGACAGGACTGGAAATCAGTAACTTGGAAGGTGACCAGTTTATTGAAGTTTCAGAGGTGTTTTCCCAGAAGGCCATTCCCGTGACGAAGGATAATATCCCACGCCAAGAGGATGTCGGCAGATGGCCTCACCTAAAGGAGGTGAAGCTTCCTGCTGTTGAAGCAGAAGTAGGATTACTAATCGGAGCTAACATCCCCAAGGCCCTGGAACCGCTTCAGGTGGTGAACAGCATTGATGAAGGCCCTTATGCTGTGAGGACAGTGTTAGGCTGGACAGTCAATGGTCCTCTGAAAGGAGGCAACGATGGACTTAGAATTAGGTCAGCAGTTACAGCTAACCGAATCTCAGTAGCCAGGCTGGAAGAGCTCTGGCATCAACAGTTTAAGCTGGACTTTCCTGATGCAGGGCTTAGTGAAGACATTGAAATGTCAAAAGAAGATCATCAGTTTATGAACATGGTGTCTCAGTCGGCACAATTGAAAGATGGTCACTACAGTATTTGCCTTCCACTGAGAAACAAATCGCTGTGCATGCCAAACAACAGGTCAGTGGCAGAACAACGTGCACTGAACTTAAGAAAAAGATTCACAAAGGACGCAGACTACCGTGCAGAGTATGTTGCATTTATGGAAGACATTGTCAAGAAAGGCTACGCAGTTCAAATCGGCAGAGCTGAGTGCGCAGCGACTGAAGGAAGGACATGGTATCTGCCCCATCACGGAGTCAGACACCCAGTCAAGCGCAAGCTACGTGTTGTCTTCGATTGCGCAGCAAGCTTTGGAGGAACGTCGCTGAATCAACATCTTCTACAGGGACCAGACCTGACAAGTTCGCTAGTTGGGGTCCTCACGCGGTTCAGGCAAGAGAGCATTGCTGTAATGGCGGACGTGGAAGCCATGTTTTACCAAGTGGCAGTGCAAGAAGAAGATACAAATCTACTTAGATTTCTTTGGTGGCCGGAGGGAAATCATCAGAAAGAGCTTGCTGAATTCAAGATGAAGGTACATATCTTCGGTGCGACCTCGTCTCCAAGTGTTGCTACCTACGCTATGCAGAAGTGTGCAGCTGATTTTGAGGATGAGTTCGGGCAGGAAGCCGCCATCACAGTGAAGAAAAATTTCTATGTGGACGACTGCCTCAAATCAGTAGCTGACGAGGACACAGCAGTCGCTTTGTGCTCCAACCTACGAGGCATGCTGGCAAGAGGTGGTTTTCGGCTAACCAAATGGGCAAGCAATAGCAGGAAGTTGCTCAACTCAATTCTTGAAGGTGAACGAGCACAAGGATTTCAAGATCTCGATTTGAACATGGACAGTTTGCCAATGGAGCGAGCGCTGGGAATCCAGTGGTGTGCTGAGACAGATCAGTTCAAGATCAAGATCAACCTCAAAGAGCGTCCACACACCAGGAGAGGTTTGCTCTCCTTCCTGAGCTCCATCTTTGACCCTCTGGGGTTCATTGCTCCAGTGATACTGCCCGCCAAAAGGATTCTGCAAGATCTATGTCGTCAAAGGTACAGCTGGGATGAAAGCCTTCCAGTTGAAGTGATCAAGGAATGGACAAAGTGGACATCAGACTTGCAACAGTTAGAGGTGTTTGGCGTTGACAGATGCATAAAGTCGGAGGCGTTTGGTACACCAGTCTTCGCTCAGCTACACCACTTTGCTGACGCAAGTGAAGACGCTTATGGGACAACAAGTTACCTTGTTCTGCGTTCCTCAGCTGGAGAGACCCAATCCTCTCTGATGATGGCAAAGGCACGGGTAGCGCCCTTGAAATACCCGACCATACCAAGGATGGAGTTAACTGCGGCCTCAGTCGCAGTCAAGATGGACAGGCTGCTGAAGAAAGAGCTTGAATTGGAACTCCACGACTCTGTATATTGGACGGATAGCACAGTTGTGCTCAAGTACTTGAACAGTGAAAGCTCCAGATTCAAAACTTTCGTGGCAAATAGGGTGTCAACCATTCTACAGAACTCTCAAGCTTCTCAGTGGAGATATGTCAATACCAGACTGAATCCGGCGGATCATGTATCTCGAGGCCTGACGGTGGAAGCATTCTTGAAATGTGAAAGCTGGCTTTCTGGACCTGAATTCCTGTGCAGCGAGGAAGACCAGTGGCCAAAGAATCCAGATCATGGAATGATCAGCGTGGATGACCCAGAGGTCAAAAGGGTACAATCTCATGCTACGCAAGTACAAAACCTCAAAGACCCGCTGGATCAGCTGATGTTGTACTACTCATCCTGGGTGAATCTGAAGCGCGCTGTAGCCTGGTACCTGAAATTGAAAGATTTGCTGAAAGAACTGAATGCAAACAAAAACAGGGAACCAAGTTTGTCAAGCAAGGAAAGAATGGACAGATTCAAGAAAGATTACAAAACAAAACTTATAAAACTTATATGTGAAGACTTGACAAAAGCAGAGACAGAAATTATGAAATACGCACAAAGAAAAGGATTCCAAGAAGATTTGGAAATGCTAAAAGAACAACAAAGAGTGAAGAAAAGCAGTACGCTTCGTAAACTGAATCCAGTTCTATTAGAAGGACTCATAAGAGTAGGAGGTAGGCTGAGCCGTGCTGCGCTGCCAGACGACTGCAAGAAGCAAGTCATCTTGCCAAAGGACTCACATGTCACAAGGCTCATTCTTAGACACATTCACGATGTAACAGCTCATGCAGGAAGGAATCACATGCTGTCTAAGTTGCAGCAACGATTCTGGATCCCTGGTGCAAATGGAGCCATCAGGAGACTGTTGTCCAAGTGCGTAGACTGCAAGAAGCTGCATCGAACAGCTGGCAAGCAACTCATGGCAGATCTACCTACCTGCAGAGTCTTACCTGATGAGCCTCCATTCACGCGAGTTGGCGTCGACTACTTCGGCCCATTCATGGCTAAAAGAGGAAGAGGACATGTAAAAAGATACGGTGTCATCTTTACTTGTCTCGCAGTTCGCGCAGTGCACTTGGAAGTTGCATCTTCGCTTGACACCGATGCATGCCTGAATGCAATTAGAAGATTCCTTGCGAGAAGAGGACAAGTCAAAGAGATGTACTCGGACAACGGGACGAACTTCAGAGCTGCCGAAAGCGAGATGAGGAAAATGATTTGTGAATGGAACACCAGCAAGATCGAAAAGCACCTACAACAGAAAGGTGTGCAGTGGCACTTCAACCCTCCGACAGGTTCCCACCACGGAGGAACCTGGGAGCGGCTTATCCGCTCTGTGAGAAAGATTCTGAACACCACAGTGAAAGAGCAGATGATGGATGAGGAAAGCCTCCACACCCTGTTGTGCGAAGCGGAGGCCATTATGAACAGTAGGCCCATAACCAAGGCGTCTTCTGACATCAATGATTTAGAGGCCTTAACCCCTAATCACCTTCTGTTACTGAAAGTCAAGCCTGAGCTGCCTCCAGGAGTGTTTAGCAAAGACGATCAGTACACAAACCGAAGATGGAGACAGGTTCAGTACCTCGCAGACATATTCTGGAAGCGCTGGTGCAGGGAGTACCTCATGCAACTACAAGAGCGCCAGCGATGGTCAACATCAGAGAGAAACTTCAGCGTCGGCGACGTGGTGCTGGTAATCGACGACACATCACCCAGAAACTCCTGGCCGCTTGGAAGGATCACAGAGACTCTTCCAGACCAGAGAGGTTTCGTTCGGCAGGTGAAGGTCAAGACCCGGACCAACGAGCTGCTGCGACCAGTAACCAAGTTGGTTCTGCTGCAAGAGTCAGAGGCTGACTGATGGACTTTCATATATCCTTTTTTGGTTATTGCTGAATGAGTGATATAGTTATGTACTTTAGTTTAGTTGTTATTTAGTTACGACTTAAGAATTAAAGGTAAAGTAACAAGAATAATTGTAGTATTAGGCTCCTTGTGATTTAAGATTTGAGTAATTGTTTCAGGGCATTGATAACAATTAGGAGCCGGGAATGTAGGAGCCTAAATGCAGTTTATTTTACTTGGAATATATTTTTTGTTTAAAGATTCAAAGGGATTTAAAAGGATTGAAAATTTATATTTACATACGTACAGTATATTGATATTGGGTGAATAGGACTTTTATTGTGAAGTTTAAAAAACCTGGTAGAGGAGGGGGGGATTTCCTGCTAGCGAGCGGAGCGGGGCAGTGAGGAAATGAGACGGAGATTGGAACGTAATAGTTTTTTGACCTCGTCCTTCCCAGGTTATGTTGGACTTTGAAATACTTTGTTTTGTGGATAAATATTACATTTTTGTTGTAATGTTGCGTTAAGACTTTTAGTAAACAGTTAAAAGCAAGAAGTGGACTCGTGGATTCATTTTCAAAGTATTATTTAATGTGGATTCAAGCCAAGGGATCCTGATGAGCGTCAAGCTAAAGCTTCAATAAGGACAATAAGAACCTACAGTCATGATGTAATTGATAGATGTTTAAAGGCTGCATTGTGCTAAATATAAGGAAGCCATTGTCTCAACATGCCTTCTAGCATCTGGTCATCATTAAGACGATCATAGGTCACAAGTCATAAATACCATGTCACAGGTCTTAGGTTATATTTCATAAATCTTAGGTAATATGTTGCAAGGTATAAATCAGAGGTAATAGGTCACACTTTCAAATGTCCAATGTCATAGGTCATAAATCATGGGTCATCAATCATGTGATTAGACCGTAGAGGAATCATATAGCTCTCTAGGGTGAAAACCTAGGCAAAGCAGACTGTCAAGCAGATGCTACATGTATAATAAAATGGCATTCTTTACCAAAGAAAAGGCATAGTTTAGGCTGAAAGTCATGGAGCTTTGTCATTCTGTCCCATGGGCAGGTCATCTTGCAGAATAGGAAACAAATTTGTGAGGCCTGGTAAGTACACGCAGCTGAAACAGTTTTGTGCTACATGTGAGATTTGCCAACTGGCATCAATAAGGGGGGTACCACGAGTCCAACTTCAGCCATAGCCATTCATTACTACTCCATTTGACAGAATCGGAATGGATATCATAGGGCCCCTTGAGAGAAGCTTATCTGGCCACAGATGTATCTTGGTTATGTGTGATTACGCCACCCGTTAGCCTGAATTTTTGTCCATAGATCCATCATTGACAGACCTGTAGCTAACTGTCTGATCCACTTGTTTTCAAGAGTGGGCATACCCAGAGAAGTCCTGACTTGCTGCGGTACAAACCTTTTATCAAAACTGCTCCAGCAGGTTTATGGGTTGCTAGGTGTTAAGGGTATTAGTTACAGCCCATATAATCCCCAGACGGATGGGGTGATGGAGAGATGCAATCAGACAATGAAAAACATTCTGCAGAAGTTTGTCTCCTGACAGGCTCTGACTGGGACCAGTGGCCGCTATATCTTCTGTAGTTGGAACACACACCACCCCAGTCTGCCAATCCAGGGGAACTGCCCCCGATGTCCACACAATGTTGCAGAGTCACGTTAACCAACACAACCCCACAACATCCAGAGTCTTAAGGTACTCAGGGCAAATCTCATCCACCCCCGGGGCCTTGCCACCGAGGAGCTTTTTAACCAGATCATCATCACCAGATCATACATCAAACTGTTTTAAGGCTCTATCACTTCTATGCAAATAAGCTTTTGAAATGGACACCGGGCTATCAGTAGCCTGTTGTTAGCATTAGCTTGTGCTAAATAACAAATCATGTTCATGTCCAAATGCTAATATACAGCTCATACAGTGGTAAAACTAGCTGATGAAGTGGGTGGAACTCCACTTGGGTAGGTAGGTGAGCTGGAGTCCCCACCAATTTTTATGTAATAATTGGAAGGTTTTTGAAACAACTTGTTTTCCAGACACCAACAAAACATTTACTTATTTTACTTAAAAAAGCTGGATGTTTTCTTTGTTTGTTTGTTTTTTCCACTAGGACAGTTTCTAGAAGACGTTGGGACCCATGTGGAAGTACAAAAACATGCAAAAATTTAATTTTGCACAATAGGTTCTGTTTAAAGAACAGACTTCTGTCATGATTTGGGGTTTTATTAATTGCTTAAGTTCTGTTTGGTCTTTATGGTGATTTTGGTTCTGGATTAGTTTAAGTTCTGTTTTGGTTTAGTGATTCTTTTATGTAATCAAAGTCTTAGGTTTAGGTTCTGTACTAGTTTTGGTTAAATGGAATAGTTTGGGTTTTAATGTGGTTTGATTTTGTACTTTGTTTTACATTATCAGTTTCTTCTGGCCTGCTCTGATCACTTCTTTCACCAGCCTTTATTCAGTTCACCTGCCAGCATTCTTTTGTCTTCCTGTCACTCCCTTCACCAGTCACCGTCCAATCAACTAAACTTTACTTCTAGCCATTTTGTCCCCCCTGATCAGCTCCACCCATTCTGGTAATTAGTTTCACTCTGTTCACCTGCTCACTCCCCTACTTATATCTGCCTCTGTCTACTGCACTCTGCCAGATCATTGTCTTTTGAGCTTTTTGGTGAGTCTTGTCCAGCATTCCCTGTTCTGTTTGTTTGCCTGTTGACCTGACCCAATTTGCCTTTTTGTTTGCACTTTTCGTGTCTGGCTGAATACTGGGTCCATCCGTCTCTGGTTCGTGACAACTTCAACTGTGTCTCAAATATGATTTCTAAAGCACAAGTCTAAAATAAGTCTGGTGTCTGTTTTTTGTGAATTAAGTGCAACATAAATGCATAGACTTGAGTCCCCATCTGTGCCATGACCAAGACTGTTCAATCTGGCACCACTGGTATGTCCCACTGGTCCTCTTTTGCTGGGACTTTAGAAAACTAGTTGTGACTTCCTGTCTGACAGGAAGCAGCACGTAAAGCTGGGAAAACATGACTCTGACTCACAGCTCACCAGCACTGGTTCCCCCCCAGGGCTGTTTTCTTTCTCCTCTGCTCTTCTCCCTGTACACCAACAGCTGCACCTTCAGTCACCAGTCTGTTAAGCTCCTGAAGTTCGGAGACGACACCACTCTCATCGGACTTATCTCTGATGGTGACGAGTCCGCCTACAGGTGGGAGGCTGACCATCTGGTGACCTGGTGCAGGGAGAACAACCTGGAGCTCAACGCTGTAAAAACAGTGGAGATGGTTGTGGACTTCAGGAAGAACTCAGCCCCAGCTACCCCCATCACCCTCTGTGACTTCACCATTGACACTGTGGAGTCTTTCCGCTTCCTGGGAACTGTCATCTCCCAGGACCTAAAGTGGGAGCTGAACATCAACTCCCTCACCAAAAAAGCCCAGCAGAGGATGTACTTCCTGCGGCAGCTGAAGAAATTCAACCTGCCAAGGACAATGATGGTGCAGTTCTACTCCTCCATCATTGAGTCCATCCTCACCTCTTCCATCACCATCTGGTACGCTGGTGCCACCGCTATGGAGAAGGGCAGACTGCAGTGTTTCATCAGGTCTGCAGAGAAGGTGATTGGCTGCAATCTTCGATCTCTCCAGGACCTGTACGCCTCCAGGACTCTGAGGCGTGCAGGGAAGATTGTGGCTGATCCCTCGCACCCCAGTCATGGAGTATTTCAGACACTTCCCTCTGGCAGGAGGCTGCGGTCCATCAGGACCAGAACCTCACGCCACAAGAACAGTTTTTTCCCATCTGCTACCGGTCTTATGAACAAGGCCAAGAGCCGCCTGTGACTCTGGACACTGTCTCTGGACACTGTCTCTCTCCCCCATTCAGGACTTACAAGCTTCTGCGTTACATTAACGCACAGTCTGCTGAATGTATATTACTTCTGTATATACATTGATTTTATTCAAATTTACTTTATTTTATTGTATTCTTATTTCTGTCTGCACCATCATCACCAAGTCAAATTCCTTGTATGTGCAAACCTACTTGGCGATTAAACTTGATTCTGATTTTGATTCTAATTCTGAGTGAGCCAGCATTCCGAAGGAACAACAGGGTGGATAGAGAGCAACAACACAGGAAGAGGGGACAAAGAGAAGAAAAAACACAGACATACAAACTTTATTGGTTAGCCTTTTTTTGGTGAGATTTCAGATGAAAGCAGGCTAATTTAGACATTTCCCCATACACAAAATATAGTATAAACTCCAACCTGAAACCCAGATGTGAGTTAAATGATCATGAATTGGTTCTTGGATAAGCGAAAGCTCTGTTTTTAAGGCCAGTAATGTTTTAATAGAGACACCAAGAGCCATTTTGCAACCCATCTCTCTTACAGAGACAGTAATGAGAAACAGTTCAGATAGAGTGATCAACTACCATATAATAAATTTAGAAAGTGGCAGAGGAGACGCAAGTGACCCATCACTGTCATCCTTGGTTGTTCTCTGCTCAGATCTTGGCTTTTGTCTCTTGTTTGTCTGGATTGTCAGCTGTGGCCGGCTAACAAGCTTCACCCTAAGCAGCCCATTATCTAGAGCATGGCAACTGGCCCATACCTGCAAGGTGTGTTATATGTGTGCCTGTGTGATTCAGAGCGCAGCAGCTGTGTCATATCTGCGAGCGTCGTCAGGACTCAATGCTCATTTGTAATGGAGCAGAAGATGAGGATTGTGGGGTGGATGAAGGACAAACCCGATATTCCTTGTTACACATGATGAAGGGCATCAGGGACATCTTTTGTTGCCACCTTAAAGGACAGAAAGGTGTCAGTGTGCCAGAGGCCATAGATGCTTACACATTTCCCACGTACTTAGTCAAACATGTACAAATAAAGACATGCTTGCATGAATTAGCGCATATGTTTAAAATCTGCAAAGCAATGCCAAGGACATTTCTCGTTATGGTACTGGTGATGCTGTTTACGAAACAACAGTAGTGAAAAATTAAGAAAAAATCCACAGAAAAGCCTTTTCATTTTTCTTTGAATGTTTTAAAGTTAAATGTTATTTTCTTTCCCATAAATGATTGTCCGACATGTAAATGTAGTTATCTTCTATTTACTGCAGTTGTCTCTATAGGCTCCATTAGTAAGTTCATGAGAGAGTAATTTGAACCGAATCCTAAGGGCATGCACATGGGTGTGACACACTCAATCAATCACTTCAATCAATCACTTTATTTATTTTGTTGAGTCTCCAAGGCATTAGCGAGAGAACACGGGCGACTGTTTTAGGAGATGGAACACAAAAGACCAGCCACAAGTTCATCCAAGACCCATCACATACTGCACACAAAAATAAAAAATAAATCATCTAGTGTGATGAAAAAGGCTAAATTGGAGTAAGTTTCGGCCCACTTGGTCTCTCACAGGGAGATTAACATCCTTATTAAACTATTGCGCAAGGACAGGCATAACTAAATGGAGTAAAAATATAGAAAGGAAGATCAAAACAGACAAAAATGATAAAACATACACAGAAATAAATGCATTTCCAAATTAAGTAATGAATAAAGTCGACAATTATAATGAATGAAAAATAAATAAATGAGGTGATTATTAAAAATAGGAATAAATAAATAAATAAGCTAATTAAAAGAGATATTTACATTAATGTCTAATTGTATCATTTAATTACTGCTTGCATTTGTCATGGTGTAGTTTTGGCCTGTCAGGAACCTTCCAGCACCTTCCTCCTCCCGCCCAGCTCCGACTCTACACCTGTCAGTTCCTAATTAGCCCGGACTCTTTCCACCTGCCAGCCTCTCCATATAAATCCTCCTCAGTCAGTTATTCCCTGCCGGTCCGTCTCCCTAGTCTGCCAACCAAGATTTTCCCACGTCCGGCTGCCAGAGTCTCCTACGCCAGCACCTGTCTGCACCTCCAAGGGTTCTCCCTGCTGTGCTGCTGATACTCCTGCTGCTCCTGCGCTTTCTCACCTGCTCTGGGGACTGCCTGTCTCTGCGGCGCAGCACCCGCAGCGCTCCAGTGTCCTCTGGTCCTCCAACTCCAGCATTCCTCATCCATCTTCTTCACCCCGGAAAAGACTCTGGTTCTCTCATCCACAATCCAAACCTCTCAATAAACTGCCTCTTCACAAGATTCTTGTGTGTGTCCGGGTTCTCCAAGACATATCCTGACAGCATTTATTTATCTGCTGTATTTTTGCGCATTTATTTTATGCTTTTTTATATATTGAGCATATATTTATTGCTTTATTTATTTTTTTGGTTATGCCAGAGTTGGTCCTCCATACTGGAGACCAGTTCAATGATCAGACGACACAAAGTCAAGGCGGAGCTTTTAAATCTAAGACCATGCTAAATAATGTTAGCATGGTCTAATGTGGCAAAACATGTGGGGCTGTTTTGCCACCCGCGTTGCTGATGTGTTACACAAACTGCATGGTATGGTGAAGAATCCAGACTACTTCAAGTGGATTTATCTTTTTAGATAAATGATTAAAGGTTGGACACAACTAGGAGTTCCAACAGGAAGATGATTCTGAATACACAATAAAATGCTGGGTCTGTGCAAGGAAATAAAGTCATTTAAATAAGCTTTACCAATTCCATCAAGCAGAGTTATGCCAAAAGGTTGTTGACAGTAACAAACATTATGTGGTTGTCGGCAGCTTAATAAGGCACATTTAATGCAAAAGAATGTAAATACTTAAGCCATAATGTAAAATACAGGCCTATCAAAACTTCAACAGTCCCTACAGGTTGTGGGCCTACAGGGCCAGATTCAGAGCTTAGCCGGTCACATAAACCAGCTTACTGCCGTGCTAAATGCTAACCAACAGCCAGCCGCTTCGGCTCCTCCTAGTTCTGCCCCTGAGCCTGTCGTGCCTCCGGTGACGTCACCACCCGACCCCCAAGCCTCCTCTCCTGCTCCGGAGAAAATCTCCCGAGACAGTGGTGACTGTGGAGGATTCTTGTTTCAATGTTCTTTAGTTTTTAATCGTTCGCCTCGGTTGTTTGACCAAGATGAAGCGAGGATCTCTTTTATTTTACGGCTGCTTACGGGCCGAGCTCTTAAGTGGGCAGAGACCCGCTTTCCCAATTGCCAACAGTTTGGCTGCACATTCAGCGAGTTTCTGTCCGAGTTTAAAATGGTTTTTGCAGCAGAAGTCGATGACGTTCAGGATTCTCGGTGACTTTTAGCTCTCCGACAGCGGGGTAGACGTGTTGCTGATTTTGCTATCGAGTTTCGCACGGTGGCCGCTGCGGCAGGCTGGGAGCAGCGCGCGTTAAAAACCGTGTTTTTGCAGGCGCTGGATGAGTCCCTTAAGGACGAATTAGCACGTCAGGAGGAACCCGCTACACTCAATGAGTTCATCTCCCTAGCTATCCGGTTAGATAACCGTCTCCGGGTCCGATCCAAGAACCGACCCGTGGGACTGCTCGGCGGAACCGACGGACCAACCTAAGCTGACGCTTTCTTCTCCTCCGCGACTTTGCTTAAGGGCTGCGATTGTCTCCACCCTTGACACTTTTTCGTTTTCCGCCCTGGTGGATTCAGGGTGCGATTTTAATTTAATTGACCAGGCTTTTGTCCAATGGGCTGGTTTTGAGACCGTTTCACTTACTTCACCTCTTCAGGTCTCGGCGTTAGATGGTGGGGTTCTACCCAGAATAACCCATAGAACCACACCTTTAGAGTTGGTTGTTTCTGGAAATCATAGAGAGCGGCTAGCCTTTTTTGTTTTCCCAGTTATACACGCGCCCTTAGTTTTGGGTTAACCCTGGCTACAGCAGCATAATCCGCATTTAAACTGGGCGGATCGACGAGTTGAGACCTGGTCGTCTAACTGTCACGCCGTTTGTCTACATCCTTGTCTAAGTGGCTGCCAGACTCCCGTGCAGCCACTTAATCAGGTGGATCCTGAATTGCTTAAGTTGGTACCCGAATGTTATCATGACCTTAGGCAGGTTTTCTGCAAGACCCAAGCCTGCTCTTTGCCGCCGCATCGGCCATACGACTGCGCTATTGATCTCCTGCCAGGCGCTCCGCTGCCGGCCAGTCGCCTTTATAATATCTCTCAGGCCGAACGTCAGGCCCTGGAGAAATATATTAAAGAATCACTAGCAGCCGGGCTGATCAGATCCTCATCCTCCCCACTAGGAGCAGGTTTTTTCTTTGTCTCTAAGAAAGATGGTTCCCTGCATCCCTGTATCGACTATCGGGGTTTAAATGCTATAACGGTGAAAAACAAGTATCCCCTCCCACTCCTTTCTTCGGCACTAGAACCAGTTCAGTCAGCCACCATTTTTACTAAGTTAGACTTACGTGATGCTTACCACTTGGTGCGGGTCCGACGGGGAGATGAGTGGAAGACAACTTTCAAGACTGCCCTGGGTCATTTTGAGTACCAAGTGATGCCATTCGGCCTGTGTAACGCCACAGCGGTCTTCCAGGCTCTAGTCAACGATGTCCTCCGAGACTTTCTGAATGTCTTTGTTTTTGTATACCTCGACGATATCCTCATTTACTCCAGCAACCCTACAGAACATCAACGTCATGTGTGGCTGGTCCTGCAACGTTTGCTCAAAAACAAATTATTCATCAAGGCAGAAAAGTGTGAGTTCCACAGACCCTCTGTGTCCTTCCTCGGCCTCATCTTGGAGGGGGGACGGGTTCGATCTGATCCAGAAAAGATCAAGGCGGTCCTTGACTGGCCGGTACCCGAGACCCGAAAGGAGCTACATCGTTTTTTTAGGGTTCGCTAACTTCTATCGACGATTCATCCGGGGGTACAGTCAGACTGCCGCCCCCCTCCACGCCCTCACGTCCGTCAAGATGCCTTTCACCTGGAACCCGCAAGCTGACTTAGCGTTCTCTGACCTTGAGAGGAGGTTCTCCCAAGCACCTATCCTAATCCATCCTGACCCAAAGAAACAGTTTGTGGTCGAGATCGACGCCTCGGACACAGGGGTGGGTGCGGTTCTCTCCCAGAGCTCCAACCAGGACCAGAAACTACACCCATGTGCCTTTTTCTCTCTGAGTCTGTCCTCGGCTGAAAGAAACTATGATGTTGGAGACATCAAGCTCGCCTTGGAGGAGTGGCGTCATTGGCTTGAGGGGTCCGAGCAGCCCGTCCTCATTTGGCTCGACCATAAGAACCTGGCCTACATCCAGACAGCGAAGAGGTTAAACCCAAGACAAGCCCGCTGGTCCCTCTTCTTCTCCCAATTTAATTTATCCATCTCCTACCGCCCCAGTTCAAAGAACCAGAAACCTGATGCCCTGTCCCGACTCTACTCACCCCCGACTCTGAGAAAGAACCAGCAACAATTCTCCCTCCGTCGTGTGTTTTTGAAACCGTCCAGTGGGAGATCCAGGACATTATTTCCCAGGCCCAGCTCACTGATCCTGACCCCGGAACTGGACCCCCCAACCGAATCTATGTGCCCAGCTCCGCCCGTTCCCGTGTATTACACTGGGCACATTCTGAAAAGTTCTCTGCACACCCTGGCATCCATCGTACCCGCACATTTTTGTCCCGTCGGTTCTGGTGGCCCTCCATGTCCCAAGACGTCAAAGACTTCGTTCTCTCGTGTCCCTTGTGCGCTCAACATAAGCCACCTGCAGGCCACCTGCAGGCCTCCTTCAGCCCTTGCCAGTCCCAGAACGCCCCTGGTCCCACATCGCCCTGGACTTCGTTGCAGGACTCCCCTCTTCTCAAGGCATGACAGTCATCCTCACAGTTATCGACCGTTTTTCTAAAACCTGCCACCTCATTCCCCTCAGAAAGCTTCCCTCAGCCCTCCAAACGGCCCAGCTCCTGGTCAAACATGTGTACCGCCTGCACGGAATCCCACAGGGAATTCTGTCTGACCGTGGCCCACAGTTTATATCGCGGGTGTGGAAGGAGTTTGCTGTGGCCCTGGGGGCCCGGTATACTCTAACCTCTGGTTACCACCCGCAGACCAACGGTCAGACAGAACGTTTGAACCAGGAGCTGGAGACCGCCCTCCGTTGTCTCACCTCACAGAACCCCTCAGATTGGAACAAGTTCCTCCCCTGGATAGAATACGCACACAACAGTCACGTCTCCACCGCAACTGGGATGTCCCCCTTCGAGATTTCCCTGGGTTATCAGCCACCACTACTCCCCGAGGACAATAGACGGATCGCCGTCCCCTCAGTTAAGGATCACATCAACCGCTGCAGACACTACTGGACCCAGACCATTCAAGCCCTCAAAAACATCGCTGAAATAAACCGCCGATTTGCTGACCGTAGGCGAGTCCCTGCCCCAGTTACCAACCCGGTCAGCAAGTCTGGCTTTCCTTTTTTTTTTTTTTTTTCCCAGTGTCCTGTCTAGCAATGTGGCAATAAAAATTGATATCTTAATGCCAAATAGAGCTCGACAGATTTTACTTTCACAAGTGGAGCAAACAGCTTTCGCCATAATGCTCCGCTTGTTTTGTGCGTGTAAATAGCTTTATTGTGATTCCTGCAGGGAGAATTTCAAATTATATGGACACTACAATGGGAAAGTAGGAGAGTAAAAGAAAAACAAGAAGAGAAAAAAAAGGAAAGAAGAGGTGAAAGAAAGAAGAGATAAAAGGAAGAGAATGATAAAACGTCCTCTGTCTGCTCCATCACATGGAAAGAGACACAAAAAGAACAGCACAACCAACAGACATAAAGCAACAGATACAATCGTGTAACACCTTGATACCATTGCTAAATCATATGTATTATTATTTAAGCTGACATGTGTAATGTGATACCTAAAAAAAAGGTAAAAGAAAGTAAATAAATTATAGCCTTTCTGTATATAAGTGAACATTTAATACCTGGGACCCAGCACCTGTGGGAGATTGTGAGAGTGCACTAGTTTAGGTGAAAATTATCCAGAAGGAAATGGCTTGATAGTGATTGTGGAGAACCGAAGACCCACCTTCCCCGAGCACAGAAGCAGGGGTCAGGGGACCCATAACCCCGGACTCCCAAAGGGGCCCCCAAAGCAGTGCGCCCGAGAGGGGCCTTCCCCCCGAGGAAAGAGGAGAGACGACCCCGAGGAAATCCCCCAGCCACCGCAATGCTGACGCCCCCAAGAGCCGCGGGGACGAGCCTGTGGGCTCCGCCGGCAGCCGGCCGCGCTGAAGTGGTCCTGGCCATGGGCCCTGGGGGCCAGAGGCCCTAGGGGCGCCCCGCCCCCGCGGCAGGGGCCCCGGCCGCCCCCCGGGGGCCAGGCCCCGCGAAGCCACCGCCGGGAATGGGCCGGCGCCCACCCGGGAACCCGCCCCAAACCCGAGGACCGTCAATGCGCCAGAGGGTCAAGGCGCCCGCCAACGCAGCGGAGGAGGGCAGGACGTGGGGGGATGGGCTCCGCACCTATCGGAGACTTGAGATGTTCTTGGGAGAGGGAGCGGACCGAACCCAAACCTGGAAGAAAAAAAAAAAAAAAAAAACTCATTCACACCATCCCTCCCTTGTGCCCCACTCGCCACACACAGACACAAAAAAAATAAATAAATAAATGAAAATAAATAAATAAAATAAAATAAAAAATAAATTAAAAAAAAGGACGCTGTACACACATTCCCACATAGCATTCACGCCCAAAAATCCCAAGTGGGGGAGGGTCACCACAATTCAACAATACGACTGCCTGTGCCCAACCCCCGGCCCCGCCCCCGGACCAGGCGCCCCCCGGACCAGGCCCCCCAAAGAGGGGGGGCCGACACGACCCGTACGGGCCATCCGACCAGAGCCCCCCTCACCCACTGGGGAGAGCAGAGGTGTCAGCCCCAGATCCGGTAAGCCGCTGGCTAGCCGCAACAGCCCCCCGCCAAGACCCCGTACCCAGTGGCCCGCACCTCCTCCAGGCCCCAGACTCCGTGCCGCGATCGGAGATCGGGGGTGTGCAAAAGACCCCCAATCCTCCCTACGCCCGCTCAGATGTTGTGTTGTTGCATGTTGATCTCAGGTGTGTTTAAAACTGGGAGCACCGAAGGGGGTGCACGGCACAGCCCACCCCCCCTCCGGAAGGGAGCTGGTGCCAGCGCCCCCCCTCCAAGCAACTACCCAGAACCCTCAATGTCTAAATGCGAGAGGGGGTGAAGGGAGCCGCCCGGGGCGAGGCTCACACAACATAAGCCCCCCCCCCAGACGTCTTCCCCCCACCCCCCCATATCGTGGCCTACATGAATGTGCGTTGTGAAAATGTTTGGAGTGAAAGTGTCTAAAATGCATGATAAAATTGGGGAGAGGGACGTCACCAAAAGGTGGCAACCTCCAGTAACGCCCTCTCCCCAAGGACCTACATGTGTGGCGGCGTGATGGAGCAGGCAGAGGGAGGAGTCCGGGGATGGGGAGCAAAGGACTGGGGAGCCAACCCAGGGAGCCAGCTCCCCTACTGACTCCAATAGGCACCCCCGCTCCCCGAAAGCTCCACCCGGAGAAAGGGGCCCCTCCAGCGGCACCACCATAGCCCGGGGGCCGGGGAGAGGCCGCAGGGCCCGCCAGCCAACCACCCACCAGGACCAACACCTCTACCTCCCCCAGCCCACCCCCCATGCCTACTGTATTTAACCCCCCCCCCATAAAAAAAAATGTTAATAATAATAATAATAATAATAATAATAATAATAAACAAGTCTGGCTTTCCACCCGTGACCTCCATTCACGAGAAGCCTCTCGCAAACTGTCCCCACATTTCACCGGTCCCTATGAGATAACCTCCATAGTCAGCCCCACAACTGTCCGTCTCCGCCTTCCGTCTCACTCCCGAGTCCACCCCACGTTTCACGTCTCACAGATTAAGCCTGTCAACTCCAGCCCCTTGTGCCCTCCGGCCGAACCCCTCCACCCTCCCAGGACCATCATGGACGCCAGATCCAACGGATCGTGGCCTCCCGTCGGTGAGGTAAGGGGTTCCAGTATCTCGTCGACTGGGTTGGCTGCAGTCCCGAGGATCGGTCCTGGATCCCTGGCTCCTCCATCCCGGATCGATCCCTCATTGACTCCTTCCTCTCCTCCCGTCCCTCCACATCCTCCTCTTGGTCGCCAGGTGGCGACCATTGAGGGGGGGGTGGTGTCAGGACTCAGCTGGCAGGGCAGTACAGCCTGCTGCCGTCTCAGCTTTCTCCACAGGTGTTCGCAGTTGGCTGGTGGGCGGAGTAGGCGCACCTGCAGCTCGTCAGGAGCACCGGAGCTGCACTATAAGAACTGCACTCGAACAGCGGGTGGATGCCAGAGTGTTACCATTGTGGTATGCCTACTAGCCTCGACCTCTCACCAAAGAACTTAGCTCCCACGCTAATAATCACTCTCTGTGTCTCCCAGGTACCTCCTTGTGTTCCTTTGTCCTCCCTCGAGCTCTGCTGTCCTCCTCGAGACTCCTCCTGTGATTCACCGGTTCCTCTCGAGTCGATCCCTGCTCCCCGGAGGTAAGGCACTCTCCGACGTTTCCCTGGTTCTACCCGCTGTTCTGGATCCCTGGATTCCCCGGTGCTGCTCGGACCCCCTCGCTCCGATCTCCAGCTGCCCGGACACCTGTGACCAACATCCAGCTGAGTCCACACTGCCATCCTCCCCGATCAGGTTACTGCGCCTCGTGGTAAGCTTACGTCCCTTAGTTACTTCACTTAGATTTCCCCTCCGTGAACTAATCATCTCCCTTACCTCCAGATCGATCCGGTTCCCTGTTCCTGAGTTCTCGTCCAAGCCATCTCCAGCCCCGCAGATTAGCTCTGCTGCCTTGCATACTCCTCAGTCAAAATAAACTCTTTAAAATGTACCTGTTGTCACCGAGTGTGTTCTGCATGTGGGCCCGACATCTTAAGGCAAACATGACAATATGCATACAATACTGAAATTCACTTAGTTGTTTGTTCTACCATCATTCAAAATGAAAAAGAATAGTTAAAACCAATCAATCAAAAGCCCAAAAGGGATATAACATTTACACCAGTGGTAAGTGGATGGAAACTTTTGATAAGAATTATAAGAAAATATTTGTCTACCGGCCCTGCGATTGACTGGCGACCTTTCCAGGGAGTACACCGACTCGCACCCATTGATAGCTGGAGATAGGCACCAGCACTCCTCATGACCCAATGAGGGATAAGCATGTAAGAAAATGGATGGATGGATGGATGGATTTGTCTACCGTGTATGAAGTCAAGAAAAAGAGCCAATGTATGTAAAAATTGGATACAAATAAAAAAGCTGTGATCACAAGTTGACACCTGCAATAGACTGGCAGCCTGTCCAGGGTGTACCCTGAGTCTCGCCCATCGACAGATGGAGATAAGCACTAGCACCCCTCGCGACCCAACAAGGGATAAACGTATTAGAAAATGGATGGTGACCTGGATGACTGAGAATCTTCACCAGCAAAATGGATAGATGGATGGATGGATGGATGAACAAATCCTCTGACACTGTTTATTCGGCAGCACATTAAGATGAGCACTTTGCAAAAAAAATTGCAGTGGTATTTCATTAGACCTCAATTCAAAGCCCCTTATTGTCCATCCTGAAATACTTCAATATATTATTACCCTATTACAGTTTTTCCCCTCAGGTACCTGAGGTTTCAGGAGGCTAATTGTTTTCTTCTGCTTAATAAAAAACTACTAATTTATAATTGAGGAAATATTCAGCTTCAAGGAGCAGGCATTAATAACTTGATTAGCCGATGGTTGTAATTGACAAGCTGTATTTAGAGGTAATAAACAACTCAAGTGGCTTAATTTAGGATGTTTTTTTCCAAAGTGTTTTGTTTTGCGATGTTTCTTACACTTGTTTTAATTAGTCAAAAGCTCACTATGCTCTCTGGTTAATAATAAGTTGTTTCTTTGAGAAATGGATTTCCAAATATTTCAGTATTTTTGTATGTTATATTTCAAGAAGCAATATGCAATAATTCATCATTTTAAATAGAGCTAAAAAATTGTGATGTGAAGAACTAAAGGTATCTTTTTAGAATACGATATGACGTCACACACCATCTCTCTGTGTTGTCCTCTAGTCTCTTGTTTACAAGCCGGGCCGGCCGCGTGTGTGTGCATGTCCATGTGAATAGCAGCCACTCAGGACTTAGCCCCTCTCTGCCCGTAAAATGCCACCGATGTGTTCAGTTGAACACAATCAGGACCCATTATTACCACAGAAAAAATATATATATTTCACAAAGAAGTTGTCAATGTAATGGACCCTTTTCACATTACGTCACTCAACTTTCGTTTTGAAGCAGAGCAGGGTATCTCTACATCCGGCTACAAGCTTGTACATAGAAAATTCGGGAGGTCAAGACGTGTTTCACTGATAATCAGCGCAATTTCATAAGGTAAGACTGAGACCACAATATTAAACGTGTCGCATTGACTATCTTTTTTTTTCTTAGTATTGGTAGCAATCATTGATGTTATATAGATGCTTTGATTGGGACAGTAACATGAAGATCAAAGCTAACATGCAGCAGCTTGTTAGCTTACTTTACCTATCCTATCATTAATCTGATGTAGATGTTATAAAATTATTACTGTAGCTTTCTTATTATAGCAATAAATATTGTTTTTCACTGAGTGAAAAAAGAGACATTTATCTGCTACATTGTTCCCCTTACTTTAATATGGTGATGCGTTATATATAATGGGGTACCGCGCGCGAGCTATTTTTAGAAACACAACGTCACGATGACGTCACATAACGTGGTACGCAGTGGGGCAAACTCCGGAAAGCCGCCGTTGTTTCACTGTGAAAGAGACGTGCGTTAGCCTAGGTTTTACTCGGTAAACGACTGCTTTTTCCAAATCTAAGACCATGGTTTTTAAACATTGTTGCTATGGAACGTGCAACAGCGACTCTTGTTACGCTGATCGGCCACATATGAAGGATGTTTTCTTCAAGACTGCCAAGGAGAAATGTGTACGCTTGGAACACCGGGGCGGTCGGCCTACACAACAGTTCAACCCGGAAAACGTTACCAAATTCAAGTACATATGTAGCAAGCATTTTGTCGGAGGAAAGGGCACAACCGAAGAACATCCTGACCCAATTCCAGCGACATCAAGTCAAGGTAAGAGTATTTTGGTGGCCGACATGTTAATAAAGTAGCGCCTGCTACCATGACAGCATATAGGCTATCATGGTAGCAGGCGCTAACATGATAGCCTGCTACCAGGCTTACTCAAAAACATTTCAAATGAGACAAACATTAAACATATACCCATTCCTGGACGGTGATTGCAAACAACAACAAAAAAAAAAAAAACGGCCGACGCTGCCATGATCGCCGCGCAGGGAAAAAAAACAAAGCTTACCGTTCATCAACTCGGCCAGTTTTCCAGTCTTTTTAAGCCCTCGAACCTCAAGCCATCGTTTGAGCTGAAGGTTGGTGTGTTCTTCGACAGTGCGGCCAGTAAACCGTGTGCCTGGGACATCGTCTTGGGAAAGTTTAACGGCTGTAAAGTCGGTCATATCGCTGTTTCTGTTGCGCGTGTAATAGCTGGGTTATCCGTGCTTTCTCTCCTGTATGCCCTACCTAAGCGGCAAAAGGGGCGTTGCTCTTGAGACGGTGACGTCACGTGCGCGGTACCGCATTGCACTCACTGAATTCAAAAGATCTTATTCCATTTAAATGTTTTTGTTCATTCCTAAAACTCGTTCCTTAAGTAGAGGAAATTGTTTTGTTTATTATACTGTTTTAGTAATGACATGTGCTGCAGACCTCTTAGTCAGATCAACCTTTGAAAATGAGATCTTAATCTCAATGGGAGTTTATCTGGTTAAATAAAAGGTTTTAAAAAGTATTATAATTAATCTATTTTTTCTCCCTTTGTCCTCCTTGTGTCCATCTCTCAGCAGCATCATATCCACCAAGCATGGCACAATCACAGAGAAACTGCTACTGCAGTGTCCCACAGTGCTCGAACGTTAAAAAAAGCTTTCCATATTTCAGTTTTCATGACTTCCCGGCTGATACTGAGACTCGAGCCCGTTGGGTGACGGCAATAAGAAGAGACGAGCCAAATTTTAAAATCCTTCGTGGCAGCACTTACGTCTGCAGTCAGCACTTCTCTTCCGAGGAGACCTACGTTCTGCAAATGGTCGAAATAAGTTAAAGAAGGGAGCAGTACCATCTAAATTCCCATGGAATGATTGGGGCAAAGGTAAGAGTACAGTATTTAAATTGGTAATAAATGACTAGATAACTTTTACTCAGAACTCAAGAACTTGCCTTAAGGGGTTCATGCTAACTCTTTCTTTTAAAATAGTGGTTGCTGTTTTAAGTATGGCAATCACATTGACACTTTGAAATGACATCTAAACAACAACATTTTTTATTGTAGGAACAGGTGAGCAATCTGCAAGGCGAGCAAGAAAACGCCTTGCAGCTGACAATGAAATGCCTGCTCCAGGGAGCAGCACAGAGGATTGGTCCCACCTGGAGGAAGTGCAAAATAATCATGACCAAAGCTGCCATCCCTCTCCTGGTGATTTTTTTTAATAACAAAATGAAACTATATCTTTCTTTCTTAAAGATAATTGAGTTATAATAAGTTTATTAAGCTTTCCCCAAGATAATTTCAGTGGGTCACCACATAAATTTTTATCAGAGCTGTCAAAATTAATTTGTTAATGAAAGGAAATTAATCTGAGAAATTAATGTTTCTAAACAAAATTATATTTACCATCATATGTGGCACAATATAACAAAAAACACTTAATGTTCCTTTATTCACCTCATGAAAATTAAGAATTATCACCGCTTACCGATAGCATCCAATTATGTGGATAACCCAAAAATGGATAATTGATGCTAAAGTGTATTCTCCTCTTTTCTCTAAAGGTAAAATGGACAGAGCTGCTAGGAAGAATCAGCAGTTGGAGGTGCAAATCTTGACACTCGAACACAAAATCCAGCAGCTGACCGTTAAAAATCAAGAGCCATTAATTTACAAATTTTGTGTGACCGACGAGGTTCACAAGATTCAGCTCCAAGAAGGTCTTCACTCTGTTTTGGGAGTCTGTTAACCCGTCTGCTTCAAGGCTTATCTATTGGTCCAAAGCACAGCGTGCAGCAGAAGTGACGGCAAGTCCACAGCGACAGCTTGAACTGATTGATGAACTGTTCATGTTTCTCTATCGCGTTGCAGCTGGGCTTCAGGAGAGGACATTGTCATCTGTCTTTGAGGTCAGCGTGTCGACTGTTAGACAATCTACCTTTATCAGGTTTTGGGCTCATTACCATCTTGGATGACAAGAGAGCAGGTACAGGCCATGATGCCTGACAAGTTCAGGCTCTATTGTCCTCAGCTGAGAGTCATCATAGACTGCACTGAGATCCGCTGTGAAACCACAACTTCCCTCTCCTCACAACAGAGACTTTTTCAAGCTACAAAAATCACACCACATTTAAAGGACTGATTGGTGTTGCTCCATGTGGTGTTATCACATTATCAAGAGCAGTAAATACTAATTAACCTGTGTCCTTGGCCGATGCCATATCAGCAGCTCGCTAGTGGATGACAGTGGCAGTGGTACAATCTTGAAGCCGATGGTACTGTAGTGTGCCGTCTGAAATAGCAGGGCTACTATGTGATTACATAGAGCTTTACCTGCAGCACAAGAACACGACAGGCACTACAGAGACACGGGGTCCTCTTTGTTGTCCAGTGTAAACTGGAAATAAAGACATGATGTTTTTGATGGAGTTAGCTAATGTTTAATTTATCAAAGCAGCAACATGAAAATTATGACGTGAAGTTTATTTTTCACTCACCGACTACATTTACATGTGCAAAATAATAATCAGTGTTAACAGAATCAAATTACCCCTATGGGACACTTTTATTTGGACTGAAAGCTATAAAAATCTGAGAAGACACCAGGTCTTGTTGTTTTTATGGCACTCTCAGGCTAAATCCTCCATTTGACTTTAGTCAAGAACACTAATTCAGCATGATTTAGTCAAAATATTAAAAACCGAGGAATGCCTATCTATGTAATTAATAACAAAAATATATAAAGTGTGATGTCTGAATTTTTTGAAAATCCATGTTTTTTTGTCACTTCCTGAAAAATAACAGTATAGGACACAAGGGGTTTGCCCCAACAGCAGCATAATCCGTAAATACTATAATGAACTGATTATTAGTGTGCATGTGGTGTGCATGCAACATTATTGACAGCGTCTTTCTCAGTCTTTGATGTCCTAAACTATCACAGTTTTAACAGAAATGGGCAGAATTATTTTATTAATTGAGGCTCCAAATCTACTGATGAGATTGAGAAACACACTGAACCCAGAGAGGAATTTTGTGGGATACTGCAAAGTCTGCAATCGGAGTAAAATACTACACAAAAAGAAAAACCTGTAGGGAATGAGGCTCATCATTTTTCTTCATAGACCTGTGACAGGGTGATCTAACTGTGACCAAGTGGCCAACAGCATTTGACACTGTTCCAAAACAAAGTATTAAAAGGCTCAACATTATACATCAACTATATCCCTGGTGTGCTCATTGGCCAAAAGCTGCGAAACAGAATAGCTGATATAGCAATAGTTTAATATAATAAAGCTAGCGTAGCAACTTAATGGAGAAATAAAAACTAATAAATGACAAAAGTCCTGTTGGTAGTGTAGCCATCATTATCCTAGCATCTATGCTAACAACAGAGCTAAGACAAAGCTCTTACCTTCATAATCAAAAAGGTATTGTGCCACAAAGAACTTGTAACCTTTGTCGAGTTTGGAGGCTGGTGTGGCCGAAAGCTTTTGTGCCAGTCTGTGCACGTCTCCCAAACGAAATTTGGGTAGATTGGTGAGGGACTGTGTGAAATCCATATGTAAAAACACTGCTCGCAGAGAAAGCCGAAATAAAGATCCCCTGCTTCTCCGCAGAACGGAAGTTGCATGACGTCACCGTGAAAAGGGTATATTGTGACACGTGGGTTAATTATTGGACTTTGACCAGCAATGGGCAAGGAGTTAAGTAAGGTGAGTAGCCGGTTGCAGCCCGGGGGGCTCCTGAACTGCTCACTGTGATTTTGCGTACATTCAGGGCATTCTTCTTTAGGCCAAAAATTTTAAATTAAAACAGAAAAGTGATGCTTAGATTTTGGATGTAGCGAGAGGCGTGGCTTGTTACATATTGTTTTTTTAGTACACCTAGTGGTGAAATTTCACTTGTAGTTCCTTTAAGTGTTTTATATTTGTCAGTGGGTCAAAGATATTTCCCTGTCTAATCCATCTAATCCATGTCTAATTCCTATTTCTGTATGATATAAAATCAATGCTAGTCCACACACACACACACACACACACACACACACACACACACACACACACACACACACACACACACACACACACACACACACACACACACACACACCAAAAAAAGTCAACTTAACTGTATACTTCATGCCCTGGAAATCTCTGTATTTTATATTGGATATTTTCAACCCATCTATTGAATTTAATGCACTAGTTGATCTTTTCTTCATAAGAGAACAGGAAGCACTGCAGCCAAAATATGGCCTTTTTTGACCTGCTATATATGAGCCAGTCCCAAACAATTTGTTTCCCTTCCATTGCAGGAAGCAGAATATGTTAGATACTTTGGGAAACTGAATCTCTGAGAAAGGCTTCCTTTTTGTCATTAAACGCACAACATTCATTCAATCAGAATCAGTCACTTTTGTTGGCCACAACGCAGGCTCATTGAAATTAACGGTGCAATCCATCTCTGAGCAACTATGCTCAGACTATCCAATCGGGCAGTAAGCCTCTCCACCTGCACTGTCTCTGTTATTGCTAGGGATGGCTCTTTCTGTCTCATAGACCCCCCTCCCTGTTAGAAGTGTGCGATACCGGGAATTTTTAATCGATCAGATCCGAAGTAAATACAGGGTGTGTATCGGCGATGTTGATACGATACCGATGCTTTTGACATTTAAGCTTGATGTATCATGAAACTGTTGACCTTTCGGGTTTTGTGATTTTTATTTTATTATTACAATTAATACTACTACTACTACTACTACTACTACTACTACTACTAATAATAATAATAATAATAATGTTATGTTCAATGTTTTTTTTTTCTAATCCACCTCTTATATCTTTCAATCCTTATGTAATTTTGTCTGTGTTGTGTGCACCTGCTTGTTACTTTAATCCTATAAATGACCCCGTTGTGGGATAAATAAAGGATTAGGTAATGTTACCTTATCTCAGTGGTTCTCAAACTTTTTCTGTCATTCCCCACTTTGGACAAGGGGGAATTTTCAAGCCCCACCTGTCCCCATCGTCCCAACACAATGCTAATGAAATATGCAACAATCTTAAAATGTTCCAATTTTATTTAAGTAACAAGTAGTATCTAAATACAAACTGTCTACATCAAATAACAGCAAGCTCACAAATAAAGAAAATAAAAATGCAGCTGTGTCAAAATTTGGATCAAGCTCAAAGATAGAAAAAATTAAAGTGCCACTCTGCAATCTGTTAATAAAAGAAAAGAAGTAAAATCCATCTGGCAAGACAGGTCTATTTATCCCTGCATTAGTGGCTGCAATGAGCCTGTTTTGCATTGCACAGTTTCTCAAAACGGGGTTGCAGGCTTGATACTGCCACTCTCAAGTCATGCTCAATGTTCAGCTGAGATCTGTATTTTGTATTCAGTGAAGCAACAGCTGAAAAGCCCATCTCACAGAGATATGACATGGCGAAGGGAAGAAGAATGCACACAGCTCTCTGCCCGATGAGTGGATACTCCCTCTCCACTCCAAACCAGAATTCACTAAGAGTCTGAGAATTAAACCTGAGCATCAGGGTGGAGTCAGACGTCATGTCAATAAACTGGTCCTCCTCAGCAGACCTAAAATCAGCATGTGCTGCAGACAGAATAGAAAAAAATAGACTTACTTTATTTTTCATTGCATAATAAACACAAAGAAATCAGTTTGACAAAAATCCATTCCAGTTAGTAGCATACAACAGAAATAAATTCATGTATAAAATATATGAGTATAATATTCAATAAAATGTCAAAATACCAACCTGCTGCATTGAATGGATCCATAACCCAGGCATACTGAGCACTGTTGTTTGGGAAGTATTTTTGAAACAATCCACCCAGGGAAGAGAGGTGCTGCTTAATACATGGGGTCACTGTGGTGGCTCCAGATTCAGCGGTTTCAGCAACTTTACTCAGGTTCTAAAAGACATCTATGTTTTGCTGATCGAGGCGGCTGCCCCATACCTCAAGCTTTCGGATGAATGCGGTGATCTTGTCTGCCAGGTGAGGTAGGTGCCTGTCTTTGCCTTGAAGCTGAAGATTTAATTCATTCAGCTTGCCAAACACATCGCTGAGGTAGGCCAGTTTCAACAGAAATTGTTCATCACTGACCTTTCTTGCAGACTCATACATGTGCTCCTCTTCCAAGAAGATCCAAATCTGTGCCCTGAGCTCAAAGACGCGCGACAGCACTTTGCCCCGGGAGAGCCACCGTGCTTCACTGTGAAACAGTACAGATGTGTGATCAGCTCCCATTAGGGTAGTTCACGCGTGACGTCAGCGCTACATCCGGGTCACGGTGGTTGGCAAAAACAGAGCTGCACTCATCTACTACATGACAAAACGGGTGATTTAGCCGTTATTTGTTCAAGATAACATATTTCAAATTCAGTTATTTATGATCAACCTGCGCCGTCAATCCCGGTGCATGTGCGCTTCATTTGCAGTCTGGCGCTGAGGGTAAACTTGCTGTGGCTCTGACTGCAGCGCTGAGAGGGACTCCTGCGGTAGCGAAAGAATGGGGTTGGGAGGCGCCCCACGGCAGCACCTGCCGCTGGAGGACAAGAGTAGGAACGATACGTGCTTTCACGTGAGAGTCTCCAAAATTCGCTAGATTTGTCGCTAGTCGCTTTTTTGAAAAAGAGTCGCTGGAGGGGTCTGAAATATAGCGACAAAGTCGCTGAGTTGGCAACACTGGGGCGCGAAAGGTTATTCCGTTACAAATAACATGCCGACATCAATCATTATTTTGGCACTTCAGTTCCAGGTGAAATTTTTCTCATATCTAATGTTCTTTTAATTAGACTGCATGTAGGCTAGTAATGATTACTTTGTGGGTTTGATTGGTCTAATAAGCGGCAACAGACAGCTATAAGGACAGTTTGCTCTCACACGTTCTACATTTATAGTCACACAAACACACACACACGCCGGAACTTGGCGCGCCCCACCTGTCACGTCTCAATTCCCCACCAGTGGGTCGCGCCACACACTTTGAGAACCGCAGCCTTATCTTAAATAACACTTTTTAAAAGGATATATGTACTGGGTTCTTTCAAGGTCTTAATTACATTTTCTGTGTGGGCTCCAGTAACATATGATAGATAGTATCTACTTTGAAAGTTAATATGAATGGCTGCTGAAGATGACCACTCGTATCGACCTGGGTGTTCTCTGAAGGACTGAAACGCCTCAGTCAGTGACGTCAGTCTGTGGGTCTGGGTCTGTCGGGCAATGAGAGAAGTTTTGTCTCCTGTCTCCGTTTCTGTCGCTCCACGTTTTCTTGCTCATGGTTTTTCACGTGCTTATATAAATTTTTTTGTGTTTCTACTGAATTTAACCGGCTTTTTACAAAACATACAGGTTGATTTCATTTACAGTATTAAAATAGAGCCAAACGGCACTACCCTCGCTCTTCATATTTTTCCGGTCCTGCTCTCTCTCTCCGAGTCTGAGCAGCAGCAGCACGGTTGTTTGTGTGTTGAGTGGACATACTGATCTCTATAGAGCTCAGTGAGTGGAGCGCGCTGAGTGGGCGGGCCAGGCTAAGCCTGTGTGGTGATTGGCTGGCGCCAGGGAACTAGAAACGACAGGTTTGATCTGTGAGACGTGGAATGTGGGATGAACTCGGGAACTAGAAACGACAGGTTTGATCTGTGAGACGTGGAATGTGGGATGAACTCGGGAGTGAGATGGGAGACGAAGACGGACGGTCGTAGGGCTGACTATGGAGATGATCTTGTAGGGGCCGGCGAATCGTGGGGACAGTTTCCTGGAGGCAGCTCGGGAGGGAAGGTCTCGTGTTGAGAGCCAGACTGGCTGACCGGGATGGTAATTAGGGGCTGGGACGCGTCTCCGATCAGCGAATCGGCGGTTCAGTTCTGCAGTGTTTTTGAGGGCTTGGATAGTCTGAGTCCAGTATTGCCTGCAACGGGTAATGTGATCTTTTACTGAGGGAACTGTGACACGTGGGTTGTCGTCAGGGAGCAGTGGGGGCTGGTAACCTAAGGAAACATCGAAGGGGGATAAGCCAGTAGCTGTGGAGACATGACTGTTATGTGCGTATTTGACCCATGGGAGAAACTTATTCCAGTCAGAGGGGTTTTGTGAGGTGAGGCAGCGGAGGGTGGTCTCCAGCTCCTGGTTCAAACGTTCTGTCTGACAGTTGATCTGAGGATGGTAACCGGAAGTCAAGGTATACCGGGCCCCAAGGGCCACGGCAAACTCCTTCCAAACACGGGATATGAACTGCGGACCACGGTCAGACAGAACCTCCTGTGAGATTCCATGCAGGCGGAAAACGTGTTTGACCAGGAGCTGGGCTGTTTGGTGGGCTGAGGGAAGCTTCCGAAGGGGGATGAGGTGGCAGGCTTTAGAGAAACGGTCTATAACTGTGAGAATGGTTGTCATTCCTTGGGACGAGGGGAGCCCGGTGACAAAGTCCAAGGCGACATGGGACCAGGGACGTTCAGGGATAGGTAAAGGCTGTAGGAGGCCCGCAAGTGGTCTGTTAGACGGCTTATTCTGAGCGCACACGGGATAGGAGAGGACAAAGGCTTTAACATCCTGCGACATGGTGGGCCACCAGAAATGACGGGAGACGAATGTGAGGGTACGGTGGATGCCAGGATATGCGGAGAACTTCTCTGAATGGGCCCACTGCAGTACGCGGGGTCGGACGGAGGCAGGGACATAATTCCGACCGGGGGGTCCGGTACCGGGGTCTGGGTCTGCTTGCAGGGCCTGAGAAATCAATTCTTAAATCTCCCAGTGGAGGGCACCAAAGACACAGGACGATGGGAAGATGGTGGCTGGTTTCTCTTCTGAGTCGGGGGAGGAGTAAAGGCGGGACAGGGCATCTGGCTTCTGGTTCTTAGAACCGGGGCGAAAAGTGATGGATAAATTAAATCGAGAAAAGAAAAGGGACCAGCGGGCTTGCCAGGGGTTCAACCTCTTCGCTGTCTGGATGTAGGCCAAGTTCTTATGATCAGTCCAGATGAGAACGGGCTGCTCGGACCCCTCAAGCCAGTGACGCCACTCCTCCAGGGCGAGCTTGATGGTGAGCAGCTCTCTATCCCCCACGTCATAATTTCGTTTGGCCGAGGTCAGGCGCGGGAAGAAGAAGGCGCAGGGGTGTAGCTTCTGGTCCGACTCAGAGTTCTGGGAGAGGACCACCCCAACTCCAGTATCTGAGGCATCGATCTCCACCACAAACTGTTTACTGGGGTCTGGATGGATGAGAATGGGTGTTTGAGAAAACCTTTTTTTGAGGTCGGTGAACGCTGAGTCAGCCTTGGACTCCACGTGTATGGCATCTTGGTGGAGGTGAGTGAGTGAAGGGGGCGGCGATCTGACTGTACCCCCGGATGAACCGTCGATAGAAGTTTGCGAATCCTAGAAAACGTTGGAGTTGTTTTCTGGTCTCAGGAGTCGGCCAGTCGAGGACCACCTTGATCTTTTCTGGGTCTGAATGGACCTGCCCTCCCTCTAGGATGAGGCAGAGGAATGACACTGAGGGCTTGTGAAACTCACATTTCTCTGCTTTTACAAACAGCTTGTTTTCCAGTAGGCGTTGGAGAACCAGTCGAACATGGTGTTGATGCTCTGAGTGGTTGCGGGAGTAAATGAGGATGTCGTCTAGGTAGACAAAAACAAACACGTTAAGGAAATCACGGAGGACATCGTTGACCAGGGCTTGGAAAACAGCAGGGGCGTTGCACAGGCCAAAAGGCATAACTCCCAGAGGGGTTTTGAAAGCTGTTTTCCACTCGTCTCCCCGGCGGATCCGCACCAAGTGGTAAGCATTGCGGAGGTCTAGTTTAGTAAAAACCGTAGCTGACTGGACTGGTTCAAGGGCAGATGAGAGTAGTGGAAGGGGGTACTTGTTCTTCATGGTTATAGCATTTAAACCCTAACGGTGAGGACGAGGCTCGGATCAGACCGGCAGCTAAGGACTCCTTTATATATTTTTCAAGGGCCTGACGCTCAGTCTGAGAAATATTATAAAGGCGGCTGACCGGCAACGGGGCACCCGGCAGGAGATTAATAGCACAGTCGTAAGGCCGGTGTGGCGGCAAAGAACAGGCTTGTGACTTGCTGAAAACCTGCTTAAGGTCGTGGTAACACTCTGGTACCAGCTTTAATAACTCGGGATCCGCCTGGATTAACGGGTGCGGAGTGGCCTGACAGGGAGGCACCGCAGACTGTAGACAGACAGCATGGCAATTAGAGGACCAGGACTCAACCCGACGGTCCACCCAGTTGATGTGTGGGTTATGCTGCTGTAACCAAGGGAAACCGAGTACTAATGAGGCATGTTTTACAGGAAAAAACAAGGAAAGCAATCCGTTCTCTGTGATTACCTGAAACAACTAACTCAAGAGGTCTGGTCCTATGGGTTATACTAGGGAGGACCACGCCATCTAGTGCTGAGACGTGGAGAGATGAACTCAGAGGGACCGTCTCGAGTCCAGCCCGACGGACGAAAGCACTGTCGATTAAATAAAAATCGCACCCTGAATCCACCAGGGCGGATAACGAAATGGAGTCACGAGAGGAGACAATAGCAGCCTTTAAACAAAGTCGCGGAGGAGAAGAAAGCGTTAACTTAGGTATGTCCGTCGGTTCCTCCGTTACAGCCGACGGACCTGATCTTTTGGCCGCTCTGGGCAATCCCTAATAAAATGGGCGGGGGAGGCACAATATAAACACAGCCTCGAAGTCATTCGCTGCTGCCTTTCCTCGGGAGTAAGCCGAACCCGGCCCAATTGAATGGGTTCGGGAGGCGGAGGAAGAGGATCAGCGGGTCTAGGGGGGTTTCGCTCGGGGGGTTGAGGTCGGAAAGCGAGAGGCCCGAGGGGCCGATTCTTGGAGCGGGACCGGAGACGATTGTCTAAACAGATAGCTAAAGAGATAAACTCGTTGAGAGTAGCGGGTTCCTCCTGACGTGCTAGTTCGTCCTTAAGGGACTCATCTAGTGCCTGAAAAAACACTGTTTTTAAAGCACGCTGCTCCCAACCCGCCGCAGCGGCCACTGTGCGGAACTCGATAGCGAAATCAGCGAGACGTCTACCCCGCTGCCGGAGAGCTAAAAGCTGCCTGGAATCCTGAACCTGATCCACTTATCCGCAAAAACTATTTTAAATTCAGACAGGAACTCGTTAAAAATGCAGCCAAACTGTTGGCAATCGGGGAAGCGAGCCTCTGCCCACCTAAGAGCTCGGCCTGTAAGTAACCGTAAAATAAAAGAGATCTTAGCTTCATCTAGGGCAAACAAGCGAGGGGATCGATTAAAAACTAAAGAGCATTGGAATAAAAATCCTCCACAATCACCACTGTCTCCGGAGAATTTCTCCGGAGCGGGGGAGGAGGTCTCGGGACCGGGTGGTGACGTCACCGGAGGCGCGACAGGCTCGGGGGCGGGACTAGGAGGAGCCGAAGCAGCGGGCTGCTAGCACTTAGCATGGCAGTGAGCTGGTTAATCTGACCGGCTAAGCTCTGTAAATGGCCCTGCAGGCCCAGAACGATGGATTCTAACCCCCAAATCTGATCCTGTTGGGCCACTAACGCCCCACCGAGTGTGTCTGCTGGGTCGCTCTGTTGGCCAGAGTGTTCTTCTGTCATGTTTGCCTTAAGGTGTCGGGCCCACATGCACAAACACACTCGGTTACACACGTCAAATTTAAGGATTTTATTGAGCTTGGGTAAACACGGGACCGCAGAGCTAATCTGCGGGAAGGAGGCAGATGACGGCTCGAACAAGCCCAGGACCAGGGAACCGGATCGATCTAAAGGGGTAAGGGACGCGATTAGTTCGGGGAAGTAAATAAGTGGATAAACTAAAGAATGTAAGCTTACCACGAGGAGTGGATAACCGAACGGGGAAGGCGGTAGAGAGAACTCAGCTTAGTTGTCTTAAGCAGGTGTTCGGGCAGCCGGAGAGCGGGGCGAGGGGGTCCGAGCAGCACCGAGAAACCCAGGGATCCAGAACAGCGAGAGGAACCATAAAGAGTTGGATAGAGCCTTGCGTCCAGGAGGAAGGTATGTCTTGGTAGGAACCAGAAGGGCTCGAGAGTCATGAGGGGATCGCTGGAACACAATGAGGTACCTTAGGAGACACAAAAGCTAGGATTAGCGTTGCAGGAATTAGGCTGGCTAGAGGTCGTGGCTGTAAGGCATATCGCAACGATAACACTCTGGCATCCTCTCGCTGTTCGAGTGCTGTTCTAGTAGGCAGCTCCAGTGCTGCTGAATGACCCACAGGTGTGCGCATTCCGCCCACCAGCCAACCACGAAACACCTGTGGAAAAGCAGAAGTGACAGGACTGGCAGCAAGCTGCACAGCCCTGCTGGCTGAGTCCTGACAGATTCAGCCGTAGTTTCTCAAATACAGAGACAACAAATTAATAAACATTACAGTATGGTTTATGGGTTGGGTTTCTGCAATGTTATCAGTGCATAAAAACTCATCTTCTTAACCAATCTCTGCTCAAAATGGTGATCTGCACCACGTAATCTACTTTCAGCAGTTATCATCAGTTATTGCAACCGTTAACTGCAGAAGATACGGGCAGAGTTGCTCCCAATGCCTTTACTCCCTCAGCTCTTATGTCAGTATGCGCTCCAGCGCATAATGAGGTGGACGGATATTTTAGCTGGTTTATACTCACTGTGTCTGTAGTGCGGCAGCGCCACTTATTGTAGAGCCCATATAAGCGACTTCACTTTCAGAAACAAGCCCAGAAAAACTGCAACCTGCAACTCATGAAATTTACAAGCGACTTTAGAAAAAAGAAGCCTAAAGCCACGTGAAATAAGCAGACCTGGCAATAGTGAGCACGGATCTGTGAGGAAAAAAAAAACATTAACACGATTAATGTGCGTAAAAAAGATGTTGGCGTTATGGTCTAACAAAGTTAATGTGTTAATGACGCGTTAAAACTGACAGCCCTAATATATAGTACCCTAGAGTTTGAAGAACATTTATCATTTACTTGGACAAACTGGAATCTGTGAGACAGATAAGACTTAAACCAGCCTAATGCTTTTCCCTTAATCGCTGCAGTATGTTCAAGTGTTTCTAGGAGAATGTTGTGATCAGCTGTATCAAATGCAGCACTGAGATCTAAAAGGACAAGTACAGACACAAGTCCGTTATCTGAGGCCATGAGAATATCATTAGTGACCTTTTCAGTGCTATGATGAGCTCTGAAGCCTGACTGCAACTCTTCAAATGTCACTACTTTGAAAGTTTTCACAGGCTTTATTAGCAACTACTTTCTCAATAATTTTAGATAGGAAAAGAAGATTAGATATAGGTCTGTAATTTATTAAGTCATCTTGATCAAGAGATGGTTTCTTAAGTAAAGTTTTATTAGCAGCTACTTTAAAAGCCTGTGGTACATATCCATTTACTAAGGATAGATTAATCATGTCTAAAATAAGGGCATTAATCAAAAGGAACACCTCCTTAAATAACTTGGTTGGGATTGGGTCTAACATACAAGTTGAAGGTTTAGATGAAACTAAAATTTTAGATTGCTCATAAAGCTCTACTGTGTCTAAACAGTTCAAACACTGCGCAGGTTCTAAAGATTCCCCCTACGCTGCCTCACTTACTGAGGACGAGGTAATCATGTTTGGGAGAATGCAAATGATTTTATTTTTAATGCAATCAATTTTATTTGTGAAGATTCCCATAAAGTCATTACTGCCGAGAGCTGAGGGAATGGATGGATCAACAGCGCTATGACTCTGGGTAAATTTGGCAAATGTACTAAAGAGAAATCTAGGATTATTTTTATTCTCCTCTATTAATGATGAAAAATATGCTGCTCTAACTCTTCGAAGGTTTTTTATACAACAGTAGATTGTTTTTCCAAGATTAGGTAGGATTCCACTAGATGTGTAGAAAGCCATTTTCTCTCAAATTTCCTAATGTGCTTGAAAGAATGCAACTCTTAATTAAACCAGTGAGCCGACTTCCTGTGAATAATCACCTTTTTTTCAAGGGGTTTACATTGTCTTATGCAAAATGCAACAAGGAAGTGACACCACTGCGATAGATTGGCAACCTGTCCAGGGTGTACCCCCCCTCTCGACCAATGACAGCTGGAAGATAGGCACCAGCACCTCTTGCGACCCTACAAGGGATAAACCTGTTAGAAAATGAATGGATGGATGGAAGTGACACCATCAACAAAGGCGTCAATTTTTCAATGGGAAGAAACAACATTGTTGCCATCTGCTGGGCATTTCTGTGATACTCTTCTCAAGTTCTTAAAAGGGGACAGACTCTTTAAAGTTTGATAAAGCATTGTCAGATTATGTTCAAAACAATTGTTGTTATTAATTGTCCTGGAACTAATTAATAAATCATACTGAAAGATGGGTGCTACTCCTTCTCCTCTTTCCGTAGTTCTGGGAATGTGGAAATTTAAATAATTAGAGGGAGTTGACTCATTTATACTAATGTAGTCCTCGTGCAGCCAGGTTTGTGTTAGACAAAATAAATCAATCTGATTATCAGAAATGAAATTATTAACTAACAAATTCTTTGGAGGGAGAGACCTTATATTTAATAAACCCCATTTAATTGTTTTATTTTTAGGTTCAAGTTAAGTCATATTGATTTTCATGAAATTTTTATGATTTGCTCCTTTTAGATACTTTTTTTAATCTGTTTAGTTTTGCCCATGTGAAATACACTGTCTCAATGGGGTAATGGGTGGGTAACAGCACAGAAGCTGCAGAGACACGAGAAACTACGGCTCTGTTTCCTGGTCTGGACCCTGAGTTGTCAGCATGTTGGAGACCTAATAAATCTAATGGAGACAACTGAGACTTAGCCTGTACTTATTGGATGAGATAAAAAAAGAACTGGAACATCAGTGCCCAAAATAACAGCATAAGGGAGCTCAGCCACCGAAGCTACTGACATGAAAAAGGTTGACCATCAACGGTTAGGTAAACCTCAGCTGTGGGGTATGCCTTCTCATCACCATGAACACAGCAAATGTTAGCTGAGTCTTCAGACCAAAGAGACCTTTGGACTAAAGACTGGCACAATACTTGAGTGAACCACAGACTTAAAGTAACCCAAATCTAACAGGGCCTCCTCACGCTGACCATTGATTAAAACTGGGACCGTTAAAACCTCCTTGTAATGTGCAAGAAGTTAAGACAATCTAGGAACTGTACACAGAAGAGAGGGTGTAGTCTGTTTGGTTCAAGAGCATGTATGCTGTATGTGACCTATTCCATTACACAGGTAACAATCATTCAATCGATCAAAGTTTATTTATATAGCACTTGTCAACAATCCATATGTTGCACAAAGTGCTTTGCAAGCTAAAATACAAACAAAAATATGCTGAGACAAAATAGATGAAATATAAAAATGTATATGAAAATAACAGGATAAAAAGAGATTAAAAACTAAAAAAGTGCACCTTAGCACAACACAAAACAGCTGTAAGAGCTATATAGAAAAATAAAACCACAAAATAAACAAAATAAAAACAGTTTCCATAGTTGGACAGCTAGGAGTAAAAGGCCTGTCTAAACATATGTGTTTTAGCTGTGATTTAAAGACTCCTAGCTCAGTAATGGATCATAGCTGTGGTGGAAAGCACAACTTAGGAGCAAAAACAGCAAATGAACGATCATCCCATCTTTTGCACCTAGTCCTGGGAACATGCAGGGTTATAAGTTCTGATGAGCCCAAGCCCTGACATTGTGGCGATCAGTTAAAAGTTCAGACAAATATGCTGGAGCAAGGTGATTTATGACTTTAAAAGCAAACAGCAAGTTAGAAGCTCAAGTCTTTCCTAAAGTGAACTGGAAGCCAGTGGAGAGCGGCTTCTCCACTGGCTAATGGGGGTAATATGGGCGTGTTTGACAGAAACGAGCATCTGCATTTCGGACAAGTTGAAGCTTATGGAGAATGGACCGGCTGATTCCTGCATACAGAGCATTACAATAGTCCAGCTTTAAACTAATGAATGCATGCATTTCCTTTTCCAGATCAGCCTGGGATAGAAATGGTTTGACTTTTGATAGGAGTCTTAGCTAAAAAAGCCTGCCCTGACCACTGAATTAACCTGCTTATCAGACTTGAGAGTGCTGTCAAAAATCACACCTAGGTTTTTCACGGCTGCAGTAAAGAGTGAGGATATGGGACCAAGGCTTGGGGCTTGACAGGTTTATTTGTAATTGAAGAGAATGTACTCAGTTTTCCCTTCATTTAGGTCAGGGGTCGGCAACCTTTACCACTCAAAGAGCCATTTGGACCCGTTTCACACAGTAAAAAAAGAAAAACACTGGGAGCCATAAAACCCTTTTGAAATTTTAAATTAAATCACACTGCATATAACTCATTTTTTGCGACAGAATGGACCCGGAGCAGAAGCAACGCATCATTGCCTTTTTTTTTTTTTTTTTTTTTTTTCTTCTCGTACAAAGTACAAAACTTCTACTGTTTTATGGAAATCATCAACTCTACTAATGTCAGCGTTTTCTGAATAAAGCTTGGTGTGAGTAAACGCACGTCATGGTTGGATTATTTGATTTTCATCCCATATAAACGGTACTTTCAGAATACTTTTCTTTTAATCCGAACACATTTTATTCACATCCAGGAAAGTTACGCACGTAAACGAGCTCCTGTCATTAACCAGCTAACAAGGTAACAGCTGCATTAGACGAGCTATCAGACGTTCAGGCGGCACCTGAAGCTTGACTTCAGCTGCGCAGGACTCCGCTCACAGCCTCGAGGTGATGGTTTAAAAACAGAAAACAAATTTCGTTGTCATGTACGTTTCAATGTATGTTTCAATGACAATAAAGATGATATTACTACTATTACTATTACTAAGATTCCTCTTCAGTTATCAACTGACTCCTCATAGGCAATCATACCTGCAGAACTACTCATGAACAGAAAACCTTGCACGATGCTGTGTCAGGTATGTCCATCATTAATGGACAAAGTTGAATTAAATCAAGCCAGACAAAAAGACTGTCATACTAAAATCGGCAGAGACCGGAGCCTCCCAGAATTGGATGCAATGTATGTCAGAGTACATTAATCCCAGCTACACTCATTGAGAAACTGGTCCAGTGTCCTGGAAAGTGAGAACCCTGGAGGGTCAGCTGGCGAGGTGCCTTCAAGACCAAATCCATCCATGGTATGATCAGAGACTGACTCAAAATGCACAACAAAAAGTGGGTTTTCCTGGAAATGATGGACCTCAGCAGCTGAGGAGGCAGAGGAATCTGTGGAACATGTATGCATGGAACAGATTGCTGAGACTGCACGTTATCCAGTCAGAGTTTGGAATGCACCTGCATATCTTAAAGACATCACACGTGGCAAGATAAGAAAATGTGAAATAGCATGTTAATGTAGCCATTACATGTTTTTTCATCAGCTCAGACTGAAACTGGTACTTCTTTTGTCATGAATAATTAAAAATGTCAAAAAAATCTAAATACATAAAAAACATCTTTCATTCTATTAGATTGCGCAGTAAAACAGAACAACACCAAGCAATATTACATTTTCAATTGAGTCTGAATTTGAGCTAATGCATAGCTGCATCATTCTAGGATACCTAAAAATATTGGACATGTAACAATGAACGTATAGAAGAAAGCAGCTCCTAATTAGCTGCATACAGTATTTACAGTAAACAGATTGTCATCAATGGCTGAATATATTGAATAGAAAGATTGCAAGAATATTATTACCAACTGACCTTGTTCTAGACTAAATTGGTTAATTTAACTATAATTATAGCTTACAATTTACAGCCCACATTTCTGACAAGTTTTGTCGACACAAAATACACACGTTCAATGATGCACAAACACCCCACAGACTACTAGAAGGTCAACCCTCTGAGAATGTCTGTTTGAAGTAAGAACCTATGTAGTGTAGCTAGCTGCTGGTGACCTGATTCATTGTTTTGTGGGTGTTTGTGTGTGAGATTCAACATACATGTGTTCAACAAGTATTTATGTATCCGTGAGAGGCTGTAATACAACATATAATCATACAACTTTAACTGGGTAATTGCAAATGTGTAAATAAGGATATGTAATGTTCTCTTAAGGATTACTAATTATCTTAGTGATGTAATATTGCTGAAGTGTGTGTGTGTGTGTGTGTGTGTGTGTGTGTGTGTGTGTGTGTGTGTGTGTGTGTGTGTGTGTGTGTGTGTGTGTGTGTGTGTGTTTGAAGAAAAGGCCGAGGACCTAATGCTGCAATGTGTCTGTACCTCCTGGTAATGGATATTGATGGCCCTGGGCAGGCCTCCATGGAGCAGGGGTCTAGATTTGTCTGTCCGACCACATCCTGCTGCCCTAACCCTGGGAGGGGAAGCCCTGAGGGGCAGCAAGCCCTGCAGGGGTCTGGGTCACCATCAGCATTCATAACACTCAACATAAACATGCACGGTTAGCCTTATTAAGAGGCAGCAAAGAAAACCACTTAGATGATTAGAAGGCAATCTACTTATATTTAGGTGAATTTAGCTTCTCTAAATTTTAGGTGCATTTTTGTTACAGTTTTTGAAAAAATACTGTATGTGTTGCAATACTTTTATGCTATCAACCCCTAGGAGAAAACCCTACTTGTCTCTAAAGTTTTGTCTTGTTGATAAATCTGTGATGGATACAAATGAATACTGTACACATATCTGACATCACTGATGCTGGTAGATTCTTCCCAAATGTCATTTTAAATGAGCTTCTGTTTTTCAAAAAACAGAAAGTGAATGATCTGGTTAATTCAAAAAGATATTTACCTTCGGTAATGTTTTTGGTAGAACACTGATTTTTTTTTTTTTAGTATAAACTGTTTGTTAAGATAAGACGACATTTGTTCTTAACCCCCCTCCCTCCCACCCTGCAAGTAGGTGAATGTCAGAAAGAGGAGAGCGGTTCAGGTAAACAGGACTCTCAGGGGAGAGGTGACCTTTGAGATCACAGTTAGGGGGACACAAATGGAAAGGGAGTGGGATAGGCCAAAAATAAAATAAAATAGGTTAAGTACAAAGAGTATAGAGAACAAAAGAGGGAACCGGTTGAACAGTGAAAAAGGAAGACAAAAGAAATTATGCAGATGACATATTTGCATTATAGGGCATTTTATAGCATTCAAAGCAAGAGAAACCTCTTAAAATGTGCTACTATCATCAACTATCCTGCTGGTTCGTCTATTTTTTGGATTATTAAAGTTGAGATTTAAAACAAAAGATCAAATTTTTTTAACAAAAAAAGGCCAAGTCCCACAGACCTTTTCTGCTAACAAATCAATCATTTGAAAAAATATTTGCATATCTTGGTAAATTCAAGGGAAGCCTTAAAATGTTACTTTTACAATTTGTGGGTCAATTTGCTATATGGAGAAAATAAAAAGAATTCTGTTTTTGATTAAACAATCTTTAAAGATATAGTGAAAAAATTAAATAATAAATTAAATAATAAATAAATAAAATAAAACTAGGGTATAATGGTTTATTAGTGGTGCTTTTGACAATGACATATAATTATTCACTTTCAATTTAAGGTAACAAGTTTGATTCAAAGTACCGCTAAAAAATGTTCATGCCCCTTGATCTTTTTCACATTTTGTAATATTACAACAGCAAACTATAATATATTTTTTATTATAAATTTATGAGACAGAGCAAAACAAAACAGAATTATGAAGCAGAATGAGTTTTCCTGTAAACACTCTGAAAAGCTTAACTTGTTTACTCAGCCTCCATGAATTAACAAGTCTTGTAAGCACCTTACACTCCAATGACAGATGCAAGTCTGGGGTTGCTTCTATCAGCTTTGCTCATCAAGAGACCCTAATTGTTGCTTGTTCTTTGCCTGAAAAATAGAGAGACTGTATACAGAGTGTATGTGAACATCAATTTTAAAGTCTTGTCCCAAATAGCTTGGATTTAGCTCAGGATTGTGACTGGTCCATTCAGAAACATAAATGTGCTTTCAAGCTCTGGCTCTATGTTTAGGGTTGTTGTCCTGCTGGACAGGGATTCCTCCTATAGAAAATTCTAACCAGTTTCCTTGTCTATGCTAAAAAAAACCCATCTCTACGTGATGATGCTGTCCCTACCATGTTTCGTCATGGGGATGCTGTGTTCAAGGGGTGTTTTAAGTGTTTAATTTCTGGCCATGATCTTCAACCTTTGTCTCATTTAATCAGAAAACGTTCTTTTGCATTTCTAGCCTCTTATCCTGCATATATATGTATATATATTTATGGCTTTCTTTAACAATTACTTTTATTTTATTCTCTTTAGGTCATATTTATGTAAATATGACCTGAAAATGTTATTCTCTTCAAGTCATAAGAGAATAACAATTAGGTATAAAGAGTATATGTAATAGTTGCCATGTCAAAAATTTCTTCATGATCCATTATAGTTGTAATTTAAAACACATTTAATTTCAAAGCACTTTGCAGGGCAAAACGAAACAAATTTATATGTAGAAATAAACAATCGCATTGTCCAGTTATGAAAGATTCAGTGTTAATAACAAACTAGTTAAGTAGATTCCTATTTGACACTAGCTTATCTATCACATGGAATTCCAATTGAATATAGAGGCGTTTGTAATGTGCGTTTGTAATGTGAAAAAATTAATCTATTCAATAAATATTCAATAGATACAAGTAGCTGTATCTTTTGAGCCACACAGCATGGATGTGTGTATGTCTGATTTCATCAGGAGGACTTTGCTCAGATGGGAGTCTCGTCTCCACAGGTAACTGTCACGGCTCATAAGGCTGAATCTTCTTCACTTTCAAGGAATCCCACTGTATTGAAAGGAAAACTAAAATTACACATTGAACCCTATCCATTCAGGTAACCATACCTATGATTTCCTCTCCTCTTACCCTGAAATGTTTTTCAATTACCTTACCTCTTGTAACTCAGTCTTTAAGTCCTATTTTCAGTCCCCTGTTCGATACCGCTCAGCTGTTTCTGCTCCTTCTCTCTCCCACCATGGCAGGAGGATCTTAGTAGCCCTAGGGAAGTGCTTCGCTGTGGGAAGGAGCCTTGGCTTTAAGTGGCTCTAAGTGGCTCTTGCTGTTTGTCTGTTTAGTTGTTTATTTTCTCCTTCTCTCACCCTGGGAAGGGAGGAGAAAGGGACACTTAGCATCGAGGAAACCACAGCGTGGCCAGGCGGGGAGGGTTTAATACCGCTTAGTAACCTGCAGAGTTCACATGTGAGGGAGAAACAGAGGGACAAAGTGCAAGTTTATTATTACAGTTTGCATGTGCTTGTCATTTTATCATTAGAGATGTTTTAAAAGCGTCCGATGGCTTGCAAGCATTCTATTATTCTTGTGTAATTATGATTTGTTTGTGTGCATGGTCATGTGATTGTATCGACAGAGCCAAAAGGTCCAGGTATGACCTTCCAAGATGACATTATTTGCCATTGATTTGCCTTCAGTTTCATTTTTTTGGTCTCACTAGGACTACAGCACCAACAACTGGCCCCTATTGTTCTTTTTTAGAAGACAAACAGCCACACTGAGTGCCTTCCCAAAAAGGTAAAGGAATCAGGGCTTGGCCAATGCTTCAAATCGGATCTGAAAGTTTAAACTTGAACAAGGATCAAAGTAACATATGTTAGTATTATGTTTTCTGGGGTTATAAAGGGATGTGTTAGTGTATGTAGCAAACCAAACTACAATTGTGGTTAGATGGATGAAAGTCTAATTAATTGTCGAGTGTGCTTGCGGCCATCTTTTCCAAGATGGCCGCAAGCACACTTAGCATTTGTTTTACCAGTTTTTTGAGTCTCTGTCTTGGTTGTTTTAAAATGGTTTTGAGGGCCTTATTAAATGATCAGACTAATTTATCAGTATGTTTTTTGTTTTGTTTTCCCCTTTTGGTATCTTTTTGCTTTTTTATAAATAACAAGAAACCATGAGTTAGGAGGAGAACCTGAGGTGTTATCACAGGTAATCTGTTCATGTGGGATTTCCAACTTTGGTCTTCCTATTGTCCCTGGAATTTGGGCTGGATCCTCCTGAGATCCTGAACTGCTGCCCATATAGTTTTGGGAATGATCCGAGTGACCATTGTGCAATTGTGGTGGTCAGAGATGCCAAACGTCCAAAAAACTAAACCACAAATTCTAAATGAACCCAAGAAACGTTTGAATTTTGTGTTATGTCTTGTTTTTGGAGCTATGTCTTCTTCAACTCCACAATTTTTGATCAAATATTGTGCAAGCCTGACTGACAAAATGTGACCTAATAAATTATTTAAATAAATATTTCATCAAAGCTTCTTCAAACTGATTAAAAATATATATAATGGAGAGACCCAGATGCAGCAGAGGGGTGCAGACGTGTATTCGTGAGCTCTCGTTGGTGGTACCTAGCATCTGCCTTTATCCTGATTCAACTTCTAACTTTTGATTTTATGAAAGAGGCGAAGCAATTAAGAACACCTTTGCTTGGCAAGCTATCATTTTCGTCATACAAAGCGAAAGAAAACTGCAAATCAAAATTCACAGCACCAGCGCGCTGCAACTGCAAGAAACATGGCGGACAGGGAAAAGAAAATATCCTTCAGCAAACTTCTCGATGCAATTCAAGAAACTAAAGAGGACTTCACAAAACATATTGACAGAAAATCAGCTGGCATACTAACAACATTAACGAAAATCGAGTCCTCAGTCTCTACGCTGGCAGAACAGGTTGATGAGATACAGACACGAGACGATATGAAAGATACGCGCAACCGTGTCAACAAAATGGAGAAACTGATAACGCACCTCAAAGAGAAAACTGATGACCTAGAAAATCGCAGCAGGAGATCTAATATAAGAATAACAAATGTGCCGGAACAAGTAGAAAGTCGTGATCCCGCAGGATATTTGGAAAGGTTTATACCGCAAATTCTGGGAAGTGACAATTTCACCTCCCCTGTCATCCTGGAAAGAGCGCACCTCATTGGGAAGCAATCGGACAGACTGCAGCCTCTCATCGCCAATTTCCTGAATTTCAGAGATAAAGAGAAAGTCCTTCGACTGGCCAGAAGTAAGGGAGAGATGACATATGAGAACAAAAGGATGTTCACTGCTAAACTATGATTGTGTGCCCAGATATATAATACTGTAGACCCAGCATGAAAGCTTATGTGTGATGTTATCATATACATCCCAATACCAGAATAGGAGCATGCCTTACTTATACTTTAAATTTTTTTTCTTTATCTTTAAAGCTAAAAAAGTTGAAACCTCTGTTGCTTACCTACCTAATGTGGTTTTGTTACAGGGGTTTTATTAGGCAGGTTTTTACTTTAATGTTTTGGGGTTACGTATGGTTTCTCACTAAAACTCGAATTTCTACTCACACACACGTTCACTCACACTATTCTCATTCTCAAATTCGATCCTTTCAGCACACTCATGTTCATTGTTTTACCACCTTTAAATGCAGGAGTACAACCAGACATCCCTAAAGTTGAATGCAATCATACATATCCTTCTAAGATATATATCCGAAGAACTTAGATTATGGCAAAGCTAACTTGTATATGTTGGAACATAAGAGGGATAAATTCACCAATTAAGAGGAAGAAAATGTTGACATATTTAAAGAGGCAGAAGGTAGATATTGCCTTTATCCAGGAGAGCCACCTCACTGACACTGAACATTTTAAACTGTGTAGAGATTGGGTGGGTAATGTTTTCTACTCTTCTTTCCTTACGAAAGCAAGAGGTGTCGACTTGCTTATTAACAAACGCCTGAACTTTAAACTAAATTCAGTTGAAAAGGATAAAAATGGCAGATTTTTGCTTGTAAACTGTGAAATAAATAGGAACAAGATAGCTTTGGTGAACATATATGGACCTAACTATTATGACTCGTTATTCTTTAACAATTTGATTATGAAACTAGCTACAATAGGAGGTCAGTATGTTGTGGGCGGAGACTTTAATTTGGTTTTAAACCCGCTTCTGGATCGATCATCTCCGAAAACATTTTCATTACCAAAGGCGGCAAAAGTATTAAATCAAGGTATAAAAGATATAGGCATAATTGACGTGTGGCGAAATATTTATCCAAACCAGAGGGATTTCTCCTTCTTTTCACCAAAACATAACACACATTCTAGAATTGACACGTTCCTCGTACCACAACATATGAAGGCCGCAGTGATGGAATGTTCATATTTAGCAGCCACCTTATCAGATCATAATCCTATCAGACTGTCCTGGATGATTGACTCCCCGCAGCCCACAACCCGCAGGTGGAGATTCAAAAATCACATGCTGAAAGACCCTGAATTTATTTCATATATGACCACTAAAATTGAAATATTTATTGATGCCAACTCAAATTCCTCCTCTCATGCCAACATTTGGGAGGCTCTTAAAGCCTATATGAGAGGCCATATTTTGTCATACAGTGCCCACAAGGTAAAACAAATTAGAGAGAAACTAACTAAACTAGAAAAATTTGCATTTCCTGCGAAAATGCACTGTGAATGCAGATAGCTGAATGATTGAGCAAAAGATGCAGAAGATGTTTGAAGAAGAGAAAAAATAGCTGAAAACCACTGAAGTTGAAAAAGTTGAGGAAGTTGAAAAAGTTGAAGAATATGAAAAAGTTGAAGAATTTGAACATGAAAGAACAATAGCTGAATGATTAGAAGAAGAAAAAACTGAGGGAAACATTTCCTAACTCATTCTAAACACTGAATCATTTAACAAACCAGAAGTAGAATTTCAACCTTGAATATACTGTAGCCATATGTGGGCCTGCATTTCTAGGGAGTATAAGGGGTTTCACCCCCATTGAAAAGCATTGGATGTTTGACACCTCCTAACTTGGAGATGCTTTACGTGACTCTGTAAAGCAGAAGTTTGTCCGAGCTTCCTAGAGCTACTTCCGATTAACAACATGCTAACCGTTAGCCGCTAACATGGTTGTGTTCAGTATCACTGGGTGATTGTACTCTGTCAGTTTGGTCCAAATCCTGTACTGGGAAGTGCCTCAAAAAGGGGTGCCAATACTTAATGTCACCAAAGGTCACCAAAGTTCATGGGTCAGATTGGCCTCCTCTAGCAACTCAGCCTCACCACATCTGGGCCCAGAACTCAACATTTGACCAAAATGGTCAGTAGCGCCAATTCCCACATGTGGGTGGTGCTGTATTGGCCAATTGGGTCGTGTCTTGGCGTCATGCCAGGTCCTGTTGGAAGCAAAGGCCCAATAGAAAAGCATGTGAAATCTAAAATGGGACAGAAAAGTGACATATCGCTGAAAGTCACTTGAAAATTTTAAAATGTCAAGAGGAAGTGACTGTGCGAATCTCAGATTGCTACATTAATCACAGCAACTGCAGTGAGCGTTGAAAGTTGCCATTCTACCCTCAGAGTTCTGTCGTCATGGAAACTCACTCACACCTGCAGCGGGCCAGTCTACCGAAGTACAGAGACTTTGCTCAGACTCTGCCTCATTGGGTTATAATGGAGAACTTTGCCTCGAACAACAGTCCATATCTCCTGATCCGTAAATGATAGAGACGTATTTTTTTCTGCCTTTAGTTCGTAACGGATAGGGAAAGAAGACTTGCTATCGGTTTTTACTGAAAAAAGTTTAATAAAGGCGTAAAAAATTATGATATAAAGGGGATTTTTAAGGAATTTCAGAAATCCTCTAAAAAGGTTCCCGAACAAATCGCTCTGGCTGAAAAAGTATAAGAGATATCAAAATGATTCTTTCACTGTGAGTATCAGCATGCTTTTGAGGACTATGGAGCTCATTTTTATGTTTGTTCAAAAATCGGTGTAGGCACAGCGACAATGTAAAAAAGTGGATGATGTGGAAGAATGAAGCTCCAAAGCGTTTTCAGGATGTTGCACATTCGCTACTCCCGAACAAATTGTTCCTGCGGCAAAACCGTAACAGCTGTCGACAAAATTATTTTTTTGTGAGTGCCAGAAGGGTCTGGACATGAATGTGTGAAAGTCTCATGCCTGTACATAAAACGGTTTAGGAGTAGCGACGATGTAGAAAAGTGCCTCATTTGTGGGGATCACCGGGTGATGTTACTCTGTTAGTTTGGTTGAAATCCTGTACTGAGAAGTGCCTAAAAAGGGAGAAAATCCTAAAATTCACAAAATCTGTTAAGCAGGAGTTTGTACAAGCTTCTTATAGCTACTTCCAGTTAGCAACATGCTAACCGTTAGCCGCTAGCATGGTTGTGTTCAGTATCACCGGGTGATTGTACTCTGTCAGTTTGGTCAAAATCCTGTACTGGGATGTGCCTTAAATAGGGAGAAAATATGTTGTTTATAATGTTGCCATGGTAACTCAAATGGCGGGTTGTACAAAAAAATACTTCATGGGATCAGCACACATGTTTTGATATACACAATGTGGGGATTATAATTACAAAACTCCAAGTCTTCCACACCGGGAATCTATCCCACAACCTCTTGCATGCAAAGCCTGCACTTTCCATCTGAGCTACACTGTAGTGCCATATGTGGGCATGCATTATTGGGACCATAAGGGGTTTGGTCCCCCATTGAAAAGCATTGGATGTTTGACACCTCATAGCTTTGAGATGCTTTATGGGACATAGCCCAAATTTCTTGTGGAGCTTTCTCTCTAAAGTAAGAACAGACTCTGTAAAGCAGAAGTTGGTGAGACCTTCCTAGAGCTACTTCCGGTTAGCAACATGCTAACAGTTAGCTGCTAACATGGTTGTGTTTGGTATCACTGGGTGAGTGTACTCTGTTTGTTTGGTCCAAATCATGTACTGGGAAGTGCCTCAAAAAGGGGTGCCAATACTTAATGTCACCAAACGCGACCAAAGTTCATGGGTCAGATTGGCCTCCTTTAGCAATTCAGCCTCACCACATCTGGGCCCAGAACTCAACATTTGACCAAAATGGTGTGTAGTGCCATTTCCCACATGTGGGTGGTGCTGTATTGGCCAATTGGGTCGTGTCTGGGCATCATGCCAGGTCCTGTTGGAAGCAAAGGCCCAATAGGAAAGCATGTGGAATCCAAAATGGGCCAGAAAAGTGACACATGGCTGAAAGTCACATGAAAATTTTAAAATGTTAAGAGGAAGTGACTGTGCGAATTTCAGATTCCTACATTAATCATAGCCGCTGCAGCGGGCGTCGAAAGTTGCCATTGTATCCCAATGGAGCTTCTCCCTCTGGCCCTCAGAGTTCCGTCGTCATGGAAACTCACTCACACACCTGCAGCTGGCCTGTCTATAGACGTGCAGACACTTTGCTCACAATAAGTCCCATTGGATTATAATGGAGAACTTTGCCCCGAACAACGCTCCATATCTCCTGATCCGTAAATGGTAGAGATGTAATTTTTTTCTACGTTTATTTCCTAACGGATAGTGGAAGAAGACAAGCTATTGGTTTTTGCTGGAAAAAGTTTAATAAAGGCGTAAAAAATTATGATATAAAGGGGATTTTTATGGATTTTCAGAAATCCTCCAAAAAGGGTCCCGAACAAATCGCTGCAACTCAAAAACTATAAGATATCAAAATAATTATTTCACCATGAGTATCAGCAGGCTTTTGAGGACCATGAAGCTCATTTTTTTGTTTGTACAAAAATCGGTGTAGATACAGCGACGATGTAAAAAAGTGGTTGATGTGGGAAAATGCAGCTCCAAAGCGTTTTTAGGATTTTGCACATTCGCTACTCCCGAACAAATTGTTCCTGCGGAAAATCCGTAACAGTTATCCACAAAATTCCTTTTTTGTGAGTGCCAGAAAGGTTGGGACATTCATGTGTGAAAGTCTCATGTCTGTACATAAAACGGTTTAGGAGTAGCTACGATGCGAAAACATGTGATGTTTTAGATTTTTAGACGTCATTTTTCAAAACCGCTCCATAGGAAATGAATGGGGGAGGTTTCGGGTTTGTGTCGGTCTGAGGTGATTTGCGAAAAATCTATAAATGCCACTCCAATGAGGGTTACATTTCCCGAATCCTGACAAAAATACCTACGTTTTGATGTATAATTTGTCTACGTAGAGTGAAAATTGAGTGAGTAAGGTCAAGTTGTTCGGAGTTTTGAAATCTTTAAAAAGCTAGAGTAGGCCACTCTAGCGGTTGGAGAATTCTGTCATTGACTTTCATTGTAAACGATGATTTCGCTGACTTTTGGACATGAGCTTTGAGGAGTAACTGTGAAAAGATGAAAAGATATTCACATCCCGTTTTCACTTCTGAGTAGGTCACAGATATATCTACAAACTGGAAGTTAAATGGTGTTCGTAGGTGAAAGCATGACGACACAGTACAGCGTTGAAAATTGTCATTTGGAGGCTTTTTTGAGGCTTTCTTTCTACCCGACTCCATTCATTCCTATGGGGTTTTTTGGGGGTGGTTTTTCGCTAATTTTGTTGCCATGGTAACTCGAAACCCCAATAAAAGTAGTAGCACACATCTCGTAATTGAGCCGCACGTTTTGATACCTATATTGTGGGGGTGCACGCTACGGTTCGGGCCGCATTAATCATGACGGATGAAAAATAAAGAATAAGATAGAGACGCCTTTAGAGGTGCATAGTAATAGGTGCCTCATACCATTTAGGGTCTGTTTTGCTACAGTCTCTAGCTCTCTTGAAACTACGGAAAGTGCCGAGGGTAAAAGAAACAGTCTGGGAGCGCGGTGGGGAAAAACATTAGGGAACGGTGTCTGTGTGTTTTGACGCGCGATTAACGGCGACAAAAAAATGTCGGCATTGTGGTCTTACGCGTTAAAACTGACAGCCCTAATTTATCTACATTTTTAAATTCAGACAGAAGGGGGGGGAGGAATGTATCCCCCCCAGGGATAAAACATGAATGACCAGAGAAGGGGAAGTCACAAGCAGAGGGGGGGGGGGTAAATCCCCCCCATCCCTCCCGGCAAATCGCACCCAGTCAGGGCAGTCAAACTTTTTTACAGTAGCAGGCCACACACTATCAGGTAGGAGGGTGCACTCATGCCGGTGCCCGAGCCCCGGAGAGGAAAATTTTTAAAAATAGTCTCCCTGATGTATTTTGGAAGCTTTCAAGACAGGTGATTATTTAAAGAATAGAGTCAGAGTGCATGTTTTAAATTAAATAAAAAAAAGAAAAAAAAGAAGTGAATGATCAATTCTTCAAAAACAACCTTTGTTTTTTTATTACTATTCCTAAAACATTATTTTTTCACATGATGTTATCATGTTTTAACAAGGTAAGGTAATCTCCATTTGCATAAAATTAGTTTAATTTGAATTACTAACATTACTAACATTTCTTCACGAACCAGGTCGAATTTTTATGATAAAAATACAGGGTTGGAATTTGAAATTGAATTTACATGTTGAATTTATTTCAGTTATATTGCTCTTTCGAAATCTTTTAATTTCACTTGCACTCATCACACACACAATATCATATCATCTACGAGGATTCTAGAGACGAGCACAAAATGCATCCCCTGAAAAACGTCGACAATTTGCTGCTGTAATATTATATTATACGTAATATTATAGATTTTTCAGAATAAAAAGCTAACAGATGTGCATAATCAAAAAATATCAGAAATACAATTATAGAGCATTCAGTATTTTACGAAAGCCCACGCTGTTTTCTGGATAAATATATTACTGTGTGAGTTAAGTTCTATTCCTTTTTATGCCTCTTTCCTTGTAAGTTTGAAATGTCCCATGCTCCTGAATGCACCATAGCTTTCTGACGCTCGTGAATGCATCACACTGGTCTATGAACGCTGTGCTGTGTAGATGCACGATTGATCTTCCGCTTAAGACAAAGCTTTCCAGTTTCAAAACTCACGTCGGCTCTCACGGTTTTATTGCACTTTTCGGCATAACACCGGTCTGTGTTTTGATCGGAAAAGTAGCATCTCGGTTGGAACAAGGAACCCAATCACTCGTTAATGTTGCTCTCAGTGGAGACAGATGCTAAGGTGATTCTTGGGATGTATAATCGGGGAAAAGTAGGCGGCGGCAGGAGCTGCTATAGACGGCGATTTGCCGCCATTGACCGGCTACTTTTGACTGCCCTGCCCAGTATGTATATATATATATATATATATATATATATATGGGGAACAGTTCATGGTGGGGGTCTGAGGGGTCTCTGATGATATGGGCTCGGGACATGCAGCGCTGGGATGAAATGTCCTTAATGGAGGGAAGAGGACCCCGATGATCCCTTCTGCTGTCCCCACCACTCTCCTCATTTTCCACACCACACAGAGAGACAGCTGGTCAGAATGCTCTCTATGGTACTTGTGTAGAGGGTTGTGAGGATGGGCAGGGGCAGTTGGGCTGTCCTCATCCTCCGCAGGAAGTACAAGTGCTTCTGTGCCCTCCTCACCAGATGTGGTGTTCACAGACCAGGTGAGGTTGTCTGTGATGTGCACTCCGAGGAATTTGGTGCTGCTAACCACCTCCACAGCTGAGCTGTTGATGAGTTTGTGTCATCTGCGAACTTCATGATGTGATTGGGGGTGAACCTGGGGGTGCAGTCGTGTGTCATCAGAGTAAACAGCAGGGGGCTGCGGCCACAGCCCTGAGGGGAGCCTGTGCTGAGGGTGATGACATCAGAGGTGGTCTGTCAGACCCGGACCGACAGTGGTCAGGAGGTGAGGAAGTGATGAGGGGTGTGCTGAAGCCCAGATGTTCCAGTTTTTCAACCAGATGCTGTGGGATGAGGGTGTTGAATGCTGAAGTCCAGGAACATGCTCAAAGGGGGCGGTGCGTGGGCTTGGAACCCGTTAATAACTGCTTGCAGTTCTAGTTATCTTTGTCTCTCTCCGCTTTTCTTTTCATCGCTGTTAAAAACTTTTTCATGTTGGGGGTTGTTATGTTGAATAACGGAGGATATAGACAGAACGCAGTCAGAGCTTTCTGTTGACTGAACAGTGCTAACCAAGGCAAACCTGTTGTCTTGTAAGTCGTAAAATGTTGCACTGTTGCAAACGTGACAATGAGGACTGCCGCCTACTGTAGTGGATGCGCAATTACGCTTTATACTAGTATGGCCAAAAAAAAAAGCCTGTTCCTCAGGGTCACACGCGCCCGGAGATGCACTACTGTTAGGGTTTTTCCATCTTTTTTGCCACTGGGCACAGCTTTTTCTTAGAACAAAGGTTTCCTCATTACTTAGCTCACATGACTATTAAATCTGTGCAGTCTTTTTGTGATTACGCAGGCATCCACTTTATGTCAGCATTGATGGAGAGGACTGATTTTTTTTTTTAATAGGGAATGTTATTTCCATCCCAGTTGACAAATCGTAACGATTTAGGTTGATTTTACAGTAAATATCTTACTTATGGCTCCTTTAAGGTGTAAATGGGTTGAACCCCCAAAATGCTGAATGATCACGTGCCCCTCGTGTCATATTTCTTTTATAATATTTTACAAAAAAATTCTTAAATTGTTATAATTCATTTAAATTCCTTGAAACATTAATTATTATTGAAATTGACGTTAAATATCCATAAGTAAAATCTGGCCAGCTGACTTCTGTATTTCCAGGAATGTAGTTCATACTAAAGTCTGTTTTTTACTATTAAAACAACATAGAGGATTCTTTTCATTTTGTAACAAAAGCTCTAGTTTTACTTATTTTCAAAAATGATTGATGGCAAAGGCAAGTAATAAACACAAGATAATCCAATAAGAGTACCCCTGAGCACCCAACGCCACAAACTCTGGTCTTTTACTTAGAAAGGGACTTTTATTAGCATGATTGCATCTTGTTCCAGGATTTAAGGCAAACAGAGCTCTAATTTATCTAAGTGCTATGTAAGCATGAGCCACTAACTCATGCAAAATGTCAGACAGGATGTTCTCGTAAATTTGTGTGTCTGTTTCCAAAGATTGTTGTGAGTGCATCTTACTGTGTAATGTGCGCAAGGTCAGGCAGATGTATGGAGACAAAATAGCTTCCTCTTACACAGTCACCTCCCCTCACATGTATCAGTACACACACCCCTCATAAATGAACACTTCCACATGATAATGAGAATTACCTGCATGGTCTCACACAACTCCTCTAACCCCTTTGCAAACAACCAAACACACATTTGCTCATCTGTCTTTGTGGTATCCTCCTTCTGTCACTCTTTCTTGTTCCCTCATTGGTTTTCCCTTGCAGAAATACACGCTTACATCCACACCTACCTCCAGTTTCCTGGCTGTCTCAACTTGAGCAGCAAATTAACACAATTAGCCACGGCTCCACAAACATACATCGGGGTATTGTTCTGCTCACACTCAGACCTTAATCTGGTCCTCCGTCGGGACCTTGTGAGTATGTGTGTGTGTGAGGGCAGTTGAGGGGAAGCATTGCCGAGCCCAGCTGACAGAAGGGGCTTCCAGCCCCCCCACTACCCCTTGGAGGTTTCCACGATGATGATCAACTCCTCGCGCCTTAGTCCTTGCTGTGTGTGTCACGCTCACACACAAACTCTGACAATTTGGCTTGAAAATATTTCAAACACACTCACAGCCCTTCGGTCAGAGCCAGATGTTACAGGGCGAACAAAGGCACAGAGTCACAAGTTACTGTTGGCGACAGCAGGTTGAGCCTCGGGTCATTGTTAGCACACACTCCTTCAGCTGACCGGCTCACTACACAGCACATCCACTGACGGCGCTCATCGCTTCTTCCCCTTCAGCGACTGCACATTCTGCCTGGTAATTGGAGAGCAGGTATCTGCCTGATAAGATTTCTTGCAAGAACACCTATGTAAGTGGCTGCCTAATTACTGTACTTTAAGATGCCTCCCAGGGCCTCGCATTGAATGCCCCACATACTGGCAACAGACTAGTGGTTAATGTCACACCAGCAGCCTGTAACATGTTGCATTAACTAAAGCTTTTATTTTATCCCTGCTCCACTTTAGGATACTAAATGTAAGGTTTTGAAAGAAAACTTCCAGAAATGCAAAGTCTTTATTGGTTTTCAGATGAAACATATTTGGGACCCTGATAATATAATCATTCCCAGTGTTGGTAAGCAATTGTATTCTTCTTATTATTATTATTGTTATTATTATTATTTGAGTAAACATGACTTCAACTACAATTGGTAAAGCATCTCTTTTAAACAACTTCTATTGCTCTAAATATGTCAGTTCTTCCTTTCTTGAAAATGTCTGACTGGTTGCTTTTATACCGTAAAATGAAACATTAGTAAGTGGTTCCTAAAATCACATCTAGAAAATAAATTAAAACTAAGAAATCTTACATTTTCTATCTATCTATATATCTATCTATAACTCAAATCTCAACATCTCAGATGGTGTCAAAGGTGAAGAAGAAGAGAAATAAGGGGTTTAAAAGACAGGGAAGCGACATGTTGTGATCGGGGCTCATTAATATGCATTAGGCATTTTGTTTGGCCTATTAGCAATATTTTAACCTGTCAACTTCACATAATTGGGAGCCACTATTCTGGGACTCAGAAGCTCAAAAGTCTTTGAACCACTGATCAAAAAATATTTCTAAAGATAGGCAGAAAAACAAAAGAAACCTGTAAAAAGAGTCAAACTTCATGAACGCAATGCGTTTCTGGAGGCACAAACATATTTAAAGCATGAAGCAAATGAAAAGCATACTGATATAGACCTTGATACCTGTTTAGACATCTATCATACCATACACCATGGGTGTGATCTGGTTTTACAGCTTGATATTTTTCCTTTAACCTTTCAGACCAGTGGAGACCTTGTACATCTCATAGCTGTTAGGGAAAGTGACAGAGAGCTGTGGCACATCTGCCAATCTGACTCCACTGTGTTTACAGTGACCTTACCTTCAATGGGACGTGCTGTTGGAGTGTCTCTGTAGCTATGACAACTGGACATTTTTAGTGGCCACTCCAGCCTCTGTCTGCATATAATTAAGCGTGTTCAGATGTTAAGGCCTTCACACTCCAACAGCACTTCAGATTAGAAGCAGGTTTTGACTATTATTTGATTTTATATAGTTGTTTTAATCATTTAGGTTTGTAATGGTTGTGTTATTTTACTCCCCTGTCTTAAGTTTTCTGGCTACTTTGAGTTTTGTCTTGTCCTGTCAGCTTCTTAGTTTAGGTTTGGTTTCTGATTTATTTCTTGTTTTGAGCCTCTGCACCGATGTCTGGTCTAATTACTTACTCTGCACACCTGCCTAACTCCACCCCTGCTGCAATCACCTCTTACCGGTTTCACCTGCTTCCACCTCCATATAAACTGTTGAGACCAGACATCAGGGCCAGGTCGTCTGTTTGAGTATGGGTGAGTCTCCTCCTGCAAGTTTCTGTTTATTGGTTTGCTTTTGGATTTTTGACCCCTTGTCTCCAGTGATCTGAGCCATCCTGTTCCTGTCCTGCCTGCCTGCCCCGTTAGTCTGTTTATTTTTGTGCCGTTTTTTGGATTGACGGTCCTTTGTTTTTTTCCCTGTTTTGCTTTTTGTTAATAAAAGAAGATCTAACTGAACCTCTGCTGGTCTGGCTGAATTCTAGGTCCGCTTTCTCAGTTCATTACAAGGTTGGCTTTCCTTCTTTATACAAAGCATCTAACATAGAACTGTTGTCCATATGTCCTACATTTGCCACTTTGATAGGAAGTCACTTGGATTTTAAACTTGTTCAAATACTTTCCATCAGAGGCTGTTTTTACTGGACCTGTAAAAAAAAAATATACTTCTCCTTGTCATGGTTTTTAAAGGAGAAGTCCGGTCAAAATCAGAATTGAAATTGCTGAAAGTACTTTAAATATAAAACTACTACATACTGTGCAAAAAATTATACGTTTTATAATTTTGAATAATTTTCATTTAATCATGTTTATTCGGAGGAATCCATCTTGGTCAAGAATAGTACTGTCACCTCCCATTTTTTTGACGTCACTCGGCGGACCCGCTGTTGAGCAAGTTTCAACGCTCTGTTTGTCACGGCGCACTATTTTCCAAGATGGCGACAACTGGTGCTCTGTACGAAGCAGAGAGTGATGAAGTACTTAGTGACAGTGATGAGAGTTCCGTGGAGTCATCACCATCTGATAGCGATATGGATTTTTTTAGAAGAGTTTCTTGACAGAGACCGGACTTTTGACGGAATCCAGCCGTACCTATTTCCAGTGCAAACTCAGTCGGGTCCTACAGTATATATGTATACACGCGTGTGTGTGTGTGTGTGTGTGCGCGCGCGCTCCGCCGCAGCATGGCTTTGCCGGCGCTGCAGCGGAGCGCACACACACACACACACACACACACACAGCGGAGGAGAGATCGCGCTGAAGTGACTTAAGTTCTATATTTGCCCTCTAGTAAATAGGGCAGGTGATCATTATTGTTTAAATATTAAAATATAAAAGCGTTCCAGCACATGCTGGGGCGGAGGGATACCACATCACATGTGGTATCCCTCTGCCCCTCTGCTCGGTGACCATCCCCGCAAATTCTAAATAAAAAATTCTAAAATAAAAAATAACTTACCGAAACTCCTCACTCTCATGTCATGTTTTCCTTTTTGCAATTCTCAGCCATGTTCAAAGTCTATGGTGAGAACAGCGGAGCTATAATGAATGGCTAACTAAGCTAACCACTAACCTAGCCACTAAGCTAACCGGATACATAAATATTAGAAGTGCGCATCCAGAGCCAGCAAGAGGAAACTCAGAAGGAACAAGCACAAACACGATTTTACCAAGTATAACAAAAAGTGTTTCTGAACACCATCACAAGCTACAGCTTTAAGTTATTTCTTAACTTAATCAGGCCTGGGTGTTATGAGTGAAAGCTGCTAGAAAATGTGGCTCTACAAAGTATTGATATGAGGGTGAATGCAATACACTCTTTCAGGATTTTTATTTTTGAATATTGAAAACAAGTGTAACCCCAGTGTTACAGAGGGTGTGTTTTTTTTTTCGTTAAAAAGGAACCTATTCTGTTAAACCATCCATGGTCTTATATAATTCATAATTCCTGTATGATACAGTTTGTTTATTCCTCATGTGCTATGCATTTAAATAAGTTGCATAGATTTACTTTATCTGTATTTCATTTAAAAGAGCAAGAAACAGAAACAGGATGAAAATGTTATAAGTGTGCTGTATAAACCTGAGTGTATGAGTTAAAAAGGTCATGCATGCCAGAGGGACACTTCATTGGCTGGGAATGCACCGGAAGAACGGGGGAGAGGGTGGAGTCAAGGAGGCAGGATACGAAAAGAGAGGAAGTTCGTTTTTGTTTTTCCTTCGGTGTGCGGTCCTGTTTTTTTTTTCTGCGAGGTGAGAGTAAAAGAAGGTAGAAAAAGAGACATTTTGCTCGGAGGGAAAACCGGTGACGGAGAACCACGGTGTTTTCTATCTGCTCTGCGGGCATAGTTGCATTGAGTATAGTTTATATGTTCGCCGAGTGAACGAGTCTCAACCCAGCGCGGGACCGGCCCAGAAAAGTTAGCCACTGCCAGATGCGGCTCGTAGCTACTCAAGTTAGCGCCCTGGTTTCCGAACAACCAGTGGTTCCACTGAAGTAGCCGGCGTGGGAGCAACTCTGCCCGGATAGCGCCCTGGTGGCCAGGAAAGCCAGAGGCTCCTCCGGCGACGAGGGAGGGACTTCATCAGCCGCCCGGTCGGACCTCTCGTGCGGCTAGGACACAGGGTTTTCCCCGTTTCACTGGAAGACTGGGACTACGGTACTGTGAGTAAAGGACCGTTGGAGAAGGACTATTTCTTCAGCTAAACCAGTTAACAGGCCTGCAACGATTTGTTTTGGGATATTTTCTTTTATGTGCCGGCTATATTTTTTTTTGTACCTGCGCAGGTGTTTTTGAAGCTTTTGTGTTAGTGTGGCCACCCGTTTTCTGTCAGGTTCAGATGTGATCTGCCGTTAGTGGCTAAAGAGTACTTTCTGTACTGTGGGGGGGGGGGGGGGGATTTATGAGGAAATGATCGTTGGTGTTATTTGGTGTGTTTAAAATAAATGTTTATTTGAAATATATATATGCCTGAAGTTTGACCACTCACTGAATAGTTCCATATTTTGAGGTATAGCTACAGAGAACCCACCACGCTTAAGTGATCATAGGACATGATTTGGGTTACATAAAATGGCGACGAGGATGGGATTGATTTAAATAAAAAAAAAAAATAAAAAAAAAAAAAATTTACAGTGAGTGGAGTAGTGTGCAGACTAGACTAGTTGAAGCCGAACCAAAGTAGTTGTTGCACAAACTTAATAAGACAACAGTAACAATGTCATTTCTGCTGAACTGGTGCCAGGGAGAAGGGGTAGACCCAGCTCATGCATTAATAGTCAAAAGTGTTCCTAAAGATGCCCTTAATAAAGTTATTGAGGGCCATCTGAACGCTATTAAGTGTCTTGGACGTGTCAAAGTGAAAGGGCGGATGTTTGATCCCGAAACTCAGGGCCTTGTTGTGCTATGTGTATGTAGCGAGACAGTGAACAGCGATGCCATTCCCCCAGAAGTGAGGCCTGAAGAGGGAGATCCATGGCAACTGAGTATACCCATTGACTTAAGTGCTCTACCAGGGGTTACCTCTGGCACCCCCATAACTATGGTTACCGACTCAGATGCTGGAGTAGCAGGTACCCCTGATACCTCCAGTCCCAGTGACCCACATTTCACCGCCCTTCTTAAAACAGTGGGGGACATACTTGAGAAAGTCCCTAGGCCAATTGCCCCAGAGAATACAGCTTTTCGAAGGTTGCGTCCCTTTTCGGGGACTGCACCTACCCCCAACGGAGAAGAGAACCTCGATACTTGGCTTATGCAGGCCCGCTTAATGGTTGATGAATGTGAGTGTTCAGACAGTGAAAAGCGCAAACGAATTATTGAAAGTCTCAAGGGTCCAGCACTGGAAATTGCACAGGCTGTTAGGTCCAGCGATCCCCACGCCACTCCCCAAGATTATCTGGGAGCTTTGGAACAAGCATTTGGTTCGTCTGAGTCGGGGGAAGATCTATACTATGCTTTCCGGGCGTTACGACAACGTTCAGGGGAGCGACTCTCTGATTTTTTGCGACGTATGGAACACGCCCTGACTAAAGTAGTGTTCAGAGGCGGGGTGATGGCATCACAAAGAGATCGTATAAGAGTTGAGCAACTTCTCCGAGGGGCGGTGGAATCTGATTTGATGCTGGTGCAGCTGAGGCTTCGTGAACGCAAAGAGACACCTCCGTCCTTTTTGCAGTTATTAAAAGAGATAAGAGAGGAAGAAGACCAACAAGCTATGCGGCAGAGGCCAGGCCTCTCAGTTACAAAAACGGCCGTTAGGCAAGTACGAGCTACTGATGACGAGCTTAAGCCCCATGATGCGGCTAAGCTAAAGCAAGAGATAGACCACCTTAAGGTCCTTGTAGCTAAGTTGTCTGCCAAAGACTCTGGCCCCAGCCTTTCAGTCATGGAATCTGAAGCTTTGTTAGCACCCCGAAAGGATGTAGTAGGCCATGAGCAGGAAGTGCACATGTTACAACGTCAATTAAGTGACTTGCAACATCAGATACAGATAATGGCCGTGAGCCAGCGCCCCCCTAACCCCCGAGAATGGAGACCTAGAGATACCAATGAGCATAATAACCGACGAATGACAGGCCACAGCAAAAGTTTACCATCAGAGGGGCCAGGGGACTATTTTTGCTACCGATGTGGGGAGGATGGCCATGTCGCTACGCGCTGTGATGCACCTGAGGATTCAGGTAGAGTTATTACCCGCTTGATTCGGTCGTTGAGAAAACAAAAAGATGGCAGACAAGAGGCATCCTCCAGCCGGGCAGGGATCACAGATACTCATGTAAAGCGCATGTCCAGTCGCAGTGATGAACTTACCCCACCATCTGAAGTGTTACCGGATGGGTTAGTTGGGAGGCCCTCTGTAAGTAAGATCATTGTCGAGGGAACGGAGTGTAGTGCACTCATGGACAGTGGCTCTACTGTCACCATCATTTTTGAGAAGTGGTATAATGAGAATCTGTCGCATATCCGAATCCAGCCCATTTCCAGTCTGTGCATTTGGGGTTTGAGTGAGTCCAGCTATCCATACAAAGGTTATGTGGCCGTTAATGTAAAGTTCAAGGAGGATGGGCCCAGTGAAAAGCCTCGAACTGTACTGGCCTTGGTGTGTCCGGATCCCCAAGGGCCAGACCAGGTACCAATGATCATTGGCACTAATGCTAGAGGTTTCCACCATGAACCAGTGTCCGACCACATGGCCTCGGCCTCACATCAGGCCGTGTCCTGGAGGATTGATACTCGTATGGGGGGGCCTGTGACGGGTCCGACGGAACCTAGGGTTGGCCAGGTGACATGGACTGGGCCCGGACCACTTAAGTTGTCTCCTGGAGAAGCGCGCATTGCAGTAGGTAGGGCCTCCATCCACACCCCTGGAGCTCCTGGGATATTGGTCCTTGACAACTCCAACACCCTGCCGCAGGGGGTTGTTTCACCCCCCTGTGTGGTCCTCCCAAAAAACCTGGATAAGAGTCATTGTGCTGTGCTGCTACAAAATGTCTCCCTAAAAGAACGGTGCATCTCAAAGGGTACCGTCATTGCTCAGATACATACTGCTGACGTTGTCACCGAGGTAGATCAGGGCCATCCCTCCACTAGTAGCCTCTGTCCCGAGCTATTCGATTTTGGTAGCTCCCCTTTACCCGCAACCTGGAAAAATAGGTTGGCGCAGAAATTGTCTGCCCGGACAAGGGTTTTTTCAGTAGAGGAGTGGGATGTAGGGCTAGCAAAAGGGGTGGAACATGAGATTCGTCTCAGTGATCCTAAACCATTTCGTGAGCGATCCCGACGTATTGCGCCCGCAGATATTGACGATGTGAGGCGTCATTTACAAGAGTTGCTGGCGGCAGGGATAATCAAAGAATCCCGTAGTCCCTACGCCTCACCTATTGTGGTGGCGAGAAAGAAAAGTGGCAAGATTAGAATGTGCATCGATTATCGCACTCTCAATTCCCGAACCATCCCAGACCAGTATACTGTACCGCGGATAGACGATGCATTGGACTGTTTGACGGGCAGCAGATGGTTTTCAGTGCTTGACCTGCGAAGCGGGTATTATCAGATACCGATGCTGGAGGAAGATAAGGAGAAAACCGCTTTCATTTGCCCCCTAGGCTTTTACCAATTTGAGAGGATGCCACAGGGCATCACCGGGGCCCCTGCCACTTTCCAAAGATTAATGGAACGAGTGGTAGGGGATATGAACCTGCTACAGTGCATTGTTTACTTAGATGACATTATCATTTTCAGCCGCACGCTGGAGGAACATGAAGAGCGCCTCCTTAAAGTCCTCGATCGGTTAGAAGAGTTCGGCTTAAAAGTGTCTATCGACAAATGCCAGTTTTGCCAGACGCAAGTCAAATACGTGGGGCATGTTGTGTCTGCCGACGGTGTGTCTACTGACCCCGAAAAGCTCAGGGCAGTTGCCCAGTGGAAACAGCCGACTAACCTCAAGGCCTTGCAGTCCTTCTTGGGTTTTTGTGGCTATTATAGGCGTTTTATTGCCCATTACTCTGCCATAGTTCGTCCACTTACTGATTTGACCAGAGGCTATGCCCCTCCTCAGAGAGGGCGCCCACCAAAGTCCACCCAAGACCAACCCTATATAAACAGGTCTGAGCCTTTCGGGGATCGATGGACTGCCGAGTGTACTGAGGCCTTCATAAAGATAAGGAACTGCCTGACCAATGCTCCAGTGCTTGCCTTTGCCGATCCCAGTAAGCCCTACATATTACATGTAGATGCAAGTTTTGATGGATTAGGGGCCGTGCTAAATCAAGAGTACCCTGAAGGCTTACGCCCTGTAGCTTTCGCCAGTAGGAAACTCAGTGCCTCGGAGAGAAACTACCCAGTCCACCAGTTAGAATTTTTAGCGTTGAAGTGGGCGGTAGTCGACAAATTCCATGACTATCTCTACGGAGCCCAATTTACCGTTAGAACTGACAACAACCCATTAACCTACGTGTTGTCCTCTGCCAAGCTGAATGCTTGTGGGCACAGGTGGTTAGCAGCCTTGGCCACTTACAATTTTGGAATTCAGTACAGACCGGGACGTGAGAACATTGATGCAGACCTGTTGTCAAGAAAGGAAGAAAGGGGTGACGAAGGGGGTGCAGAGGAGGAAGGGTGGATACCACCATCCGGGGTGAAGGCAGTCTGTAAAAGTGTCAGTTTGTCCCATCTCCCGGGAACTATTTCGAGAGGAGTTGACCAACTGGGAGCGTCTCCAGACTGCATTCCCCATGCTTATGTACACCCTACTTGGGTTAGTGCTAAGTCATTGGAACAGCTGAGTGTAAACGACTTACAGTTAGCTCAAGATCAAGATGTGGTCATTAGTAAGGTGAAACGAGCCTTGGCTGGTGGTCGGCGCCCTTATGTCCCCTTACGTGATGATGCTGAGGTTCACTTATTACTGCGAGAGTGGCCCCGGCTAGTTGAGCGGAGTGGAGTCCTGTACAGAACAGTTTGTAAGAGGTTAGGGAGAGAGGTACTCCAGCTTGTCCTCCCAAAGCAGTTTCGCCCCCAGGTGCTAAAAGCGCTGCATGACGATGGGGGGCATTTGGGCATCGAGCGGACTATTGAGCTAACAAGAGACAGATTTTATTGGCCTAGGATGGCCGCGGACATTGCCAGTTACATACATAACTGCGGGAGATGTGTAACGCACAAATCCCAGCCCCACCAAACAGCTCCTCTCCACCAAATGACCAGTAAGGGCCCACTTGATTTAGTTTGCATTGACTTTTTGTCGATGGAGCCTGATTCTCGTGGTATTGCAAATGTTTTGGTTGTAACAGACCATTATACCCGATATGCTCAGGCTTATCCCACGAGAGATCAGAAAGCCCTAACAGTCGCTAAAGTTTTGCTGGAAAAATTCTTTGTCCATTATGGACTACCTGCCCGAATCCACTCAGATCAGGGCCGCGATTTTGAGAGTAAAATAATCAAGGAACTACTTGAGGTGCTGGGTATCAAAAAATCAAGAACAACACCCTATCACCCTCAAGGTGACCCACAGCCCGAACGTTTTAACCGGACCTTGTTGTCTATGTTGGGTACACTGGACCCAGTGAAGAAGAGGTGTTGGAGCCAGCAAATTGCCGCTATGGTGCATGCTTATAATTGTACCAAAAGTGATGCGACTGGCTACTCCCCGTACTTTCTTATGTTTGGACGGGAAGCACGCCTCCCAGTGGACCTATGTTTCAGTGCTGTGCAGGAGGGAGAAGAGGAAAAGTCCCACAGGAGATATGTGGAGACACTTAGGAAAGACCTGCAAGATGCTTATGAACAGGCTGTGCAGGCAGCCGACAAGAGTCATCAACGCAACAAGCGGGCCTATGATCGGAGGGTTCGCTCTCATTTGTTAGACGTAGGCGACAGAGTACTTGTCCGTGCTTTTGGAGGCACTGGCAAACAAAAACTTAAGGATAAATGGAACTCTGTCCCCTATGTAGTTCAAGAAAAGTTGCCAAACCTTCCGGTGTACCGAGTGAAACCCGAGAAGGGCGCAGGGTTGGTGAAAACTCTGCACCGAGACCACCTGCTACCAGTAGGCTCCCTTGTAAGGTTACCCGAAGGGTCTGATGAGGCTAGGGAAACACTCCACAGTGCGCCGCGGACACGGCAGCAGTGTCAGGCTCAATCAGAAGGAGTGGGGGCTGCTGGTAGTGAGTCAGATTCTGAGGACGACGAATATGCGTATGCCCCTACAGCAGTGACAAGCTATGCACCTTACCCGTGCCCTGATGGGTCGCCACCGTCAGTGAGTGATGGTGGTGAAGTGGGTACCGGCACACCTCAGGCTCCTGATGATGTTGAGGGGATTAGTCAGGAGGATAGTGATGACTTGCAATTAGATCTGGGAAACCATGTTGAGCCAGGGGAGGGTGAATACTGTAACCTGTCCGACGGGGGTGGTGCTGAGATACAATGCATTCCCCAATTTCAAAGTTCTGGGTCCCTCGGAGAGGTCGGCTCTCGCTCAGATGACAGTTTGGGGAGCGGGGAGCAGGCAAGAGATATTGCCCCTCGAGAGGGACGAGTGGTCAAGCCTGTGATTCGTTTCACTTATGATGAACTGGGGAAACCCTCTGACCAGCCATTGGTCATACAGCATAAAGGGATGAAAATATGTATATCCCGGGATGGGGAGTTGACAAAGCAGGGTCGAGTGGTTAACTGTTTAACTATTAGTATCTTACCTAATGACAGTTATTAGTTCAGTCTGATGAGGACATGCAGACCGTTAGAAAGGGGGGAGTGTAACCCCAGTGTTACAGAGGGTGTGTTTTTTTTTTCGTTAAAAAGGAACCTATTCTGTTAAACCATCCATGGTCTTATATAATTCATAATTCCTGTATGATACAGTTTGTTTATTCCTCATGTGCTATGCATTTAAATAAGTTGCATAGATTTACTTTATCTGTATTTCATTTAAAAGAGCAAGAAACAGAAACAGGATGAAAATGTTATAAGTGTGCTGTATAAACCTGAGTGTATGAGTTAAAAAGGTCATGCATGCCAGAGGGACACTTCATTGGCTGGGAATGCACCGGAAGAACGGGGGAGAGGGTGGAGTCAAGGAGGCAGGATACGAAAAGAGAGGAAGTTCGTTTTTGTTTTTCCTTCGGTGTGCGGTCCTGTTTTTTTTTCTGCGAGGTGAGAGTAAAAGAAGGTAGAAAAAGAGACATTTTGCTCGGAGGGAAAACCGGTGACGGAGAACCACGGTGTTTTCTATCTGCTCTGCGGGCATAGTTGCATTGAGTATAGTTTATATGTTCGCCGAGTGAACGAGTCTCAACCCAGCGCGGGACCGGCCCAGAAAAGTTAGCCACTGCCAGATGCGGCTCGTAGCTACTCAAGTTAGCGCCCTGGTTTCCGAACAACCAGTGGTTCCACTGAAGTAGCCGGCGTGGGAGCAACTCTGCCCGGATAGCGCCCTGGTGGCCAGGAAAGCCAGAGGCTCCTCCGGCGACGAGGGAGGGACTTCATCAGCCGCCCGGTCGGACCTCTCGTGCGGCTAGGACACAGGGTTTTCCCCGTTTCACTGGAAGACTGGGACTACGGTACTGTGAGTAAAGGACCGTTGGAGAAGGACTATTTCTTCAGCTAAACCAGTTAACAGGCCTGCAACGATTTGTTTTGGGATATTTTCTTTTATGTGCCGGCTATATTTTTTTTTGTACCTGCGCAGGTGTTTTTGAAGCTTTTGTGTTAGTGTGGCCACCCGTTTTCTGTCAGGTTCAGATGTGATCTGCCGTTAGTGGCTAAAGAGTACTTTCTGTACTGTGGGGGGGGGGGGGGGATTTATGAGGAAATGATCGTTGGTGTTATTTGGTGTGTTTAAAATAAATGTTTATTTGAAATATATATATGCCTGAAGTTTGACCACTCACTGAATAGTTCCATATTTTGAGGTATAGCTACAGAGAACCCACCACGCTTAAGTGATCATAGGACATGATTTGGGTTACACAAGGAATAAATTATCTTCTAACCCCTCATAATGATGCTTTACCTTGTGTTAGTATGTCACACAAAATCCCTAAAAATACATTATAGGGTGTGGTTTTATCATGAAAAAATTTGGAAAGTTGAAGGCCTATAAATGTTTTTAAGGCATCTTTTAACAGCATTGCTTCAATACCTTTGTGCCATAAAAAAATTGCTTTTTGTTTGGCAAAAAGCGTGAGGTCAAGTTCTATTCTCCTGCCGATGACGATAGAAAAAAGCTGAACCCTGCAAAGCACCACAGTGGCATTTGGAGCAAGCAGGCTGACATCCACAAACAAACCCACACTGCTGCCGCTGCATCGAGCCAGAGATCAACATCACAGTCCACCAGATGTGTTCACTTGTACGATCCAGCAAAGACGGCGTGTTTCTGTGCATGTGTGTTACATGGAGTCTTTTTGGAACTGTAAATGTCTTCCATTTAAGCTGTTGGCTGACCTAGCCATCCGTCTTTTATGTTCAGCTTTTCTGCAAGTCAACTGGAGTTTGTCATTAATGCAGTTTTTTTGCTTCCTTTCAACAATTTATTTTCGCTCAAAATATAAAAACAAAGTAAAAACAAATTTCAGGATTGGTAACTGATCACCTTAGATTCCACTTGGACGGACACAAACACACACACACACACACACACACACACACACACACACACACACACACACACACACACACACACAAACATAAGGTTCAGTTAACACCCCCTCCCCCCACACTCCCACCCCTACTTTCGGCGACAGTAGTGCCAGCTTTGTTTTGGTAAATTGCTGCAGCCATTTGCATACATCTGTTCTGTGTTTATAAGTTCACATTGTTCTTATCTGGAAAATATGCTAATACTTTTTGTGAGAGAGGTGCACATGTCCCATATATTGTGTGTGTGTGTGTGTGTATGTGTGTGTGTGTGTGTGTGTGTGTGTGTGTGTGTGTGTGTGCATTGTAATAGTAGCACAAGGTGAGGGTGACAAAGGTGAGAGAATGTGTCAAATTAGAACTCCCTGTACCTTTTAGCTTCATTTGCATTTGTCTACATGCTTCTGCAAGCTGAAGTGTTACTTCTTGATTAGTGCTGAAATGAGGTTTTGGTAGGGAAGTGGACATCAAATCTTGACCTGTTCATATGATTTACTCTGAGATTTTCCCACAGTCTCTACATTTTTGTCTTAACTAGAGATTAATATGTATTAGCCCAGGGAAAAAAACAATTTTGACATTGGTTGTTTGTTTACTCCAAATAAAATCTTATTCAGGGTCCTGTACTTAAATGACAAAAAAAAATTAAGTACTGTACCTTTATCACATTAGATTATGTTTATTATGATTTTATGTCATAGACCAACACAGAGTAAATCATCATTGTGAAGTGGAAAGTTAATGATTTGCAAATTAATATCTCAAAAAGTTTGGCATGAATTTTGATTCAGCCCCATAAACACACTAGACATTATATAGGAAGACGCCTGGTGCTGGATGGACTGGCACTGCCTATTGGAGCTGACGTTACAGCGAGGCCACCATCTTGGTTGGGTCTCTCACATGCCCCAAGTGCATTTATTTGTACTGAGAAAGCTGAATCCTTACGCAATTTTCACGTGGTTTGGTTTGTTACAAATGGCAGAGATGTGGTCATGATACAGGATGCTGTCACACAAAAAAAAACATGTTTTGATGCTAAGACATGTAGTAATATACTCTCACATGTGGTATTACATATTAATAAATTTATAATTTAATAATTTTTTATACTTTAATAAAGAAACAAGTCTGATCGTTTATTTAAATTTAATTCACACTGTGCCATACAAGTACAATCCTTATCCTAAAATTATCTAGTCATTGATTTTTTAAGATCGTAATCGAAAAAAAATAAATCCATAATAGGTCTAAAATATCAAATACATTTTTACATTGGCCAGTTTCTCCAAAAGTCAAAGAGACCCATTTTAAAATGATTAATAAAATATACCCAGTAGCAGATTTCCTCAAAAAAAGATTTCAATTTGAAGTGGACCTTTGTACCTTCTGTAATACTACTGATGAAACATTAGAGCACGTGTTTTTTTTTTCTTAACATTTATCTAAAAAATTCTGGTGAGACACATTGTTGGGTAGTAACTGGTTACATTTACTTCACTAACTTTTTGAACAAAAGCTACTTCTAAGAGTATTTTTACTGTACTGTACTTCTTACTTTTACTTGAGAGAATATTATGAAGAAGGATCACTACTCTATTCGCTGTGAGTAACTTCACTGAATAAAGAACAAACATATTTCACCAAAAAATGCACCAGAGATACACCCATCTACAGTTTATATTAAGGTGAAACTTCTTGTTTCTACACAAGCTTTGTTGTTTTAATGGAATTTTCTATCTGATGAGCTCATTGAGCCACTTACAGGTCAAATAACCATACAGTAAACAGTAGATATTGTACTTTCTCCGTCCTTACTTACTGTATATACGTTCACTGCTTGGTTTCATAAGTTTAATGTTGAAAACCATTGTTGAGAAAAGTGTTTCTTCTGACTCAATTTGTAATTTTCTAATTGTTGTTTGTGTCATGGTTGAGTTTTGGTTTGGCTTTGTTTTTCTGTTATTTTCATTTTTTCATCTCTTTTGGGTTAGGTTTGACTTTATTTATTGTTAGTTTTCAGTCATCAGTTATTTTCTGTCAATTTTCACTTCACCTCTTCAGCAGTCAGTCACACCTGATAGTCATTTGCTTGTTAATTAGCCAGACCCTTGTTTCACCTGTTAGTGCTCTATTTAAACCTCCCTCTGTCTTCAGTTCAGCACTGGGCCGTCTTCTGCTATCCACCACTCCATGCCAGTCCCTCTGTAAGTCTTTGTGTTCTACTGTCCATTCCTGGAGAAGCTCTACTCTTTGTCCAGGTGTGTTCTGTGAATTGCTAACCTGACAAGCTGCTCTGGTGAAGCTCTGCTCTTTGTCCAGGTGTCTTCTGTGAATTGCTAACCTGTCAAGCTGCTCTGGTGAAGCTCTACTCTGTATCCTGGTGTCTCCTGAGAACTGCTAACCTGTCAAGCTGCTCTGTGCCCTGGTGTCTCCGGATAACTGCTAACCTGACTAGCCGCCCGGAGTCCTGGTGTTGCTATGAGGCCTGCTAGCCAAGCAGCACCTAGCGAGTGTGGACTCTCTCTCCGGGCCGTCAGCTCCTGCCATCACCTACATCCCTGACCTTCTGCAGCCCCGAACCTCCGGTCTTCATCATCCGCCATCCAGCACACTTCCTTTAAATAAAAACTCTTAAACTTTAGTCCCGTGTGCGATACCTGAGTTCTTCGGTAAACAAATCATGACAGTTTGTAAAACAAAAAAAATTTAGTTGCTGAAATACCAGAATTTGTACATAGTTTAATATTTTTGCCTGAGCGATTACATAATTTTTAAATATGAAATCAGTAGTTATAAATATTTACTCAATACTTAAGTAGCCTACTTGCAAATACTCTTTTACTTCTTGGTTGAGTTCTTTTTACCTTGACTTGAGTAAAATATGTTGTAGTGCTACTCTTACTTGAGTAAAATTTCTGGTTACTCTATCCGCCTATGGTTAGACAATAGAAAAAGCCACATTTATCCGATATGGTTAACATGGTAATTCTTCAAATAAATGTCATTCACTGCAGCAAATGGCAAAAGTCAAAGCCTTCCTTTGACTGGTTTATTAATGCTAAGATGTTCTTTGCATTACTTACATCAATACTAAGCTGTAAATCAAGAAAAATGCTTAAAGCCATCTCTGAATTCCAGCTTTTTTAGAAGTCCTCCCTGTCAGGGTTCAGTTTTAATTTGGGTTTTTATTTACTATTTTTCAGTTCTTCCTCCTGTCTGGGTTTAGTTAGGTTCTGGCTTTTGTTATGGTTAGTTCAGTTTCCTCCTACCACTCCCACTCAGCCTTCCCTTCACTTCCGCTGAAGTTAGTCACATCTGTCAGTCACTAATTTGCCAGACTCACTTCACCTGCCAGCCTCCCTACTTAAGCCTCACTCTGCTGTCACTCTTCTGCTGGGCCGTCATCATTCAACACCTACTCCTTGCCTGTCTGCCTGGTTTGCACCTTCTGATCATTTGTTTTTTGCCTTAGTGCTTTGCTTTGTATCTCGGCTGGTTTCTGGATCCACCTGTCTCCCCTCTGCATCTCAGGCTGAGTTTCTGGACCGTGTTGACTCAATCTGCAAGTATTCACCTGGATTAGCTATTACCCTGCTATGGTTCTGGTCTTCAAGTATCCACCCTGTCCTGCTGTTAATCCTGCTGTTACTCTGGCCTTCAAGAACTCATTCCCTGCCGTGCTGAAGGGCCTGCTACTGAGCTCTGGTTAGCTCTCTGCTGAGCTGTGGCTTCTCTGCCGTGCTGAAGGGCCTTCTGCTGTGCTCTGGTTAGCTCTCTGCTGAGCTGTGGATTCTCTGGCGTGCTGAAGGGCCTGCTACTGAGCTCTGGTTAGCTCTCTGCTGAGCTGTGGATTCTCTGCCGTGCTGAGCTCGAGTTAGCTCTCTGCCGAGCTGTGGACTCTTTGCCGTGCTGAAGGGCCTTATGCTGTGCTCTGGCTAACTCTTTGCCGAGCTGCGGACTCTGTTGCCTAACTCGTTCATGGACTATTACTCTGCTCTGTACCTGCCAGTCAGCTCCTGCATCCTTCATCTCCGCCTGGTTACAGACTCTGTTTCATCATGTCATCATCATTCACTTTTACAATAAACTCTCTTAAGACCAGCTCTGTGTGTGCGTGCTATGTCCGGGTTCATCCAAAGACAAATCATGACACTCCCCATACACACACAGAAGGCTTTTAAATAACTATGATCTGCAACGCGTGATCTACTTTCAGTAGTCATCACCGGCTATTGCAACCACAAGCTGCAGAAAATAAGGGCAAAGTTTCCCCCTCTGTGTTTACTCCTGTCAGCTCATATTCCAACCTAGAGTAGGAGAGACCCATCCAATATGGCGACGACACATGATGCACTGCAGCACGTAATGAGGCGTCTATATATATATACACTCACTGGCCACTTTATTAGGTACACCTGTCCAACTGCTCGTTAACACTTGTTAAGCAGCCAATCACATGGCGGCAACTCAGTGCATTTAGGCATGTAGACATGGTCAAGAGAATCTCCTGCAGTTCAAACCGAGCATCAGTATGGGGAAGAAAGGTGATTTGAGTGACTTTGAACGTGGCATGATTGTTGGTGCCAGAAGGGCTGGTCTGAGTATTTCAGAAACTGCTAATCTACTGGGATTTTCACGCACAACCATATCTAGGGTTTACAGAGAATGGTCCGAAAAAGAAAAAACATCCAGTGAGCGGCAGTTCTGTGGGCGGAAATGCCTTGTTGATGCCAGAGGTCAGAGGAGAATGGCCAGACTGGTTCGAGCTGATAGAAGGGCAACAGTGACTCAAATAACCACCCGTTACAACCAAGGGGGGAAGAAGAGCTTCTCTGAACGCACAGTACGTCGAACTTTGAGGCAGATGGGCTACAGCAGCAGAAGACCACATCGGGTGCCACTCCTTTCAGCTAAGAACAGGAAACTGAGGCTACAATTTGCACAAGCTCATCGAAATTGGACAATAGAAGATTGGAAAAACGTTGCCTGGTCTGATGAGTCTCGATTTCTGCTGCGACAGTTGGATGGTAGGGTCAGAATTTGGCGTCTACAACATGAAAGCATGGATCCATCCTGCCTTGTATCAACGGTTCAGGCTGGTGGTGGTGGTGTCATGGTGTGGGGAATATTTTCTTGGCACTCTTTGGGCCCCTTGGTACCAATTGAGCATTGTTGCAACGTCACAGCCTACCTGAGTATTGTTGCTGACCATGTCCATCCCTTTATGACCACAATGTACCCAACTTCTGATGGCTACTTTCAGCAGGATAATGCGCCATGTCATAAAGCTGGAATCATCTCAGACCGGTTTCTTGAACATGACAACAAGGTCGCTGTACTCAAATGGCCTCAACAGTCACCAGATCTCAATCCAATAGAGCATCTTTGGGATGTGGTGGAACGGGAGATTCGCATCATGGATGTGCAGCCGACAAATCTGCGGCAACTGTGTGATGCCATCATGTCAATATGGACCAAACTCCCTGAGGAATGCTTCCAGCACCTTGTTGAATCTATGCCACGAAGAATTGAGGCAGTTCTGAAGGCAAAAGGGGGTCCAACCCGTTACTAGCATGGGGTACCTAATAAAGTGGCCGGTGAGTGTAATATCTATGGGTGGCTGCATCAGGCTGTGTGGAGGCTTTTCTCCAGCACGGACAGGAAAGCTAGCAATAAGAGTAACAGTAAGAGGGTGAAGCTATATACAGAGACATCTTGGAGAAGTAAGTGGAGGTAATTTTCTTTTACAGTCATTTTGTTGGATTGTAATTATAACTGTAAGAAATTTCAGTGTTCAATTTTAAAACTGAGTCATCGGTACTATTAAGCACCAGCATGAAATAAAGGTCTTCAAATACTGAGTTAGTTTTAAAAAGACCCACTGTTGAAATTACAACAATTAGCAGCAGCCATGTTGACAGAGTTGGTATTTTACTACAAATTGTACTCATTTAAAAAAAAAGCAATTGCAATAAAAATAACATACATTTTTCATAGTCTTTTTCTTTTTGCACGTGCAAAGGAACAAAAAACAAAACCAAAAAAACTTGCAGATCTTCTTCTTTTGAGGTCTGTAATGGCAGGTATCAACTCACACTACAGGGCATTATCACTACCTACTGTGAAGGCATTTTTTGTCAACATATATTCTAAAACATTTTGGTATACAAATTGTTTGAAAATAAGAAAAATCTAATCCTGACTGTCCTATTGTTTAACAATATATATTAGTTATATTCAACACGGTATATTTAGAACACCTTATCTTATCTTATCTTAGCCATTTCAATGGTTGTTGTCCCATCAGAAATATATTTTGAAATTATTTACATTTTTCAGGGAATTTGCAAGCACAGCTCCTACCCCTTTGTGTCTAGGTGTGCCCCTCTAAATCTCAATTTTGAGGGCTACAAGCCCATTTCCTTTAGCCCTACCAATTAGGGCTAAGGGTAGGGCTCAGCTCTAAGGGAGCCCTACCCAAACCAGGGCTTACATAGCCCTGGTGAGTACCCCTGACTCTTTAAGGGCAAAGGGTAAGGGAAAAGAGGTGAAATGGAATTCAGCCTATGTGTTCCGTCATTCAGTCCCCTGCTTTTATTTGCTGTTTCTATGTTTCTCACTTTAAAGTAGCTCCTTTTTCCTGTTCTGCTCCCCTGCCTTCAATTAAATGCATAAGCGTTTTATCCTATGATTAGTGTCTTGGTTGTTTCAGTGGGCAGGCTCATTATCTATGTGCCCCGTTAGTAAAAGCCTTAACAATGCCTAACGAGACGTCTAATCAGATGGGTTTTTCAGCCACAAAGGGCTAATTGCAGCTGTTGCTTCTGTCCTCTGTTGATGCTGAATGAGGGAACAGGAGAACCTGTTTGGATTGTTGGGTAAGTGCACACATGATTAAAAAAAGGAAAAACAACACAAATGCACAAAGCTTTTATTGGCTGTTAAGAGCGATGTGTCGTTTCACAGAGGGAAGCCTCTCAGCAGCAGTTCGTCATAGCAGAGCGAAAAAGGCTGGTTGGGTGATCACAAAAATGCACACACAAACACCTGAAACAACATGCACCTAAACAGGCTGTGACACACGTAAGCACACTGGACCGATATACACATCTATGTGTGCTTTAAAGGGGGGCATGTATTCAGACCTGTCTGTTGATGTCCTTTCTGATTCCATGCCAACACAACGTCCATCAGTTTTTGTCACTCACACACACACACTAGTTACACTAAAATGCTTTGTGTATATATATATATATATATATATATATATATATATATATACACACAGAGAGAGAGAGAGAGAGAGAGAGAGAGAGAGAGAGAGAGAGAGAGAGAGAGAGAGAGAGAGAGAGAGAGAGAGAGAGAGAGAGGAGGGGAGGAGGGTTTCCGGAGGTTGAATGTTAGTGTACCGTCATGCCGCAGCATCTCAGTTTATATTAAAACTTCTCTTACGCTTCCCTAAAAATTGTATTTTCATATTTTGAGCTGATCAGAGACAAAATTGCTGGAGATAATATAATATTTGCCCAAAATTAATCAGGACTATAATTTTTTTATGTTAGTTGTGGGTCGGGCCAGTTGTGTTCTTTTTTGTCATCAATAGTTTTCCAATTAGAACTATCCTATGGATCCTATTTTTTCCCTGTCTCTTCCTTATGATGAAATTGTCATGGTCGTGAACCATCCAAATGCTGAGAGTTTTAAATATTGAAATTATAAGGCAAACTTCCAGGGAATCTACACTGATGTTCTAGGAACATCACTGGAGAATCAGAAAAGATAACAAAGAGAGTAACAGAAGAATGAATGAAGCAATGAACAGGGACAAACCAGGAGCTTAAATACACTGAGGTAGGGGAGGCAAATAGACAAAGGAACCAGAAGAGCTCATCTGAGAAAAATTGGCACTGCTGTGGCAGGATTAAAGCAAGGAAGCTGAGGGAGGGAGACTGAGTAACAAGGATGGAGCTGAACTAACACAAATAAACAGTCAAACAAAGCTGAAAAATCTTACAGAATAATTCCAAATGTACTAATACAATAATGCAACAATAAAGTAAGAAACTAAACACAAAAGAATGACAAAATGAACAAGTGACTCAACAGTTTTGAGAACAAAATCAACGGGAAAATGGAGGGAATATAGAGACATGAGAGACACCCAAATACCTAAACACCTGGAGAACATGATACTCTTACCCCGTTTACACTACCCCTTTTTAACCGTGCCGAGACCAGTCCGAGCTTGGTAACTGAGATAACTATTGAGTGTAAATGGAATGCAAACTGAACTGAACCGAGCCTGACACCACTGGACCGCGCTAAATGCAGACCAGTTCCATGTGTGGGCTCGGCCTGGTTTTTCTCTGGCTCCGTTCTCTAATAACAAAAATCGCATGAGCAGACCGCGTCATCGCTTTACAGCCAGCTGACATTTCAGACATTCATAAAAATACTAGCTTCCCTACCATGACACACAATTTCCAGTGATGATTCTGCTTAGCAGTATGATGAACCTCAGCGTCTGTCGTTGTTTCTTGCATCTGTAAATCCTTAAGACGTTTGTTTGTCTTATCCACTTCCCAAAAGCCGACTCTGTCAAGTAATTTAACCAAAAGTTGCCGTCTTCGCCTGAAATATTACAATAATAACCAAGCATAACTTCCGTAATGTTACGGTGCCACCATTTTGATTTACTTGATTCCCTCCTTCAATCCTAGAGAGCAGTAGTACCGCAGATCGTCACTAGGAGACGAGGAACCAAGATAGCGGGATGTGTAAACGGTCAGAACCAAGCTCGGCTTGGTTAACTGATCCAAGCTCGAACCGAGCTCGGCATGGATCGGTTTAACAAGGGTAGTGTAAATGGGGCTTTTGACCTTAACTAAAGGAATTGAGGCCTGGGGTGCCTTAAATGCTGTTGTGGGTTCATTGTGACTTAGGCGTAATGTTGCTAAACTGGTAGGTTTATCAATGTTCCATGTTTTGGAATTCATACCACTGATTGGCCTTTATGCTCCCCTGACTTAAATCCAATAGATCATCTCTTGTCCAACATGTTTAGGTCCATCTGATACCACTGGGCTGCACCTCAGATTGTACAATTCAGTGATGTCTGGTCAGGATCTGGGAGGAGATACCCCAAGACACCATCTCATAAGGAGCCCCGATGTTGTCAGGCATGCATACAAGCACGTTGGGGTCATATAAGCTACTGAGTTTTTGAGTTGCTGCAATGACATTTCAATAAAGTGGAACATTCTGCCTCATCAGTGTTTCAGTTTCACTTTCTTGGTGCCTTTGGATTAAGCAATCTATAGGTTAATAATTTAAATTTTCTTGAAATTATCCTTTTGTTCCTAACGCATTTCTCATTCCACATCAGTGTATGGATATCCAGTGTGATAATTTTTTCCCCCCACTTGAGATCTGATCTGTTTTCAAGGAGTTTCTTTAAAATAGAAACATTTTACACTACTGGATCAGTAATAATGTGATGAGATTTTAGTTCTGTTTTATGTCAGTAGGTGGTTATTCAGATATGAATCACATAAATCATGAAGAATGCTTATAATTTTTTTTCTTTACAAGCAGATTTTTTTTCCATTTTGTAATACTGTATTGTGTTTTCTGTTGGTTGAGCATCTATAATGTCTTGGCTTTGAAGAAATATTACAATAAATCACAATAAAAAGCTCTGGTGTGAATGTTGTTTTGCATAACCAGCATTTTACTACATGCATATTATGTTTAGCTTACGTTTTTTCTTCCACATTTATGGCCTTTGAAGAACTCTGTGTTAGTTGTAGTTGCTGCATTTGGCCAGTAAGGGGTGGACATGTTTGGTTAATTTTGCCTGAATGATGTTCCGGCAGTAGGGCACTGCTTTTCTGAGCAACATTTAGTATCTTACTGCATTTAATGAAAATTTGATACATAAAACAAACATCTATCTTTTTATTGTGGCCTAAAAAGAAGGGTTTCAAAATAAACAAAAATTCATACTGAGAGCTATTTTTTACAAAAATAAATAAATAAAGTGAGGTAACATCCTAGACATTAATGATTTCTCAACATACCAGGTAAGGTGAGTTCTCTTCCTCTCTTGAGACCCTATTGGGGGGTTCATGGTGCCTGACCACGTTTATCCGATGGCATCTCCTTCTGTGTGTGTGTGTGTGTGTGTGTGTGTATGTGTGTTTATGTGTGTGTGTGCACGCATGTGTGAGCGCCCAGTGAGTCTTTTGTTCAGTTCAGTGAGTGTGCGTCTGTGTGTGTGCTGACCTGATAATCTGTGTGCTTTATGGAGTGCTGTTCACACATTGGTCTCCAGCCTGATCCCAAACCCAAACATGGCGGGCCTCCTCCCGCCTTTATCAGCCCCCGCACATTGTCGCACAAGCGAAACATCCCTTGATCCTGTGATTAATAAGTCACACTTTTTCCCTAATTTTTATTTATTTAAAAAAAAGTGTGTGTGTGTGTGTGTGTGTGTGTGTGTGTGTGTGTGTGTGTGTTTGTGTGTGTGTGTGTGTCTGTATGGGGGCGGGGGGGTTACTCCAAGCAAAACACAAAAAAATGTGATCCTTTTAAAATAAATTTATTCCAGCTTTAATTTCTTTAAATTTATTTTAAAATCTTTATTTGCAACTAAACACTTTATTATTTTTATATACCATTAAAATAGCTGTTTTTGTGTCTGTCTTGTCTTTCCAGGGGCAAGTCATGCTGATTACACACCAAATCCCACACAGATCCCAAACTCAAATACCAATTCTTTATCGGGAAACACACTCCTACATAATCCCAGCATAACTGCACCTGTCCACATGTTTTTGTGCCCTCTCCTTTGCTAATAAGCAATGAGGTGCAGCAGAGTAACTGCGTATTTCTCGTTTTAGCAGATGCTCATTAAAAATGGAAACAGTGACCCAGGTATTGGCATGCAATTGGGCTCAAAATCATGTTCAGACATGTTAGGAGTGGGCACTACATACAGATAAGTAGTACTTACATTCAAAATGGTCTAATAAAAAATATTAGCTTCTAGAAGAGAATTCTGTAATATTTAGTACCACAGGCATGGATAAATATGTCATTTTAGCAGAAATAATACGTGCAAAGTAAAAAACTGAACCTGCAACAGAGCAACTACTCAGTTGGTAATTGTTGTGCAATTATACACTGTTTAAAGATATTTAATGTTTCATAAATAACTCTCTGTCTGTTAAGTATTGTCTAGTGATGATCAGCTCTTAAACTGATATCAAAACAATGGTTGAAAGGGGTGAATTTGTGCACTAGCGATCTTTTTAACAGCAAAACCTGCACACACATAGAATAAAAGGAGTGACAACTTCTTTTCAAGTCCAAGAATTTAATAACAGAAATAAAATGAACATCCAGAGAACATCACTATGTAATGCTGTTTACCTGAATTAACACAATATTTCGATTAATAAACCCTCTCTACTACGCTAGTGAAACTTAACTAAACTACCAAGCAAAATGAAGATAAAAGAAGTTAACCTAAGGAACTATTTACATGCAAAAAAAAAGACAAAACAAGAGTGGTTGATCATAACCAGATTAATTCAGTGAATCCTTGTTCACTGAAGATCTGATTTAAAAAAAAAAACCCATCTGGTATGTGTTTCAACCCATTCGCAATGCACAGCCCAAGTCAAACAAAACATTATTTGTTGAAATAATATTGTGAGGACCGGTTTGTCCTGTAAAATCATTTAATTCAGAATCACTTGTCTTTGTTTATGATTCTACCTCCAGCCGTTAGGTATATAGTTATCAAAAGTGCCTGAAAACCGGCATTAATATACCATATTGATGCGGGAATAAGACTCATAACACCATCGGAGGATAGCGGAGCAGAACAGTTACGCTTTATGCTTTAAGACGTACTCCTTTTGAAAGGTCCGAATCCGGATGTTAGCAAGGCTAATAGCAGTTTGGCTAGCGCAAGCTACCGGTTAGCCCTTTTGTTCTAAACACGATGGTTTACAAACATTTCCCAATAAACCTTTTTAACTTCACCCTCATCTCGCTGCCCAACCTGCTGATGCTTTATGTGTGAGTTTTGTCCACTTTGGCCATTCCAGGAAGAAGCGTTGAAGGGGGAAGTGGTTGGCTAGCGTTAGCGGGCTAGCGCTTGGCTCTGCTGCACCACATGGTCGGGTCAGAGGCCTGGTGTTGTGGAGACAGTCTTTGCCACATTCTCTGACCGGGTTGCAGTCCGATTTGAGCTGGGGTTTCCTCAGCATCCAGCCTTCAGCTCCATTGGGGTTCGCTTCCCTGTATAGGCTGAGGAAAAATACACAGAGCTGTTTAGCATGCAGGATCTTTGCCCCTGCATCTGATTGTGAGGTTAGGACAGCAACTTAGCTCTGTATTTGCCCGGACATGTTGTTTGTCCGGATTCAGTCAGGTCCTCTGCTGAAGCAGGCAGTCGAATCTAGCAGACCCTGGATCAAACGTGGCTGGTCCAGGCAATCTCCCTCAGCTGCTGGCTTGTGTGTCGGTGAGGGCCGACCAGGCCCTCATTGTCTGGCCTTCTATATCTGCTCTGAGAGAGCTACTGTAAAGCTGAAGAAGTCTGCAGAAGAATGCAGAGGAGAAGAGAGAGTCTGTGTCTGTGCTGTGACTTTTATCTCTAAGGAGGGGTCACAGCTGACCTCCTACTGGGAAAAAGGGCCCTCAGGAGGAGAGAGGGGACGAGAGAGAGAGAGCCTCTTCCTGCCCCCTCTTATCCTTTGCAGCAGGAGTGGGCTTCCTTTGTGAAATCTTCCACGTCTCAGAATTCAATCTGAGATCAATTATTCATAATGGCATATTATGGCATAACATTCCCCTCTTTAAATCAGAAAACGGCAGATCCGATTCTCCATTTTTGGATTTACCACAAGTCCATACGCCATGATCTGGAATGACAAAAGTCACTTTAGTTCCTGTGGACGAGAGGACAGTCATTGAAAGTTCAGTTCCATGGGAAAGCGTGTCTCTTGGAAGGATTGAGGCATGTTGGACAGGGAGCTGTCCCTAACTATAAAATATTCAGACATCCATCCCTTGGATGTGCCACAAATATTTAGACATACACACCAAAATTCCAAACCAAGGAAAAAAGAAAACAGAAACAATAGAAAACAAAACAAATTCTAAACACCGTAGTAAACTGTTGGTTAACCTTCACTTCTTAAGTCCTAGAACAATAACAAAGGGTTAAAACAGAATAAACAGTGCTAGAAATTATTTTGACCTTATCAAGCATGATAAGTTGCGTGGTTGCTTTTGGACTCGATCAGCTCGCCGTTTAATCTTGTTAAACATGCGACAAACTCAGTGAGAAAATCTCGGCAGATACTTTCAAAGTGTTTCTTTGTGATCATTTCTTTGGAATGGTTCCACCTTTTACCAATATGATCTTGGGGTATTGCATTGTAAAAGATTTGACCTTTTTCTGGCTGCCTAGGTTTTTGTGGTAGCCTGTCTAAAAAACTTTCAGTCTGCTGGATCACTGGAGAACTGACTTTGTGTCTTTTCTTAGGCCTGTTTCCTGTCTGAAGGTTTAGAACTCTGCGCTTGCTTTGTTTTCTGTCACATTGCAAACGAGTGTTCCAAACAAGCTGGGCATATCTGCGGATCTCATGCATGGAAAAGTTACTTTCCCTGCAATGCATGGTCACTTTATAATGTACACTGTCATGTAAATTATGAAGGAACAAATACTTGAAAAGTGGGTCCTCTTCGGGCCCTGGAGAATTACATCCCTGAGAATAAACGTTCCTTAAACGATAGTAATAATCTCTGGGTGTTTCATTTTCCTGTTGAATGACGCTGAAAGCATCAAGAGTTATTGAAGCCTGATCCCTGTACACAGAATATTCTTCTCTTAAATCACGAATCTATGGAGGAAGAGCTTTAATGAAAACATGAACGCTTCTAGCTGTTGTTTTCCAAATAAGCTTTAGTTTCTCACGAGATGAGCGAAATGGCAGGTCAAAGAGACAGCGTTCGACTTCCTGCAGATAATTATGAATGCTGGAATCATGATTATCTGGGTCGAACTGTTCTATATCACGAGTAAGAGACTCAAGTTGGTGAAAACGGAAACCATAATTATGAGGTGGCCCTGGACCACCTGGGAAGTCAAATCGGTTATGTTCGTGACCTGATGGAGGTTTGTGAACTAACTTCTGATGTAAGGAAGAATGTTCCTGATCTAATTGAGAGTTTTCCAAGGTGTGAACTCTGACATGTGGTGGGCGCTTAGGTTAGTGTGGGCCAGCAGTGTGACTCTTCTGGCCCTTAGGGGGCAGCACAGAGTCAGGACAGGTGGTGGTATGAGTCAGGTGTGATGTCTGCTCATCCCTCCAATCTGAACCACCTGTGTCTGCAGAGTTGTTTACCTGGTACTCTTTGGGGCTGTCCACTGCAGCAGGATGAAGCAAGGCTTTATCATGGACAGTCTGACTTCCAGCATCTCCCATGGAGTCTTTGGAAGTACTTCCTGTAAACTCAAAATTTAGAGGGTCTGTTCTAAATTTCGGCAAGACTGGTTCTGTTCTAGGTGCTGCGTTAGAAACTGCAGAAATGTTCTGTGATTCCAGCTCCTGCAATGATTCAACTTGCTGAGGTTGATCGTGTGAAGATATCACCTGAAGAGTGGAAAACGCACTTTTCTGGTGAGATGCAGCCTCGCTGACATCAGGAGTTTTGAGGTCCTTGGTCTCAGCTTCAGCTTCCTCCATCCTCACCTCTGTCTTTGAGAGTTCACGTCTGGCAGCACTCACTCTGTCCAAAACCATCTGATGCTCAACCTGTAACTGAAGACATTGTTCATCTTCTAGTTGTGACTTACGTTGATATAACAATGTAAGTTGTCCCACAACCTCTTGAATCCAAGTCCTTTTGGTCAGATTCTAAATGAAGTTAATTAATTTCTTAATCTTTTTATCGCATGCAGCAAGGTTAAGACTGTTTAAATTATTTAACTCATCTGCAGATAGCTTGATGAGGTCGGCAATGACAACCTTCTGCCTCTCTATGTCTGCTTGGTCCACCACAGGTGCAGCTTCAGGTGTGAGATGTTCTGGCTCCATCTTGCTAACACAAAACAAACACAAGTTATGACAAAACTTTCAAAATAACATAATTGCACGCTTAGCTATGGTTTTATGTTTAAACATACATTTTGCAAATACTTATTTGTGTGTGTAGAAACAGGTGTGCAGGTTGACCGTTCAACATGCAGTTTATGGCGACACTATTCTTTTCAGTGTCAAGAATGCTAAACCTTTAGGACTTACGAGCTCTGTAGCGACTGCTTACCTTTCTTTAGGGTTTACTAGCTTTTGGGCAAGGCTTCACCTTTTAAGGAATTACTAGATTTTTATCTTAAGCTTCTCACCTTTCTTTTAAGGGAAATTAGCACTTTTAGCTTTAAGAGCATCACCCCCCTTTCCACATAAATAGGGTAACACCTCAGATTAACTGGGAGTTAAATCTGGAGAAAAATACGTTCTACACAACACAAGTAAGCTTTTAAAATGTCTTGTTAGAAAAATATGCAAACATCTTAGATTATATATTTGAGCATCTAACTTTCCTGGACTGGTAGTTAATTTTGAAAGCGCATAACTTTGGACTTTCCATTTAAGACTTGTGGATTAAGCAAACATGAGGATAAGTCGCAGCATCTGGAGACAGATGTGCAACAAATTTTGGTTCAGTCAGTAAGCTTAACTTTACTGTTAAATCCACTCTGAAACTGTTGGTTATAACAGATACCTTGATTGATTCAAGCATCTGAAATTAAGCTTTGTAGTACAGTTTATTATAACTAGCTGAAATTTTTTTTAGTTAACTTTTATTTTCCTAAAAGTCTAAAAACATCACAGGTTATATTCTGATATGTGTGCAGTTCAAGCTGTATTTACGAAGGCCCACCTAGTGACGCCATAAAATGTTGTGCAATTATACACTGTTTAAAGCTATTTAATGTTTCATAAATAGCTCTCTGTCTGTTAAGTATTGTCTGGTGATGATCAGCTCTTAAGCTGATATCAAGACAATGATTGAAAGCGATGAATTCGAGCACTAGCGATCTTTTTAACAGCAAAACCTGCAAACACATAGAATAAAAGGAGTGACAACTTATTTTCAAGTCCAAGAATTTAATAACAGAAATAAAATGAACATCCAGAGAACATCACTATGTAATGCTGTTTACCTGAATTAACACAATATTTCGATTAATAAACCCTCTGTACTAGGCTAGTGAAACTTAACTAAACTACCAAGCAAAATGAAGATAAAATATGTAAAGCTAAGGAACTATTTACATGCAAAAAAACTAAAGACAAAACAAGAGTGGTTGATCATAATCAGATTAATTCAGTGAATCCTTGTTCACTGAAGATCTGATTTAAAAAAAAAAACATGGAATGGAGTTAAAAAAAAAACATCTGGTATGTGTTTCAACCCATTCACAATGCACAGCCCAAGTCAAACAAAACATTATTTGTTGAAATAACATTCTGAGGACTGGTTTGTCCTGTAAAATCATTTAATTCAGAATAATTTGCCTTTGTTTATGCTATTCTACCTCCAGCCGCTAGGGGTCGCTAAAGCGATCGTCGCTAACCTGGTTAAAATCTATAGTTATCAAAAGTGCCTTGAAAACCGGCATTAATATACCATATTGATGTGGGAATAAGACTCATAACACCATCGGAGGATGGCGGAGCAGAACAGTTACGCTTTATGCTTTAAGACGTACTCCTTTTTAAAGGTCCGAAACCGGATGTTGGCAAGGCTAATAGCAGTTTGGCAAGCACGAGCTACCGGCTAGCCCTTTTGTTCTAAACACGATGGTTTACAAACATTTCCCAATAAACCTGCCCAACAGGTTGGTCACGCTGCCCAACCTGTTGATGCCTTATGTATGAGTTTTGTCCACTTTGGCCATTCCAGGAAGAAGCGTTGAAGGGGGAAGTGGTTGGCTAGCGTTAGCGGGCTACAAAACTCGGCCTTTGGCTGTACGGCTGCAATGCTTTTGAATAGTGTACGTACGGAACGACACATACAAACTGGTTGCGTGTTTCCGTTACTGGGTAGCGGGCGTAAGTCTGCAATACCAATTCCTACGATTCGACCGCTTGGTCCAAGTCGACCTTTCGTACGGGCGTGCTGCCTTCCGCTTCTAAGAAGCAGTGTGTTTTGTACCACTGTTCGGCATAGGAGCAACATAGGGTAACAAACTTGGTACCAAACCGATCGAAACAAGCCCACCCAAGCCCATGTAATTCTTTCTTTTGTCTCCCAGCAGCTGGTTTTTTCACCTTAATGAGGCCTTAATTGGAGCTGCCTAGAAACAGTGTTTTGTGCCACTGTTCGGCATAGGAGCAACATAGCCTTACAAACTTGGTACCAAACGAAAGAGTAAATGGAGACGATCGAAACAAGCCCCCTCGAGCCCATGTAACTCTTTCTTTTGTCTCCCAGCAGCTGTTTTTTTTTCACCTTAATGAGGCCTTAATCAGGGCCTCCTAAAAAGAAGTGTTTTTGCCACCGTTTGGCATGGCAGCAGTGCAGCCTAACAAACTTAGTACCAAACCAATGGGTAAATAAAGAGGATCGAAACAAGCCCATTTCAGAACGCGTAGCCCCCTCCTATGTCTTGCAATACCTGTTTTTTGACCTCATTGTGGAAAAAATTAGGCGTATGGAAGGAGCGATGCTGTACGGGCCTGGTTCCATTGGTTAATTGCTTATTTGCCCATCCAGCATTGTACCAACTTGTCTGAAACTGCACTCCACGACCACAACTATGGACCGTAGCTTATTTAATTATGCATGTTTAGGAGGAGCCAAGGTGTACGGAAGGAGGAAGGGTCTACAGGCAACATGGAAGTATAAAACGGCTATCCGTATATAGGGCCTAAGGGGTGTAGCAGTGTGGATAACAACAATGCCTTCCACCTAGAAGAGCAGCATTCAAATCCTACCTCAGCCATTAGATTCTCATTTATTAAGGTAAATAAACATCTGGGACTTTGAAATATTTTTCTAATTTCTTAATAGGACTCTGGAAGGAAAACTTGGAAACAGATTTAATAATAATTTGAACATTATCCTTTAAAAAGTGGCATTTTTCTTGAGGTCCTAAATGTACATATCGCGGTAGGTTACGGGCCGATTTGTGACTTATTGGAAATTAATTTTTAATCAATATAACATTGCTGTGTCTGAAACTGCACTACACGACCACAACTACGGGCAGGAAGGGAAAAACGGGGAAACCTTTGCTATTGGCTGAGACCGTAGCTTATTTAATTATGCGTGTTTAGGAGGGGCCAAGGTGTACGGGCAACATTGAATTATAAAACGGCTATCTGCCCCCCAGTGTGCGATTTGCAAAAAAAAACAGAGGGGGGGATGATTTCCTCGATTAATCACAGGTAACTCGAGATTAATTGCAAATTAATTGTATGTTTTATCCTTTTATTTCTGAAAGTGTAATAGCCTGTTTGGGCATTTTAATATGCAATTTTGCAATAAATGACACTAATAAAATACATGCTTGTACAAAAAATATTTTTATTTTGTTATTTTTCAAGCACTTTTGAGAATTGGAATGAAAACATCCTAGTGCCAAATGTTAAACTCTGAACTATAATCAGACCTCTCAACTTTTATCAAAAGTTAAGAGTGAGATTATGCTAATTTGGGGGCGGGGTTTGTTTGGGGGCGGGGCTAACCGGACCCTGGAAGAGCCGGTGGAGTCAACTCCATCTCATTTTTATCCCACCAGACAATGAAGTAGACATGTATTACTGTCTAACTTTTTTATGATCCTGCGTACAGCCATGACTGGTTCTGAATGAACCGGTCATCTGGCAGCAGCTCTCTCCCCGCCCCCTCCCCTCCTGTGTACGCGGTACAGGACCTTACCGGCTCACTTTCACCACTGTTAAGACTAAAATTATTCATAACTCTGATCACTCTTCCTGCTGCTCTGTTAAAAAGAACTGCAGCAGGAATTACTGATGGCCACAAGCTGTGAAAGAAGCCGAAACAGCTCAGCAAAAGGCGGAGTTTTGTCGTCAGCAGCCCAGATGGGCTTTGTGATTTTTATGCGTGAGAAATTCCATGTTTGCGTGTGAAATGTCATGTGTTGCGTGTGAGCGTGTGAAGTCAGTGAAATGCGTGTGTCACACGGTCAATGCGTGAGAGTTGAGAGCTATGACTATAATGGCTAAATGACTAATTATGACGCCCTGATGTTTACACAATGTGTAAATAAATTTGTAAATAAATACCATGCCGATATATTTATTTGCCTCTTAAACAAAGATAGAGATGGTAGTAGGCATTAATAAAAATTTTACATTTCAATAAAGTCATACGTTTTATTTTTCGTTTTTTCACTCTCTCACATATCTAATTCTGAGCTTTCACACCAACAACAATATTTTTGCTTGCTGTTTATATCCATATTCATACAGTTTAAGCCTGGAAAAAGGTTTAAAATTTCCAGATCATTCCAGTCTTACGCTTTGCTTGCAACTGGGCAGGAGCTTAATACCCTGAAAGAGACCGTTTAGCAACTGTTTAGCAACTCCAGGTCCTTGGTTTGGCAACGTAATTTAGCCTTAGTTTGTCAAATACAGAGAAAACAAATTAATTAGCATTAAAGTACGGTTTATGGGTTGGGTTTCTGCAATGTTATCAGCATGTTAAAAGCTCATCTTCAGAACCAATGTCTGCTCAAAATGGTGATCTGCACCAAGTAATCTACTTTCAGCAGTTATCACCGGTTATTGCACCGTAAACTGCAGAAAATACGTGCAGAGTTGCTCTGTCTGCCTTTACTACCGTCGGCGCCTATGGCGGAGGGATATTTCAGCTGGATACAAAGTGTCTAGTGAAGGCAGGTCTCTTAATAACCGCTGTTTCGTCACTTATTTTAGAGCCCAAATAAGCGATTTCACTTTCAGAAATGTGCCCAAAAAAACCCGTGACTTATAAAATTTACAAGCACCTTTAGAATAAAGGAAGCCCAAAGTCACATGAAATTAACAGCCTGTGCAACAGTGAGCGCGGGTCTGCTTTGCTACAGTCTCTAGCTTTCTTGAAACTACGGAAAGTGCAGAGGGTAAAAGAAACCTCAGTCCAGAGAGCGCGGTGGGGAAAAACATTAGGATACAAACTGTATCCTGCCCTACCAAACATTTAGAGATGTTGCCTAATGTCTGTCAGCGCTCCAGCAGGGGGGGCATCATTCCAGCACTCTTACCCAGCGAGAGGCACTCTTCCTGGGGAGAGGTGTCTGACCAACCCCCCCCCCCCCCCCCCTAGCCTGGAGGTGGCATTTTGAAATATTTTTCTAATTTCAAAATAGGAGTTTCTGCAATTTCTGTGTACATTGAGCTTTCATACCAAATATAAGTAAAGAAATAAAAAAATAGTTTATGGGTCATTTCCTTTTTCTCAAACAGAGAATAGTTATGCAGTTCCCTTTAGGCAGTATCTGTGTGCTCGTTACCTCGTTTAAACACACAAATCTACTTGTCATTCCAAGAAAAAAAAACACATATATGTAGGCACTGTTTTTTATGTATTTGTGTTGTCTTAATTTTCACATTTTATTAACCAGATTATTTTTAGTAGAGGTCTACAATACAGTTTGGAAATTAAGCCTTAATGATTAAATGGGTCACACCCAGGTTTCCTTGTTGATGTCAATTATATCTTTAATTAGTGCATGTGTAATGTAAATACAATCTGTTTTAATTGCTGCCATACCTCCTGTCCCACAGTAAAACAGATTTTCTCCCTCATTAGGCAGTCACTCCTTCAAGTGCCTCCATCCCTGAGGACCTGCCCTGGATGAGCCTAACTGTGTGTGCGCTTTAAAAAAAAAAAGACTGAAGCATATGGACCCATGTGTTAAGAAATTTCCAAATCCCCAAAGCTGTTGAAAGAAGAAATAGAACATTTTCTCCATCTTTTCTATGAGCACATGTGATCTGCTTATTTTCTGTGTCCCAGTCTGCTGACCTGGTCTCTATCATGAAATTGCTCCTTTAGCTGCCCTCATTGTTGAAGATGTCATCGTTTGTGTCTTGTCATTATTCCCGGGGCCTTGAATAAATGTTGAAGCACGTGAATGGAGGAGTATTGCTTGAATAACTGAAATTGCTTTTCTGAAAATTGCCTTTATGCTAGCACGAACTGACAGTGTGCTCACCAGAGCTATCTTCACAAAAAGTATGGGTCCAGGTGAGTGTCTGTGTTTTCACAGATGCATTCTGAACACAAGAAACTAATAATAGCCTTTAAATACAGTCACCTGAAGTGACATATTTTTTTTTAGAAATAACAGCAGATGCAAGAAGTGAGTAGAAAGAGAGTGAGCGAATAAGGGGAGAGGAGCTGAGAGAGTTGTCATGTGCTGCACACCTGAGCCCGGTAGAAAGGAGGGAGAGTTAAGGTTATGGGGTGGGACGGATGAGCAGGAGGACAAGGAGGAGGAAAATGGGGAGGAATCAGTTCCACTACACGCTCATTACCACCAATTCATCTGGAAGACATCTCTGCACAGATCCACGCCTGGCTAACTCAAGTGTACTGGCCCTCAATGTTCCTGTGTGTGAGATCATAATTTGTTTGCGTGTATATGCACCAATAAAAGCAATAAATGTTGTCATACCTTTGATTTATTTTACCACCAAAAATAACCCAACTATTGCCCATATTTATATTCCTATCCTTTTTTTTATCACATTTTCATGTTTCTTGCTGTGTTTTACATTCAAAGACAATATGTTCTTAACAAGGAAGGCATTTTTTATTTATAGTTAGTAAAGTCTGCCAATTTGAAAAAATGTCTTAAATTGGACTTTGTCACATCTTTTGCAATGGATGCAGTAATATGGCCCTCTCTATCAACAAGATTGCAATACAGAGCCAAAATAATCAATAAAGTAGAAATGATAAAAATCTTCATTTTAATTTTTTTAATTTTTGAAAAATAATTTATTACTGACATTAAGGAGGTAACTAGTTAAGATACAAAATTAAATAAACTGTTGTGCCTAACCAGATGCCCGAGCCACCTCAACTGATTCCTCTCGACGTGGAGGAGCAGCGGCTCTACTCTGAGTCCTCCCCGGATGACTGAGCTCCTCACCCTATATCTAAGGGAGAGCCCAGACACACTATGGAGGAAACTCATTTCGGCCGCTTGTATCTGGGTTCTCGTTCTTTCGGTCACGACCCAAAGCTCGTGACCACAGAAGAGGGTAGGAACGTAGATCGACCGGTAAATCGAGAGCTTCACCTTTTGGCTCAGCTCTCTCTTCACCACAACGGATTGGTACAGCGCCTGCTTCACAGCAGACGCCGCACCAATCCGCCTGTCGATCTTCCGCTCCATCTTCCCCTCATTCATGAGCAAGACCCCATGATAAAGTTATTTAATGTTTATTAAATAACTCTTGGTCTGTTAGGTATTATCTGGTGAATATCAGCCCAAACAGCTGATATTAGTTGAAAGGATGATTCAAGCACTGACATTCTTCTAACAGCAAACTCTACACACACATGGAACATGGAATAACCCACATATGGGTTATTCCATGTGTGGAGATAATATATTAACAGAAATAAATTGCACATCCAGTGAACACCATTGTAGAATGTTGTTTATTTAAATTAACACTATATTTCAATCAACAAATCCTCTCTACTAGGCTAGTGAAGCTTAACTAAAATACTAAGCAAAATTAAGATTAAAGAAACTAAGGAACTATGTGCACACAAAAGATCAAAAGGACAAATAAAGATAGTTAAAAACCATCATCATAAGACTGAACCATCATTCACTTCAGAATCATAGTTGATCTTAAAGAAAATGGAATGACGTTAAATCAGCTAAACTAATTTAGAACAAAATTTGATATGTGTTCAACCAATTCACAATGCAACTCCAAGTTAGATAAAACATTATTTGTGGAAATAACATTTTAAAGAATGATTTGCTAAGTAAAAATCAATAACCTTTAGGACACTTGATTTTTATTAATATAATAATTTCTCCTGGAAATATTTCAGGCTCAAATTGGTAATTTAGGAAGCTAGAGGGTGCTGTAGCAGATTATTGGCTAGAAATCTTAATGGGTTAACCATAATGTTACACAAACCACCATTAAATCGACATTAATGTTCCCTATGAATGCTATATTAATGCTTGTAGCAATATCGGACAATAGTGAAGCGAAATGAAACAAACATTGTTTAAGCAAGCCATAGTTATGTTTAACTAGGGTAGTAGCAGGCTGTTAAGGGAGACTAATAGCGCCTAATTCTAGTGGACATCTGGAGTTGATTTAAAAATACCTTTAAGCTATTTCCTGTAATGAGCAGACCGGAAAACACATACATACATTACATACATACATACATTAATGTCCTATCAGTGTTGAAAACCCTTAAGGTAATAAAGTTTGTGATAACTATTTCCTGGCTACAGCTGGCATTGAATGCTGCATCCCAATTTTTAACTGGTAAAACAAATGTGAGCACAGAACTCAAATTTTAGCATCCCTCCACTTGCTTCCTGTTAAGTTTCAAATCTATTTTAAAATTCTTTTATTTGCTTTTAAGTGTCAAAATGGGCTGGCCCCTTCTTATTTATCTAAACTGCTCAACCCTTACATACCTTTTGGTGTTCTTAGATTAGCGAACCAGATGCTTTTATCTGTCACAAAGTATCTATATAAATCCAGAGGAGACAGCTTTTGCAGTTCTGGCTCCTAAGTTGTGGAATGGACTACCACTGGTGGTCAGACAGGCTCCATGTCTGGATGTTATTTAAACTCGTCTGAAAACCCACTTTATCTCTTTGGCTTTTAACCCAGAGTGAGTTTATATCTGTGTCAATTGTACTTGTTCTTTTGTTTTCTTTATTTTTGTTTACATTATAGTGTGTTTTATGTATGTTTTTTTGTCCAGCACTTTGGTCAGCTTCTATTTTTTTAAAGTGCTCTGGAAATGGCATGGTATACTCCCCTGTCTTTTTTTATATCAATAAACACCTTTCCCTGTCATACTGCCTCTATGAGTGTTGTTTCTGGGTGGTCATGGAAAACCCAGCCGTGACAGATGATTAATATGTCAGACACTGAAATAAAAAAAAAAATACTCTGTGGAAGTTTTTTAATTAAAATAGCCACCACCTCAACGGTTCAGGGCCAAACCAAAAATGGTTTGGGCCAGTCACGTTTCAGTATTATTGTTTAAGGTGGGCTATAAAGCTGTGACGAAAGCAAGTACTGCCGAGCCCACAGCTGGACCAAAATAAACATGGCAGTTGCAGCTATCACATCTTTTTTGTCAGAATCCACAATTTGTTCTTTGAAAGAATAATAGCAAGAATGCTTTGACCAGGATAACTTTTGGTTTCTGATGGTGCCTGCTGCTTACAACGTTTTCATTTGATTGGCTAAATCCAACCTTTGTTATGCTGGCACTAGGTGTCACTTCGCCCAATCAACTCGGAATGTTTTGCTGAATGTCCCTCCATTCCCAAACGAATTGGATGGGAGCAAGCCCAGGCTGATAATGTGCAGAACATAGAGTGCTATGTATTATTAATCTGACTTGCCAAGTTACCTGAACCCACCAATTGAAATTAATGGTTGAGCCAATGTTCAGAACATCGTATATTAAATTTAATCATATAAAGTACCGCCAAATCTTTGAAAAATAAAAGCGTGCTTGAGTTTCATTGTGCTTCATGTATCTGAAAAAGTTTCAGTTATTTTAGGGAGAAATGCAATGCTTTGAAAAAGTATTTGCCGTCTAAAAGATTTCTTCTGTTTTTGTTTTTACACACTTAAATATTTCAGATCATCAAACTAATTTTAATGCCACATAAAGATACAATCAGTAAATAAAAATGACCAGGTTTTAAATGGATTATTTCATTTATTAAGTTGCAACTAGTCTGCATGTGAAAAAGTATTTGCCACATTGAAAGTTTAGTTAAATTTCCATGGGCATACCTGTGGAATAAATGGATAACATAGAGAACCTCTGAGTCAGTCTACAGTGAAGGATGAAAGATGCTGAGAATGATTTCATGAAAAAAATGGAGGAACTTGCAAAACTAACACAAGGAAGACATGGAACTAGGATTCAGCATAATAGAAAAAAAAATCAGAAATGAACAATCAAAACCAGGGAGCTTAAATGAGGAGTGGAGAGTGACTATTATTTGAAATGCAAAATGTTGGAATATAGATTTGATGAAGGCCAAGCTAGTTACTGAATCTTTCACTAATTTAATTTAAATCAATGTTTTTTTTATAATTTTGAAAAAAAAAACTTTCCAAATGTGATAAAATCTCTGTTGCTATCTTCCTTCATATACTTTATAACATGTTTATGTGTTGAATTTTTTGCATGTGTGTTATCAACCAAATATATGTGCACATTTGTGTGGTGCAGCTGAATCACTGGCAGACAGGTGGGCCAGTAGTACTCTCTTTCCAGAGAGTCATAGCCTCACAAATGTCACACTCCTTCCATCTCTTCTCTCTCTCTCCTTCCCTCGTGCTGCATTACCTTCTCATCTTGTTAGCTGCTGTTTTTTTAATGGGGTGTCTCAATCTGGAGGGACATATGTCCCTCCCTCATGTTCGGCCTCCTTGGAAATTATCACACATAAATGTTGCAAATTAGTCAGACCAAATGGCCTTTTATTAATTCTTCTGTTACCCAAACAATTTCCATTGGCAACTTTTATTCTCAATTTGATGTGCATCTGTTAAAGAAAATAAAAAAGAAAACAACTACAAGAAGACGATTAGAACAGATGTACAAATTCCATCTGTTACTAAGATGGAATTTTCATCAAAATTGTATTACAAGACAACAAAAAGAAGAAGAAGTTAAAACTGTGATTCCCAAATCAGGATGTCTGGCCAGGTTTTCTCCCTAAATGCAACCATTGTGTTTGAACACAAGGCAGAGCATGCTGAGGTACGCACAATGTCATCCATGTAACATTAGTACACCTGAGTGTAAATGTGTGTATGTATGTGGTCCGGATTTACGTGCCAGAGCCCTCTGCCTCTTCTCTCCATCTGCTAAAGCCCCCTAGGCTGCACCAAGGTCACATCTATTCTTACCCATTCTACGGTTTCGCATTTGTGTTCACATACTTATGCACGTGCATTAAAGCATATGTGCTAATAATGGGGGGGGGGGGCATTATGGAGAGATTAATAAGGATATTGAAAATCAATTAAGGCAGAGATTTGAGAATTATTTTAACAAGCCTTTATCAAAAAATGCAAATGCTACTCTTCTCAGCTGGTCTTGCTGTGAATGCAGTATCATGTAAAGCAAACTGCATTTTGTCCTTTACAGGAGTTCTGTAATATACAACAACATTAACAGTTTTATAAAACTAATTTTCCTTGTGTTACCCTTTCCTTATGCTTTGGCCTTTAATTTACAATTGGGATGGGCAGGGCTTAAAGTATTACGTAATAAAATGGGATGCAACTTGAAAATGGCAAAACATCAGTTGTGGCTAATTCCTTTTCTCCATGGTGACAAACTGTTGTGTTAGTTGTTGGGTGGCTGTAGCCTTTGCTACACAGCAGTTTTTGGTTAACATGCAATTGCTCAGCTAATGGTTCTACTGCCTTGCTTCTGTCTCTAAGCATATCATATTATGTGTGTCCTCACTTAATTAGCTTGTTCACCTAGCTTCCTCAACGTCTGCTCCATAACAAGCCATTACGTTCCATAGAGAAAAGCTATCATTATCTCCATCAAAAACTACTGAAAATCTCCATGAAAATCCATTAAGGCGAAAATGAATACACTTTTGCATTAGCAACAGATGCCACCATGGAGATGTACATAGTGATTCTCAAGTTAAGTTATGATCTTCAGAAACAAGCACTAAGGGGTCATATGTGGCTGAAGAATGGCGCAAATAGTGTAACTGTTCCCTCATTTACAAAATATACCCAAAGTAATCCGATCAGCCGCTGTAGTCAGACAAATTAAAAAAATACTTGTTAATTCTCTTACTACTTTTTAAAATCTGCTAAGGAAAAAAATAAACATTAGAGTCAATTGCTAAATTTTAGACCAAATTGAATTAGACCATAGTGAGTTAGCTGAAAAATTAGACCAAATGGGCACCTTAAGGCAGATAGTTTTGACCACTCTTGAAGCCCTGCAACTGCAAATGTATTAGAGAGCTGATACTTCACACCGTCAAAACACAAAACGTAGGAGTTGTAGGAAGGGTAAATTGAGACTTAAACTTAATCAACTAAATGCATTTATAATCTTATGGCGAGCAGAATATAAAATCATATTTTATAACAACACTTTTAAAACCCTCTCCAATTTGTGTAAAATATTGAGTTCAGAATTATTATTTTTTTAACAGCGTACATTTTGAAACACACACAGTCACAGAGCTGAAATCAAACATTGACAGAGCGCTGCTCCTTCTTGCGATCTTAAGACGTTCTTGTTGTCTCCGGAGGGAACAGATTGGGCATGCTGCCAGACCCTGGTCCACTTAGCCACTAATAGCTCACATAATCACTGCACATTCACCCGCACACACACAAAAGACACACAGACCATTATGCTGCATACAGCAGACACAGACATGGTAATTATTATATCAAATAAGAACAGCTAATCAGGTAAATGTAGGCTAAATGTGTTTTAGCAGCATTACAAGATTTTGGTTGCAAGAGACTGTGTGTTTGTATGTGTGCAATGCACAGGAAATGCATCTAATGAGTAAAGACTCTCAACATCATGCATGTAAATATTACATCAATGGAAGGAAAGGGCAAATTTGTGGTTTGCTTATTCTTACTTTATTAGGTAGAATATTTTGTGTCTCACACTGCAATTCACATGTTTTACGCAAATCCTTGCGCCTAATTTCACTTTGACATCTTTAGGATCCCTCAATATTTACTCTTCATAGAAATCTAAGCATTAAAACTGTACTAAAACAAAGTGTAATAATGCTTTCAGAACTCATTATTTGCTTTGAAAGCACCAGCTCTATTTGTCATTTAGTAAATGAAGAGCTACTGGTTCCTTTTGGTTTCTATGTGCATCAAAACTCTGTCTTCATCAATGATAAGCAACTGGAAGGCTACTAGAGGCTGAACACACTTTGTGTTTACTAATTAAGCCATTTACAGCACCAGCAACATTATAAAAGCCTTTTTTGTCATGCTAAAGTTGTTAGGAAAATGAAAAACAAAGGAAAACAAAAAGTCTCAGATCAAATTTAAAATAGCTGTAAGAATATTGTAGTTTTGCTAATTATGTTTTTAGATATACTGTGCACCTCAAGGTGAGACCATCTTATCTACTGTGTCTTCAAGGTGGACTGTTCATTGGTCGATGGGGACACAAAAACACACAGCTGTGCACTTTTGATTCACTGTGCTGAAATTACCTTCTTCTGATTAGCCTCTTTCTCTTCTTGTTTTATGCCCTTCAACTTTACTTCATTATAAATTAAATCTCGTAGATATAAAAATTATAACAATGTACAATAAAGTCAGCTTTTAAATATGAATGTATTAAAATTCTATTAGGTAATATAACATTTACATTTTTGAACGTGTTATTCAAAAACACAGTTAGTAACATTTACATATATGGCAAATTGATTTTCAATAAATGAAAAAGAGGGAGAGCTCAGATACATGTCTTTAGACATATTTTTAATTTCTCGTATTGTACTTTAAGAGAGGACTCCATGACCAGACGTTAAATATGAAACTGATTAGATACTAAATACTATAAGAAATGTTTTTCTATTTTTAAATAGAATTCACAACTTGTTAATCGTAGCATAAAAGGACAAGCTAGATTTAGCACTAGAGCACATTAGCAGCTGAGGGAACTGTAAAAAGACACTGCAAATAGATTATTTACAAGCTTGGAAAATAACACACAACTTGTTATTCATAACATAGTATTCAATAAGAAAAGAATAAAACAGATAAAACAAGCTTTCCAGTTCAAGTAGAGAGATAGAGAGGGGGAGAGAGAGAGAGACGATTGCACTCCCAGAAGGGAGAATAGCAGATGCTAAAAGTACATTGGAATACCACAAGCAAATGGCAACCACAAAGGAAAGCAGCAACAGCCTGCAATGAGTAAGGCAAGTTCTCAAAGTCAGCTCAATGGTAAGATACAAACAGACAAAATGGTAATGGCCTACCAACCGGACAGAGGACAGCTGTTGTGATCGATGTGGCCATCCTGAATGATGGAAACATCAGGAAAAAGGAACACGAGAAACTGGAGAAATACCGGGGGTTCAGGGAATAACTAGAAAGAGCCTGGAAGGTGAAGACAACAGTAGTGCACTCGGGGCAGTAACCCCCACCCAGGACAACAAATACCTGGAGAAACATCAGAAATCTCAGTCCAGAATTCAGTTCAATTCAATTCAATTTTATTCATATAGTGCCAATTCATGAAACATGTCATCTCAAGGCACTTTCCAAAGTCAAATTCAATCAGATTATACAGATTGGGTCAGATTATACACATTGGTCAAAAAAATTTCCTATCTAAGGGAACCCAGTTGATCCCATCAAAATCTTGACAAGCAGCATTCACTCCTCCTGAACAAGCGTAGAGCCACAGGGACCGTCTGCATTGGCTTTGCAGCAATCCCTCATACTGAGCAAGCATGAAGGGACAGTGGAAAGAAAAACTCCCCTTTAACAGGAAGGGAAGAACCTCCAACAGAACCAGGCTCAGTATGAATGGTCATCTGCCTCGACCGACTGGGGGTTAGAGAAGACAGAGCAGAGACACAACAAGAGAGACAAAACTGCACAGAAGCACACATTGATCCAGGAATCTGTTCTACATTATATGGTAATAGTGGGTGATATGTCTTCCCTGGATGATGTCACAGCTAACAGAACACCAGACCAGGTGTACCTACTATGAAGAAAAAAGAGAGAGAGAACAAAAAGCTGAAATGACGACAAGCAATGCAAATTGGAGAACAGTAGAAGAACTAAGTGAGATAAATATACCCTGATGTCCTCCAGTAGCCTAAGCCTATAGAAGAATAACTATGGATATAGCTCAGGGTAACATAAGCCACTCTAACTGTAAGCTTTGTCATAAAGGAAAGTTTTAAGATTAGTCTTATAAGTAGACACGGTGTCTGCCTCAAGGACCAAAACCGAGAGTTGGTTCCACATTAGAGGAGCCTGATAACTAAAGGATCTGCCTCCCATTCTACTTTGAGATACTCTAAGAACCATCTGTAGACCTGCAGTCTGAGAGTGAAGTGCTCTGTTAGAAACCTATGGGGTAATCAGAGCTCTGATATATAAGAAAATTTCTAATTTTGGCAATATTCTGGAGGTGAAAAAAGGAAACTCTGGAAACCTGTTTAATATGGGATTTAAATGACATGTCTAGGTACAAAATAACATCAAGATATTTACTTTATTACCAGAGGCCAAGTTAATGCCATCCAGATTAATTGATTGATTAAGACGTTGAATTTTTTGAGGTCCTCAAAAAATTACAACTTTTGTCTTGTCAGAATTTAAAAGCAGGGAATTTCAAGTCATCCAAGTCTTGATGTCATCAAGACCTGCCTGTAGTCGAAGTAATTGATTGGATTCATCAGGATTTATGGATAAATGGAGTTAGTCTAGATAATTATATATATATATATATATATATATATATATATATATATATATATATATATATATATATATATATATATATATATATCATGTTTCGGACGTATTTGGCCCACATGCAGAGAGACACCTGGGACAACAATGAGCAGTTCAAAGGTTTTATTTACAGGAGCAGAGTTGGCTGATCACTGAATCCAAGAATCTGGGTTCAAGGCTGAACGGAGCCGGGGTGAGACGATCTAGGGAGAAAAACAAGAGGTTTAGGCTGGATTGCGGTGAGGGAAATAATGGACTGAGGGGCGGGGCGCTTACCACAAGGCTCGGGGACCGGACCGGGGAAAGTGGAGCGGAGGAGGAACTTAGCGCTTTCAGCTCTGATGGAAGTTGGTGACTGAGCGACGGTGAGCTGCAGGAGCAAGGAGGGGTCCGAGAAGCGCCCGAGGTGGTCGAGGACAGCCGGTGGAATCTGGTGAGTCAGACTGACTGGTTTTCATCCGAAGTCTGGCAAGACAAGTGCATAGGCGCCACGGCTGGATCAAGGCACGGGGAACCTGGGAGGACAAGAGGCACTGATTAGATGCGAGCATATAATCGTTGACAGACAGTGGCCACACAAGCATACCACTGATGCTAACACTCTGGCATCCACCGGCTGTCTGAGTGCTGCTCTTATGCTCCAGCGCTGACTCGCAGAACGAGCCGCAGGTGTGCGCGCCCCGCCCACCAGTCAGCTGCAGTCACCTGTGGAGAGAGCAGAGGGGACAGCGCCAGCAGAGAACTGCATGGTGCTGTCTGCTAAGTTCTGACAATATATATATATATATATATATATATATATATATATATATATTTTTTTTTTTTTTTTTTTTGTCAAAAGAATTGGCCCAAGGACTGAACCCCATGGTACTCCACAAGTGACCCTGGAGTTTGAAGATTTATTATTAGCATGAGCAAACTGGAATCTGTCAGATAGGTAATATTTAAACCAGCCTAATGCTTTCCCCTTAATCCCTACAGTACGTTCTAGTCTGTCTAGGAGAATATTGTGATCAACTGTATCAAATGTAGCACTGAGCTCTAACAGGACAAGTATAGACACAAGTCCATGAGAATATCATTAGTGACCTTCACCAGAGCTGTTTCAGGGCTATGATGAGCTTTGAAGCTTGACTAAAACTCTTCAAATAGGTCAATACTTTGTACATGTTCACATAGTTGATTAGCAACTACTTTCTCAAGAATTTTAGATAGGAAAAGAATAAATTACAGACCTATATCTAATCTTAAGTCATCTTGATCAAGATAAGGTTTCTTAAGTAAAGGTTTAATAACAGCTACTTTAAAGGCCTGTGGTACATATCCATTTACTAAGGATAGATCAATCATGTCTAAAATAGGGCCATTGATCAAAGGGAATACCTCCTTAAATAACTCGGTTGGGATTGGGTCTAATATACAAGTAGAAGGTTTAGATGAAGCTAACATTTTTGATAGGTCCGAAAGCTCTACTGCCTCTAAACAGTTCAAACACCGCATAGGTTCTAAAGATTCCTCCAACGCTGCCTCACTTACTGAGGACGAGGTAATCATGTTTGGAAAGATGCCAATTATTTTATTTTTAATGGAATTGATTTTATTTATGAAGAATCCCATAAAGTCATTACTGCTGAGAACTAAGGGAATGGATTGATCAACGGAGCTATGACTCTGGGTAAGTTTGGCAACTGTATTGAAGAGAAATCTAGGATTATTTTTATTCTCCTCAATTAATGATGAAAAATATGCTGCTCTTACTCTGCAAAGGGTCTATTTATACAATAGTAAACTGTTTTTCCAGATTAGGTAGGATTCCTCATGGTGTGTAGAGCACCGTTTTCTCTCCAATTTCCTAACATTGTGCTTCAAAGAACGCAGCTCTAAATTAAACCAGGTAGCCATCTTCCTTTTTCAAGGGAGCTACATTGTCTAATGAAAAACGCAATGACGAAGTCACACCGTTAACAAAAACGTCTATTTGTGAATGGGAAGAAACAGCATTGCTGCGTTCTGCAGGGCATTTCTGCAATACTGAGGATATTAAAAGGTGAACTGACTCTAAAGTTTGATACAGCATTGTCTGATAAAGATCTAATATAATTAAACCCTCTTTTTGGGGTGGAGAACTCAGGTAAATTGAACTCAAAGTTTATTAAAAAATGGTTAGATAGGACAGGGTTGTGAAGAAATACTGTTAATTCTTCACAATCAATGCCATATGTCAGCACAAGGTATGTAGGCAAGAGTGCGTCGGTTTATGCACATTTTGAGCAAAACCAATTTAATCTGGGATAGTTTTAAATGCTACACTAAGGTTATCGCATTCAGTGTCAACATGAATGTTAAAATCCCCCACTATAATAACCTTGTCAGTGTTTAACACCAAATCAGATAAGAAGTCTGACAACTGATCCCAAAACTGAGAGTAAGGGCCTGGTGGACAATACAAAAACAACAAATAGAAGAGGTTTTATTGCTTTGCAGTTTGGATGAAGGAAACTGAGGGTTAAATGTTCAAAAGAATTGTAGTTATTAATTGGCCTGGGACTAATTAAGAAATCAGACTGAAAGATTGTTGCTACTCCTCCTCCTCTTCCCTTAGATCTGGGAATGTGGAAATTTAAATTATTGAAGGGAGTTGACTCATTTATACTTACGTAGTCCTTTTGTTACCAGGTTTCTGTGAGACAAATTAAATCAATTTGATTATCAGAAATCAATTCATTAACTAACAAAGTCTTTGAAGGGAGAGACCTTATATTTAATACACCATATTTAATTGCTTTGTTTTTTGGTTCAAGTTGAGTCATTGATTTTTATTAGATTTGTATGATTTGCTCCTTTTAGATCAATTTTTGATATATTAAGTTTTGGCTGTGGGAAAGACACTGTCTCAATAGTGTAATGGGTGAGTAACAGTACAGAAGCTGCAGAGAGGTGTGTTAAACTACGGCTCTGCTTCCTGGTCTGGACCCTGGGTTGTCAGCATTTAGGACAACTGTCATACTCTGTTGTCTAGGTGCAGGCCTGTCTTTCCCTTCTCTTCCTCCTCTGCAGGGCTGGACGGGCAGGTGTGACACATCTGAGCTGATTACCACCCTTTATAAGGAGCTGGAACCAGGGCATCAGTTCGTTTGCGCTTCAGCGTGAACCTCTATCATCCACACCAAGCCTGGAAGCCTCGCTTCACCTTCGTCAGAGATCAGCCTGGAAACAGTTTCAGAACCGAACTGGAACTAACTGGAACTCAGTTAGCCCTCCTGCCTGCGCTCGTCTGCCTGTCCACCCTCCAACCAATCACAACACCGAGGAGGGACCAGGTCCTGCACCGAAAACCCGGACGTCTGCACAGCACCCCTCACCTGGACCAAACCCAAGCCACCGCCTCAGTGAGTCCTCTTTCCAAACAACATCTTCACAGTACAAAGCTCAAGTTATTCACCATCCTCTCCATCTTTTCCGGCAGAACCCACAAGACCTTTGATCCACTGAAAGATCCATCCAGATCCAACCTTTTCAATAAAGCTTCTTAAACCTAAATTTGTTTCAGTCATTGCATTCCTCAGAGAGTCACATTGATGGAAATATGACAATAATTAATAAATCCGGTCAGATTCCTAGAAAGAAGAGCTGCACCATCCAAAGTGGGATGGATGCCATCTCTCCGGATCAGACCAGGTTTTCCCCAGAAAGTTCGCCAGTTATCAATGTAGCCCACATCGTTTTCAGGACACCACATAGACAACCAGCGGTTGAATGATGACATGCGGCTAAACATGTCATCACTGGTCAGATCAGGAAGGGGACCAGAGAAAAGGGGACCAGCAGCGTGAATAACAATCTCACTGTATTTACGCTTATCCTTAACCAGCAGTTTCAGGTAGGATTTGGTGTCGCCCGTTCTGGCCCCTGGCAGGCATTTGACTATGGTCCCTGGTGTCTCTAGTGCAACGTTTCTGACTATGGAAACCAAGATTGTGCAACTTCTAACCATTTTCTAACACGCCTATCTCTATTGGGGTCGCGATGGGTGCTGGTGTCTATCTCCAGCTGTCAACGGGCTAGAGATGGGGTACACCCTTCAATTAAATTTTATTTATACAGCGACAATTCATGATACATGTCATCTTAAGGCTCTTTCCAAAGTCAAATTCAATCAGATTATACAGATTGGTCCAAAACTTTCCTATCTAAAGAAACCCAGTAAATTAAATCAAGCCGCGACAACCAGCTTGCAGGCTCGCTTCTGGCAGCAGCTTGGCAAGGCCTGGCCCCATGTGGCACGGTCAGGGCCCCCGACAGGGGGAATGGCGCCCCTGAGCCTCGGGTCCCTGGGGCCCATGGCTGCATCCGCTCTGGCATAAGTGGCTTCGCATTGTGGCTGTTGGGGGGTTTCTCTCCTCTTCCATGGGATGGGGTAGGCAACTTCCTCTGTGTTGGGGTGTGGGTCTTTGGCTCCTCACAACCAGTACTGAGCATTTTTCTCATGGATAAACCTTACATACACAAGCGCACTCTCACAAACACCGACAGATGCTTGGACTGAAGTACTTACAGATTCACTTCTATACAGAAAACCCGTATTATTATCTTGAGCTGCTACTTCATAAATTTAATAATTAATAATACTGTATATTCTTCAGTGATGGTATAAAGGCGTTGGTTGTTTGCACCTGCAATACTTTATCGGCTGGTTTTGCAGGTGAAGAAGCAGACTCAAAGGATGTTGTATTGCTCCCTCCATTTTCTCTCTTACACCTTTTCTCCCTTTTGGCATTTTGTCTCCTCTGTTTTTCTCCTTTTTTTCCTCTTCTGCCTTCCTCCTTCTGTGTCCACTGAACATTAAATAGTCCCAGCATAAAATCTAATAAAACTTTTTGCATATATAAATCAATCAATACATAAATTATTTTTTGAAGAAGCTCAACAAGTTTTCTTCAAGTTAGTTACTCTCATGCTTCAAGTAAATTTCATCTGATGCTACCCAAACAGATAATGGCAGATAATGGCAGACAACGCACTCTACAACAGAAAAGATCTTCAGCATCTTGCTTCAAAGACTGAAGCTTTTTCAAGGTGTTCAGTCTGATTTGTCCCTTATTGTAGGCACTATACTTAAATGACCTTTAGACTGCTTTATGTCAGGGAAAGTGTAATGGTAAGATTGTCCTATCAAGGACAGCATGGGTGCTAGACTGATGTGTGGTTCACAGGTCATGATAGTATTATGTATGAAATAGAACCCTTGACCCCCCCATAGCTATAAATGTATCAAGTTATTATGTAACTGAGATACTCTCTTGCCAGGTGATGCTGCACATCATATTTTGTTTATCAGAACATCTGGTTTACATGCAATAGTATATAATGTTACAAGAAATAAGTTGCATCTCCTTAAAAGAAACCTATAAACTGAGTTATGTACCCCCTGGAACTTTGTGTTATGATTGTATGTTAATTAATGTTCTTGATAAGTTGTGAACAGACTAATGGGCTGTAATTCTTATAATATTCAATAAAGGTTTTGAAAACAAAAAGATGGCAGCCTCCATTGAAACAGCCTTAACAGATGGACTGGGACTAGGGTTTGGGTTAGGAAATTTACTAAACAAAATATCTACACTTCTGGAAACAATATTATGAACATACTATGCATACCTTTGCAAAAAAAATTCATAAAAATTTAAGAAATTACAGATCATGTCTTTAAATGTTGTATTTCCCTCTAGAAATAGATATAGAGTAAATGGAATGCACCCCTGGTTTTGTGAAATTGACACCTTCAGCAAAGCTATTAAAGGAAAGGTTGTTTACCTTCCCTGAATGAAGATTATAAATATATCATGTATACTTTTTGCTAAAGATGTCATCAAAATGCATATAACTCCAGATGCTTTGCTTAAATGTGGTTTTCATATGTACCGGAATCTCAGTGACGTATGTAGGATATGTCACTTCTTCACGTCTTTCTGAGAAAATCTTCGAAACTAATAAATGAAAGATCCTCTACCTTCCCTGAACATAGAATATGAAAATAATACACATACTTCTCGCTAGTAATGTAATGAAAATGCAAATAAACATAGTTGTTTTGCTTAAATGTTTACTTTTCCACGAACAATGGCAGACATATTCATTTTTTTGCTAGGGAAAAACGATAGTCACGTGGCCCGGTTGCAAGCCAATGTATTCCTTCTTTTGTATAAGGCCTTTAATAATCAAGCTTCATCATATAGCAGAGATCTAATTAACCCGTATGTTCCTAACAGAGAACTTCACAGACTGGAGGTCTACTGGTGGTTCCTAGAGTCTCTAAAAGTAGAATAGGAGGCAGATCCTTTAGTTATCAGGCTCCTCTCTTGTTGAACCAACTCCCAGTTTTGGTCCGTGAGGCAGACACTCTGTCTACTTTTAAGACTAGGCTTAAAACTTTCCTTTTTGACAAAGCTTATAGTTAGAGTGAGTTAGATCACCCTGAGCTGTAGTTACGCTGCTATATGCATAGGCTACTGGAGGACATCAGGGTATATTTTTCTCACTCTGCTGAGTGAGAAAAATGCTGTTCTCCAATTTGCATTATTTGTTATGTCAACTATTAACTTTTTGTTCTCTGTTATTTTTTTCTCCTTCATAGTAGGCATGCCTTGTCTGGCATTCTGTTAGCTGTGACATCATCCAAGAGAGACAGATCATCTGCTATTACCATATAACATAGAAATGATTCCTGGATCAATGTGTGCTTCTGTGCTTTTGTGTCTCTGATGTGTCTTCTCTAACCCCAAGTCGTTCGAGGCAGATTCAATTCAATTCAATTAAATTTTATTTATATAGCGCCAAGTCATGAAACATGTCATCTCAAGGTACTTTACAAAGTCAAGTTCAATTATATTATACAGATTGGGTCAGATTATACAGATTGGTCAAAAATGTCCTATATAAGGAAACCAGTTGATTGCATCAAAGTCCCGACAAGCAGCATTTACTCCTGGGGAAGCGTAGAGCCACAGGGAGAGTTGTCTGTATTGTACATAGCTTTGCTGCAATCCCTCATACTGAGCAAGCATGAAGCGACAGAGGGAAGAAAAACTCCCCATTAACGGGAAGGAAAACCTCCGGCAGAACCGGGCTCAGTATGAACGGTCATCTGCCTCGACTGACTGGGGGTTACAGAAGACAGAGCAGAGACACAACAAGACAGACAAAAAAGCACAGAAGCACACATTGATCCAGTAATCTGTTCTACATTAGATGGTGAGCCGTCTTCTCTGGATGATGTCACAGTTAACAGAACGCCAGACCAGGTGTGCCTACTATGAAGATAAAAGAGAGAGAACAGAAAGTTAAAGCAGAAATGACAACACATAATGCATAATTGAAGAACAGTAGAACTCTATAGAGTGAGAAAATTAGATCCTGATGTCCTCCAGTAGCATAAGCCTAAAGCAGTAAAACTATAAAGGTAGCTCAGAGTAACATGACCCACTCTAGTTATAAGTTTTGTCAAAAATGAAAGTTTTAAGATTAGTCTTAAAAGTAGACAGGGTGTCTGCCTCACGGACCAAAACTGGGAGTTGGTTCCACAGGAGAGGAACCTGATAGCTAAAGGATCTGCCTCCCATTCTACTTTTAGAGACTCTAGGAACCACCAGCAGACCTGCAGTCTGAGAGCGAAGTGCTCTGTTAGGATTATACGGGGTAATCAGAGCTCTGATATGTGATGGAGCTTGATTATTAAGGGCTTTATAGGTTAGAAGAAGAATTTTAAATTCTATTCTTGATTTAACAGGAAGCCAATGAAGGGAAGCTAAAATTGGAGAAATATGATCCCTCTTTTTGATTTTCATCAGAACTCTTGCTGCAGCATTTTGGATCAGCTGAAGGCTTTGAACTGCATTTTGTGGACTTCCTGATAGTAAAGAATTACAATAGTCCAGCCTTGAAGTAACAAATGCATGGACCAGTTTTTTAGCATCACTCCTAGACAGAATGTTTCTAATTTTGGCGATATTCCAGAGGTGAAAAAAGGAAACTCTGGAAACCTGTTTAATATGGGATTTAAATGACATGTCTTGGTCAAAAATAACACCAAGATTTTTTACTTTATTACCAGAGGCCAAGTTAATGCCACCCAGATTAAGTGATTGGTTAAGAAGTTTATTTTTTGAGGACTCTGGCCCAAAGATTACAACTTCGGTCTTGTCAGAATTTAGAAGCAGGAAATTTAAAGTCATCCAGCTTTTGATGTCATCAAGACATGACTGCAGTCGAAGTAACTGATTAGATTCATCAGGATTTATGGATAAATATAGCTGAGTATCATCAGCATAACAGTGGAAATTAATCCCATGCTGTCTGATAATTTTGCCGATCGGAAGCTTATATATAGTAAAGAGAATTGGTCCAAGGAGTGAACCCTGTGGTACTCCACAGGTGACCCTACAGTTTGAGCAAGATTTATTATTAACATGAACAAACTGGAATCTGTCCGACAGATAAGATTTAAACCAGCCAATTGCTTTCCCCTTAATCCCTACAGTATGTTCAAGTCTTTGTAGGAGAATATTGTGATCAACTGTATCAAATGCAGCACTGAGATCTAACAGGATAAGTACAGACACAAGTCCATTATCTGAGGCCATGAGACCATCATTAGTGACCTTCACCAGAGCTGTTTCAGTGCTATGATGAGCTCTGAAGCCTGACTGAAACTCCTCAAGTAGGTCATTGCTTTGTAAATGTTCACAAAGTTGATTGGCAACCACTTTCTCAAGAATTTTAGATAAGAAAAAAAGATTAGATATAGGTCTGTAGTTTACTAACTCATCTTGATCAAGAGAAGATTTCTTAAGTAAAGGTTTAATAACAGCTACTTTAAAAACCTGTGGTATATATCCATTTACTAAGGATAGATTAATCATGTCTAAAATAGTGCCACTGATCAAAGGGAATATGTCCTTAAACAACTTGGTTGGGATTGGGTCTAAAATACAGGTAGAAGGTTTAGATGAAGCTAAAATTTTAGATAGCTCAGAAAGGGTGACCGGGTGTCATTACCGCCAGCGTGAATAACAATTTTGCGGTATTTACGCTTATTCTTAGCCAGTAGTTGTAGGTAGGATTCTATGTTGCCAGTTCTGGCCCCTGGTAGGCATTTAACTATGGTCCCTGGTTTCTTTAGTGCCACATTTCTCACTATCGAGCTGCCAATAATTAAGGTCGGCTCCTCAGCAGGTGTGTCGCTGAGTGGTGAAAATCTATTAGAAACACAGACGGACTGGTGGTGATCTGGGGGCTGGGATCTAGAGCTATGCTTCCTATGAACCGTCACCCAGCCAGCCTGCTTAACCGGCGGTTCGAGTACGGCTGTTGGTTCGCTACGTGAAGTTACTCTACGCGGCTGCGCGCTAGCAAAGGAGCAGCTATCAGCTGGTTTTTCAACAGCACGGAGCCGGGCCTCCAATTCTGACACCCTTGCCTCCAAAGCTACAAAAACACTACATTTATTACATGTACCATTATCACTAAAGGAGGCAGAGGAATAACTGAACATCTGACATAGAGAGCAGCAGATAGGAAACTTAGTCAGAGACGGAGAAGCCATTATGAGGCTAAGGCTTGGCTAACGCTAGGCTAAAGCTAGCGCCCTGTTATCACGCCAAAGAACAAACCGCGTGAAACACGAGGAGTTCCCAAACCTGATGAGCAGCCACACAAAATGGTTTAAAAGTACTTATGTTTGGAAACAGATGTTACAGCAAAGAGGTTAAAAGATAAAAAGCGAGAGAGCCTGGAGCAAAAATCTGTCGTTCACACAGCAACAACGGGAAGTGACACAATACGCCTTACCGCAAACAGGAAGTCAGCCAATCCTTTGATGACCTTTCACACTGAGCCTGGTTCTACTGGAGGTTTTCCTCCCTGTTAAAAGGGAGGCATGGGGCCTCACGGGGCCCAAAAGACCCACAAGCCAGCACAGGGGAGAAATCTCTCTTCGCTCGGGGGACATGACCGGGCAAATCAGAGGTAAGTCTGCTGTCTTAACTTCAGCGTCAGTCGCCGGAGGAAATAATCCCTCCATGCCAAAAACAGCTTTGTTTATTTCTCCTCCTCTGCCTCCTTTACCCACTTCCCAAGCTGACAGAAAAAGACTCTATTGTAACTGCAACTGGGTCAGCCAATCCCGACAACGTTGCGGCTGGCCGCATATCTGCAACTGCAAAGCCGCTAGCCGCTGCTGAAAGAACCATGTATCCCCTGCTTTTCCACTGTTCTTCCTTGGATGGCAAAAGTGGACCGAACTCAGACGAGGCACCAACAGGTTGGGCAGAGAGACCACAGGGAAAGTTACACGGTCATTTGTAAATGTTTGTGTAATGCGTCCACATGGTGTTTTTAACACAAAGAGCTAACAGGCATAGCTCATGCTAGCATTCTGTATCAGGCCATTGCCGATGTGATTCAAGTATGTTTTATGGGTATAACAAACATTATCCCCACAAGGGTTTCATACAATGATGGGATATTAATGTTTGTTATCTCATTATGACTGAAATAGATGCCAAAGCTTATAAAGTTAGCATAGAAAATCTGCTAGCCAATATGCCATTAGCTCCGGTAACTTCCGATTTCCAGTTATTTCAAACACAGTCGGTTTAAGCAAAAGGCTTGTTCGTTTCGCTCCGCCATCGTTCAATAGTGCTATGAGCATTATGATGGCATTAATATGGAATATTAACGTCAATTTAAAGGCTTTTTATTTAACTTTAGGAGTAACCAATTTTAGCGATTGATCGCCACAGTGACCCCTACCTCCCGGAGATATAATCGCATTGATAAAATCTAGCGTCCCTAAAGCAATGGTTTTACTGAGCAAATAATTTTTTAAAATGTTATTTCCTCAAATAATGTTTTGTGTAACTCAGAATTTGCATTGTGAATGGGTTGAAAAACATGCCAAATGTTGTTTTGAAACAGTGAAGCTAATTTAAGCTTATACCATGTTCTTTAAAGTGAACTTTGGTTCTTTAGTTAAACAAAATGTTATTTCATCACATAATGTTTTGTTTAACTCAGGATTTGCATTGTGAATGGGTTGAAACACATGCCAAATGTTGTTGTAAATTACTTAAACTAATATAAGCTCATTCAATGTTCTTTAAGTCGGATCTGCAGTGAACCAGGATTCACTGAATTATTCTGAGGATGATCAACCACTTTTGTTTTGTCTTTTGTGTTCTTTTGTATGTAAATAGTTCCTTAGCTTAGCTTCTTTTTATATTAATTTTGCTTAGTAGTTAAGTTTCACTAGCCTAGTAGAGAGGATTTATTGATTGAAATATAGTGTTAATTCAGATAAACAGCATTCTATAATGATGTTCTCTGGATGTTCATTTTATTTTTATTTTTGAACACGAAGAGAAGTTTTCACTCATTTATTCTATGTGTGTGCAGAGTTTGCTGTTAAAAGATCAGCAGTGCACGTATCATCCCTTTCAACCATTGTCCTGATATTGGCTTAAGAGCTGATATTCCCCGGACAATACCTAACAGACAGAGAGTTATTTATTAGACATTAAATAACTTTAAAACAGTGTATAATTGCACAAAAGTGTGCTCTGAACCTTCTTGTGAAGAGCATCCGTGTTGTGACTCCAGTCAAGTTTATTGTTCAGGTGAACAATAAACTTAAAAATTTTTTTATTTGTAATGATGTGTTACAAATAAACATACAAAAGTAACTTGTTTCTGTTTAAATTGAATACCAGATTAATAAACAACTCATTAACAGTAACAGTTTTAAAGGACATGATAAGAAATAAAATGTTGAAAACAATCACTAGCAATAGCACTGATGCAAAAATAGCTGTGACAGGATATAGCAGCAAAGAATAGCACTGAGAATATTATAATTTTTATGAATGCATACTCATGCTATGCAAACACTAACAATGTGTTTACTACAGGGCAGAAATGTGAAGATAATTGTTTAAACTCAAATCTCCACTTTTTGTACCTGTGTGTAATATTCTGGTTTCTGTTCAGGGGTCCGTTCTTCGTACGTTGCTTAAAACATCCAAGATCAAATGAGACATCCAAGATGATTTCATCCGGCTAATCATGATCCAGCTAATTGGGTTCTTCCAACACACCTGTTGTTTATGATTAGTATCGCTGGATTGAGTTATCTGAGACAACTGCGCGTTCATGCGTTTGTTTAAAAGGGGAAATGTATCGATAGTAGAAACAATGATCAGCAGCGCTGCTATTGGCTGTTCAGCATGGCCAAAGAACGCCCACAGTTTTTCTCTCAAGCAGAACACGAGCTTTTAATGGAAGGTTATGCCGAATTTGAGTCATTAATTAAAACAACAAGGAACACCTCAAAGTCTGCTAAAGCCAGGAGAGAGAGTTGGCAAAAAGCAGCAGATAAATTAATGCGTAAATACTGTCCATGGTAGATGTTTCTATTACATTCTACAGCATGAATTTTTGCATTTTAATAATTTGATATTATTTGTTCTTTTATATCAGAGCCTCCACGGGACCCACTAGAACATGGGAACAAGTAAAAGTGAAATACAAGAATATTCTACAAAATGGTAGCCTTTAATTATTACACTTTATTTTAAAAAGGCACTTGTTATGTCAAGAGATCCAAATTTCAGTGTCATTCCTTAGATACGGGAAGTAAAGACGCGTGCAAACTGGGAATTTTAACATAAAAAATCTTTATCCATAAAAAATGAAAATTTTCCTTTTCCAAGTCATACACAGTTTACACGGTAAAACTGTATTGCTCCGTGTCTAGATAATCCATCCATAGTTTTTTCTAATACAATATACGGCTCGACAGGAAGCAAGCCTTTCAAAGTAAACTAAACTTCACAATAAAATGGCCCGAACAAATCTTCTTACTGAATATGATAAAAATAAAAAGCAAACTATCATACAAATAACTTAAATATTTTCTATTTATGGCTCTAACACCACTTTTTCCTCTTTAAAAGCCACTGTTAAATTATGTGTTTGTCTGTTTATAACAGCCACCAAGAAAAATCTCTCTACACTGTCGCGCTGCGCTAAAGGATCCTGTCTATTGCGCAATACGCAATTAATTCAAAAAACTCTGCAAATTATTCTTGCACCTTCCGCAACAGGTTGCTGTCGTAAAAATGGACATGACTACGACAGACTTCCCTATCTCCTCCGCTTATACAGCCGTGATCTAATCTTGTTTACATGAAATAAGCCTGCTCTGGAGCAGGCTTAAGCTGGCGCACATGTTGCTATGACAACAAGTGCAGGATGAGTTTCGAAGAACCAAACGATCCAAGATCATGCCAAATCGTCAACAATGAAATCCAGCTAACTGAGTTAGCGACGTACGAAGAACGGACCCCTGGTTTTATTTTTGAGTCATTTCCCTCTCCTGCTTTAGGTTCTCTGCTTGCTTTGAGTTTGTGTCCTGTCTGGGTTTTTATTTACTGTTAGTTTATCTTGTTTTGTCATCTGTCTTAGTCTTAGCTTTATTTTCTGTTTTAGGTTTTTACTTTAGAGTGATTTTGTTTCTCAGTAAGTTTGGTGTGGTTTCTGTCCACTTGTCCTGTCAGCTTTTTAGCTTTGGTTTCTGGTTTATTTCTTGTTTTGATCTTCTGCACTGATGTCTGGTCTAATTACCCACTCTACACACCTGCCTTACTCCACCCCTGTTGCAATCATCTCTGACCGGTTCCACCTGCTTCCTCCTCCATATAAACAGTTGAGACCAGACATCAGTGCCAGGTCGTCTTGTTGAGTTATGGGTGAGTCTCCTTCTGCAAGATTCTGTTTTTTTGCTTTTGGATTTTTGACCCCCTTTGTCTCCAGTAACCTGAGCCATCATGTCCTGTCTGTTCCTGCCCTGCTTGCACAACTGGACTGTTTGTTTTGCTGCCATTTTTGTTACAACAGGTTTTTTTTGGATTTTGTCTCTGTTTTGATTTCTGTTATTAAAATCCTTGTTTTTAAAGAAACCTCTGCTGGTCTGGCTGAATTCTGGGTCCCCTGCCTCTGATCATTACACTGTGTTTGTAAAAGCTAAGATTAACGCTGTCATACATTTAGTTTTATGGTTGCTAACTTTCCTTTAAAAAAGCAGTAGGGTAAAACACCCATAAGGAATTTAAAATTTGTGAGAATATTTGTGAGCCTTGAACAGTTTTCTGTCACAGAAATGTGGGGAGATAATTACAGTAGTAAGTTTATTTTTGTAGTTTTTATAATTCATGCCAACATGATCAACATTTCCTGGATCACAAGATATTTATTAGTAGTGTTTGTAGAATGCTAAAACTGGTAAAAGGTACAACAATTGCAAAAAGAAGAAAACATGCATGGGTAGTATTTTGCCATGTCACTATAGCCACCATCCTGGAATGAATTGTGCTCCTGTTACTGCAAGCAAATCCAAAGCAAACCTGTAAACTTGGACACAACGCAAATATAAAAACTCACGGTTGTGAGTACAGAAAAAATTAAGGTGACATTTCTCTGTACTCACTGTGTAGTCACAATGTTTCTATGTCACTTTACTCTAACTGTTAGCCAGCTCCTTCCATGCCAAACCACGCTGGCCCTCTGGAGCATGGAGAGGAACGCTTGAGTGTACACATATGTCTGTGTATTCTTTGGACAGCTCTTTAAAGGAGAGAGTTGCCTGAGGCAGAGTAGGTTGAGCGGATGAAGACAAGCAGATAATGGAAGGGCATCTGTGTGCCAAGGACTGCATCTCAAAGTCACACACACACACTCGAGTCAAACTCATCTCTGCCCTCACTATATACATTTTCTGTCCTTCTGTGGTTCTATTTATCATTTCTACATTTATCTGAAAGCTTTTTCAACATGTTTTTTTCTTTCTTTCCATCTCCATCTGTCTGCCTCTTTTTTGTCTTTCGTGCGTTTTTTTTCTCTTGACTTTTACCCTTTACTTGTGTTCCTCCCCTTCTATTCTCCACTCATGTCATATCTCCCTTCATTTCCACATATCTTGAATTAACTGCAGATAGCCTTAAGTACTCTGGGGTCTGCTGCAGATAGACCGTTATTCAGCAATGGACATATATACAGTAAATGGGTGGGTGGGTTGCAGTTTTGGAGAGGGAGACGCTCAAAAGATCCTAATGAAGAATTTTATGAGTGATAGGGTGAACGGGTGGTCACAGCACTGTAAAAAAAATAACAGCTTACAAGTTATTTCTCTTATCAGAATTTACTGTAAATCTCCTACTGACTTACTGACTTGTTTGTAGGAAATGAAAAAATTCACACACTGGCTGAAAATAAAGTCACGATTAACTAGAAATAAAAAAATCATGTGTGTATTTTATACATCCATTTTTAGTTGATCAGTGTCTGAGGACTTTGAATCAGTAACCCATGACTACCTGTTTCTTTAGCATTTAAATGTTATATGGTACTAAGGCCCATTTCTCTTACCCAATCTTCAAGAGAGGAGAGACAAGAGAACATGGGATTTAACACAATGCAACTTTTACCACAAAGTATTTGCAATGTCAAAAGCTGCTGACATCCAGGGATTGTGTGCTATTGTCGGCACAGGGCACAGCAATCCCCACCTTACAAGACTTAGCAAGTCAAGCACACTTGTCCTGGATAACTGCCCGTTCTTTTGCCAAGAACTGCGCATCTCAGCTATCATCCTCCCCTTCAGCTTCTGATGACTCCACAGATGAGATGAGGAACAATCTGCAAAAGACCCAAGTGAGGAAGGCCATCCGCTTCCGGCTCCAGTGCTTTCAACACCATTCAACCAAAACTGCTGAAGGACAAGCTAGATCAGTCAAGAGTGGACGATCATCTTTCCAGAATATTGGATTACCACACCGGTTGGCTGTAGTATGTGAGGACACATGGCTGTGTTTCCAACAGGTTGATCACCACGGGCCGACTGTGCTGGTACTGTTTCGGTTCACATTCTACACTGTAGACGTCCCCATCAATTCCCCAGGTTTCCACCTTCAGAAGTTCTCTGGTGACTCTGCCATAGTCGGCCTCATCACAGATGAGGACAAGGGATACAGATAGTGGATCCAGAGCTTTGTACATAAGTGCCAGCAGAACCATCTGAAATGTGGGGAAAACAAAAGGGCTGGTGATGGACTTGCAGGCACATACCCAGTTCACTGACACAGATGAACAACCAGGGAAGTGATATTGAGATAGGGGAATATTATAGTACCCTAGATTTTCACCTGAACAATAAACTGGACTGGAGTCACAACACAAATGCTCTGTACAGGATGAGGTATTTTGGAGTGCAAGGGATGCTCCTGAAGACCTTCTTTAACTCTTTGGTGGTAACAGCCATCTTCTATGGTGTGGTCTGTTGAAGCACCAGCTTATCTGTAGCTAAGAGGAAGCGGCTGGTTATACAGCTCTGTCCTGCAATGCCCCCTGAATCCATTGCAAGTGGTTGGAGACAAAATGACTTCAAGAAAATAATGTCACTGATGGATAAAGCCTCCCACCTTATGCATGGAGCTGTTGCAGAGCTGGAGAGCTCTTTAAGTGTCAGACTGCTGCATCCAGATGCTAAAAGGAGCACTTTCTCATATCATTTCTCTCAGCTGCTGTTAGAGGTTATAATCTCTGCTTCTGACAACAGACTCAATAAGTGTTTACAACATGCTAATAGTTGCACAGGTTTTGATCCAAACATGAATCGTTTACACTGTATCTCAGATGCTAAGGTACTATTGCACATGCCTTAGCTACTCCGAGATGTTGCTGTACTATCATACATATTTCATGTTATCTCATATTGTCCTGTAAATAGGATGCTGGATTTTCCCTGTTTAACTTGAAAATTGTATCTATTTCTCCCTGGGTGTGCTATCAATACTTTCTCTGGAATTTATTTTCACGGTGGCCTTTGTGACAACTCATTCTATGTTGCTTTAGAATTAACTTTACATTAGTTTAGCTTGTGTTCTTGATTACTATTAATTGTGTATAACTGTGTTTTTACCATTGTAACGCCTGCATTTCTCCGTTGTGGAACAATAAAGGAATTTCCTATCTTATCTTTCCTGTTATTGGAACTTAAGAGTTAACTCAGAGTTACTTAGTTACATTTTCACATATAAAAAGGCATAATTCAATGGACTAAATATCAGAAAACATTGCGCACTATATACAAGTTTAGCAAGGCGGTGAAAGAGGCTAAACAACTGTACTCTGAGAAGCTGCAAAACCAGTTTTCAGCGAAGGACTCTGCTTCTGTCTGGAAAGGGCTTAGGCAGATAACAAATTACAAGCCTAAAGCCCCCCACTCCATGAAAGACAGCTAGCCAACAACCTGACACCTAGCCAAGACACCTAGCCAACAACCTGAACAACCTCTACTATTGGTTCGACAGACAAAGGGACAGTCCTGCATCCACCCCCCACGACGCCACCTAACAGATCACATCCACCTCCTCAATGACATCACTTTCCATACATGAGAGAGATGTTAAACTCTTCAAAAGACAGAACCCCTGGAAAGCTGCTGGACCAGACTCTGTCTCTCCATCCACCTTGAAGCACTGTGCTGATCAGCTGTCTCCAGTGTTCACAGACATTTTAACACCTCACTGGCGACATGTCACGTGCCAACCTGCTTCAAATCCTCCACTATCATCCCCGTCTCTAAGAAGCCAAGGACCACAGGACTTAATGATTTTATACCCGTCGCTCTGACCTCTGTGGTTATGAAGTCCTTTGAACGCCTGGTGCTTTCACACCTGAAAGGGATTACTGACCCCCTCCTGGACCCTCTACAGTTTGCCTACAGAGCCAACAGGTCTGCAGACGACGCTGTCAACTTGGCCCTTCACCACATCCTCCAGCACCTGGATTCTGCAGGAACCTATGCCAGGATCCTGTTTGTGGATTTCAGCTCTGCCTTCAACACTATCATCCCAGCTCTGCTTCAGGAGAAGCTCTCCCTGCTGAATGTGCCTGACTCCACCCGCAGGTGGATTACAGACTTCTAGTCTGACAGGAAACAGCACGTGAAGCTGGGAAAGAATGTATCTGACTCACAGATCATCAGCACTGGATCCATCCAGGGCTGTGTTCTTTCTCTTCTGCTCTTCTCCCTGTACACCAACAGCTGTACCTCCAGTCACCAGTCTGTCGAGCTCATGAAGTTCGTGGATGACACCACTCTCATCTGACTTATCTCTGATGGTGAAGAGTCCACCTACAGGTGGGAGGCTGACCATCTGGTGACCTGGTGCAGGGAGAACAACCTGGAGCTCAACGCTATAAAAACAGTGGAGATGGTTGTGGACTTCAGGAAGAACTCAGCTCCAGCTACCCCCATCACCCTCTGTGACTCCACAATTGACACTGTGGAGTCTTTCCGCTTCCTTGGAACTATCATCTCCCACGACCTAAAGTGGGAGCTGAACATCAACTCCCTCACCAAGAAAGCCCTGCAGAGGATGTACCTCCTGTGCCAGCTGAAGAAATTCAACCTGCTAAGGACAATGATGGTGCAGTGCTACTCCTTTATCATTGACTCCATCCTCCTCCATCACTATCTGGTAAGCTGGTGCCAAGGACAAGAGCAGACTGCAGCATGTCATCCGGTCTGCAGAGAAGGTGATTGGCTGCAATCTTTCATCTCTCCAGAACCTGTACGCCTCCAGGACTCTGAGGCGTGCAGGAAAGATTGTGGCTGATCCCTCGCACCCCAGTCACAGACTATTTCAGACACTTCCCTCTGGCAGGAGGCTGCGGTCAATCAGGACCAGAACCTCACACCACAAGAACATTTTATTCCCATCTGCTATCAACAAGGCCAAGAACCACCCGTGACAAGGGACACTGCCTCTCTCCCCCGGACTTACAAGCTTCTGCGTTACATTAATGCACAGTCTACTGTGTATATAGCTTATGTATATATATATATATTTTTTTTATTTTGTTTTGTCTGCACCATCAACACCAAGTAAAATTCCTGGGGTCCGTTCTTCGTACGTCGCTAACTCAGTTAGTAGGATTTCATTGTTGACGATTTGGCATGATCTTGGATCGTTTGGTTCTTCGAAAGACATCCTGCACTTGTTGTCATAGCAACATGTGCGCCAGCTTAAGCCTGCTCCAGAGCAGGCTTATTTCATGTAAACAAGATTAGATCACGGCTGTATAAGCGGAGGAGATGGGGAAGTCTGCCGTAGCCATGTCCTGTTGCGGAAGGTGCAAGAATAATTTGCAGAGTTTTTCGAATTAATCGCGTATTGCGCAATAGACAGGATCGTTTAGCGTAGCGCGACAGTGTCATTGTAGAGAGATTTTCTTGGTGGCTGTTATAAAAAGACAAACACATCATTTAACAGTGGCTTTTAAAGAGGAAAAAGTGCTGTTGGAGCCATAAATCTAAAATATTTAAGTTATTTGTATGATGGTTTGCTTTTTATTTTTATCCTATAGTAAGAAGATTTGTTCGGGCCATTTTATTGTGAAGTTTAGTTTACTTTGAAAGGCTTGCTTCCTGTCGAGCCGTATATTGTATTAGAAAAAACTATGGATGGATTATCTAGCCACGGAGCAATACAATTTTACCGTGTAAACTGTGGATGACTTGGAAAAGGAAAATTTTAATTTTTTATGGATAAAGATTTTTTTTTTGTTAAACTTCCCAGTTTGCATGCGTCCTTTACTTCCCGTGTCTAAAGAATTACACTGAAATTTGGATCTCTTGACGTAACAAGTGCATTTTTAAAATAAAGTATAATAATTAAAGGCTACCATTTTGTAGAATATTCTTCTATTTCACTTTTACTTGTCCCCATGTTCTAGTGGGTCCCGTGGAGGCTCTGATATAAAAGAACAAAGTAAATATCAAATTATTAAAATGCAAAAATTCATACTGTAGAAAGTGATAGAAACATCTACCATGGACAGTATTTACGCATTAATTTGTCTGCTGCTTTTTGCCAGCCCTCTCTCCTGGCTTTAACAGATTTTGAGGTGTTTTAATTAATGACTCAAATTCGGCATAACCTTCCATTAAAAGCTCTTGTTCTGCTTGGGGGGAAAAACTGTGGGCGTTCTTTGGCCATGCTGAACAGCCAATAGCAGCGCTGCTGATCATTGTTTCTACTATCGATACATTTCCCCTTTTAAACAAACGCATGAACGCGCAGTTGTCTCAGATAACTCAATCCAGTCATACTAATCGTAAACAACAGGCGTGTTCGAAGAACTCAATTAGCCGGATCAGGATTAGCCGGATTAAATCATCTTGGATGTGTCATTTGATCTCGGATGTTTTAAGCAACGTACGAAGAACGGACCCCTTGTGCAAACCTACTTGGCAATAAACTTGATTCTGATTCTGATTATTATATATTATTGTTATTATGTTATTGTTTTATGTTTATAACAAAAGAACAATGAAACAAACTAGATATTTAATGTTTAATTATTTCACACTAACAGGGAACAACTGGCTATAAAATGGGTATAGCCAAAGTGCGATTTGCAAAAAAAACAGAGGGGGGGATCATTTCCTCGATTAATCACATAATGTCGATAAGTAACTCGAGATTAATTGCAAATTAATTGTATGTTTTATCCTTTTATTTCTGAAAGTGTAATAGCCTGTTTGGGCATTTTAATATGCAATTTTGCAATAAATGACTAATAAAATACATGCTTGTATAAAATTATTTTGTTATTTTTCAAGCACTTTTGAGAATTGGAATGAAAACATCCTAGTGCCAAATGTTAAACTCTGGACTATGATGGCTAAATGACTAATCATGACGCCCTGATGTTTACACAATGTGTAAATAAATTTGTAAATAAATACCATGCCGACACATTTTTTTGCCTCTTAAACAAAGATAGACATGATATTAGGCATTAATAAAAATTTTACATTTCAATAAAGTCATAAGTTTTATTGTTCGTTTTTTCACTCTCTCACACACACACACATCTAATTCTGAGCTTTCACACCAACAATAACTTCTTTGAATATTTTTGCTTACTGTTTATATCCATATTCATACAGTTTAAGCCTGGAAAAAGGTTTTAAATCTCCAGGTCATTCCAGTCTTACACTTTGCTTGCAACTGGGCAGGAGCTTAATACCCTGAATGAGACTGTTTAGCAACTGTTTAGTAACTCCAGGTCCTTTGTTTGGCAACGTAATTCAGCCTTAGTTTGTCAAATACAGAGAAAACAAATTAATAAGCATTAAAGTACGGTTCATGGGTTGGGTTTCTGCAATGTTCTCAGCATGTTAAAAGCTCATCTTCAGAACCAATGTCTGCTCAAAATGGTGATCTGCACCAAGTAATCTACTTTCATCAGTTATCACCTGTTATTGCACCGTAAACTGCAGAAAATATGAGCAGAGTTGCTCTGTCTGCCTTTACTACCGTCGGCTCCTATGGCGGAGAGATATTTCAGCTGGATACAAAGTGTCTAGTGAAGACAGGTCTCTTAATAACCGCTGTTTCGTCACTTATTTTAGAGCCCAAATAAGCGATTTTACTTTCAGAAACGTGCCCAAAAAACCGCAACACGTGACTTATGAAATTTACAAGCGCCTTTAGAATAAAAGAAGACCAAAGTTGCATGAAATGAACAGCCTGTGCAACAGTGAGCGCGGGTCTGTTTTGCTACAGTGTCTAGCTCTCTTGAAACTACGGAAAGCGCCGAGGGTAAAAGAAACACAGTCCGGAGAGCGCGGTGGGGTAAAAACATTAGGGAACGGTGTGTGTGTTTGGACGCGCAATTAACGGCGACAAAAAAAAATGTTGCCGTTGTGGTCTTACGCGTTAAAACTGACAGCCCTAATTTACATACATTTTTAAATTCAGACCAGAGGGGGGGAGGAATGTATCCCCCCCAGGGATAAACATGAATGACCAGAGGGGGGGACGTCACAAGCAGAGGGGGGGGGGGGGGGGGTAAATCCCCCCCATCCCTCCCGGCAAATCGCACCCAGTCAGGGCAGTCAAACTTTTTTACAGTAGCAGGCCACACACTATCAGGTAGGAGGGTGCACTCATGCCGGTGCCCGAGCCCCGGAGAGGAAAATTTTTAAAAATAGTCTCCCTGATGTATTTTGGAAGCTTTCAAGACAGGTGATTATTTAAAGAATAGAGTCAGAGTGCATGTTTTAAATTAAATAAAAAAAAGGGGGGGACGTCACAAGCAGAGGGGGGGGGGGGGTAAATCCCCCCCCCCCCCCGGCAAATCGCACCCAGGGTATAGCCCAAAATATTCTTGTAAGGCAATATAATGTGGACAGTTGGAATTAGTGTGAAACCAAACAAAAAATATGTTTTGGGATCATTATTCCCAGACTGCTCTACAAGTGTGAAACAGTATTAATGCAATTATTCAAGTGCATAAATCATAAGACAAAAAATATAGTGAGCATAAACAACTGCAGTGGTCTCTATCTGCAAATACAAACAAAGTAACAAAAAAATAACTTCACAGGGTTCCTGAAACAAAATTATGTTTTAACACGGTGGAAACTACTCACAAACACTGTCTCAGTTAGCTCTTAAATGACAGGTAAAACCTACTGTCCATTGATGTAGTTAAATGCTACAGTAACAAAACAAAAATATTTTCAGTTCGCCCGCCAGAGATCCTGCCATACCGAGGTCTGCCTCGGGGACGCCCACCAGAGATCCTACCATGGTGAGGTCTGCCTATGGGACGTCAGCCTGAGCCCGTACCACGCCAAGGTCTGCCTCTAGGATGTCTGCCTGAGCCCATGCCACCGAGGACTGCCTCCAGGACGTCCACCTGAGCTCTTAGTTCCTCTTTTTTGGATTGTTTCTTGTTTGGATATTTGGACTCTAGCCCTTCGTCCTAGGCCTCCCTCCACCCACCCTGTCTGAGTTGCATTTTGTTTGGATTTTTGGACTTTTGAGAGACTTTTTTTTCCACGGCGTCTAGTATCTGCCCTTAAGGAGAGGGTAGAGTCATGTTTATTTTGGACTTTTCTGGACTTTTCTTAATCTCCTCTTCACCTCAAAGCCATCATCCAATCAGCTCTGTCTTCATCCAGCCATCACTCTGCTCTAGATCAGCTCCACCTGTATTCACTAATTACAGTCAACTCGGTTCACCTGTTCACTTGTCTACTTATACCTGCTTCAGCTAACTCATCCCAGCCAGAAAGTCTCATCTCATCTTGTTTTTGTGATGTGCCCTTCCTCTACCAGTTCCTGTGTGCTCAGCCAGCTGGAGTTTTCTGATAAAAGTTGCCTGTTGTTGTGATATTACCGCCATGATCATCAAAATGATTTGACTGAATCAGATTGTAATTCTGATCACACAGCCACAAGTGAGAGAGAGACAGCAAGGACAGCTCTCTCTCTCTTGCTCAGAAGGATGTCAGCTGGGACGGCCCTACTTCCCAGCAGGGGTTCCCTCTTGCTATAAAGTTTTCCCCACAGACAAAGACCCTTCTCTCAGACTCTCTTTAGACTCCTGACTCCAAGCTGCTCGACTTCTCTCCTGGCGCTCCCAAGGAGAGGGGGGTCTCCTTCCTCAGCAGCCATTCAAGGCCAGAAGCCCACAGACCAATCGTTCTGTGGATCTAATCGTCTGCTTCAATGGAATGACCAAGAGGGAGCGGAGGACTTGATTGAATCCGGATAAACAACACACAAATACAGAGCTAAGTCTGCTGTTTTAACCTCATAACAGGTAGCAGGAGGAAAGATCCTGCCTGCCAAAACAGGTCTGTGTATTTATCCTCAGCCTTTACCGGGAAGAGAACCCCAGATGGAGCTGAAAGCCAGCAGAAGAACCCACTCTGTATGCTGAGAAAAAACCCTGCTCAAATCGTGACTGCAACCGGGTCAGAGAACGTGGCAGAGACCAGGCCTCCGACCCCGACCACATGGTGCTGCAGAGCTAAACGCCTTGCCTGCTGCTGAACAAACCAACAACGTTCCTGCTTTCAACGCTCCTTCCTTGGAATGGCCAAACTGGACAGAACTCACACAAGGCAAACGACAGGGTTGGGCAGAAAGAGCTGAGAGAGAAGTTAAATGGTTCGTCTGGAAATGTTTGGTAACTCGTTTGGACACATGGTGCCTTTAGAACAAAGGGTTAACGGAGGTAGCTCACGCTAGCCTTCCATTTATGGTATTGCTAATATCATTTGAGTGTGTTTTATAATTATAATAACAAGGTTATCTCCACAAGGGTTTCATACATTGATGGGACATTAATGTTTACGTTATCCAGCCCACTCATTATGGCTAAAAATAAAGCTAAAGCCTTTATTAGTGAGCGCCGAATGCCCGCTAGCTAAAATGCTATTAGCCTGCTAACATCCAGTTCCAGACATTTCAAAAGGAGCTCGTTTAAAGCATAAAGCTTGATCGTTCTGCTCGGCCATCCTTCGATGGTGTTATGAGCCTTATTCCCGCATTAATATGGAATATTAATGCCAGTTTTAAAGGCAATTTTGATAACTTTAGACTTTAACCAGGTTAGCAAGGCAAGGCAAGGTACATTTATTTATATAGCACAATTCAGTACAGAGACAATGCAAAGTACTTTACATGATAAAATATAGGAAAATAAAACAGAATAAAAGCAAGTAGGGACAGAATGTAGAAACAAAAAAAGAACATTAAAAACAGTAGAACAGTCAAAGGCAATTTAAACAAATGTGTTTTTAATCTTGATTTAAAAGAACAAAGGTTTTCCGCACTTTTACAGTTTTCTGGAAGTGTGTTCCAGATAAGTGGAGCATAGGAAGTAAATGCTTCTTCTCCGTGTTTGGTTCGTGTTCTAGGTATGCGGAGTAGGCTGGAGCCAGAAGACCTTAGTAGTCTGGAGGGTTGATACACTGATAACAAGTCTGTAAAGTATTTAGGTGCTACGCCATTTAGGGATTTATAGACTAACAGAAGTATTTTAAAGTCTATTCTCTGAGATACAGGGAGCCAGTGTAATGACTTTAGAACTGGGGTATTGTGCTCTACTTTCTTAGTCTTAGTAAGGACACGGCAGCAGCGTTCTGGATCAGCTGCAGCTGTCTGATCCACTTTTTAGGCACTTTCCTCAGTGCCTGAACTGGTTCGTAGTCACCTGGTGACATGGTGATGTAAAGCTGTTTGTCATCTGCGTAGTTATGGTAGCTGATGTTGTTGTTTTTTATGATCTGGGCAAGAGGGAGCATGTAGATATTGAAGAGGAGGGGACCCAGGATGGACCCTTGGGGAACCCCACATGTGATTTTTGTCATTTCTGATGTAAAGTCACCTACTGATACAAAAAAGTCCCTGTCCTATAAGTAGGTTTTAAACCAGTTGAGAGTTTACCAGAGAGGCCGACCCAGTTCTCCAGGCGTTCTAACAGGATTGAGTGATCGACAGTATCAAATGCTGCACTGAGGTCCAATAGAACCAGCACAGTGGTTCCTCCACAGTCTGTATTTATATGGATGTCATTAAACACCTTAATAAGGGCGGTCTCTTTACTGTGGTGAGCACGGAAGCCAGGACTGGAAAACGTCAAAGCGGCTGGTCGTTGTTAAGAAGGTGTTTAATTGTTGAAACACAGCTTTTTCAATAATCTTACTGATAAAGGGGAGGTTTGAGATGGGCCTGTAGTTCTGGAGTAGAAGTTTGTCTAAATTGTTCTTTTTCAGCAGTGGTTTGATAATTGCTGTTTTTAGGGACTGGGGGAAAACACCTGACAGAAGGGACGTGTTTATTATCTGAGTCAAATCAGACGCTATGAGTGGTAAAACCTTCTTAAAGAAAACTGTGGGGAGAACATCAAGGCAGCAGGAGGAGGAACGTAGCTGCTGAATGATCTGCTGTAAGCTTTTGTGGTTTATTTGGCTAAAATGGGACATTTTGCTGAATACAGCATTGGTCCTGGTGTTGATATGGTAGTACAAAGTGATCCTCTAATTTTTAGGATTTTCTCAGTAAAGAAGTTAGCAAATTCATTGCATTCAGAAGTCACGGACACAGGAGGATTTGTTAACCTGTCGACTGTGGCAAATGAGACACGAGCATTATTTATGTTCTTGTTTATGATCTCAGAGAAGAAAGATTCTCTTGCATTTTTCAATTGTAAGTTATATCTGTAAAGTCTCTCTTTATAGATGTCATAGTGAACCTGGAGTTTAGTCTTTCTCCACCTGCGTTCAGCTTTTCGACACACCCTTTTTTCACCTCTAACTGCTGGAGCATTTGTAACCCCTGTTTCCTGAAGGTATTTTATTTTTTGGGCCAACTTCCTTCAACGGTTGCTTCCTATAGACCAGTTCATTGTTATTGTTTTGATGCGGGTTTTTCGCGCATGCGCGCCGGACTGGTTGGCAAAAGACGAACACAATGGCGAACGCAAACAGCGAAACTGACGAGTTCTCCACGTATTTTTCTTCTTTAGATAACGTATCACAAGATCGTTTTAAGAGTAAGTTGATGGTTGATGGTATCAGATTGCCAGATCCACACAGCAAAAGCCTGAAGGGACGGAGCGAGTCTGTGAAATGCTGACCAAGTGCTCCGTACCACGACATATACAGCTGCCTTATAAACACGGCAGGCCAGTACAGACGATAGAGCGTGAAAGCCCCTGAAACCACTGGACGGCTACAATTATTTTATATCAGGAAAAAGGCTCCAGCAACGCCCGCGACGCCATGAGGGATTAAGCGGGTCAGAAAATGGATGGATGGATGGATGTTGTTCACATGTTTGTGTAACAGCACAAAGCGGCGTCGGACACAGGCCGCGTCTCAGCAGAGGAAGACCCGCCCGGTAGGATAAAAAAAACATTGTTTACTATGGATTATTTTGGTATTTTTGTCTTGTTAAAATGGGTGGGGGTGTCGGTGACATTTCAGCGTAAACACAGAAGTACTAGCGCCCGTGAACCGGGGCGTAATGGAGCAGCAGCAGCTGCTGTCTGAAGCTGCTGCGGCGGCTGCTGTAGCGATCGCCACCTCCCCTCCGCCGCTATTTAAGTAGAACAATGACTAGAGCAGAATTAAGTTGTATTTACCGGAGATGAAGTGTAGACTGCAAATTCTGTTGTAGAATGATGGCTCCCTCAGTCCATTGGGAGTGTCTGCTTGCGCTCTTTTCATTGAAAATATCCATTTTTTTCTTCGTCCTTCCTCCTTCGGTAAACGACAGAAACGTACATCCAACGATTTGGAATGCCTCTGTGTGCAACCGGGAGCACAACAAGTCGTAGACATTGTTTAGATTCCAAAAATAAACTAACTAAAAGCACGCTCTAAATCACCCGTTTTGTCATGTTGCAGACGAGAGCAGCTCTGTTTTTTGCCAACCACAGTGCCCGGATGTAGCGCTGACGTCACGCGTGAACTACCCTATATGTCATGGGGCTACAACGTGTCACTTCCTCTTCCTCCACTGTGGCTGTGGCAAGGATCTGTTGGATACCAAACAATTCACACATTTGGATAATCTCTGCAGTGTCAAAAATATTTCAGCGGTGAGTCTTTGGCTTTATACCTTTGTTTATTTGTGGGTTGCTGGAGACCTTTTTTTTGTGGTTTTCAATTGCACTCCATACCTCTAATTGCTAATTTCAGCTGGTTGCTTGTGTTTGGAGTCTGACCAAACAATTAATTTTTTGGTTTTGCACTTGACTCATTTGTCTCATTTCATGAGCCAAAAAGTAGTTACTAATCGAAAGAATTAAGCTATTGAGCTATTTTTGATGCTTTATTTTTGAAACCTTTCTTAGGTGCTAAAACAATGGCTTATTTTACACATGGGAACTAATTTGAAATAGATACATATGATTGTTGTGCAACATTTTTCAACTTTTAGTTTATGCATAAGTATTTGGAAAGGTACTTTAATATGTTAAGTACTGGCTTGAACCTAAGTGCACTTAATGATTTTGTTTTGTAAGATATATATATTAGTGCTGTCAGTTAAACGCGTTATTAACGGCATTAACGCAAACCCAATTGTAACGCCGACAAATTTTTTTGTCGGCGTTAATCGCGCGTCAAAACACACACCGTTCCCTAATGTTTTTCCCCCCGCCGCGCTCTCCGGACTGTGTTTGTTTTACCCTCGGCGCTTTCCGTAGTTTCAAGAGTGCTAGAAAACTGTAGCAAAACAGACCCGCGCTGCGCTCACTGTTGCCAACAGTGAGCGCAAAGTTTCTTTTACCCTTGGACACATGCGACTTTGGGCTTATTTTTTCTAAAAGTGCTTCTAAATTTCATGAGTCACGGGTTGCGTTTTTTTTTTTTGGGCACGTTTCTGAAAGTGAAATCGCTTATTTGGGCTCTAAAATAAGTGATGAAACAGCGATTATTATTGCACTGCTCACACTTTGTATCCAGCTGAACTATCCCTCCGCCATAGGAGCCGACGGTAGTAAAGGCAGACAGAGCAACTCTGCACGTATTTCCTGCAGTTTACGGTGCAATAACCGGTGATAACTGCTGAAAGTAGATTACATGGTGCAGATCACCATTTTATCAGACATTGGTTCTGAAGATGAGCTTTTACACGTTGATAAAATTGCAGAAACCCAACCCATAAACTGTACTTTAATGCTTATTAATTTGTTTTCTCTGTATTTGACAAACTAAGGCTGAATCACGTTGCCAAACAGTTGCTAAACAGTCTCATTCAGGGTATTAAGCCCCTGCCCAGTTGCAAGCAAAGTGTAAGACTGGAATGACCTGGAATTTTAAAACCTTTTTCCAGGCTTAAACTCTATGAATATGGATATAAACAGCAGGCAAAAATATTCAAAGAAATTATTGTTGTTGGTGTGAAAGCTCAGAATTAGATGTGTGAGAGAGAAAGAGTGAAGAAATGAACAAAACTTATGACTTTATTGAAATGTACAATTTTTATTAATTTATATGTTTATGCATAATACCATGTCTAGCTTTGTTTAAGAGGCAAAAAAAATATATCGGCATGAAAACAGGTATTTATTTACACATTTGTTTACACATGGTGTAAACATCAGGGGTCCGTTCTTCGTACGTCGCTAACTCAGTTAGCAGGATTTCATTGTTGACGATTTGGCATGATCTTGGATCGTTTGGTTCTTCGAAAGACATCCTGCACTTGTTGTCATAGCAACATGTTCGCCAGCTTGAGCCTGCTCCAGAGCAGGCTTGTTTCATGTAAACAAGATTAGATCACGGCTGTATAAGAGGAGGAGATAGGGAAGTCTGTTGTAGCCATGTCCATTTTTACGACTGCAACCTGTTGCGGAAGGTGCAAGAATAATTTGCAGAGTTTTTCGAATTAATCGCGTATTGCGCAATAGACAGGATCCTTTAGCGCAGCGCGACAGTAGAGATTTTTTCTTGGTGGCTGTTATAAACAGACAAACACATCATTTAACAGTGGCGTTTAAAGAGGAAAAAGTGGTGTTGGAGCCATAAATCTAAAATATTTAAGTTATTTGTATGATAGTTTGCTTTTTATTTTTATCATATTCAGTAAGAAGAGTTGTCGGGCCATTTTATTGTGAAGTTTAGTTTACTTTGAAAGGCTTGCTTCCTGTCGAGCCGTATATTGTATTAGAAAAAACTATGGATGGATTATCTAGCCACGGAGCAATACAGTTTTTGACCGTGTAAACTGTGGATGACTTGGAAAAGGAAAATTTTAATTTTTTTATGGATAAAGATTTTTTGTTGTTGTTAAACTTCCCAGTTTGCACATGTTCTTTACTTCCCGTCTCTAAGGAATGACACTGAAATGTGGATCTCTTGACAGAACAAGTGCCTTTTTAAAATAAAGTGTAATAATTAAAGGCTACCATTTTGTAGAATATTCTTCTATTTCACTTTTACTTGTCCCCATGTTCTAGTTGGTCCCGTGGCTCTGATATAAAATAACAAATAATATCAAATTATTAAAATGCAAACATTCATGCTGTAGAATGTGATAGACACATCTACCATGGACATATTTACGCATTAATTTGTCTGCTACTTTTTGCCGGCCCTCTCTCCTGGCTTTAGCAGATTTTGAGGTGTTTTAATTAATGACTCAAATTCGGCATAACCTTCCAAGCTCTTGTTCTGCTTGGGAGAAAAACTGTGGGCGTTCTTTTCTGAACAGCCAATAGCAGCGTTGCTGATCATTGTTTCTACTATCGATACATTTCCCCTTTTAACCAAACGCATGAACGCGCGGTCATCTCAGATAACTCAATCCAGCCATACTAATCATAAACAACAGGTGTGTTCGAAGAACCCAGTTAGCCGGATCATGATTAGCCGGATGAAATCATCTTGGATGTGTCATTTGATCTCGGATGTTTTAAGCAACGTACGAAGAACGGACCCAGGGCGTCATGATTAGTCATTTAGCCATTATAGTCCAGAGTTTAACATTTGGCACCAGGATGTTTTCATTCCAATTCTGAAAAGTGCTTGAAAAATAACATAAAAAATATGTTTTGTACAAGCATGTATTTTACTAGTGTCATTTATTGCAAAATTGCACATTAAAATGCCCAAACAGGCTATTACACTTTCAGAAATAAAAGGATAAAATATGCGATTAATTTGCGATTAATCTCGAGTTAACTATCGACATTATGCGATTAATCGCGATTAAAATTTTTAATCGTTTGACAGCACTAATATATATATATATATATATATATATATATATATATATATATATATATATATATTTGAAGTTACCCAGCCTAATTAAGTGAAATTGATTGGATTAATTATTCAATTATTTGTTTGTATGTTGCATCGATAATTGTGCATTCATTTGAATTGGTTAAATTTGTTATTTAACATGACTGTTTAGTTGGTAAACGTTCATAATAGTGGTTAAAAAAAATAAAGGACAAATAAAATGCTCATTTGTTGTTTTCCCCCTCCATTTTCATTTGTTTTAGGTCAGGTTTTTTTATGGACTGAATAAATTCAAGATGGCGAGCTACCCTGAACTACCTGTGTGGTAGTTACAACCCCTGCCTGTATTTTCCTCTGGAATCTTGGAGGGGACTTTGCATTTTTCCTTTCCATCCCTTTTTCCTTTCTCCTGTTTAAAAAGACTGCATTGTTTTTCCCTTTTCTGTTTTTTTGTTTGGGGAAAGGATATTAAATTGAATTAATTTAATTAAGAATAGAATACAAGTAGGGCGCGCATGTGGCGCAGCGGGTAGCGCGACCCATATACAGAGGCCTTAGTCCTCGACGCGGTTGACCCGGGTTCAAATCCGACCCGCGGTCCTTTGCCGAATGTCTCTCCCCCTCTTCTGCCCCCCTTCCTGTCAGCCTACTTTCATAAAAAGTGAGCCACTAGAGCCGCAAACCCCCCCCCCCCCAAAAAAAGAATGGAATACAAGTCTACAATGACTTGTGGTTATTTTGTATGTTTTTCTCTTATGTTGTTAATATTTACTATAATTTCAATTGAAATATTATATTTTCATCCTTGTTTTCATTTACACACCAGGCTCCTCAAAGAACCTTTTTCTGGTGCTGCTAAATGGTTATCTTGAGTAACATAAAGGAAGCCATAGTCTGTAGTTCAAGAATCGTTACACATTTCTCCAAGGAGATTTTTTCTTCCCGGAAAAACCTTTCACTTTAACTGGAGCAATGCAGTCAATGATGCCTGAGACTTTAGAATGAAAGTTATCTACTAGCTCATCTACTGAGTTGCAACCCAAGGTTGAAGTAGCAGAGTAAGCTTAAAGGTTTCCGTTTTCTTACAATGTCCCTTTGGCTAAATGAGTCACTGGTAATTATGCTTTCAAATGTAACAGAAAAGTGATCAGATAGGGCAACATCAGTTACATTGACTTTAGAAATCTTTTAGACCTTTAGTGATGATTAAGTCTAAAATGTGTCCCTGTTTGTGTGTTGGCTGTTTAACATGTTGAGTTAAACCAAAGTTTCTAAGTGTGTCACACAGTTCTTTTGCACTTCTGTCTTCAGGGTTGTCAACGTGAAAGTTGAAGTCTCCCACAATAATTAAACAGTCATAATCAATGCATATCACTGACAGGAAAAGTTTGATGTGGACTTAGGAGGCCTGTAAACATTCAGAAACATAGTTCATACCAGGCTCTTTACCTCCAGAGCCAAATGTTCAAAAGAGTCGAATTTACCCAAAAACACCTTTTTACACTTTAGCGAATCATTAAACAACGTTGCCACTCCTCCACCTTTCCTTTGCTCTCACAAAGAAAATTGTAGTTTGGAGGTGTGGACTCCAACAGAATAAGTTCTTCATTAGATTCATGTAACCAAGATTATTGTCAATAATAGTCATTAATTTAAAGGGATTTTCCTTAAAGATCTAATGTTTAATAAATCCAGTTTATATGACTTAGTGGTTGATGAAGTCTCTGTGACAGGTTGCAACTTACAGTTTATGACTTTTAAGTATTTGTTCCTGTTTATCCTTTTGTTTTTCTTATTTCTGCCATGTCTATTTTCTTATGTCTGATAAACGTGCGGCCAGGGCCCAATCTGTATCACAGCGAAGTAATCTGGAGGTCTTGAGCATCAGGATGTTCTGTGATACGTAGAGGAGGAGGGTCTGAGGCTCTGAGGCCTTTGGAAAATGCTGGTTTAGTCACAGCAGAATGGCTATTTGGAGAGGATGTCATCTGTAGGCCAATATTAAATACTTTGTTCATGTTGTGAGAAAATTCCAGAAAAGGAACTTCTGAGCTTTGTGGAGAAGAAGGGGAGGTGGGTCCAGTCTGGACCGGTGTTTGTGGGGATGGAGGTTCTTGGTCCTCTCTTTGTCCTGTTGAGACCTGGGATGAATCCTCCCGTAGCTCTGACGAAGCCTCTTTCTGTGTCATCTTTCTGGCCATCTTTATCTTGGCTTGTTCGGGCTGTACTGGGCTTATCATTTGTTTTGGAACAAAGCTGATGCCGCATGGTTCACAGAATAGAAGATGTTTGAAATCAGCTGTTTTGCACCTGACCTATTTAGATGGAAACCATTGTTGCTGAACAGATGTCTCCTCTCCCAAAAGATGTTAAAGTTGTCTATGAAGGTCACAGTTGTTTGTTTGCATGTTTTGTTCAGCCATTTGTTTAGCATCATAATTCTGGAAAAAAAACTCTCATCTCAATCGCAATTAACGGGAGCACGAGGGCCGCTGAGAAACACCTTGACATTAAGGCCATCAACTAAGTTCAACAGACGAATGTAATCCTCTTTCAATACTTCTGATTTTCTTATCCGGGTGACGTCGCCCAGGGCTTCAGCTTGTATTATGAGTTTTTCCAAGGTCGGGCATTCTTTCAAGATCCTTGGGAGGATGTCTGAAATATCAGACACCAGGCCACAGTTCCTGTCGTTATACATCAACGCCTCTGTGTTTTTTCTTGTTACAGAAATGTTTAATCCCACTTACAGATCCATTGCATAATATCAGGGTCCTCTGCCCTGTGGCATGTCTTTTCTCTGATGTCTTAGAACGAAAATTGTTGACGTACTTTTGATTGATGTCAAGATCCTCCTGGGTCACATTTTGGAGTGGAGCGAATCTGTTTAGTAATGGAATTCCAACATTTCTTGTAGGCTTACTCCTATCATTTCTTTTGAGAACAGCCCGTTGTTGTTTCACTTGTCTTGGGACATCTCTCTGTAGTCTCGGCCAGTTTTCTTTGTCTAGGTGTGGGGTTCGTTGATCCTTTGGTCTTGCAGCGCTTTGGGTGGTCAGAATGACTGGAAAAGCGCTATATAAGTTCAGTCAATTTACCATTTACCATTTGCACCCAGAGTGGTCCAGGGATTCTCATTTTCCTCAGGGAACTGTTTGTTCGCTGAGTTGCTGGGCTGGTAGTCATCGCTCGGAATCACAGGCAGGGTTGTTTCATTTCCATGCGCGGCGTTTACATCATAATTTACTTCGTGCAGAAAAAATGTGAAGAAATCACACATTTCTCAGGATGGTGAGCAGTTACCACCGGGGGTAACTGCTAAGTCCGCTCTTCCTCATCTACCTCAGGTCTGGTCTGGTCTGTTCACACTGTAAGACCATTATCTGCAGGTCTACCGACTCCTCTCGTCCCGCACTAACTCTCTGGTCTCTCCCACAGATAGTGCGTGTTACCTCAGCCTCTCACGGTCTCGGTGACTCCACTACCCACCATTGAGCACATCCAGAAAAAACGCTGCCTACATCAAGCTCGCAGCATCTTTAAGGACTCATCCCACCCAGCCCACAGACTGTTTTCTCTCCTGCCCTCCGGCAAGCGTTTCAGGTGCCTCCGGACCAGAACCAGCAGACTAAAGAACAGCTTTTTCCCCAGAGCTGTCTCTTTACTGAACTCTAACCCTCACTGATAGACTCTCCCCTCCCTCCTCACACCTACCTCCATTTTGTTATTCTGTTATTTACAAGACTGTAATGTTCACCTGCACTCCTGACTGTTACTATTGTAACAACCGTTTACATGCATCTTGCACTACTAACTATGAATGAATACTGATTTGCACTGCTGACTGATTATTCACAGTACCAATTTTTTACATATACATTTGCAATACCGTACTTTAACTGTAATATGCAATTACCTTTCACTGCACTTTAACTTAAATAGCGTCTGTCAAAACTGTATTTATTCATTTATACAGTAATAGCTACCTGTATATCATGCTCACAATTCTGCCTATAGTAATAGCCATCTGTACATAAATTCATAGTACATGTAAACTAACAATCATCTGTATATTATGCTATTGTACATATCTGTAAATCTCTATTTATAGTAATATCCACCTGTATATTATATTCGGTACATATCCAGCTGTAAATTTAGTTCACAATACTAGTTACCTATATATACATATCTGTACATATCTGTAAAACTCTATTCATAGTAATATCCACCTGTATATTATATTCGGTACACATCCAGCTGTAAATTTAGTTCAAAATACTAGTTATCTATACATTATACTCATAGGACAAATCTAACAGTAAAATTCTGTTTATAATAGTATCCATCTCTATATTTATTCAGTAAAAACCCATGTCCTGTACTTATGGAACCACCGTTTATCCTGCACTTGCTGCTACTTCTGGTTAGACCTAAACTGCATTTCTTTGCCTTGTACCTGTACCTGTGTAATAACAATAAAGTTGAATCTAATCTAATCTGATTGATCTAATGCAGTAATCCCGTTGTCTATGGGCGCTCAGGCAGCAAAACCGCCCGGTTGCCGATTTCGCCATTGAATTCCGCACGTTGGCAGCAGCCGCTGGCTGGGAACCCCGCACTCTTAAAACTGCCTTTTTTCAGGCTCTAGACAAGTCCTTAAAGGACGTGTTGGCTCACCTTGAGGATCCCAAAACCCTCAACGAGCTTATTGCTTTAGTCACTCGTTTGCAGGTGGGCAGGGCCCGTCTAACCTCGGAGGAGCGGCAGCAACACGGGGAGGCAAACTTGTGTATGTATTGTGCCTCTCTGAAGCACCTAATCAACACATGTCCGGTACGGCCATAAGACCGGGTCTGGCGGTTTTCACGTTTTCCCAGTTAAACATGCCCCTGTTGTCCTGGGTTATTCGTGGTTGCAGTAACACAACCCTCATATCAACTGGGCTGAACGACAGTTCGAGTCCTGGTCGCTTGCCTGTCACTCGCGCTGCTTACAATCTGCCGTTCCTACCAGCCACCCGTCATGTAAACCTATTAAGAATGAGGACTCCGTGGACCTAAGCCTAGTCCCCAAGCAATATCACGATTTGCGGCAGGTATTTAGTAAGAGTAAAGCAGGGTCGCTGCCACCACACCGCCCATACAATTTGGCAATCGACCTGCTACCCGGCACTTCGCTGCTGTTAAGAAAATATTTTAGTCAGGCAGAAGGTGTGTCTCCCCTCTGTTGTTGGGTAGAATAACAGGGTGTTTTATTGCCCCCGGGGGGGGGGGGGGGATGGTCAGAAGGAGAGGGGGTCAACTACCCTCCCCTTGAGCTTTGCAGGAGGAGCTCTAAGATGATAAAAAGAATGTTTTTCCAAAACTTACTTCAGACAGACTTCTACATCGTGCTGTGAAATCATCTTGATATTGGTAATGTAAACTCTGTCTCTATATTAAATTTCTATTAATTAAATATGCATATTACACTGTTTTACCTCTTGATTAATGTTTTTTCACTTGCGGCCAAATCTGGAACCAGGGTAAGATGGGCTTTCAATAAATATGTAGCAGCAGGCCGGTGTACCCATTCTTTAACATGGTGCCGTGATGTCGGTAAAGAGACATTTTGAATTTGGCCACGAAGAAGTAATCACTTACAGCAAAACAGGGTTGACCCGAAAAAAACTAAGGAGATTTTGATTCTCCTACTGGCTAAAGATTATATGTAGGCTAAATCAAGTGTTGCTGTAGGTGAGAAGCTTTCTTCTCAAAATATCAGAGGTTTGAACAAAGCAACTAGTGTGAGAGGTTTGAATGGAATTTATGTGTATGTCCACATCAGAAAACCATAAAATAAGATAGAAATGATAAAATAGAAAACATACAGTCAAGAAACTTGAATGGTGAGGCTGTAAAATAAAAGACAATAAAAAAGATAAAAATTACAAAGAATAAAAATAATCTCGGAGCTTGTTACTCCCCACTCCACGGCTGACGAGTCTGGAGATCGTTAGAACTGAGATGAAACGTCTCGGTGAAAGGAGACTCCCCACAGAAACGTAGCGATAGGAACGGGCCGAGAATACATAACATCTTTAAGCTGAGGCTAAAGAACAGTAAGACCCTAAAATGGTGAACTATTATAGAAGAAAGAGATTTTAAAGGGGCCCTAGGAGAAAAATAGGATTCTTTTCTAGCATCAGAACCTTGTTCTGATGCACGGCGGTTAGACGAGGAAGTTTGAGAAAACGTTCCGCCGAACGGACAGGACAAAGAGGTCGTTCTGTGTCGTGCTAGGCTGTCTGTGTTTATATATTCTGTCTTGTCCAACATTTTGAATGTCTCGGTTGTAAATGGGATCCATGGAGTATGAGTGAGAAGCACAGACTGATTGAGCCCTGCGGCTCAGCAAAGTGTGGGTGTCTCTGTGTGTATTTCTGCTGGGTGTGTGTGTTTCATGGGGGTGTGAATCCCCCTCTCCCTGGCTCTGGGCCTCAACATAAGATAAGTGATTGTGGAGCAGATTTAATTTGGTTAAGTTAAAAGTGTTCATTATGGAACAAGAATCTGGCTACATATATGGGAAAACTAAGGGGAATTTGGAAATCATTGGAAAAAAAGGTTGATGCATTAATGATGTTTGTTGAAGTGCAGGAGAACTTTGAATGGAGAAAAGCGATTTGAGGTATTGGCTGCAAGCTGACTGGGTGAGTTGCATTGGAAAGCGCACAGCCGGCTGCATCTTGGTAAGTTTTGGAGAAAATTTTTATTTTAAACTGTAGCCTAAAAGTTAGAAAGAGGTTAGAAGTTTGGAAAAGTTGTTGAAAATTTGGGAGAACATTAAACATCTGTTTGAGGCATTAAGAATTGGGGAAAAAAAGGAGGATGCCTTCTGTGAGAGTATAATTTTAATTAGCGTTATCTATTGCAAAATACCATTTTAAAATGCCTAATGAACGTATACACTTTCAGAAATAAAATATAATTTGCGATTAAATAGTGATTAAAAGGTTTTCATTGTTTGATAGCCCTAGTTATAATAGATAAATAAATAGATATATTTCGTCAGACTTAAATCTAGCTGATTAATAGAGAGCAGAAAATTGCACCCTATCAGCTTCTGCTCGTTTGCAGGCCTGGGAAAACACGAGTAAGCAAAACAAAAACAAAAAAGTTAAAAGTTACGGTTAAAATTAAGCTTAATGATGTGGGCAAAAGGATATTGCGGTTGATTTGACAGATTTTGTTAACCTTGCATTTAGTCATGAGTCAGTTTTGAAGTCATCCTCAAATGAAGCAGCTAAAATTGAGGAATCTATGACAAATGTTAATGGCTTGCATCATTTTATTATAGATACTGGTATTGCAGAGCGGCAGAAACTAGTAGAAACGGAAAATATTATGGGATAATCACAGGACAGTCTCCAAAGTATTCATTATATGCAACCACATTTTCATAGTCCCACAAAATGTAGATGCCCTTGTCACACAGTAATTTAGGAGCCGAGGAATCTTTTCTATTTGTTCATTTGGTAATGTGCAATTTCTGGTGAATAAACTTTTCAACATCGTTGCTGGTGATCGATCGTGGCTGGCAGAATTTGACTTAAACATTTTCTAAACAAAGGCACAAAACTGATTTTAGAGCCATTTTAAAATGTAACTTTAATGTTTTTTTACTTTCTTCCTTGATAGATGTGGTTAACACAGCATTTTCTTTATTCACTTTAGCAGAGCTTCCTAAGTTTGACTGGGACTCACAACATTTACCGGAAAATATCAGTGGGATGGATCAAACGCACAGGTGTGGATCCTAAAACAACTCTGTCCATTATGGGTGGAATATTTGGGGAAATAATGTTAGACAGCATGTCCTCTTCAGTGTCTCAGCTGATGAACTTAAATCCTGGGACAACATTTGATACGCCACTTGCCTGTGACTCAATAGGTGGGGAGAAACACAACGATTGTTAATTACTAAATGATACTACACTTACAGTTATTGGAAACTAAGCAGAGGGGGAGTGACAGTAAGCAACACATTGCACCTAGCAATGTATCTACTTTAATTAAAGGAGGGGGGCTACCTTCTCCTGTTCCTTTTTGTCCTTCAAGTTCATTATATATTTGTTGTTCCTGCGCCTGGACGCGGATGGCACTGTGACGGATCAGCGCAGACATGGGGAAAGGAGCAGAGGACCGAAAGGACGAGGTGGACATGTCAGAACTTTTCAAACACCTACAGCTGCTTACACTGGGCCCTGGGCATGTGGCTGTTTCACATCATCAGCCAGTCAGCCTGTCATCGAGTCACCGAATCCTGGCTTGAAGTCCCAATACGACCTCACATCCAGAATGTCAGTACCCCAGCAAGGGGATAACGCTCCCATGAACAATGTTTACGCACCCTGGAAAAGTGGCCAACGCTCATGAACAGCGCAGATCCCAAGCTGCCAAGGTAAGTGACTGTATGAACTTTCTCCACATATTGGAGCCACTTGATTCATCAGCATCTGAGTTGTGAAAAGGGGACTTTGTCACTGAGGTGCGTCGCAGAGACATTACAGCGAGCTGCTACTGCAACACTGGGGGAAGAAATGTAGAGTTCCACACATGGAAGCCTTGAATATGAAGTCTTAACTCCAATCTCATGTTTGCCTGATCTGTTGCATGTCAATCCGAGTTCATCTCAGGAGCCACACACAGTCTGTTAACGAACATCTTTAAGGTAAAACACAGACAGTTATTTCTAGCCATATACTACTGAACAAATTTAATGGGATGTGATCTGGATGGTCTGTGTTCTCATATTTTTTCTTTCTCTACATCTTTAAGTTCCTGGGCAGATGGATCTGAGCTGGTTAATAATTTCTTAAGGCAGCCGATTGAGGGTATCCCAGTGCACAGGTTTGCGGTTTTGAAAAATATACCAATATCTATTACATTTTTTGCTATGTAACTGATATGTTCCCTTTAAACATTAGTTTTGATTCTATTATGTCCAGGACCATATTGCTCATAATTAAACAGCTGCAGGTGTACTTTATCATCACAATTATGGGCAGAAAAGCCACTGGGGTGGGAATACTTTCACGTGCCCCATTTACATTTAGGGTCACAGTTGAGTTGCCTCTCTGGGTTTACTAGTGCATGCCATAAATTTACAAACTGGGAGTTACTATCAGCTTAGGACTTCCTGGGGTGACAGGTTTATTACACACGAGGCCTTTCTCTGGTTAGCACAGATGTGTCCTGAGTGAGACATTCTATTTTTAAACAACATAGGTTTGACAAATTTGTTAGGTTATTTCTTATGGGCTAAAAATTTAGATTTTTCTATTGTACATATAACAATTGCCAGCTATGTTAAACCAGCTTTTGACCAGGATTTGCTATATTACCAGGTGTTTTATTCCGGTTAAAAACAATGTTTTATATGTCTTCTGCCCAGATACACCACCCTGTCTCAGTATGTAAATAACTTGGAACATCCAGCATTCTCACAAAACCGACTTGTTGTGTGCAACTGAGGCCATCAGTCTGCAGTTATCATTTCATTTGGGTACACTGATCTTACACAACTTTTGAACATACATGAAATGATGAAATTTAATTATATTTTGATTTGGATTCAAGATACAGGGAAGTGGTTTTCCTACTTCAACAAAGACAAGTGTTTGCAGCTAAATTGTCTCCACTTGACGACCATATACTGTTCTCGGTTGATGTTTTTGTAACAAAATTATTTTAGTTCCAAGGAGGGAAAATAGGATAAATTACAAAAAAATACACAAAATGGAAAGGGGATACCGTTAATTAACCTGGATGAAGGGTTCTTTTGCAGGATCCCACGAGAGGTACGTGACTGCGTTGATAACGGTTGTTTAAAAAACCCCGAAAGAGCTCTCCCATGGCTCTCTGAATGTTTGTTCAGTCGACTTCTAAGAAACAGGCCGGGATCATAAATTAGATTTAATGGACGAAGTTTCAGACAGAACGTATCTGCTGGACAAAGACTCCATAAGGCCGGTTAGCTCAGCACCCTCCAGGTTCTTGGAAACAGGCTTAAATGGATTTAGCTGTACAATAAGTAAATGTTAGATAAAATAGAAAAAAACTGCATAAAATAGAAAAACAGAGGGCAACAGAGGGTAACTTAATGCATATCTAAGCTAGTTCTATTACAGGCCCTGCTTGGTTTAGTTTAAAATCATTGGTGTGTCAGGATTTGTAATAACTTGATAGAACGATAGGTGAACAACATGGGGGTTTGCGTTTTCTCTAGGGTTAAAAAGAGGAACTTTTTCGCAGCACAAAGAGTACACATCTGAAATGGGAGTTAGAGTTTAATGGAGTGGTGACATACAAGCGCGCTGAGAAGTTTTGTGTGCAATGTCTGGTGATTTTTGAATCCAAAAGAGCATGCTGATATTCTTACAGGATGAATGTAATTTGATTTCAAAACCGCATTAACTAATTTTTGATTTTACAGACACGGCGATCCCCACCAGAGGTCAAAGTATTTGTGGGTGCGTGTGTGCTTTCTCTTGCAGGACAATCAGAGGCCCACAGAAGGAGAGGACAGAGAAATTGTGATAAAGTATCTAATTAACTATTACATTTCTAATATAGGTTTCCCATAGGATGAAGATGGAACAATGGAAGGTGGTAAGGATTAATGGGAATTCTAAAAACAATTGGCTAAAATCTGTGCACAGACTAAAATTGAAAATGGGGTAAAAAGCTTTGATGTAGGTTTCTTGTTGGAGTGTTCAGTTAATTTCATTACAGGATACAATTCCATACGACTGAAAGGAGTTTTTCGGGGCCAAAGTAAACCTCCGGAATTACAGGTAGCACACGACATTTGATATCTAAAAGATTGTCATGTAAGTTTCAGGTTGTATTGGAGACATAAAATTAGGTAAGTCCAGGAATGTGAAGGAGGGTCCACCTACCCCCGACCTCGAAGGAGTGCACGCTAAGGTCATCAGAAGTCGGATGTGGGGGCCAAGGATCAGAAGCCCTTCACATTCCAGGACCCGAGTGTGCCAGCCACAGAGGGTTCAAGGAAAGATCACCAGAGCAACTGAAGCGCCGATGGCCACTCACGGATGAGGCGACTGGATTTTTATTTTATTTCTGTTTTTTATTTTTAATAAAAAGATTCACATACAGCTGTGTGGAGATCGCAGTTGAGACAAATGACTTTGTAAACCATTATCTTTAAGGGTGAGGAGAAGACATATCTAAGACGCAAGACATCATGACAACACTTGAATGCATTGTGTAAAAAAAAGAAAAAGAATTTTGCAATCACTGTATTTGTCTTATAAGTTACATATTCCTAAGGTGTTACATATTAGTACTGTTAGGATCTTGGTTTTGCATTACATGATAATTTGGTCTTTCTGTGGTTTGATCGGAGTGTAGTTCTTTCACAGGTTATATTAATTTCTAAATAGTCATCTTGTTAATCTAGGTTAGGACTCTTAGAGTCGTATTTAGCTAATATAAAAGTTTCTTGGTAGTTGCAAAGTTATCTTAGCCTTGCACCTCCCTGATAAAGGTGCTTACTTTTCTTAATTCTAGTATGCTTGAGATTCAGATAGGTTTATTAGCTTATTAGTTTATATTTGGGTTATTTTACATTTAAGGGGTAAATTTGAACTTGATTTGATTTCATAAGTCACCAAAAGAGGGGACAGTGGGTTACAATATTGCATGTTACCATTTACACTTTGTTTAAGGGTTTCAAGACATGGACTTAGTTTAGCCTAGTTTTTAGTTTGATCTATTAGGATAAAAACAGAGGGAAATTGTTAAGAACATATCTTAGTCGGACTTCCGGTTGGTGACGCGCCCAAGATGGCTGCTTAGGAGAAGCGGCCGAGCCGCTTTAGCTATTTTCCCCATTTACTCATAAATACGACTTACAAGCGTGTGTATACCGGTGGCGAAACATTGACCCCAAAGAAGTATGTCGGTAGAAAGCCAATATTTTACCCGCAACGCCTCTCAAAATCAACGCAACAAAAACACAGAGGGATCGGAGGTGCCGACTAAGATGGCGGACTCATCTGCGCAAGAGGCTACAAGCGTGGTGACTGAACTGCAGAGCATCAAGAGTATCCTCGAGACACTAGCTTTCGAAGTGTCGGGTATTAAAAAAGGAGTGGACGCGGTGAACGAAACGGTGAAAAGCCTTGGCTGCAGAATTACCGAGGCGGAGTCCAGAATATCAAAGCTGGAAGATGAAGAAGAAAAAAGGGCCCCAGTGGTGGACGAGCTAGTGAGACAGAATCGCATACTAAAGGAGAAAATAACCGTTTTGGAGGGCTTCTCCCGGCGACAAACATACGTATCGCGGGGGTGAAAGAAGGGATGGAGGGCCGTGACTGGGATGGCTTTATGAAAATACTGGTATCGGAGGCACTGAATATTGATGTTGACGACCGGTATGAAATTGACAGGATTCACCGGGTCGGCCCCCGACCTGGAGACAACGGCAGGCCAAGACATATCATTGTCCGGTTCCTACGGGACAAGGCCAAGGCTACCGTGTTAATGGCGGCGAGAAAGAAGAAACAAGTCACCTGGAACGGCACAAGAATTTTTTTCTTTCAAGATTATGCTTAGGAGATACAGGAGAAGCGTAAAAAATACGAGGAAGTGAGACAAATGCTTCGTAAGCGCAATGTGGAATATGCCGTCCGCTACCCAGCTACAATGACTTTTTCATTACATAACCGGCGGTACGAGTTCAAATCTGCGGCTGATGCCAAAGCATTTCTCATTCGCCAAGTAGCCGAAGGTGTGGCGGGGGACGGCGAAGAAGGGGGGCGCGGTACGGACAATGAATGAAAACATGGAACACTGCCGAAAAATACGGTGAGAATACCGAACTTATCCGGTGAGATCTTTTTCTCGTGAATACGGAGTCATTCCTGAATGACTGAGTGACATTATTTCAGATTACTGGACTTGTTTTTTTTTTCATTACATTACATGGCACGGGGTCAGATCCTCCGGTAAGATATAATTTGCTTTATATTCTTAATAATTTGTTTCGGTCGCTCCTTGTTTATGTTACATCTAACTCTCAGTAACGCGCCTGTATATTTAAGCTCTCAGGCGGTCACTTTGTAAATGTAGGCCACATAACAGACGTGTATTTTAATGGCTGGATGTTGTACTTAAAACATGGGAGGAGTGGTAAGTTGGCTGGCCTCGGAGGTGCAGCGGAGGGAATCATACAGGAAGGTTCGATGTTGGAAAGTAACTTGTTCGTGGACTGCTGTTGCAGTGTGTTTCTAAGTTTTTGTTTGTTTGTTCAGTATGTAACCCTAGATGTCTCATACAAATGTAATTCTAATACATGTAATCCTGTATTTTTAAGGATGTATTGTTTCAGAGGAGGAACAACCAAGACAGATGGCCATTATACAAAGGGATGGTTGTATGGTAATTCATTAGGGGGGTAATATCGCTCTGCTTAAAATTGTAACTTGGAATATTGCAGGGTGCAATAATGTGGTCAAAAGAAAAAAAAACTCATATCTAAAGCAAAAAAGGCTGATATAGCCCTCATTCAAGAAAACCATCTTAATGATGAGGAAGCAGCAAAACTAAAAAGAGAATGGGTTGGACAGGAATATCATAGCACATTTTCCTTGAGGAAAAGAGGAGTGAGTATCTTGATAAGGAAAAATATTGACTGCCAGATACATAAACATGTCTCACATAAGGAAGGTAGATGGGTTATATTGGATGCCACTTTAGAGGGCCAAAGAATGACTATTGCTAATATTTATGCCCCTAAAGCTGTTGACCCAAACTTCTTTCACGAAATTTGTAACCTAATTAGAGATATGGGGAATAATAATATATTCATAGGGGGTGATTTTAATCAAGTCAGGGATTTAATAATGGATAAATCGTCTCAATCTACTCAAACCAACACTATTGGTGTTCTGGCACTGGATGTGTTGTCAGAAGAGTTGGGCCTTGTTGTTATCTGGAGACTACTCCATCCAACTGAAAAGGACTTTACTTTTTTCTCACATCCCGACTCAAGTTATTCTAGAATAGATTACTTTCTCATATCCCGTGACATGGTCAGTCAGGTGTTGAGTTCTACAATTGGAAACATAGTGCTATCGGACCATGCACCAGTGGATATAGTCCTACATCCTCTAGAAAGGGCAGAAAAAAGCATGAGGTGGCGTTTTAACAACTGTATGCTGAACGGGGAAGAAAACTGCAATTTTATTAAATCTGAGATGCAGGAATTTTGGAAACACAATGAAGGCTCTATAGAAGACCATGGGGTAATGTGGGATGCTTTTAAATCCTTTTTGAGGGGGCGTATTATTCAAAGGAGTTCCTTTATCAAAAAAATAGAGAGTCAAAGGTTACTCAAATTAGAGACAGACATCAAGCTACTTGAAAAGCAGTACTCAAAACGCCAAGACTCTAATACATGGGGTAAGTTGAATCAACTTAAATGTGAACTAAAGGATATACTGAACAGGAAAGCGGAGTTTGCCCTTTTCTGTACCAGGCAAAAATATTTTGAACAGGGAGAACAAGCGGGTAAAGTCCTGGCATACAGAGTAAAACAAATACAATGTCAGAATGTTATCCCATCTATTTTTGATAAAGACAACAGCCTTATTACGAACAAAAGAGACATAAATACCACATTTAGGGAATTTTATCAAGAATTGTATACATCTCAGGGTGGGACAGACAAAAATAAATTAGAAAGTTTTTTTTTCCTCAATTGAAGTCCCTACCCTGGCACAGAAGGGGAGAGAAGTTTTGGAGGGAGATATCTCTGTAGATGAAATTAAAAAAGCAATTAGAAGCCTTAGATCAGGAAAAGCCCCTGGAAACGATGGGTTCTCATCAGATTTTTATCAGAAATTCATAGATGATCTTGCCCCTAGGTTACTAGTTGTATATCAAGATGCATTTCACAGAGGTAGACTACCTAAAAGCATGAGGGAAGCAGTTATTACACTACTGCATAAAAAGGGCAGAGATCCACAACAGTGTGCTAACTATTGCCCTATTTCCTTGATTAATGTGGATGAGAAAATTCTTGCCAAAATCTTAGCAACTAGATTGGAAGAGGTGGTCCCAAATCTCATTCATCAGGACCAGGTGGGGTTTATGTGGGGCAGGAGCTCTGCGGACAACCTTCGAAGACTATTACATATTATGTGGATGACAAGAAATAGTGATACACCAACGGTTGGGTTTTCATTAGACGCGGAAAAGGCGTTCGATAAAGTGGAGTTCCCTTTTTTGTTTTATACACTAGAAAAATTTGGATTCGGTCCAATATTCAGGAAGTGGGTGGAATTAATGTACTCTGACCCGTCAGCCATATTTTTAACTAATGGGATTATGTCGCCTCAAATCAAATTACATCGTGGGGTTGGACAAGGTTCACCTTTATCACCTCTAATCTTCGCTATTTTTCTTGAACCACTTGCTATAGCATTACGTACTAATTCAAATACACAGGGTGTGCAGGCGGGTCAAGAGGAACACAAGCTTTTGCTGTATGCCGATGATGTGCTGTTGATATTTAGTAACCCTGAGTCCTCCATTACAGAAATTTGCTCAGTGATAAATCGGTTCTCAGAGATTTCTGGTTATACTGTTAATTGGTTAAAATCATGCCCCCCCCCCCCCCCCGATATTAGAAAAAATTGGAAATTCAGATGGATGCCTGAAGGATTAATATATCTGGGTATCAAATTAACACCTGGTGTAGAAAAAATAATGGAAGCCAATATATCTCCAATTCTTCAAAAAACCCAAATTTTGCTACAAAACTGGGATAAATTGCATATTTCTCTGTTGGGTAGAATTAATCTAGTCAAAATGATTTTAACTCCTAAGATCAATTACATCACTTCCATGTTACCGCAAAAATTTCCCTCCTCATTACTTAAAGCATACAATAGTATGATAGAGAAGTTCATAAGGGCGACGAAAAAACCCATGTTTAATAGGGCTAAGTTATATGCAGCAAAAGAAAAGGAGGGTTTAGCATTATCGCGAATAGACTGGTATCACTGGTCTTTTTCCTTAGCACAGCTATCTAAAATTCACCTGCCGCCAACAAGGACTCCGCTGTGGGTCAGGATAGAGGAACAGCTGGTGCAGCCTTTCTCAGTGGAAACCTTCCTATCACAGACAGACAGACCAATTCCATCCCAAGACCCAGTAATGGCTTTTGCCAAAGAATCGTGGAAAATTGCTCATCAAATAACAAAAAGCGATCCGAACTTATCAAGCAGATCTTCTATATTCAATTCAATTCAATTTTATTTATATAGCGCCAAATCATGAACATGTCATCTCAAGGCACTTTACAAAGTCAAGTTCAATCATATTATATGGTATAACAAGAAACTGTTAATAGGGAAGAAAAGCTTCTTTTGGGATAGGGGGGCTGGATCTGGGATTCACACTCTAGAGGATGTGACAGGAGACATGGGATTTAAAACATTTGATGAGATTAAAACTAAATATAATTTGCCCAACTCAGAATTTTGGAGGTATTTACAATTGAGACATTGTATTCTTTCAAACAAACATATTCAGCACAGTCAGACAGAAATTCAGGCAATTTCCCATAAGATTGGTGAGAAAAACAGAGGAGCTTCAAATTTCTATAAATTTATTAGAAGTATACAGATGCCTAAACTAGATGGTCTTAAAGCATGTTGGAACAGAGATCTAGCTCAAGAGATTACAGAAGATGATTGGAAGAAATTATTTACATCATGGTACAGTTATTCGATTGAAGCCCAATCTCAACTTATTTGTTATAAGATACTAAATAGATCCTATTGGACCCCTTCCAAACTAGCAAGACTAAAACTCAGAAACAGTGATATTTGTTGGAGATGTAATGGAGAGGTTGGAACTCTCGTGCATATGCTTTATGAGTGTGACAAAGCTAAAGACATGTGGAATGCAATAACTTTATTTGTGAATAAGGTGCTGGGCACAAATTTGATCAAAAACCCTGCTCTATGTGTGTTGGGATTACTTCCAGATAACATTAAAATCTCAAAGCACCATAAATCTTGGTGTCACTTGGCAATGACAACAGGATGCAGGATAACTTTACGCCACTGGAAATCTCCCACTGAGTCCACTTTCAAGGTGTGGATACAGGTTTTAAGTTCAATGGCTAGCTACGAGCGGGTCACCTATAGGGTGGCTGGGAGGGAGGATTTGTTCAATGAGGTGTGGGGCCCTTTTCTATCTAAACTGATGGACATATAAGGGTGTTACCTCCAATTTACATTTTTATTAGATACTGCTGCAGGATTGATAGTCTGTCTAGGGTTTTTTTTTTTTTTTTTTAATGATCTATGTTATAGGTTGTGGATCTGGCCTGTTCTCTATATTGCTGCTGGACTGCATTGTTATTTTGTTGTATTTTCTGTGTTTTTTTGTGATTATTTGTTAAAAGAAAAGAGGGGGGCTGGGCAGTTATGAATAAGTTCACACAAGATGTGGCTCGGATTTACTTAACTGTAACTAGGTAATGTGTGCTTGTTTGTATATCTCTGGCAAAAACCTAAAAAAAAAAAGAAAAAACAAAGAACATATCTTAGTCAGGCAGAGGGTGTGTTTCCCCTCTGTTGTTGGGTAGAATAACAGGGCCTTTTATTGCCCCCCGGGGGGGATGGTCAGAAGGAGAGGGGGTCAACTACCCTCCCCCTGAGCTTTGCAGGAGGAGCTCTAAATTGATAAAAAGAATATTTTTCCAAAACTAACTTCAGACAGACTTCTACATCGTGCTGTGAAATCATCTTGATATTGGTAATGTAAACTCTGTCTCCATATTTAATTTCTAATATGCATATTACACTGTTCTGCCACTTGATCAATGTTTTCTCACTTGCGGCCAAATCTGGAACCGAGGTAAGATGGGCTTTCAATAGATATGTAGCAGCAGGCCGGTGTACCCATTCTTTCACACTGCCCACTAGCCGGCTCTACAACATCTTCCTGTCTGATTGGCAGGCCTTGGAGAAATACATCAGCGAATCTCTTGCAACTGGCCTAATCCGTCCTTCCTTCTCTCTGCTGGGAGCGGGTTTCGTCTTTGTGGGGAAGAAGGACGGGTCTCTTCATCTGCGCATCAACTGCTGTGTTCTCAACCAGATCACAGTAAAAAATAAATATCCGCTTCCTCTCCTCTGCCCTCGAACCGGTTCTGTCCGCCACAATCTTCACCAAGTTAGATTTACGCAACGCGTATCACATAGTCCGGATCTGCTGGGGGGATGAGTGGAAGACGACTTTAAAAACACCTCTAGGTCACTTTGAGTATTTTGTTATGCCCTTAGGACTCTGGAATGCCCCATCCGTTTTCCAGGCTCTGGTTAATGACGTTCTCGTCTTTTTAGACAACATTCTTATCTATTCTCAAGACCTCGCCAAGCACCAACGCCATATGCATTTAGAAAATGGGCTGTTTGTAAAGCAGAAAAGTGTGAATTTCACAAGCGTTCTGTGACCTTCCTCGGTTTGATGCTAGAGGGTGGGCGGGTCCGATCGGACCCAGAGAAGATTAAAGAGGTCGTCGACTGGCCCGTGCCCAAGACACGGAAGCAGTTCCAGCGGATCCGAGAAGATCATCATCATCTGGATGGATCACAAGAACTTAGCTCACCTGCAAACCACCAAGCGCCTCAACCCCAGGCAAGCCCGATGGTCCCTATTCTTCTCCCGCTTTAAGTGATTAATCACCTACCGCCCCGGGTCAAAGAACCTGAAACCTGACGCCCTGTCTCGTCTGTACACCCCCCAGGACTCTGAGAAAGAACTGGCTCCCATCCTGCCACCAAATTGCACCTTTGGCACCCTGCGTTGGGAGATAGAGGACCTCATCTCCTGGGCACAGCGCGAAGAGCCCGGTCCTGGGAACGCCCCCCCTAATCGGACCTACGTTCCCCGCTCTGCACGTCCCCAGGTTATCCACTGGTTCCAGTCAGTCAAGCTCTCCGCCCATCCGGGCACTAGCAGAACCCTTGCCCTCCTCTCCCAGTGTTTCTGGTGGTGATTCATGCCCAAGCATGTCCTGGAGTAACTTATGTTCTTGCCTGCCCAGTCTGCACCACAAACAAACCCTCTAACAGGCCCCCCGCATGTCTCCTACAGCCGCTCCTTGTTCCCAAACGCCCTGGACTTTCTTACCGGCCTCCCACCTTCCCAGGGCATGACCACTATTCTCACCATTGTAGATCGTTGATAACAGGCCTGTGACCTCATTGCTCTCCGTAAACTCCCATCGTTCCCCCAGACAGCTCAGCTCTTGGTTAAGCACGTTTTCCGCCTGCATCCCCCACATTTTCCACCGGCATCCCCCAAGACATCTGGTCTGACAGTGGTCCCCAATTCACCTCCTGAGTCTAGAGGGAGTTTGCCTCTTCCCTAGGGGTCAGGTACACTCTCTCCTCCGGGTACCACCTGCAAGACCAAAGGTCAGATGGAGCAGCTTAACCAAGAACTCGAGTTGACCCTTCGTTGCCTCTCGTTGTCCAACCCATTGGACTGGAGTAAGTACCTCCCTTGGGTTGAGTATGTGCACAATAGACACAACCAATCGAGACAAGATCAGTGAATACACTGCTAAAACAGAAAATCTGAAAAGGTACCGCTCTCCAAATGCTGGATACAATCAAAGTTAGAAAAGTAACATTACATAAAACACATCATTTTAAACCGATTTTAACTTGTGCATGTTTTTACAGCATCATTCTGTGGCTTTTGAGTTGTAAGACTAGAATAATCAATCATAGATCTCAAGGTCAACAATCAGTACATCTGATTCCCATTAACCTGATTGCCATGTGGTGTTTTTTCCAATATACATCTCCCACATGCTAAAAGCATCAAACAATATACATTTTTGCCAAATGATAATACAAAACCATATTATTTTGCTGATTTTTTCTTTCTCTTTTTCTGAAACTGTTTTGTAACCATTACAGTTACTCAAACTCATGATTTAAAAAGAAAGCAATTACTTTTTCACTCTATATCAGGTTGGTTTATATTTTTCCCGATAATGAATGAAATCATCATCTGGAACGTACATTGACTTTGTATTTACTCAGGCTATCTTTGATGATGAACTTTTAACTGATGATATGAATTGGAGATATGTTTTTAGACAAAGTAAACCATTAACAAAGCTTGAACAGATCAAAAACAAATTTATCAAACCAAGGTAGAAGGGAAGGAGGTTCAGTGAGCAAAACGTTTTGCTTTATCAAGAGCGTCAGTTGTCAAGGTACTGGTAACCTCCTTAGCATTAATGAGTAATAGACAGGTAGCTGATGTAAAGTCAGTTAACTTTCAGAGTCAGCGACAGATGCCCCTGCTGCTTTGTTAGTAAACTCTTAATTTTTTTTTTTTATGTTAGGAGAAGGTTAGATAAATATTATATGTACTGATATAAAAAAAACTTCTGAACAGATAAGGTTCTTAATATGAGCAAACAGACTATTTTATTAAAAAATTCTTACAACCTGAAATACTCTGGAGGCGAAGATACCAAATTGCTGGTCCCCTGCACGTTTGTAGTCAATGATCCCAGCATGAATCATTCAGCAGGACGCTGTCATCTGTGGGTAGTGACAGGTGACTGCCTGAAGTCATATTAAAGTGTAACAACAAAGAGACACAACATTTACAATCAAATATAGATTCTGTTTCCTTCATACAACCTTGAATGAAAGAGCTAGTTTATTTTGAAAATGCTTAGAAGGGCTATTTCATTCAATAATTTTACAATGACTGGGTCAATGACAGAATCATCAACAAATACCATTATGCTTTGGTCCCACTAATTAGACAAACTTAAACTGCTAAAATGATGTAACAAAATGTGTACTGGTCAACTTGTTATTTTCCCTAATGAGACTTAAATGCAACAGACTGTAAAAAAATATAGACTGGCCAGCTGCATCTACAACAACTTGTGGAATAAACCCGTAAAACCTTACACCTGTATTTCTGTTTGGGATTAATCTTTTTTTTTCATTGAATTGAATTGGAACTGCTGGAAAGGCTAAGGAACTCAGTAAAGATCTAAAAATGAGAACTGTAGATTTATTGTACACGTGTTGTAGTTTCTGTGATGAGTAATTCTTTGAGGAGAGAGAATATATTTCTGTTTGATCCTAGTGGAGATGGGAAACCAGTGAAGTGAGTGTAGAATGTGTGTAATGTGTTCATATTTTCACTCTTATCAGGATCATAGCTGCATAGTTTTTGACATATTAGAGGCTCTAAAGACTTGCTAGAGATCCCAAGCAGCGACATTACAGTTTTCCAGTCTGGACCAGACAAAGGTGTGGATCAGTTTTCCTGCTTCTGGTAAGGAGAGAGTGGAGTAAAGACTGTAACTGTTATCAAGGTGATCGAAGTAGATCTTACAGAGTTGGTTAACAATAGATTTAAAGGTGAGATGTGTTGTGCTTTAAGCCAAGAGTTAAATAAAATCGGACTGTTTCTACTGCTATGAGAAGCAGCAGAGACTCCCAGGGTATTGTTCTCACAGCAGGGTGTACACTCCATAAAGCCTAGCTGCCTGAAACAATCGTTCTCTTTGCCCGATGCTTGGAGCAGCACAGGAGAGACGCCTCTCATCGTCCTCTTTTTCTGTGGGCCTGAATAGACCAGTTCACGCGTGACGTCAGCACTACATCCGGGTCCCGCGGGTAGGCAAAAACAGTACTCTTCTCATCTACTACATGACAAAAACGGGTGATTTAGAGCGTACTTTTAGTTAGTTTATTTTTGGAATCTAAACAATGCCTATGACTTGTTGTGCTCCCGGTTGCACACAGAGGCATTCCAAATTGTCGGATGTATGTTTCTGTCGTTTACTGAAGGACGAAGAAAGAAGAAAGAAATGGATAATTTCAATGAAAAGGATGCAGGCAGGGAATCCCAATCGACTGTGGGAGCCATCATAGCACGACAGAATTTGCAGTCTACACTTCATCTCCGGTAAATACAACTTAATTCTGCACTAGTCATTGTTCTAGTTAAATAGCGGCGGAGGGGAGGTGGCGATCGCTAGACGGGGCCAGGAGAAGTATAGTCGATGCGCTGCAGCAGTAGCACACCGCATCATTTTAGTTTTCTTTGTGCAATCAGTGTGCAATAATGTTCAGCTAGGGGCTGCATTACGCCCCTGTTCACGCGCGCTAGTACGTCTGTGTTTACGCTGCAATGTCGCCGACACCCCCACCCATTTTAACAAGACAAAAACACAAAAATAATCCGTAGTGAACAATGTTTTTTTTAACCTACCGGGTGGGTCTTCCTCTCTGCTGAGGCACGGTCTGTGTCCGACTCCGCTTTCTGCTATTACACAAACATGTCTGAACATCCATCCACCCATCCATCCATCCATCCATTTTCTGACCCGCTTAATCCCTCATGGGGTCGCGGGGGTTGCTGGTACCTATGTCCCGATATAAAATAATTGTAGCCGTCCAGTGGTTTCATGGCTTTCGTGCTCTCTCGTGTGTACTGGCCTGCGTGTTTATAAGGCGGTACGGAACACTTGGCCAGCATTTCACAGACTCGCTCTGTCCCTTCAGACTTTTGCTGTGTGGATCTGGCAATCTGATACCATCAACTTACTCTTAAAACGATCTTGTGATACGTTATCTAAAGAAGAAAAATACGCGGGGAACTCGTCAGTTTCTCTGTTTGCGTCCGCCATTGTGTTCGCCTTTTGCCTACCAGTCCGGCGCGCATGCGCGACAAACCCGCATCAAAACAACAACAATGAACTGGTCTATGGAATGTTCGGAGACCTGCCGCATGGGCGCAGGCTAGAATTGTAGCTTAGTACTGACTGCTTCCTGTGAAACAAAATCAAAGCAGCGGTAATCTTTCTAAGCTGTGATGGGAAAGCTGAACCGGGGACCAAGTCATACCTCTGCCGTGTAGCAATCCCCACGTTGTAACACCCCCACAGGCTGAGCACAGCCCACTGGCATTGTTGGAAGAACTCATCCTAGCCAGGCCACAAAGGAGGGTGATAGCCATTTCCTTGCCACCTGCCCAGGGAACCAACTTCATCCTGGCGTAATTATTTCCAACCAAATTCCCCAAAGACAACGAATCAAAAACAGAGACAGAGGTTTGACAAAAATGAGAAGGGAAATTAAAATGGTTTACATTGAATGTATTTTACTGTGTTTTGGCTAAGCTACTAGTTATCGGCCTTTGAAACAATTCTATGCTAATGTGTTTTGGGTGTGTTTTACGGTTATGATAAACTTTATTTACCATAAGGGTTTAATGCACCGATGGGATATGAGTCCTTCAAGCCTGCCCATACCAGTACCGTTGACATGGACATGCTCCGCCCCATCCTCCCTTGGCTGGTATTGTTGGAAACTAGAGACTTTGGCCATTCCAACAAGGTATAGCACGTCTTTGTCAAATGTGTCTCAGTGATGTAATTGTTGTGCACACTAGAGACTGTACAACTCACTACCACAGCTTCTTTGCACACGTGTTGCTTTACACACAGCAGATGCAGGTGGCTTGTTGTTTTTGCTTATCTCTTCGGCAGTGTCGATAACTCTTTGGAGAATATCTGCTGTCGTGATGGCACAGAAGAGAAAATTTACTATTCAGGAGGCTTTGGAAGAAATTATGAGGGAGAGTGATTCTGAGATATAGGAATCTTCTGACTCTTCGACAGATTTTTAAGAGGACAAATATGAACCCAGTTCATGGGTAAGGCATATGGTTACTTTTTATTATCAGCATCTTTACCTTAAATGTCGACTGCAGTTAGCTACAGTCATGAATAACACGGTTGTTTTATGGTATTTAGCTTTTTTTGGAGAGCTGTAGGTAATAATATATTGTGTTGTGATTAGCTTCCCACCTCTTCCCTCCTCCCACTCCAGCAGCACAATAGACTACACTTAGATAACGTATTTATATCAATAGCCACACTTAGATTACGTATTTATATCATTTTCACTTTCCCAATTTAACTACTGTTTTATAACAGTGTTGTTTTGTGGTATTTTGCTATTTTTGGAGCAGTCACAAATGAATTATTGTCTTTTATTCAGAAAGTTTAGTTACTACCACCCTCCCCCTGCTCCTGCAGACCAAAGGAATATTTACCTGTACTGCATGTCGGATGATCTAACAGGATTTTATGAAGCAGTTATATTACTTACACTTTTCCAATAAACTGCTGTTTTACAACACTGATTTTGTTGTTTCGCTGTTTTTTGGAGAACAGTAGAAAGTAATTTATCATCTCATTATCTTAAAACTTGGCAGTGAACTAACCTATGTCAATGTTATTACAGCAAGGAGGAAGCAGGACCATCTGGTACAGAAAGGACCATGCATCCAACCACTTCAGTTGTGGCTTCTTCTTCTTCTTCTTCTTCTTCAAAGTGAGAAGTCTATTGTGTTTGATCATCCGGACCATGCTGGAGGCGCTTCCAAATGTCTGCTAAAACTTTGCCTAGGCTCCCATAGTGCTGCTGGGTTTATAGTGGAGTTCCGCACTGTGGCCGCCAAATCCAGATGAAATGAGTCTCTCATAGGAGTGCTTTACAATGCCTGAAATTATGTTTTAAAAGATGAACTCTCCATCAGAAATGAAGCTAACGATTTAAACACTATGATAACTGTTAATCTGTCGTCTTGACAACAGGTTACGTGAGCGACGCCGGGAGTGGGGTGGGTGACTTCCTGCTTTTCTGTCATTCCTGTTGTTGAGCCCCACAGCGCCTCCCTTGTCTCCTGGTGGGGAACCTATGCAAAAAGGAGACACACGCCTATCAGTCACTGAAAGGCTGAGACGTCTCCAAGCCAGTGACTGTTTGTATTGTAGCAAGTTCGGTCACAAAATATCCAGCTGCCCAGTGAGGCCAAAAGACAGAGCTCATTATGAGCAGGGAGTCTAATGAGTAAAGGTGACATTCCCCAACCTTCCTCCAGTCATCTTCAGGTAAATATTAATCTGTGTCATGAGCCTGTTTCCCATTCCTTAAGTGCCTTTATTGACTCTGGAGCCGAATACAATTTTATTGATGAAGCATTGATGAAACAATTGAACATTCCTTTTGAACTAACACACTCGTTGACTGCTAATGGTCTAAATGGCCAACTGTTGTTCCATGTCACCCACCAAACAACCCCTATTATGAAAATCACATTGGGTATATAGATTGATCCACGGGGAGGAATCAGTTGGAGTCTTTCCTGTTCATGCAACTTTGTTCTTTGTTCTGCGTTGCTCAAGTTGAATACCAATAACAAAAGTACAGAACCAAAAACACCTTTTTAAACTTTAGTGCACAGGTGTCAAAGTCCAGTCCTCAAGGGCCAGTGTCCTGCAACTTTTAAATGTGTCCCTGGTCCGACACGCCTGAGTCAAATGATTAGGTAATTAGCAGGACTCTGAAGAACGTGACTGCATACTGAGGAGCTAATTGTGCCATTTGATTCAGGTGTGTGGGATCAGGGAAAGCTCTAAAAGTTTCAGGACACCGGCCCTCAAGGACTGGAGCTTGACATCCCTGCTTTAGTGAATCATTAAACAATGTTGCCACTCCTCCACCTTTCCTTTGCTGTCTGCTCTCACAAAGAAAATTGTAGTTTGGAGGAGTCGTCTCCAACAGAATATGTGCTTCATTGTGTGTTCATATAACCATGTTTCTGTTAAAAACATAACATCAAGATTATTGTCAATAATTAAGTAATTATTGATAATAAAAGGGATTTTCCTGAAAGAGATCTAATGTTTTATAAACCCAGTTTATATGACTTAGTGGTTGATGTTGTCTCTGTGGCAGGTTGCATCTGACAGTTTATGACGTTTATGTACGATTTATTCCTGTTTGTTACACTTTTGTTTTTCTTATTTCTGCCACGTATCATCACAGATGTTCCATGATCTCCGTCAAAAGGCCCAAGCTGATGATGGAAACTGTCATGTCTGATAAGCTTGCTGCTAGGGCCCGGTGTATACCACAGAGAGGTTATCTGAAGGTCCTGAGCACAGGCATGTAGAGGGGGAGGATCTGGGGCTCTGCGGCCTTTGCAAGATGCTGGTTTAGTCACAGCGCTGGGTTTGTCAGAATGGCTATGTGGAGAGGATGTCAACTGTAGGCCAATCTTAAAAACTTTGTTTATGCTATGAGAAAATTCCAGAAAAGGAACATTTGGGCTTTGTGGAGAAGAAGTGGAGATGGGTACAGTCTGGACCTTTGTTTGTGGGGATGGAGGTTTTTGGTTCTCTTTGAAAGTTAAAGGGGAGTCCTCTTTTTGTCCTCCTGTTGAGATCTGGGATGAATCCTCCTGTAATTCTGATTGTTCATTCTAATAATTTGTTTTGGCACTGGTTGAGCTTTGTTTTGGGACAAATGTAATAGCTTTAATCTGGTTGCTTTGAAATGGAGGACACCACTCAGACCGGGAATCGGGATCTGCATATTTATTTCACCTATAGGAGTAGAGGGGGACACGGTCAGTACACATGTAGGCTATTAGATGCTCTCTCAGTCTCCCGTGCAAAAGCTTCCTAAGTTTGTTTTGCCAAAATAGAAATAAAGAAAATACTTCTGTAAATAAAATATACACACCAAAATAATATGTGCCCTTATAACATGTGAAATATTGAGTAAAACCTAACAAACCAGTCACAATATTACACACTCTAAGTGCATAACACAAGAATAATCACTGCAAAAAATAGATAAATTGCACTTTCAATATATGGCTTGACTTCACTTAAACTATGTTTAAGTGAAGTTAAGCCATCTATTCAAAGTGCAATTTATTTAAACATAGTTCAAGTCAAGTTAAACATTGAGAGAATACTCAATGGGATTCAAATGAACAATTTTACACCATAACACACCTATAGGAGTAGCGGGGGACACGGTCAGTACACATGCAGGCTGTTAGATGCTCCCTCAGTCTCCTACAGCGGATCATAAAATATGCAAATGAGGGAGAAATCTCCATCTAATTTAACAAAATAAACAGCGGTTTTCACCGGCCAAAACAAGCATAAATATATTCAGCAATGCGTTAGAAATTATATGGTTACTTTTATATTCAGTTTAAGACAGAATCATTTATCCTAATTTAGCCAACGGACAGAGAGCATCACAACACGTCTTACCTGTGCAAAAGCTTCCTGAGTTTTGCCGGACAGATAGAGCTACGTCACTATCACATTGTTGGGCGCTAGTAATTAGAGTCCCCCCAGCTACAACGGGTGACATGGAACCAAGAAAACAAAACACCATATTCAATTCAACACTGATTTTACATGGAAAACACACACAGGTTTTGAGAATGTTCATCAAAATAACAAATTTAGAAATAAAATGATTTGTAATATGTGCAACATATTGACACAGCTACACAAATCTGATGGTGTATGGTTCACAGAGTAGAAGATGCCTGAAATCAGCAGTTTTGCACCTGACCTATTTAGAGAGAAAACACCTCTGTTGAACAGATGTCTCCTGTCCCAAAAGATGTTAAAGCTGTCTATGAAGGTTACAGTTGTTTGTTTGCATGTTTTTTTTTTTCAGCCATTTGTTTAGCATCAGAACTCTGGAAAAAATCTCATCTTCACGTGAGGGCCGCTGAGAAACACCTTGACATTAAGGCCATTGGCGGGTTGCTGGTTCGATCCTCTGCTCTGACTATCTCTGTCGTTGTGTCCTTGGGCAAGACACTTCCACCGAATTGCCTGCTGGCGGTGGTCAGAGGGCCCGGTGGCGCCGTTGTATGGCAGCCTCGCCTCTGTCAGCCTGCCCCAGGGCAGCTGTAGCTACTAACATAGCTCACCACCGTCAGGGTGTGAATGTGTGTGTGAATGAGTGAATGACTAAGACTGTAGTGTAAAGCACTTTGGAGGTCGTCAAGACTAGTTAAAAGCGCTATACAAGTACAAGCCATTTACCATTTTTTTTTACCATCAACTAGATTTAGCAGACAAATTTAATATTCTTTCAATACTTCTGATTTTCTTATCTGGGTGATGTCGCCCAGGGCTTCAGCTTGTATGATGAGTTTTTCCAGGGTCGGTGTTCTTTCAAGATCCTTGGACGGATGTTCAAAGGATCAAAGTTCAAAGGGCAATAAATCAACACATTTATGTTTTTGTTACAGAAGTGTTTAATCCCACTTACAGATCTATTGTATAATATCAGGGTCCTTGGCCCTGTTGCATGTGTTTTTTCTCTGGTAGCTTAGAGCAAAGATTGTTAACATACCTTTGATTTTTGCCATGATCCTCCTGGAACACATCTTGGAGCAGAGCAAATCTGTCTAGTAACGGAATTCCAACATTTCCAGCAGGTTTACTCATATCATTTGTTGTGATAACCGCCCATTGTTGTTTCACTTTTCTTGGGACACTTCTCTGTCGTATCAGTCAGTTTTCCTTGTCTAGGTGTGGGGTTTGTTGATCCTTTGGCCTTGCACCCAGAGTGGTCCAGGGATTCTCATTTTCCTCAGGGAACTGTTTGTTCACTGAGTTGCTGGGCTGGTGATCACCATTCAGAATCAGAGGCAGGTTTGTTTAATTTCCATACACGGCGTTTACATCATAATTCACTTAGAGTCGGTGGATTTTCAGCTCCATAACAGCTATTTTCTGTAGAAGCGTGTCAAAGTCCTCTGTAGTGAAGGTAGGCATTTTTGGAATCGAGTGTTTCTTCTCCATATCCACTTCATGTTGAATTCTTTTCATAAGAGCGTTTTTTCCTGAGAACTGACTCCTCTGGGGTGTAAAAAGCATCTTGTGTCCACACGGAGGGGGGGGGGGGGATCTAAATCAAAAATAAATAAAAGAAAATAAATAAAATAACTAAATCCAACTTTCTGTAGTTTTGGCTAAGAGATAAAAAGGAGATAAAAAGTGAAAGGCAGGAAAATGCAAGCAAGCAGTTAGCAGAGAAAAAAAGCCTCTTTCCCCATTTGTCCAAGTTTGCCTGACATCTTGGGGTTCAACAAACCCTTCTTTCTTTTACTGGTTTATTGGACCTTTCACAGTTGACTGCATCATAAACCCAGTGACCATTCACCTGAACCTCCCCAAGACGATGAAAATCCACCCATCATTCCATGTTTCCCAGGTAAAACCTGTTGTTACCAGTCCGTTGTGTCCTACACTATATTTCAATCAATAAATCCTCTCTACTCGGCAAGTGAAACTTAACTAAACTACCAAGCAAAATTAAAATAAAAAGGAACTAAGCTGAGGAACTATTTACATGCAAAAACAGAACAAAAGACAAAACAAAAGTGGTTGATCATAATCAGAATAATTCTGTGAATCCTTGTTCACTGCAGATCTGATTTAAAAAGCATGGAATGGAGTTAGATTAGCTTAACTAATTTAGAAAAACATTTGGCATGTGTTTCAATCCACTCACAATGCAAATCCTGAGTTAAACAAAACATTAGTTGATGAAATAATATTTTAAGTTAAAGAACCAAAGTTCATCTCAAAAGAATGTCAATTGAGGTTTAATTAGCTTCACTAATTTAGAACAACATTTGGCATGTTTTCAACACATTCGAAAATGCAAATCCTGTTAACCAGAACATTATTTTGAGTAAATAACATTCTAAAGACTGATTTGCTTCGTAAAATCATTTAAAACTTATGAACGGCCAATCTTATTAATGAGATTCTACCTCCGGGCACAAGGGGTCGCTTTAACGATTGGTCGCTAAATCGGCTAAAGCCTAAAATTATCAAAATTGACTTTATACCGACATTAATATTCAATATTAATGCAGGAATAAGGCTTATAGCTCTATGGAATGATGGCGGAGCAGAACAATTAAGGTTTATGCTTGGAACGGGCTTTTGCAGAAAAAACGGAACCGGAAATTACCAGAAGCTAATAGCATTTTGGCTTGCAGACTTTCGACGGTAACAAATAAAAGCTTCGGTTTTATTTTAGTCATAATGAGTGGGCCGGATAACGTAAACATTGTAATGTATCACACAACTTTTCCCAATAAACCATTTAACCTGCCCTTTGGGTCCCTCTGTCAAACCTGTCGATGCCTTGTGTGAGTTCAGTCAACTTTGGTCATCCAAGAAAGGAGCACTGAAAAGCAGGGAAATCGATGGTCTGTTCAGCAGCGGCTAGTGGCTTAGCAGCTATGGGCTAGCCTGCGGCTCTGTAGCCTAGCAGCAGCCACGTGTGGTCGTGATCAGTGGCCTGGGCTCTGTGGCATCCTCTGATGCAGCCACGATTTCACCAGATATTGCCCTCAGCTTGGGGTGGTGGCTCCTTTTGCTGGCTTTTCAGCTCCATCTGGAGTCCAAATTTCTGTAAAGGCTGAGAAGAAATAAGCAGAGCTGTTTTTGGCATGGCAGGATTTCTTCCTCCTGCTCCTTACACTGAGGTTAAGAAAGCAGACTTAACTCTGATTTGCCTGGTTATCCCCGGGCGAAGAGGGATCTCTCCCAGGTGCTGGTTCCTGTCTTTTGGGCCCGTGAGTCCTCATGGTTGCTGAGAAAGGAGACCTGGTGGCTCGCTAGCCCCCCTCTCCTCGGGAGCCCCAAGAGAAAAGTAGTGGTCATCGTCTCTGGCCAGGGGTAGACTAAAAGAGGGTCTGGTCAGGAGTGCTCAGATCCTTTGTCTAGAACTCTCTTTCTCATAACCCAATTTTAATCCTTCCCCATGTCACAATTCACACAATTTAGCCACGGTGTGATGCCATAACACCTCATTAAAAATTTATCCCGTCCTGATTTACAAAGTGGGATAAAATGTTTTTAATAGTATTTTTTCCCTCTGAAACCATTACTCTAAAACAATTCCCTAAATTTTATTCACTGTTGTTTTAAAAAATTGTTTTATGTGCTATACATCCAGGCAATGTAGTAAAATTCAGAAATTATTTAAGGTTAATTTGTAGCTCCAAACAAGTTTATATACTGAGAAATAAAAATGTTAAATTGAAAAGAATTTGAGATTTTATTAATAAACTAACATTTATTACTACATAAACACACAAAAGTACAGAAAATAGGTACCATTAAGTATGGGTATCGATTCCCAGGTACTGGGTATCGGTACCATATTGATTCAAATGTGAAATGTACCCAAGTGACCCCTGGACATAGGCACCAACCCCCCGTGTCCCTGCACGGATGAGCGTGTACAGAAAATGAATGGATAAGATAGAATGATAAATTGCTATAACCACTCACAAATTTTCCAATAGACTGTTGTTTATATTTGGTGCTGTTTAGTCCAGCTGAAATAAAATACCTTTACATGTGAAAATCTCTTGGTTGAGATTGCCGGCTATATCAGTGTACCAGATCAACGATGCCTTGCTTGTCCACTGTACCTCCACTAAGAGTAAAAATTTTAATTTGCAATATGTAGCAGAGCAGCATTAAGATGGTATGCTCCTGAGCTTTTAATGTTTCATAGTCAAAGCATTGTCCTTACAGTCAGTGCCATGTTTACACTTTCCTCCCCCCCCCAGTGTCCTGTCTAACAATGTGGCAATAAGAATTGATGTCTTAATGCCAAATAGAGCCCGACAGATTTTACTTTCACAAGTGGAGCAATCAGCTTTCGCCATAGTGCTCCGCTTGATAAATGCATGTAAATAGTTTTATTGTGATTCCTGCGGGGAGAGTTTCAAGTTATGTGGACACTACAATGGGAAAGTAAGAGAGTAAAGGAAGAACAAGAACAGAAAAAAAGAAAGAGAAGAGGTGAAAGAAAGAAGAGATAAAAGTGAAAGAAACAGACATGTAAAAAGAACAGCACAACCAACGGACATAGTGTAACAGATACAATAGAGCAGAGGTCACGGATTACCGCCCGGGGTCCGGATCCGGACCCACCTGCTGGCTAATCCGGACCCAACCTGATTTAAAACATTTATATATTACTGCATGTCCAACGACAGTGTCTAACTCAGGGGTATAAGTTATCCGTCGCTGCGACGGATTTCCGTCATTTGGAAATTGAGCGCAAAAAGTCCCGTCTAGACTTTTTATTCAAGGTTTTAATCTGAAGCTGCTATCAACCAATTAAACCTGGCAGAGCCGGGACATTAGCCAATCAGAAAGAGAGTAGGGCGGGTCTTTGCAAAGCGAACATTGCCAGTCTGAGGTTTATCGGTGTTCAATCGTTTTAACTTTTGGGAGAGCGTTTTAAACTGGCCACAGATGGTATGAATGAGAGTAGCGGTGGTGAAAGGTTTTCTTTGGATTAATGCAAACCAGCAGGTCAGAAAGCTTAGTGGATAGAACAGCTGACAACGACTTCCCTCGGTAAGTGTTTCTGTCGCTGCTCCTGCAGTCAATCAATGAGTTATTTCCACCTGTGGCCATGTCGCCTGTCAGCGTTGAAACGCGGCGACCAACCAGGGATCTCCCAGTGATTCGCTATTATGTTTTATTTAAAACACAAAGAAGAGTAACGTGCTAGCTCAGGCTAATTTAGCATGACCCTTGAAGTAGAAGAGTCGGAAAGTGAAACGATGTCCCGCATTTGACTGGGTTCGATTCGGAAAAAGTAAAAGAAGAAAAAAAAACCTGCGCTGTTCAGAAACAGAGAAGGCAGAGCTGCATCTGCTGTTGGTATGCAGCAGTGTTCACCTGATGAGCAGCTGCGCTCCAGGACACTAAATAAAATGACAAGGATTTTGATGCTTACAGAATTGTTAAGAAAACTACATCAAAAAGATAAAACAAATAAACTGCAGCTACAACATGGACTGGAGAAAGGTTCTAACTGGGTGAGGCCAGAGAAAGGAAATTCTCAGAGAGTTTTTTTATGAAGTTAAAGTGGAGCGTGGACACAGGGTTCATCCTGGACAGGTCTCCAGTCACTGGGCTAAAATATAACCATTTTATTAAACTTCAAAAAAGTTAAATCATGCCTTTTTATAAACTGTAATGATTAATTGGTGAACATAACGGGCAAAGCAGAGACTTATTATTGTCCTCTGCAATCTGTGTCAAATTAAAATTTTTTTGTATCATGATAGTGTTGATGACGTGTCCTGCATTTCCAAGGCTGTGGTTGGCCTTGTATGATCATAATATTGGTTTATATTGAATGTGACAGGGAGCCAGTGGAGTTGATGTACAGGTGTTAAGGAGATGATGTAATGATGAAGCTGCTGTCCTCTGAACCAGTTGCAGTTTATGGAGGTTTGCTGGAAGACAGGGAGGAAAGGGAGCTGGGATTGTAAAGTGGACTGTGGACCAGTTTGTCAAAAGTGTGAAGGAAGAACTTGATGCTGCATAGATGAAAGTAACCCAGATGATGATGTGGATGTGGAAAGTGATGAAGAGGCTGTCCAGGATGACACAAAGGCTCTAAAGCTGAAAGGTGGCAGAGATACAGGAATTTTCAATGGATATTTTAAAAGTACCAGATTTGGTTGACTTTGCACACTAAGCAAGTGAGCCAACTAATGCGGCATGATGTCCATGGCCCCGGGAATATATGGGTTGGCGAGAAAAATCTTTCAGTCAAACATTATTTTTGTTTCAACCCCTGTGCTAACTTCACTTGCGCCGCTTCTCTTGTTAATATGGCAAAGCCCTCCTGAGCGTCAAGCACCAGGATGCACGTGATACAAATTAGCCAAAGAGCTTTGTCAGTCAGGGTTGTTGCTGCTGGCTACTTTTTAGGGGAAAAAAAAGCAAAATCAAAAAGCACTTTGGATTTTAAAATAGAAAAGCATTCTATTTTTATGTTGTTTTTTTTTGTTTAAAAAGTCAATGTACAAGGTGGATGCATAAACATTTTATTTCAGTGTTAAATACTGTTTGAAGTAACGGATTGTAATTAAAAATGTGTCCGGACCTTTACTGGTTGTTGATTTTTGTTATTCGGACCCCGCTGATTTTTAATTAGTGACCCCTGCAATAGAGTAACACCTTGATACCATTGCTAAATCATATGTATTATTATTTAGGCTGACATGTGTAACGTGATACCTGAGAAAAGTAAGTAAAAATAAATAAATAAATTATGGGCTTTCTGTATAGAAGTGAACACTTAGTACCTGGAACCCAGCACCTGTGGGTATTTGTGAGAGTGCACTCGTTTATGTGAAATTTATCCAGAAGAAAAATGCTCAATAGTGGTTGTGAAGAACCAAATGCCCGCCTTTGGGGACTCATTACCCCCGGGCCCCCCAAAGCAGGGCGCCCAAGAGGGGCCAACACAGGAAATCTGCCCCCCCACAAGGAAAGAGGAGAGACGACCCTGAGGAAATCCTCCAGCCACTGCAATGCCGAAGTCCCCAGGAGCCGCAGGGGTGAGCTCCACCAGCAGAAAGCTACGCTGAAGTGGCACTGGCCATGAGCCCCAGGGCCCAGAGGCCCCAGGGGCGCCCTACCCGGCGGCGGGAGCCCTGGCCGAGCCTTGGGGGCCAGGCCCTGCGAAGCAGCCACCAGGAATGGGCCGGCACCCACCTGGGAACCCGCCCCAAACCTGAGGGCTGCCAATGCACCAGCGGACCAAGGCGCCAGCCAGCGGAGGGGGGCAGGACATGGGTGGATGGGCTTTGCACCTAGCAGAGACTTGAGATGTTCTTGGGACAGGGAGTGGTTTGGACCCGAATCTGGCAAAATAAATAAATAAATGTCATTCATACCATCCCACCCTAGTGCCCCACTCACCACACACACACTTTCAAAACTGGGGGGCACCACAATCCAACTATCCGACTGCCTGTGCCCGACCCCCGAACCCGTCCCCGGACCAGGCGCCCCCCAGCCCAGGCCCCCCAAGGAGGGGGCCAACATGACCAATACGGGCCATCCAACCAGAACCCCCCTCACCCCTAAATACCTAATAAACCCACTCCCTCCCCCACCTCACCCTAGCCACCCCTCCGCCCACCCCTTTCTGGGGAGAGCAGAAGCGTCAGCCCCAGTCCTGGCAAGCCACCCGAGCCCCACAGCAACCCCCCGCCAAGAGACCGGACCCGGTGTACCGCTCCTCCTCCAGGCCCCAGACTCCGTGACGCAATCAGAGAACGGGGGTGTGAAAAAGACCCCGATCCTCCCTATGCCCGCTCAGATGTTGTGTTGTTGCATGTTGTTCTCAAGTGTGTTTACAACTGGGAACACCCAAGGGAGTGCCCGGTCCACCTCCCCTCCGGAAGGTAGCTGGTGCCCACGCACCCCCTCCCAGCAACTGCCCAGAACCCTCAATGTCTAAATGCGAGAGGGGATGAAGGAAGCCATCCGAGGCTCACACAACATAACCCCCCCCCCCAGATGTCTTCACTCCTCACCCCCCCCCCCCCACACACACACACACACACACACACACACCATGGCCTACATGTATGTGCGTTCTGAAAATGTTTGGAGTAAAAGTGTCCAAAATGCATGATAAAATTGGGGTGAGAGACGTCATCAGAAAGTGGCAACCTCCAGTAACGCCCCTCTCCCCAAGGTTCTACATATGTGTCAGCATGATGGAGCAGGCAGAGGGAGGAGTCCGGGGATGGGGAGAAAAGGACTGGGAGGCGCACTGCAGTCCCAGGGAGCCAGCTCCCCTACTGACTCCAATAGGCACCCCCGCTCCCCAAAAGGCCACCCGGAGAAAGGGGGCCTGCCAGCGGCACCACCATAGCCCGTGGGCCAGGGGCCAACCCCCCACCAGGGCCAACACCCCCACCACCCACCAAGCCTTCTGGCTTTCCCCAAAAAAATAAAATAAAAATAAAATAAAATAAATAAATAAGAGGGGGGACCCTGGCTAGCCAGCCATCCACCACCCCACCCCCCAGGCGAAACCTGCATCAGGAGACAGCACTGCCCAGGACCGAGACAGGGGGCCGGACACCAAGCCCACCAAAATGTCCATATACCCCCCCCCCCCCCACACACACGTAGATGTAATCCCTCGCCAACACTAACATTCAAACAACTCACCATACATACAACAATAGACATCCAGGCTGGATTAGTCCCTACTCCCACTCCCTCCCCTCCCCCCACTAGCAGACTACCAACTCAAAAAGAAAGGGAAAAGCATCTGCCTTGAGATGTTAATGTCCATGCCCCCCCCCCCTCACCAGCTCAACAGACCCTGAGGCCCCCCAGCACACCAGAGGCACCGTGCAGGGGCAGACCCAGGGCGTGCGCCGGCCCAGATCCCAAGCGGCATACCCCCAGAACCTGAACCGCCGAGGCCCCGCCGGGGCCCCCGCCCGAGGGCGGCACCCCAAGTGTTGGAGAAATATGAATGTAATCATTTTATTTCTATCAAGTTACAGCATTTGGTTTGTTTTAAGAGTTTGCTTTCAGGAAGGTTCTGTTGTTTTTAACCTTAGACAGGGAGAACAAATGGTCCTCCCAGATAAGGAATGCCTTGCCTTATCCAGCTGTGCATGAAACTGGTGACTGATCACCATCCGCAAAAAAGCTCGCTACCTTGTTTGTTTTCAACCCCCATGTTGTAAATTCCTGAATCCTCCTGACCCCCTCTTTGATGTGTGACAATAAAGGCAAAAGGAAAGAGATGGCCCGGGGAAGACAATCCCAGACTATCAGGGTGTAAAAGTTCTCCGTTTGGGTTTATCCTCTGTCCTTTTCTATAGAACAGTCTAAACTTGTGTTGTGTTGTCTTCGTTCCAGGATAAAAGGGGTTATCTTTAATAACACTACCAGCCTAGTGCCGTGACCCGGATCCCAACATATCAGCTCGCTGACGAGAGGAGCAACGCGCTGAAACCCAGGGAATGTCCAGGGATTTCCTCAGGGTCGTCTCTCCTCTTTCCTTGTGGGGGGGCAGGGAATGTCCCAATTAGATACAAGCACCTCATCGGCAGGGACGGGGAAGAGGCTGCAGGGGCGGTTCTTCATATAAAATGTGACTAGGGGCGAGAGTAAATGGGGATCCAGAGCTTTTAAAAACAGTATATGTGTATGGGAGCATTAAAAGAAAAAACATACATAGTGCTTACAATTAATGGACAGCCAGTTACTATTTTATGCGATTCAAGAGCCTGCAAAACATGTATAAAACATAATCTTGGACTAAAAGCATCTAAAATGCCCATTTTTGTAAAAATCAGCAAACAGTCAAACATCCCAAGAATGGATGTTAAAAGCATTAGAAATAAAGGACCCTCAAACAGGAAAAAAGGTTGCATGCCCCTGTAGTAATGTCACCAACTTGCCCCATTAATCTAGGACGGGACTTAATGAAAAAATTAGGCATTGCAGTTTTTCCCACGTAGGATGGGATGAAAGCTGTCCGTGTAGAACATGTAATGTCGCTGCAACAAAATCCTCCTTTGTTTTATGCACTATGCTTACCGTCTCTGCTCCAAATAAAAGAGAAAAGCAAACTCATGCAAAATACTAGAAGCACATTCTCAAACCCAGAGGATGAAATTCCGTTAGCTGATCTACACACCACTATGAATGTGTGCTTAACTCCAGATGAAAAGTTTGCAAAACAGTTTCTGAAACAGGAAACTACAATTGTGGCTACACAAAATATGTATACAGATGGGAGTTAATTTGCAGCAGTTACTGTTATGTTTTCTACACAGATGCAGAAATTGTATGGCTTACCATGGGAACCTTTTTTGTCATTGTTTAAGACCAATGAAACACAGTGGAGAGATACAGGCCCGTGTTTAAAAGCTGCAGAAAGACCATCTGATTTTCAGCCGTGTCCACACAAAATAGGCTGGCTTTATAGCCCTAGTACAGAACTAAGGAAACAGCCTTACAAAGTTCTGTTCGATGCAGAACCCCGTTTCCAAGATTTGGCATGAGACAAAATAATCCAGCATTCTTTGCTATCAGAATCAGAGAAAAATGATTTAAAAGGTATTCCAAATGCTTTGTGGTCTACAGGACCAACTAATGTAGGAGTATTGACAACAGTAGAACCAGTTAAAATAGTTCCTAAATCAAAGTACAGGCTGCGGATAAAACAGTACCAGCTAAAATATGAAGAACAGGAGGGTATAATGGCAGTTATAAACATTTCATTGGATGCAGGAATAATTAGACCATGTCCAGATCTCCAGTTTTGGTTTTCTTTTACTTTCAAGGAAGAAAATAAAATACGTACACACGCCTGCCACAGGGATTTGTAGACAGTTCTACAATTTTCATCCAGGCTATTTTAACATGCTTAAAGAGCTTTAATCCAAAGCATGGAAGTAAAGTATTAATGTACATAGATGGCCTTCTAATTGAATTTAAAACAGCTGCTACATTATTTTGGCTAAACTGGGAAACAAAGTTAGCAAAGATAACATACAGTGGGTGCAGAAATAAGTCTGTTACAGGCCATATTATTTTAGAAGAAGGTAAAAAGATACAGGAAGTGACAAACTACTATAGCAAGTGTGCCCAAACCAGTCACTAAAAAAACAAATGATGTCCTTTTTAGGATTGTGTAATTACTGCAGAGCTTGGATTCCACATTATGTAGAGAAAACTTAGCTTCTCTTAAATCTTATTCATGACACGCCAATGGCCATGTCAGAGAAAATCCAGTGGACCTTAGTTGCTGAGATAAGCTTTGCTTTTAGCTCTGTGAATTGCTGCTCTGCTTCTGTCTTAGCTCTAGTTTTACAACTTGTGTTGTTTACAGCCCCGTGGTGATAAGCTCAAACCTGTAGCAGCAGCACTACCCCCATGTCTGCAAGGCAGTTTGTGCACCACGGCTGTAGGAAGTTCAGCTGAAGTGGTCTGGTTTCATTTAACCACGAGACCCTCATGTAGTAGATGTATTACAATTTGGTCCTTCTGACATTTTCGTAGAGCAAAACACAGAATAAATCATTGCTCTAGAAGTGTTGTTAATTAGACAAACAGCGCCAACTGTAGAAAAACACGTGTGGGTAAAAATGTGGCAACAATGAATCAGAAGGATTCTATTATTTGTAACAAAGCAGTTCTCCCTAATAGCTTAGTCCAAGCAGCAGCTATTTTGAGCCATGGGCAATTGCCATGTCTCAAAAAGAGAGGGAAAACTATAATACAGCAACATATGGATTTATTTCATAGGATTTAATTCATACAAATTTTCTTTTTTTGTAAAGCCTGTACGATTTGTGTTAAAATTTACCCTCAGGGTAATTTTAGATCAGAACAGAGAAGGTTTCCAGAACTAAAGGAACATTTTGAAGTGATGCATATGGATTTTATTGAACTGACACAATGTGCCCCTTACAAATACTGTCTGGTAATGACTGATGCATTTTCAAAATGGTTTGAAATTGTTCCAGCAACGCACGCAGATGCCTGCATTGACAGTAGCTAAGGCAATATGCAAAGGGTTGGCATCCCACAGAAAATATACTGTGACAATGGTCAACATTTCCTGAATCAGGTGATTCAGCAAATGGCAAGCAGGTTACAAATAACCTTAAAGAATCACTGTGCTTATCATTCACAAAGTGTATGAAAGAGACAAATTATGCAGTTTAAAGAAGTGTCCACTGCAAATTTACTGCCAGGAGAACCTTTGTCTCCACAGGATCCACAAGCAGTGAGATCAGGAGACTGGGTGTTCATCAGAAGGAAGGATTGGGCAAGCCCAAGGTGGGAAGGACCATATCAAGTGCTCCTGACCACGCCAACAGCTGTGAAGATCGCTGAAAAACCATCCTGGATTCACCTCAGCCCCTGTAAGTTACAGAGAGTGTTAAACGCCTATGGTTGGAACAGTGGGGAAGTCCGACTACAAAGGGGGTTTGGTTTTTTAGGGCCACTCGTCACAATGTCGGTGAAGAAATCAACTCTTTAGAGTTCTGGGTAAAATTAACATCTCTGATAACCTAGCAAAAATGGGGTTCCCATGGAGATGGGGCTTCTTTTGCGTTGTGGCTGTTGCGTGCATTATCTGTTTAAGTCCAGATCCGCTGAGTGAGAGAGGAAAGAGGTTCATCCACTCCACTGCCATGAAGATTTGGCTGGGAAATCTCCCAGACCATCACCCAGACAACTTGTGGCAGATGTATGTGACGATGTTGGCTGAAGAGAAGAGCATGAGTTACTGCTACGTATGCTCAGTGATGCCCAAATCCACCAGACAACCCACCTTGTATGCTAAGAGCATGCCGGCAGGAGACGGAACATGTTTCCTGAGGACTGCCCTTGTACCCGTGTTTGCACCTGGCTACTTAAAAAAAATTAATAAATTGCACACCATGCATACGCTCATTGAATGGATCATATTGTGATGTGAAGTTATTTTCCACCTGCAACAACACCACCCAGATTTTTTCCTTTCACCAAGAAAGTCAGAAACTACGTAGGAAGCCTGAAGGCCCGGTGGATCGCGGTGATAAACATTTTGTGTGCATACAGTCATCCTTTAAGCCTGGCAGCAAAAAACTGGGCCAGGTACAGGGGTGCCAGGCTAACCTTACTGATCTGTTTCCAAACTCCACGTTAACTACATAGCGTAAGCATCTATACCTACAGAAAGAGAATGGTTCCTGTGTGTTGGAAACAACATTTACTCATCACTGCCCCTCAGCTGGTCAGGTACATGTGCACCTGTGTTTGTTTCTGACCACACCGTCATCATCTCAGCTCAAGCTTTGAAGGAAAATCATCCTTCTAATAGGAGGAGAAGAGAGATCAGCTCCAGCTCAATGTTTAAACCCCATGATCCCATATGGGGTTTCAACGTTCCCTCTAACTATAAACACTGGAGTACAGCGAATAAAATAGGACTTTCAGTTTCCCCGTGGTTTGGAGTTGGTAAATCTATGCTGATGATTGGGACATTGAACTACAGAATGAAGACCCTGGTGAACATGATGATGGACATTAACAAAGGACAAAACAAACAGATCGTGGTGGCATCTCTTGCTAAAAATAATGACACCCATTATTATTGTTCTTATTATTTTTTGTGTTTTTATTGTTTGTGTAATCCCATGCCTAAAGTCTATGATTGTCAAAACTATGGGAAATGTAATATTTCAATATCAAATGCTTTCGCAAATCCCTCTTGAAGAAATACAACCTGTAGTTTAACTTTTCCCTTGTTAAATGCTTAACAAAATGACAGTCTCATTGAAAATGCAGAATGCAAAAAAAGAATACTTGAAGTAGGTTAAGTTAAGCTTTCAATAAAATGATTAAAAGGGGGGAAATGTTAAAAAATGTGAATGTAATCATTTTATTTCTATCAAGTCACAGGTATTTGGTTTGTTTTTAAGAGTTTGCTTTCAGGAAGGTTTTGTTGTATTTAACCTTAGGCAGGAACAACAAATGGTTCTCTCAGATAAGGAATGTCTCCCTTATCCAGCTGTGCATGAAGCTGGTGAGCAATTACCATCTGCAATTCCAATTGTTTCCTTCTTTGCTTTTAACCTCCTGACCCTTTTCAACCCCCATGTTGTAAATTCCTGAAACCTCCTGGCCCAATCCTCCTGACCCCCTCTTTGATGTGTGATAATAAAGGCAGAAGGACATGACCCGGCGCAGACGATACCAAACTTTCAGGGAGTGAAGTTCTCCGTTTGGGTATCCTCTGTCCTTTTCTATAGAACAGTCTAAAACTTGTGTTGTGTGGTTTTCGTTCTAGGATAAAAGGGGTTATCTTTAATAACCCTATCAGAAGGTGTTTTTTGTAAAAGCTAAGTTTGACCGTTTTAACATAGTTTTTATCAATATTTATGCTCCTAATGTCAGTGCAGAGAGGAAGCGTTTTTTAGAGAAAATTGGGGAGAGTTTGGGAGGTTGTGGGTCTGATGATTATGTTTTTTCAGGTGGGGATTTTAATTGTACAGAAAACGAATTGTTAGACCGGAATCATAAAGAGCCTCACCCAGCCTCCCAACAAGCTATGCGGCAGCTGGTCTCGTCCCACGGCCTGGTGGATGTATGGAGCAGGATCCACACAGGCTCCAGACAGTACACTTTGTCCCACAGTAAAGAAAACTTCATCTCTTTAGCATGTATTGATCATTTTTATTGTTTAAACATAATTTTAATGTGTTTAAAACATGTCAGATTTTACCAGTAGCTTTTACAGACCACTCTTTGCTTTTAGTGAATGTTTTTATCACAAACATTTTACCTAAATCACCTACTGGCATTTTAATCTGGCTTTAACATATGATCATAGTTTTAGAGAAGCTTTAAGTTATTTTTGGACTGTTTTTAGACAAAGAAAGGGTGATTTTACTTGTCTAAGTCAGTGGTGGGACAATTGAAAAGTTCAGATCAAGCAACTTTGTCAGCAGCATACTCTTAATGTCACTCGTGACGTCACCAGATCTATCAGAGATCTGGAGATGAACATAGTGGAACTAGAACATTTAAGTGAGTCCACAGGAAATTGAGAGCATATTGAAGCTCTCAAATCCAAAAGGCTAGTTTTAGCCAACCTGCTGGTGTCTAAAGTCCAAGGCGTGTTGGTCAGGTCTTGGGTTCAGAATGTCACAGAGATGGATGCTCCCTCTAGCTTCTTCTTCATTTTGGAGAATAAACACGGGCAAAGGAAGGTGATCCATTCCTTACTATCTGACACAGGGCAGCAGGTGAGTGAACCGGGCCAGATTAGGAGGAGGGCTGTTGAGTTTTACTCCTCTCTGTTTGAGAGTGAGTATAAGGAGAACGAGGAGCTGTTTGGGGAGTTCTGTGGTGGGCTGCCCCAGGTCTCTGAGGAGACCAACCTACAGCTGGAGCGCCCCCTGGGGGTACAAGAGCACCACACAGCCCTCCTGAATATGCAGGGCCAGAAGGCCCCAGGCATTGATGGTCTTACATTAGAGTTTTATAAAGCCTACTGGGACATCCTGATGAAAGACCTGCTGGAGGTCTATAACGAGATTTTGGCCACTGGTTCACTCCCGCTTTCGTGCCGCAGGGCAGTCATCACCCTCCTGCCTAAGAAAGGGAATCTGCAGGACATTAAGAACTGGCGCCCTGTGTCTCTCCTCTGCACCGACTACAAGATCCTCTCCAAAGCCTTGGCTACTCGGCTGAGAGAAGCTATGGAGCAGGTCATCCACCGGGACCAGACCTACTGCATCCCCGGCAGGTCCATGGTAGATAACGTCTACCTAATTCGGGATGTTTTGGAGGTCTCCGGTTCATTGGGTTTAAGAACAGGCTTGATCGCATTAGATCAAGAAAAGGCGTTTGATCGCGTCGAACACGGCTTCCTGTGGAAAACTATGGAGAGGTTTGGGTTCGGTGCTGGTCTGATCACCAAGATCAAGGTGATGTACAGTGGCATTGAGAGTATGCTAAAGATTAACGGTGATCTGTGTGCTCCTTTTAGGGTGCGTAGAGGTGTTTGCCAAGGCTCTGCCCTGTCTGGGATGCTCTATGCGCTCTCCCTGGAACCCCTGCTTCAAAAGATACGTTCTAATGTTCATGGTTTGGTTTTTCCTGGTTTTAATAGAGTGATTTTATCTGCCTATGCTGATGATGTCGTTGTTTTTACCAGAAACCAGCAAGATGTTGATAGACTGGCTGAGATAACAACTAAGTTCTCTGTTTTATCTTCTGCGAGGGTGAACTGGGGGAAAAGTGAAGCCCTGGCAGTGGGCGAATGGCGTGAAGGGCTTCCGATTCTCCCTCAGGGACTTTTATGGAAAAAAGATGGTTTTAAATATCTCGGTCTGTTTTCAAGCAGTGTAAACACTGAAAAAAGAACTGGGAAAACATGGAACAGAAAATAGAATGTAAACTAGAAAAGTGGAGATGGCTACACTCCCACATGTCATACAGGGGAAGGGTTTTGGTTTTAAATAACCTTGTAGCATCTCAGCTGTGGCACAAACTTTCCTGTTTAGACCCACCGTCTGGTTTGTTGGCCAACATACAAGCAAAAATGGTCAACTTTTTTTGGAACGGTTTTCATTGGGTGCCACAGTCTGTGTTGTTTTTACCCAGAGAAGAGGGGGGCCAGGGCCTTGTCCACTTAGCTGGGAGAACAGCGGCTTTTAGATTACGTTTTGTTCAGAAATACCTGGCAGGGCCCCCTGACTTAGTTTGGAGGGACATGGCCAGCTGCATTTTTAGACGTGTAAATAACCTGGGGCTGGATGCGGCTCTGTTTTTAACTGATTTAAATCTTTTAAAGTTAAGGGGATTGCCAAGGTTTTATCAGGGTGTTTTTAAATCATGTGCCCTGTTCAAATTAAAGCCATCCCAAACGACTAACTCTCTGCACTGGCTTTTACAGGAGCCTTTAATCTGTGGGTCCAGGCTGGACGTGTGTGACGGCATGGGACCAGGGCTGTCAGAGGCGCTGCGCTGGTCAAAGATAACAACCGTGAAACAGCGGGTGGAGACAGCAGGTCCATCCCTTTCCAACGTCAAGGTCGTGGTTTCCATGATGGGGGTACGGTCTGCCAGGCTGGTGCAGCGTTTCCTGAACGTATACTTGTGCTCTGTGGAAGTGCAACATAAAAGCCAGGATTAGCCTCGAGTTTCACTTCCACAGAGCCGCGCAGAACATGGAGGATTTTATGCAGTTGTGGGGTTTTAAAAAGATTTTATGTGAAGTGTGTGAGAGAAGAGAGCTTCAATTTAACAAGCTCCTGATTTAAGTATTTTATGTAAATGACACTTGGTTTTAACTAAATTGTTTAACTGGTTGAACTTTTTTGTTAATAAAATTTTGTTAAAAGTAAAAAAAAAAAGTCTTCCTCTTCATGTTTTAATGGCATCTAACATTTACAAGGATCATTACCGCCATCTAGTGGTGCGCTCAGTTCTTTGTCTTTATATTATCAGCAATGCAACCAGCTACCATAACACATTTTCCCCCTCGGTAAAATCTGGGACATTTCCAAGGACAGGTGGTCCAAAACGGGGACGGTCCCCAGAAATCGTGGACATCTGGTCACCCTACTCTACACAGCAAACACGGAAAGCAGAAAAGAAAAGAGATTTCTTTGTTGTATTTACCTTTAGTAGTGATGGGTCGATGAGGCGTCATGAAGCGTTTCGACACATTGGCAAACTGTATTGATACTGCGCCGATACTGTGTCACTGAATACTGACACCTGCTGGACCTTAAAAATCCCCACAGGCAACCTGGTTGACAGGGTTAACTGACACTGATTTGATGACCACAATACACAATACAATTTAAATCATTGTATGTTGCATTGTATTATTTTATATTTTCATTTGAATTAAACATATATTTGATTTTTTTTTTTAGATACAGTCAATAAATAATGTGAACGAGGATGCTTGTGGACTGGCTTTTTTATTTATTTTTTTTTACAAATTTTTTGCTGCCATGTCCTTTCAATGCCGTCCCGCGCTGTGTTTAGTTACCTGACTGATATCATCTGTTCTGAAATCGGAAATGCTGAGTATGACAAAGGGAGGAAAAACTACTCAGAGTAGCAGCTTTCTACTAAGGGTAGATCAGCCGTTTTATCTGAAACGACGCTCAGAACAAAGACGCACAGCGCAACCCGCCCAACCATAAAGGCGTCTGCCCAACCCATCCATCAATGGTGCGCTCCGATCAGCACCTGGCGCTCGCAGAGCGAGACTGTGGTACACCATCACACCAGAGTTGCAAAATGGTTAAAAATTAACCATTATTAACCGTTATTTTGTTTACAGTTCAGCTTGGATTTTATTTACTGCGCAGCATAGCTTTGCTGTGTGCGCTGCTGTGCGCGAATGCACAAGCGTGCAGCTTAGAGGGAACAGAAACAGTTTGGCGCGTCAGTCAGAACGAAACAGTTCCTGTATCGGTCACGTGACTTTCCCGTGTCGATACGCGCATCGACACGGGTTTTGCTCTATGAGCTCAACACATGAGCCAACGCATTGGTGTTGCCGGACCCATCCATAACCTTTAGCCACTCCTTGTGCTAAAACTAAGTCAGAGAAAAACTCCAGTTTGGCTGCTTTTCTTTTTGCTGTATTTGAATATCCTTTGGTCTATGTGCCCCCAACCTTTTCACTTCCAGTTTCTCCTCAGAAGACATTCAGCAAAACGGGTGAGAAAATAAATAATCCACCTAATTTATGTTAATCTTGCTTGCCATTTTACCTACTCAGTCTACACCAAACCACACCCACATAGATTCCTGCTCATGTTAATTTACAACTGCCTTCATTGGCTAAATTGTGGCCTTGGGCTAACCCTGGATGAAATTAGCCCCAATGACCTGCACACTGAGGGGGCGTGGTGAGACATCTGTCAGTCATTATGAACCAAAAAATATGTTACATGAGCGGGGCTGGGAAAAATTAGCCCTATGGAAAGACCCTGGGATTTTCCCAAGACTATTTGGCACTGGTTTTGTTGTAAATTCGACAAAATGTGATAGCCTATATTTTTTATTTGTTTTTATTAGGTATTTTTTAATTTTTATTGTAAACATTAGCCCACATATACCAGCTGTCCCTGAATTTGACTAAAGAATTTTTCAAAGTGGGGGAAATCTGATAAGATTGGAAGGATCGATTCACTATGGTGGTGATGAGAGGAATGAGGTATTAAATTTTTGCATTGACTGGATTTTGGAAAAGTATCAAGAGCAGACTTAAGCCGCGGTTCCACCTGCTTGGTTTGGCCACACACTGCTTGGCTCCACTTGCTTGCGAGTGTTTGAGGAGCAGTTTTTGTCAGGGGCCAGCATGGTTTTCTCCGGCCCTACTCAACAGCTGGGTTAAACCGAGCTTACTTGAGATGAGTTTTGACATGAGCACTCTGCTTTTCAATGATTGACCTAGGGGCAGGGAAATATGGGCTTTTCTCTGAGAAAGTCTGAAAAACTGATATGCTATCTGTGTCCAGATATTTATCTCAACAAATTACTTTATTCTTCAAAATATCCAAGACAATCTTGCATATACAATTATACAAGATTTATTTGTTTTATTTAAAATATTTTTTTTATCGTTTACTATTTCTCAGAGCTTTCTTTAGAGTGTTAATGTCGCAATCAGGGTGTGGGTCGGGAGGTGTTTCCCTCTTCCAGGTATTTCTTGGCCAGTTGAAACACAAACCGCGCAAAGATGAACCGAGCAGGGAAGAGCAGAGCTGGGCGACCTAAACCAAGTAGAGTTGATGGAACTGTGGTTTTAGAGGCCCTTAGAGTGACCTCAGCCTCCTTCATACAGACCTCTGGAATAGAGCAGAAAGTGCTTGGATAATTTATAGGGGACATGCTGCTGCAAGTGAGCAGAAGTGGCATGACTATAGTGTTCAGTTTAACAGACATGTGAAACATTTCTGCTTTTCCAACTTAAGGCTCTAACATACTTCAGGAGAAGCAATAAATATGTTTTCACTCACCAAGCAAATTACATCATCATTTTGCTTCAAGAAAACCAAGCTGTTTAAATTAACTCCTCCAATGTTGACAGAGAGTTCTAATATCCATTCAGAAATACACCAGTAGCCTTTTCAGGAGCACAAAATGCATGGAGTAGGTTTATGTATATTTCTCATTAAATGCCCTAAATATGACTTTAATGTTGATGAATACAACCTAGCGTGCCCATTCTTGCATTTACATTTAATTTATATAATTCTTTCAATACACTCTGCATTTGTTTTGAATATAAAAGCATCAATGCAAATAAAACAAATATCTTTTTGGGAAATTCTGTCAGCCTTTTTATAATTTGCTATGTTATTCTTAGAGCTGGAAAAGATGCATCACACACCTCTGGCCTCAAAGGCTGTCTGTGCTTCGAGCACTAAGTGTACTCCGTGAACATGTGGTTGTCTTTGTCTCCTCCAGAGGAGAGCAAGGTGCGTACAATAATGACTGTTTTACAGTTTTTGCTATCTGAGTCTCTTTCATTCATGTTGGCCATGACGGCCTAATATGTGCCTGTCAAACCACTTCCATTCACTCCTCTAACAGACTGGAGACTGATACTTAAGACACAAAAAACCACACACCTACATATCCCCTCCTCAGTAGATTAGTGGGTGGTGAAGGAGCCACACTGGCCATTATCGGCTGCTCTTGCTCCAATCAATTACTATTCATTAATTTGAATGGAGTGACCGTGTCCTGATCTGAAGAGGTGTTAGAACTAGTGTGTGTGCCTTGCAGTTTATTCCAATCTTTTTTAAAAAACTTCGATTCTCCTCCTACATTTGTCACTTTCTTCACTGTGTGCTCACTTACTTTTCTACCTTATTTCAATAACTACTTTTTTCACTTCTTTGATAACTTCCTTTTGCCTTCTTTTTAACCTGTTGCTGTCCTTTTTTAGCTCACTTATCTCCGGTCTCATCTTTTTATTTTAAAGAGAAATTAATTCAATCATTATTTGATTTGTCTAATACATTCTCTCTACACCTTTATATTCCATGGACACTCAACATCCACATGTCTTGCATTTTGTTTCAAAAATAAACAGTTATCCTCCTAAAATGTGTTTTTATAAGTAGATTTAGGGATCAAACGTTTAATTTTAAGCCAGTGGTTGTAACGAACATGTACAAAGTGAACCCGATCTTCAGCCATAACCCAGAGTAGCATTAGAAAAGGTTATTTTAAAGAGGTGAGTGATGGTAAACAAGACAAGCAGGCAGGACTGAGCAGGAAAACAGGTGATGCAAGCCCAGACTGACTTCACCCGGAAGTGCAGCCAGGTATTCTTGGCAGAGCCAGACTTGACCATGTGTTGTTGACAGAATCAGAATTGTCCAGAAGTTGCTGACAGGACCAGACTTGAACAGGTGCTGCGGGCTGATACAGACCCAATCAGAAGCTGTATGGAGACGTAGACTTGACCAGCACTTGCAGGTAGAACCGAAGTGAAGAGGAGTTGCAGGCAGAAACAGATTTTATCAGGAGTTGCATGCAGAACCAGACTTGGTTAGAAGCTGCCCAGGTGTTCCCAGCATGAGCAGAGCAAGACATAGAATTCTCTACAGAAACCTTCTTCAGGTAGTGCACACAAGTATTAGTAAAAAGACTAGCGAGGGCACAGCAAGAACCGATCCAAGGGATCACACAGGCAAACCGACAAGGAGACACTGGTGAACAGCACAGGCAGGCGGTGAAACAAGTGGTTGGATGAAGCTGGTATAAATAGGCAGGGTGACTTGCGAGCAGAGTTGATACTATTTAGCTGCAGCAGCAGGTGGAGCTAATTAAGGTGACTGGTGATTGGGAGGAGTGGAGCATGGAGAAGAAAAAGTTCAAAAACAAAACCAAAAACCCAAATGGTTGCTCGCATCGTGAATGAGAGTTCGTGGTTAATATAACCAGCAACAATTCTAAGGAAACCCATCAGATTTTATCGAGTTTTGGCAAGCAGCATTCATGCCTCATGAAAGAGCGTAGAGCCACAGTGGACAGTTGTCTGCATTGTCAATGGCTTTGCAGCAATTTCTCACACTGAGCATGCATGAAGGGACTGTGGTGAGGAAAAGTCCTTTTTTCCCCTTTTTTGTGTCCTCTCTGGTAATGTGTCAATAAGAATTTTTGTTTTAATGCCTTACTGCTTTTCACCATAGTGCTCATCTTGATTTACATATAATCCAGATTTTATGATGGATTATTTCATGTTCAATGGACACTGAAACGGGAAGGTAAAATAGGCAAAAAGGAGAGAAACAGATGAGACAAAATGCTAAAAGGGAGAAAAGGTGAAGGAAAAGGAGGAGAGGAAAGGGAGAGAGCAATACAACATCCTCTGAGTCTGCTTCTACACCAGCAAAGAGAGATATAAAAAGAAAAGCAAAACTAGCCGATAAGGTACTACAGGTACAAACAGCCCATGCCTTAATACCATCACTGAAGAATATACTCTATTATTTAATACAAAATGTATAAAGTGACAGCTAAACCTAACATTAGGGGTTTTCTATGTAGAGGTGAATCTGTAAGTAACTGAATTCTAGTACCTGTTGGTTTTTGTGAGAGTGTGCTTGTGTATTTAAGGTTTATCCATAAGAAGAATGCTCAATAGCAGTTGCGAGGAGTCAAAGACCTGCCTCCACCCTGGGCAAAGGCGACCAAGACGGGCCAACACAGGGAACAGTTACTGGAGTCCTGAGATGTCCCAGGAGAGGGGGAAGTTCACAACCTGACAAATAGAAAAAACAGAAATCCATGTCACATTCAATAGGAAAACTCTCTTTTAACAGGAAAGAAAACCTCCAGCAAAACCAGGCTCATTGTGAAGGGTCATCTGCCTCGACCAACTAGGGGATTAAAGAAAAACAAAAAGCACAGAAGCACACATTGATCCCTGAATGCTTTCTATGTTATATGGTAATGGCAGATGATCTGCCGCCCCTGAATGGTGTCACAGCTAACAGAACGCCAGACCAGGTGAAGAGACTACTTTGAAGAGAACAAAGACAGAGAGCAAATGGTAAACACCTTGTACTTTTAGAGCGCTTTATCAAGTCTGACAACCCCAAAGCATTTTACACTACAGTCTGTCATTCACCCACACATTCACACCCTGACGGTGGTGAGCTATGTTAGTAACAACAGCTGCCCTGGGGCAGACTGACAGCAGCGAGGCAACCTACATAGGCACCACAGGGCCCTCTGACTACCACCAGCAGGCAATGCAAGAGAAATGTCTTACTCTAGGACTGCTGCCGGTGGTCAGTCCATCTGGTGGTGTTAACCTTGGCTCTGTCAGTATGGCAGTATGCCCCAGGGCAGCTGTGGCTACTGATACAGTCATTCACAGGGGGTCTATCTCATTCCGAATATTTCCGTCAGTGCACTGCTAATGTGCACTGACCACTTACTGCCGTAGTGCCCACTTTCAATCGTTAGTATTGTTCCAAAAGGAACACGTATGTTAAAACGCTTACCGGAAATGACGGGATGACATGACGAACGCAACACATGAACGCAAATTTTCAGCTCGCCAAAAATATATGCCAGCGGCATATATATCAGCTTCTGTCAGTGAGGGACATGTAAGTGATGCATTAGACGAGAGTACAATACCTCGTATTACCACCATTACTTATATTTATATGATTGCAGTGTCGCAGCTTCTCGGCTGAATTGTCCGCCATTATTTTCAAAATGGGAACATCTTCCCGACGTCCCTAGTCCCTCCCTTTCTGCTTTGTAGTCAAGATGGCGTCCGTTTAGTGCGAGTAGGGTCCATTGTTACACACTGAATTTTGTGACCGTTTTTAGAGGGTCATCAGGGTACCTTCAGTGCACTGACTTTTTGTGTTATCTACACTATACACTTAAAACTAAGTGTTCGAAGTGTAGAAGTAGGCGGAATGAGACAGACCCAGGGTGTAAATGACTGTAGTGTAAAGTGTTTAGGAGTCGTTTTGACCTGAAAAAGTGATATACAAGGAAAAGCTATTTATCATAAGAAAGACTTTGGAGACCTTTTATTTAATCACCCACATTTTACTTTATTTTTAATTTTCTTTTTTCGTCAACATATTTTATTTAAGTGTTAAATATTACAATTTACAATTAAACATTTCCCCCACCCACTCAACCTAGCTGAGTGCATAGACATGTCACAATATGACATGTGTGTTTCTGTTCTATATTCGTAAGCAAGTATCAATACACACCTATCAAAAGTCAAATGGCAGCCATGAAACAATAATAGCAAGCAAATAATAATGAACACATACATAAAAAATAACGGACAAAACTTTAAATTAACCAGTATGTTTGTCAGCAGAGAGGGAAGTTAAAGCTTTCAAATATTGCATTAGGGGGTTCCATTGTTGGTAAAACTTGTCTGTTTTTTCCAGTTGTAGAAATGACATTGTATCATCTACCCAAGATGTTGGAGATGGTGATGCCCTACTCTTCCACAATAGCAGTATTTTGTGAGTGAAGTAAATGAAGGAACATGTCATTGTTTAGATGACAGTTTCATGGCAAGTTTGGGGACACCAAATATAGCAATAAGCGGGCATGGCTCAATTTCATGTCCCAATATTTCTGTAGCAGTCTTAAAATGGGACTTCCAAAAAGCTTCCAGCCTTGAATACTTGTGTGTGAGAGATCACAAGGGGTCTGTGAACATCTATCACACAAATCCAGGATATTTGGATACATCTTCTTCGTCTTAGCTTTACAATTGTGTGCTCCACTTTTTATCAGCTGAATTTTTGCAGCTGAAATTTTGCACTGGATGAACAGGACTTTATCCCTCCCTGTGCAGCACACCACCAGTCTTAGATTAACACCCAATACTGACTCCCAAACTGTTCTAATCCTGTCCAAGGCAGGATGAAAATCCAGTTCCAATAAACTATATAAAAATGAAATGCGATGTTTAGACTTTTTAGTATGTGAGCCAAGATCAATGCCAGAGGGGAGAGGAGAGGCAGAGAATGCATGCTGAGGTGTTTGATTTTACAAAATATCTAATTTGAAAATATCTAAATAGGTCAGAAGGTTGAAGGTTAAATTTGGGGCATAGCTCTTCGAAACTGGAAAAAATCCTATCGGTATAGATGTCTCCAATTGTTCCCAAGCTCTGTTGATCCCAGACCGTAAACTTACCAATAGAGGTGGGCGATACCGGGAATTTTTAATCTATCCGATACTAAGTAAATACAGGGTCAGTATCGCCGATACCGATACAATACCGATACTTTAATTTGATTTAATTTAATTTAGTTTAAGCTTAATGTATCCTAAAACTGTTGACCTTTCGGTGTGTTTGTGATTTTTATTTTATTATTACAATTGAATAATAATAATAATGTTATGTTCATAGTGTGTTTCCCTAATCCACCTCTTATATCTTTCAATCCTTATGTAATTTTGTTTGTGTTGTGTGCACTTGCATGTTGCTTTAATTCTAAAATTTTCCCCGTTGTGGGATAAATAAAGGATTAGCTAATGTTATCTTATCTTAAATAACACTTTTTAATGAGGTAAATGTACTGTGTTCTTTCAAGGTCTTAAATACACTTTCTGAGTGTGTTCCAGTAACATAATATATAATATATACTTTGAAAGTTAATATGAACTGCTGCTAAAGATTACCATTCTTATCTACCTGGATGTTCTCTGGAGGACTGAAACGCCTCAGTCAGTGACGTCAGTCTTTAGGTCTGGGTCTGTCGGGGGCATTGAGAGAAGTTTCGTCTCCTCTCTGTCGCTCGACGTTTTCCCGCTCATGGTTTTTCATGTGCTTATATAAATTTGTTGTGTTTCCACTGCTTTTAACCGTTTTTTTTACAAACCGTACAGCTTGCTGTTGTTTCATTTATGGCATTAAAATATAGCCAAACGGAGCTTCTTTCCCTCTTCATGTTTTTTTGGTCCAGCGGTCTCTCTCTCTCTCTCTCTCACAGAGTCTGAGCAGCAGCAGCAGCGCGGTTGTTTGTGTGTCGAGCTGAGTGGGCAGGCCTGGCTGAGCCTGCGTGCTGATTGGCTGGCGTCGCTGAGCCATGTGACAGTACGAGAGGGGAGGGGGAGCAGCAGAGTGCCGTGACACAGAGGGGGAGACTGGTGAATCTGCTGCAGTCAGAGGGCGCGGGAGAGAATTAAAAAATATCGATCTTGTTTAACGAATATTGTTCATTATCAATACCAGCGTTGGTATCGATAGTATAGATCCTAGGATCGATCTGCCCACCTCTGCCTACCATCTATCTGGCCTGGTTTGTTGTTACATATAGGAGTGCTCAATGGAAGCATTTTCCAGTTAAGGTGGTGTTTAATCTGTTGTTTAACAGATTAAACACCTTGTCATAGCCACTTTAAATTGTTAAAGTGGCTATGACAAGTGGATTATATGTAAATTGTTTTGGTTTCAACGTCCCAGGACAACAAACCAGAGTTCTCAGTGAGGAATGGCAAGAATTCGATTCCATATGACACCATTGAGTTTTGGGGTAAAAGGGCCAGTAAAGTATTTTGTGAATACTACATGCCCAATAGTAGTGTTGTAAATCAGGCAACCCCAACTCTCCCTTCCCCTCCTGCCATCCACTCTTGATCTCTGCAGTAAGGATCTTTAGCGCCTAGGAGTCTTGTTGCCCCAAATGAATGATGAAAGTATTCCATTAACATTACCAAAAAAGGATTTAGGTAAAAATAGTGGAAGACACTGAAACAAATACAAAACACGTGGAACTATGTTAATCTTTATGCTTTGTATTCTCCCAGCCAATGTAATATGTAGTTTATTCCAGTTTTGCAAGTCCCCCTTAACCTTAGCTACAAGTACAGGAAAATTATAATTAAAAAGCAAGGTAGTAGTCCGTGACATGTTAATGCCCAAATATTTAAATTTGTCAGGAGAAAAAGTAAACGGTAGGTTGGAGGGAGGAATTGTTTTTGCCATTAAATTGATAGGAAAGAAATCCCTGTTTGTAATATTTAGTTTATACCCAGAGAAACGTCTGAAACTTTTAAGTTTATCTAAAACATAAGGAATAGTCCTGAGTGGTTCTGATAAATAAAGCAGGAGATCATCGGCAGCCTTATGTTCTACTGCTTTCCTCTTTATCCCTGGTATAAGATGATCACCCTTCAACACAACTGAAAGTGGTTCAATTTCCAGGGAAAAGAGGAGAGGGGACAGTGAACATCCTTGACTGATACTGCGCGTAAGAGAGAAAAAACAAGGTCTGATAGAGTTAGTACAAATGCACACTTGTGGAGATGTGTAAAGCAGCGGAACCCATTAGATGAAATGATCACCAAAGCCAAATTTGATAAGAGCAAAAAATAAATAAGGCCACTCCACACGGTCAAAGGCCTTTTTGGCATCTAAAGACACAACGGTTTCTGGGGTGGGCAATGTACTGCGAGAGAACACTGTGTTAAAAAGTCGACACACGTTCATAAAGGAGTGACAGTTTCTTATGAAATCTGTTTGATTCTCCAAGATAACACTGTGCATAACAACTTTAACTTGGCCCGCTAAAATTTTGGATAGAATAAAGTTGCAAGTTTCAAAGAGAATCTTTTGTAGAATTCTACCAAAAAGCCATCAGGCCCTGGTGATTTTCCACTGTTCATTGATTTAATAGCCTTATGTATCTCATTCAGATCTATTGGGGCATCTAGGGTGGTTTTCGCCTCGACTGACAAGCTGGGTATTTCTATACCAGAAAAGAAATGCTGCATTGATGGATCCTCTAGTGGAGCATAGTTGATTTTAATTTTCATTAAATTAATCAAGAGATTGGCTCTCTGTAAACACATTTACAAACTGAGAAGACTTGTATTTTGAGTATTTTCTTCTTTACTAAACAGGTAAAAATATTTTCAATATTTGAACTGCATTTCCCATAACTGATAGTCAATAGTCACTTTCTGTTATGCAGTATAAACTATACCAGCAAAAGTATTGGCTTGCCAGCCTTCCCCCTCATGTGAACTCAAATAGCATCCCAACATTCCATGCTTAATCCATGGGATCCAATATCAGCTAACCTTTTACAGCTATATCAGCTTCAATTCTTCTGGGAAGGTTTCCCATATGGTTTAAGAGTGTGTTCGTAGGTATTTTTGACCATTCTTTCAGAAAGTCAAACAATGATGCTCGCAATATTATATTGCATTTACCACCGAAGATAGACAATAAATAACTGAATTTTCTGTTTAAATAATTCAAGATTTCTCCATAGATAAGTTGTGAAGCAAACAAGAAGGCCTTTGAATTTGGACAACTATGTGTGCATTCTATGAAATTAAGAAAACTCTTCCAAAAAGAAGACCAACCTAACCCTAATCTTCCCTATACATGGCAGTAAAACTGGGAAGGGATTTTTTGCTCATCCTTTTTTATTTTTTAAAGAGATATATTTTCCAAGGTTTCATTTGCTTTGTCCTCTTTTCTTCTTCTTGATAAAACTCTATTTTACTAAAGTGTTCAATCTCACTTCATCTTCCTCCTTTATCCTTTAACCTTCCTTCCTCCATTTCTTCGAGGCTACATAAGATAGCCCACCCTCGTTTCCATTTTTACCCTGCCTCTTTTTTCCACTCTCTGCACCCTTTCATTGTAAGAACCAACAAGTCTGTCAGACAGAAGGAGGTCAGACTTCTTATCTGAGCTTCATAATGGTTTTGAAAAGAGGAGAGCCACGCATTGCAATAATTAGCAAGCTACTGGACAATAGACGCTGCATAATCAGTATGGAGGTGTATGCTGTCCGCCTGCTTCTCTAAACACTCACTGGATCTCTGTTTCCTTGGAGTATTCAACAGAGGGGCTTTTCATTTTCTTTAGGTCTTCTGCTGCATTGCATTTTTGTAACCCACCACCCTGCAGTGTTTCTCTTTTGCTATCATTTTCTGCCCTGATTTTGTTCTTTGGTTTCCAGTTTTCATCATAATAACCCTACCTTTTTATTTCATTTAGAAAGTGACTGACACATATAAAAGAAACAGAAAACCAGTAGTTTTCTGCATCATATAGCAGACTAAGAATGTATCTTTATGTATTTGGATGGTGAAATATGTAGATCCACAAGGTAAAGAGGTTGTACAAGCGTTTCTTGCATATTTATTGAGTCTGGTTTGGTTAAGGGTGGAGGGGAATACGTCTACGAGTTGCTTTCAAGAGAGCAGGACATACACTTAAACTACTTGATGTTCAATGGTTTGCCTTTACAGCTACTTTTTATGCATATTCTCAAACTGAAGCTTTGTGGCACTGAAGGTTTATATTAGACTGAACATTTGGTGAATTATTCAAAACCAAAAGCCACGTCTTCTTAATATGCAATCAATCAACATAATGGTTCACATTCAGAGGCAGGCATACGGTGAAGTGGAAGGAAAATCAAGGATGATGAGGGGTTGGGTAGGGTACGTATTACGTATGGGGACAGACATTAACCGGCTCTCGCTCTCTGTAAAATAGCTCTTGTTGCACAATGCGATAGTCAGGAGAAGAAGAAATAACAAGCCAAAAAAAACGACTGCATGATAAAAAACAAGCCCAAAACCGCAACGTACAAAATCTACCAGCGACTTTAGAAAAAAGAGCATCCAGAGATGCTTATAAACAGAGTGTTGGCTGCACTGCTTCTATTACACAGCTGCTCACGTGCACAATAAGCACCAGAGATGTCCATAAATTTCTGCAAATCTTAGGCTTTAGTCATCCTATGCAAATGTACCACATAAAAAGCTGTCATGGGGGGCAACTTCTTTATTACAAGAGGTCCCTAGGTAAAACTAATCCCATTCAAAATGGGCTATTGTCAGAAAATGTATTAGCATAAGTATCTGAGTTGCATATGAGGTTATACAGTGAATAGTAATACAATTAATTGTTTACTGAGGGGAAAACAAGGAGAAATATCAGAGAAGCATGCCCTAAGAGAACTAATAGACCACCTCTCTATTCAGTTAATTGAAAGCATTCTGTGTCTAAATATGGCAAAGAGATGGATGACTGCTTATAACAAAAACTGCAATTAAAATAATCAAAATTTCTATCAACATTGGAGGAAATATCAGTATGTTTTACTTTTGAGGGATTAACCTTCCCAAAGTAATGTAAAAGGCTTTGCTAAAGTATTCATACCCTTAAAAATCTATCACATTTTGTGATAATACAACCATAAACTGCAGATTATTGATCGTATGTGATAGACTAGCATGAAGTAGTGTTACAGTTACCGGTCTACATGGTAACAAAGAAAATCTATTCAAAATACATGTATTGTGTAAGAGTATTGGGTGCATCTGAAATGGTCTAATTACAGCTCCTAGCTCCTGCTCCTTGACCTTTCTTGAGGACAACAGTAAGAACTCTATAGATGGGAAATATAACTCCATGGGTATGAGTTTCAGACTGCAGTACTGATTTCGGACAGCCTTTACCTCGTTCGTCATTACACAACAGAAACACACATGGATGGGATGAGTCTAGTCACATCCAGGCTTACATCTTTCCAAATAAGAACTACAAAGTGCCCGCTACATTCTCTCAGGACATTGTTGTTCATTTCTGTGAGGTGGACTGTGCTTATATGTCATGTCAAGGAAAGGATTGCAGGATTCCTTATAGCTCCTTAAAGCCGGTATGGGACATTGCGAGGTTCCTTTGCTAAAAGAATTATTATAAGATGCATACAGGCTTCTTTTTTACCTCCTTCTTTACTAACTGCACTATTCGGACAAAACTTGTCATGGCTTGTCATGAAAGAGAGTTAGAGCAGATGAAGAAGACCAAGAAAAGGCATCTGGAAGCCATGGACTGAAGTCAAAAGTACTTTATTCCTGACGTTTACCGTGCAAGTCAATCTTGCTATGTTGTTCTGTATATACTTAGACTTAGACTTAGACTTTCTTTATTGTCATTTTGTAGCACAGAGTGCATACAGAACGAAATTTCGTTTTTTCATACAGCTCAGAAAGATTGCAGTAACTCTACAGGATACCTTGCAGTGAATTTACAGTACAGGATAAGAAAAATGCAGTGGTAAATCACAGTCAAATACAGGATAACTTTCAATTTAACTTTCGGATAAAGTGCAGCAGTGAGCAGTAGGCAGATTGAAATGTAAAGACAATGTAAGCAATGTAAACAAATATGCAGTAAGGTGCAGCAGTGATTTAACAATAGACAGTTGCATTGTAAACAGTTTTGCAGTACGTTTCCGGAAAAAGTGCAGCAGCGATATTGAAGGATACATACAAATGTGCAAATTAGCGGGTCGAGTGTGGTACACAGTCCGTTTTTATACTTCAGCAGTTCAACAGTCTGATGGCAGCAGGGAAAAAGCTTTTGCAGAACCTGGTGGACCTGCAACGGATGCTGCGGAACCTCTTTCCAGAGGGCAGCAGGGAGAATAGTCTATGGTGGGGGTGTGAGGGGTCCCTGATGATGTTACGGGCTCGAGACACACAGCGCTGCGATGAAATGTCTTTAATGGAGGGAAGAGGAGCCCCGATGATCCCTTCTGCTGTCCTCACCACTCTCCTCACGTTCTTCCAGTCGGAGGCACTGCAGCCTCCACACCACACAGAGAGACAGCTGGTCAGAATACTCTCTATGGTGCTTCTGTAAAAGGTCGTGAGAATGGGCGGGGGCAGGCGGGCTCTCCTCATCCTCCGCAGAAAGTACAGTCGCTTCTGTGCCCTCTTCACCAGTGACGTGGTGTTCACAGTCCAGGTGAGGTTGTCCGTGATGTGCACCCCCAGGAACTTGGTGCTGCTGACCACCTCCACAGCTGAGCTGTTGATGAGCAGTGGAGCATGGTGAGGCCGGTTCTTCCTGAAGTCGACGATGATCTCCTTAGTCTTCTCCACGTTCAGGATCAGGCTGTTGTCTCTGCACCAGCCCACCAGCTGCTCCACCTCCTCTCTGTAGTCCTGGTCGTTGTCGTCTCTGATCAGGCCCACCACCGTTGTGTCGTCCGCAAACTTCACGATGTGATTGGTGGTGAACCTGGGGACGCAGTCGTGTGTCATCAGAGTGAACAGCAGGGGGCTCAGGACGCAGCCCTGAGGGGAGCCCGTGCTGAGGGTGATGACATTGGAGGTGTTCTGTCCGACCCGGACTGATTGAGGTCTGTTGGTTAGGAAGTCCAGCAGCCAGTTGCGAAGGGGTGTGCTGAAGCCCAGATGCTCCAGTTTTCCCACCAGATGCTGTGGGATGATGGTGTTGAACGCTGAACTGAAGTCCAGGAACAGCATCCGCACGTGCGTGTTCTTCTCCTCCAGGTGTGCCAGGCTCAGGTGAAGAGCAGAGGAGATGGCGTCCTCAGTGGAGCGGTTCCGTCGGTAGGCAAACTGGAACGGGTCGAGTGTTGGGGGGAGACTGGAGACGATGTGTTCCTTTACCAGCCTTTCAAAGCACTTCATCATGATGGGAGTCAGTGCAACAGGCCGGTAGTCGTTGAAACAGGTGACTTGAGGTTTCTTTGGCACCGGAATGATGGAGGCAGACTTGAAGCATGCTGGCACTGTGGCTTGGTCCAGCGAGGTGTTAAAAATGTCTGTGAGGACACCAGCTAACTGACCTGCACACTCCTTGAGCACCCGCCCAGGTATGTTGTCGGGGCCTGGGGCCTTTCGCGGGTTGACTCTCCTCAGAGTCTTCAACACGTCGGCAGTGTCAAGGCAGAGGACCTCCTCTTCCTGATGGGGAACAGCTTTCACTGCTGGAGTGCTGTTTAGTGCCTCAAACCTCCCAAAGAAGTTATTTAGTCCATTGAGGAAGTCAGCATCAACTTCACCCACCGGGGGGGAGGGCGTGTTGTATTCAGTGATCGCCCGGATGCCTTTCCACATGCTCCTGGTGTTGCTGGCATCGTGGAAAAGCTCCTGGATTTTCTGGCTGTGGTTCCGCTTTGCAAGCCTGATGGCACGGTTCAGGTTGGCTCTCGCTGTCCTCAGAGCCTCCTTGTCTCCAGACTTGAAGGCTGAGTTCCGTGCTTTTAGCGCTTGACGGACCTCCGCAGTAATCCAGGGTCGTTGGTTGGCTCGGGTGATGATGGTCTTGGTGGTGCTGACGTCCTCAATGCATTTGTTGATGTAGGCTGACACGGTCATGGCGTACACATCAATGTTGATCTTGTCCTCATAAGTTGCTGCAGCTTTGAACATGTTCCAGTCAGAGCACTCAAAACAGTCCTGGAGCGCCTCCATTGCTCCCTCAGTCCACACCCTCACCTGCCTCGCTGTAGGTTTTGCTCTGATCAGCAGGGGCCTGTATGCAGGAATTAGCATCACAGAAAGGTGGTCTGAAGAGCCCAGGTGGGGGCGGGGGGCTGCTCTGAATGCTACACGATAAGCCGTGGATACAAAGCAATAAAGCATTAGGATATCATGTAATATATATGCTGTATGTGTCCCACAGGTTGCTGTGGAACAGGGCAGGAACGTCCAGGGAGCTCTGATGCTGAAAGATATGAAAAGATTCACCCCTAATTGCAGCATGTAACATTGTCTGAATCTTCCCAATAAAATTGTGATTCCACCATGTCTCCAATGTAGATTTATGTGAATTATATATTATAAAAGACTGAAGGCTAAACAGATATCTGGAATACAATCTAATAATGTGGTTATTTAGGTTGGGTTTTCTTTAAAAAAAAAAAAAAAGCCATTATCACTTTATGCTCAGATACAGTGTAGGGGTGCAGCTATTAATTATTTTGTTGTATTTCATTAATGTAATTGTTTAACTAATTGATAAAACTAAAGAGAGTTACTCTTTACTAAATAAAAACACCTTAACAATATTTGAACTGCATGAAAACATTTATTGCACATTAAAAAACATTGCACATTGTAAAAAAGGGTAAAGTGGAATACACACAAAAATGATGTATAAAAAAATAGTAAAAAGATCAGATATCAAATTTTTAACTCACATTTTCATATCAGTGCATCCTTAATATTGACAGCTTCAAATCAATAAATCAGATAAAGATATTCTGATCATTCTCATTTCCTCTCAGAATTTCCTTTTGGTTTGGTTTAATTTTGTTTCCAAAAACATTTAAGTGAGTTTTTGAAACATTCCGCGAGTAGATCTGATGTAACCATAGTTTTCTATTGTAACTGTGATATTGGGATTCTGAGAGTAAAAAATATCATTGGAAATTCTCTACACTCCTCTGTGTAGTGCCCACATTGTGCTCCCTGACAAGAGAATGTACTCTTTAGGCACATTTTGGAAAGATATACCAGTAATGAAACATTTAATTAAACTGATGTAATTTGACACCAAAAAGAATCTGAGATGTCAGTGCAAAGAAACAGCAAAAGCTGTGTGCACTGACAACGTGGGCATATAATGCAGTCGTTGTGGTGCATTGAACATTTTTGCTTGAGCATTGTATTGTGTCATCCCTATTGCAAAGGAGGCTCTGCTGTTTCTCAGACCAAGGACTGTGCCAAGGACTCTTTATGTTCCCTAATCTCCTTAGTGTCATGTAATAAACGCTCCAGGTGTTCTTCCCGCTGGGCCCGGTGCAGTGCTTCTTCCTTCTGGGTCTCAGTGAGGATGAATAAAATGTCAATTCAGTTATATTTTATTTATATAGCACCATTTCACAACACATGTCATCTCAAGGCACTTTACAAAGTCAAATTCAATCATATCATACAGATTGGTCAAACAGTTTCCTATCTAAGGAAACCCAGCAGATTGCATTGACAAGCAGCATTCACTCCTCATGAAAGAGCGTAGAGCCACAGTGGACAGTAGTCTGCATTGTTGATGGATTTGCAGCAATCCCTCATACTGAGCATGAATGAAGCGACAGTGGAGAGGAAAACTCCCCTTTAAAAGGAACGAAAACCTCAAGCAGAACTAAGCTCAGTATAAACAGTCATCTGCCTCGACCGACTGGGGGTTAGAGAAGACAGAGCAGAGACATAACAAGAGAGACAAACAAGCACAGAAGCACACATTGATCCAGTAATCTGTTCTACATTAAATGGTAATAGTGGGTGATCTGTCTTCCTTGGATGATGTCACAGCTAACAGAACGCCAGAACAGGTGTACCTACTATGAAGAAAAAAAGAGAGAGAACAAAAACTTAAAAGCTAAAATGACGACAAGCAATGCAAACTGGAGAACAGTAGAACTCAGTAGAGTGAGAAAAATAGACCCTGATGTCCTCCAGTAGACTAAGCCTATAGCAGCATAACTATAGAGATAGCTCAGGGTAACATAAGCCACTCTAACTGTAAGCTTTGTCAAAAAGGAAAGTTTTAAGCTTAGTCCTAAAAGTAGACATGGTGTTTGCCTCACGGACCATAACCGGGAGTTGGTTCCACAGGAGAAGAACCTGATAACTAAAGGATCTGCCGCCCATTCTACTTTTAGAGACTCTTGGAACCACCAGTAGACCTTCAGTCTGAGAGCGAAGTGCTCTGTTAGGAACATTTTGTGGACTTCCTGATAGTAAAGAATTGCAATAGTCCAGCCTTGAAGTAACAAATGCATGGACTAGTTTTTCAGAATCACTCCTGGACAGGATACTTCAAATTTTGGCAATATTCCTGAGGTGAAAAAAGGAAACTTGTTTAATATGGGAATTAAACGACATGTCTTGGTGAAAAATAACACTGAGATTTTTTGTCAGTTGTTTTAATTTTAATAGAATCACTTTTATTTAAGAAAAATCCCCTAAAGTCATTACTGCTGAGAGGGAATGGATGGATCAACAGAGCTATGACTCTGGGTAAGTTTGGTAACTGTACTGAAGAGAAATATAGGATTATTTTTATTCTCCTCAATATATGATGAAAAATATGCTGCTTTAAAACTGTGAAGGGTCTTTTTATACAACAGTAGACTGTTTTTCCAGATTAGGCAGGATTCCTCACGGTGTATAGAGCGCCATTTTCTCTTCAATTTCCTTAAATTGTGATTCAAGAACGCAGCTCTAAATTAAAGCAGGGAGCCAGCTTCTTGTGAATAATCACCTTCTTTTTCAAGGGAGCTACATTGTCTAATGCAAAATGCAATAAGGAAGTCGCATCTTTAACACAAGCGTCTATTTGTGAATGGGAAGAAACAACATTGCTCCCATCTGCAGGGCATTTTTGCAATACTGAGGATATTAAAGGGGGACAGACTCTTTAAAGTTTGATACAGCATTAGCTGATAAAGATCTACTATAACGAAACCCTCTTTTGGGGCTGTAGAACTCAGTTAAATTGAACTCAAAGGTTATTAAAAATAGTCAGATCGGACAGGGTTGTAAGGAAATATTGTTAATTCTTCACAATCAATGCCATATGTCAGCACAAGGTCTAAAGTATGTAGGCAAGAGTGCGTCGGTTTATGCACATTTTGAGCAAAACCAATTGAGTCTAGGATAGTTTTAAAGGTTACACTAAGGTTATCACATTCAGTGTAGACCTGAATGTTAAAATCCCCCACTTGTCACGATTTGTCTACGGATGAACTCAGAACCACACACACGGGACTAAAATTGAGAGTCTTTAGAAGGTGATGGCAGGAGCTGAGCTTCTCCAGGGCGGCTAGTCAGGTTAGCAGAACTTAGGAGACACCAGGGCACAGAGCAGAGCTTCTCCAGGGCGGCTAGTCAGGTTAGCATAACTTAAACAAGAAAACAAATCTTACCGAGGCAAAAACGGGGACTGGCATGGAGAGGTGTGGAATGATGACGGACTGGCAAAGGAGTGACAGCAGAGTGAGCCTTAAGTAGGGAGGCTGGCAGGTGAATTGAGTCTGGCTAATTAGTGGCTGGCAGGTGTGACTAACTGCAGAGGAGGTGAAGTGAAGATGACAGAAAATAACTGATGACAATGAAAACTAACAATAAATAAAGTCAAACCAAACCCACATGAGATGAAAAAATGAAAATAACAGAAAAATGAAGTCAAACCAGAACTCAACCATGACACCACTATAATAACCTTATCAGTGTTTACCACCAAATCAGATAAGAAGTCTGTCAACTGATCCAAAAACTGAGAGTAAGGACCTGGTGGACAGTACAAAACAACAAATAAAATAGGTTTTATTGCTTTGCAGTTTGGATGAGGGAAACTGAGGGATAAATGTTCAAAATAATTGTAGTTATTAATTGGCCTGGAACTAATTAATAAATCAGACTGAAAGATGGTTGCTACTGGTCCTCCTCTTCCCGTAGGAATTCCTACATTCCACATTCCTAGAAATCCTGGGAATGTGGAAATTTAAATAATTGGAGGGAGTTGACTCATTTACACTAACGCAGACAGGTTTTTGTGAAACAAAAAAATCAGTCTGATTATCTGAAATCAATTAATTGATTAACAAAGTCTTTGGAGGGAAAGACCTTATATTTGATAGACCACATTTAATTGCTTTGTTTTTTGGTTCAAGTTGAGTCTTATTGATTTTTATCAGATCTTTATGATTTTCTCCTTTTAGATCCGTTTTTGATCTGTTCAGTTTTGGCCGTGGGAAATACACTATCTCAATAGGGTAATGGGTAGGTAACAGTACAGAAGCTGCAGAGAGGTGTGTTAAACTATGGCTCTGCTTCCTGGTCAGGACCCTGGGTTGTCAGCATTTAGGAGAACTAATAAATCTGTCCAGATTCCTGGAAAGAAGAGCGGTACCATCCAAAGTGGGATGATGCCGTCTCTATAGATCAGACCAGGTTTTCCCCAGAAAGTTCGGCAGTTATCAATGTAGCCCACGTCTCTTTCAGGACACCACCTAGACAACCAGCGGTTGAATGATGACATGCAGCTAAACTTGTAATCACTGGTCAGATCAGGCAGGGGACCAGAGAACATTACGGAGTCCGACATTGTTTTAGCAAATTTACACACCGAAGCAACTTTAGTGCCCACCGATCGGCGTAACGGGGTGTCATTACCACCAGCGTGAATAACAATCTTACCGTATTTACGTTTATTCTCAGCCAGCAGTTTCAGGTAAGATTTGATGTCGCCCGTTCTGGCCCCTGGCAGGCATTTGACTATGGTCCCTGGTGTCTCTAGTGCCACGTTTCTGAATATGGAGCTGCCAGTCACCAGAGTCGGCTTCTCAGCGGGTGTGTCGCTGAGTGGGGAAAATTAGTTAAAAACGCAGACGGATTGATGGTGTCTTGGGGCTGGAATTTAGAGCTATGCTTCCTACGAACCGTCACCCAGCCGACCTGGTTACGCGGCTGCTGGAAGACTACAACGTGAAGTTAATCTATGTGCCTCCGTGCTTGCTCAGCTGGTTTTTCAACAGCACGGAACCAGGTCGCCAATTCTGACACTCTTGCCTCCAAAGCTACAAAAACACTACATTTATTACATGTACCATTATGACTAAAGGAGGCAGAGAAATAACTAAACATTAAACACAGAGAGCAGGAGAGAGGGGGAGACTTAGACAGAGAAGCTGTTGGAAGAATAGGAGAGAAAGCCATTGTGAGGCTAAAGCTAGGCTAGCTTTAGCTAGGTTAGCGACCTCTTACCACGCCGAGAAAAGCAAACCGTGTGAAATATGAAGAATTCTCAAGTGTGAAGTGCAGCAACAGATAATGTTTTAAAAGTGCTTATGTGTTAGAAACAGATAGATGTCACAGCGAAGAGATTAAAGATATAAACGAGAGAGCCTGAAACACCAAAACCGCAGTTTTTGACAACAGGAAGTGACACAATACGCCTTAAGATAAGATAAGATAAGATAAGATAAGATAGTCTTTATTGATCTCACAATGGAGAAATTCACTCGTCACATCGGCTCATACAAGAAGGTGCAGAGTAGGGAAGGTGCATTCAGTTATATACAGTGAATCTTCATATATACAATGGATCAGAAAGAATACCAAAAAATACAAAAAAGGAAATAGGAATGGGCATATGATGTCTCATTTACATTCTTAGTGGTCTATATATATATATATATATATATATATATATATATATATATATATATATATATATAAAACATATCTATATACTTAAATATATACATATATCTATGCGCCTACTCACATACGCACCTACGCGTATGTATGTGCATATACATTGTATACATTTGTACATACATATATACATACATACATGTGGGCTGACTTATGTTCAGGTGGTGATAGCAGCAGAAGTCACTACATCAGGATTATTGCACGGGTTGTAGGACAGTGTATTAAATAGATTGTTGCACTTTGGTTATTGCACATTAATTATTACAGTTATGGTCACAGTTGCAGTTACAGTGCAGCATTGTAAAATCTGATAGCAGCAGGAATAAATGACCTGCGGTAGCGCTCCTTTTTACAGACAGGATGTCTAAGTCTTGCACTAAAGGAGCTGCTCAGCTCCTCTACAGTCTGGTGCAGGGGGTGGAAGGTGTTGTCCATGATGGATGTGAGCTTGGACAACACCCTCCTCTCAGCCACTTCCTCCACAGAGTCCAGAGGGCAGCCCAGGACAGAAGTGGCCTTCCTCACCAGCTTATTCAGTCTCTTTCTGTCCCGCTCTGCACTGCCAGGAGCCCAGCAGACAACAGCGTAGAGGAGGGCTGAGGCCACCACAGAGTCATAAAAAGTTTTTAGCAGAGGCCGGCTCACTCCAAAGGACCTCAGCCTCCTCAGGAGGTGGAGGCGGCTCTGGCCCTTCTTATACAGAGCGTCGGTGTTATGTGTCCAGTCCAGCTTATTGTTGACGTGAACACCCAGGTATTTGAAACTCTCCACAGTTTCTATGTCCTGCCCCTGGATGTTCACAGGTGAGTGAGGTGGGGGTCTTCTCCTGAAGTCGATCACCATCTCCTTGGTCTTACTGGTGTTTAAGCACAAGATGGTTCTTCTCACACCAGTCCACAAAGTCCATGATGACCGACCGGTACTCCAGCTCGTTCCCCTCAGACACACAGCCCACAATGGCCGAGTCGTCAGAGAACTTCTGGAGGTGGCAGCTGTCCGTGTTGTAGGTGAAGTCCAAGGTGTAGAGGGTGAAGAGAAACGGAGACAGAACGGTGCCCTGGGGGGCCCCGGTGCTGCAGAGTGCCACCTCTGACTGACAGCCGTGCAGCCGCACGTACTGAGGGTGGTCAGTGAGGTAGTCCATGGTCCAGTCAGCCAGATGTTTGTCCACCCCAGCGTCCTCCAGCTTCCCCCTCAGTAGCACCGGTCTGATGGTGTTGAAAGCGCTGGAGAAGTCAAAGAACATGACTCTCACAGCGCTCCCGGTGGTCTCCAGGTGGGTTAGCGCCCGCTGCAGCAGGTAGATGATGGCGTCCTCTACTCCGATGTTGGGCTGGTAGGCAAACTGCAGCGGGTCCAGAGTGGGGCTCACCACAGTGCGCAGGTGAGCTAGGATGAGGCGCTCCATGGTCTTCATCAGGTGGGAGGTCAGGGAGACTGGTCTGAAGTCGGCCGGTTCCCTGGCGTGCGGCGTTTTGGGAACCGGTACCACACAGGAGGTCTTCCACAGGGTGGGCACCACCCCCAGGCTGAGGCTCAGGTTGTAGATGTAGCTGAGGACCTCACAGAGCTCATCTGCACAGGTCCTCAGTAGCCTGGGGGGGATGCCGTCCGGTCCTGAGGCTTTCCTTTGTTTCAGCCTCGTCAGCTGTCCTCTCACCTGCATTGGTGTGACTGTGAGGGGGGAGGAAGGTAGGGCTGAAGGTGTGGATCGGTCAGTCGTTGATCGGAGTGGCGGTGGGGGGGATGGTAGGTCTCTGGAGCGCAGGTGGTTGGAGACATGTGGAGAGTTGAGAGCAAGGAGGGGGCCAGTGTGGGGGGAGTCGAACCGAGTGAAGAATGAGTTCAACTCATCTGCAGTCTTGGTGTCTCCATCTGCAGCCCTGCTGGTCCTCTGCCCGAAGCCGGAGATGTTCTTCAGACCTCTCCACACATCCCTGACGTTGTTCTGTGCCAGCTGCTCCTCCATCTTCTTCCCATAATCCTTCTTTGCTGCCCTGATCTTCCACTGGAGCTCCCGCTGGACTCTACGCTGCTCCTCTCTGACCCCTGAGTAGAAAGCCCTCTTCTTCTGGTTCAGGAGGACTTTCAGCTCAGGGGTCACCCAGCGGGGGTTGTTTGGAAAGCATCGTAGCCGTCGTGTAGGCACGATGCTCTCCACACAGAAGTTCATGTAGTCAGTGATGCATTCAGTCAGGCTGTTGATGTCCTCTCCATGAGAGCTTTGAAACATGCTCCAGTCTGTGGTTCTGAAACAGTCCTTCAGTCTCTCACTGGCTTCGTCTGACCAAACTTTCACTGACTTCTTCTGTGCCTTTTGTCTCCTCACCAGTGGAATGTAATGGGGGAGCAGATAGACGAGGTTGTGGTCTGAGCGTCCCAGAGGGGGGAGGGAGGCGGAGGTGTAAGCGTCCTTAACGTTAGCATAAAAAAGGTCCAGCGTTTTATTGTCCCTTGTTTTACACGTGACGTACTGGGTGAGCGTGGGGAGGGTGGAACGGAGAGAGGCATGGTTGAAATCCCCTGTGATCAGCAGGAGAGCGCGGGGGTGCTGTGTTTGCAGATTGTTTACAGCGGCGTGGATCCGCTCACACGCGGCGGCGGCGTCCGCGGAGGGAGGGATGTAAACACAGAGCATGATCACGTGGCCGAACTCTCTCGGCAAGTAATAAGGTCTTAAGCTCACTGCGAGAAGTTCAACATCCGAGCAGCATATCTGCTGCTTCACGTGAACATGCGCCGCGTTACACCACCTCTCATTCACAAACACCGCCAGCCCTCCCCCTCTCTTTTTTCCGCTCCCCGCAAAAGTTCTGTCCGCGCGGATAAGTTTAAAGCCGTCCGTGGAGATCACTGAGTCCGGGACAGATCCATCTAACCACGTCTCCGTGAAGCACATAATGCAAGCGTCTCTGTACTTACTCTGGAAACCACAAACAGGAAGTTTGTCTAAATGCGAGTAGGGGCAGAGGGAGTCCCTCCCCCAGATGTCTTACCCCCTATTAATGCCCTACATGTATGTGTGTTCTGAGAATGTTATGAATGAAAGTGTCTAAGATGCATAATAAAGCTGGTGTCAGGGATGTCACCAGACCCTCTCCACAGCGACGCCCCACCCCCAACGTCCTACATATGTGTGGCAGTGTGATAGAGCAGGCAGAGGGAGGTGTCTGGGGTTGGGGAGGAAATGACTGAGGACCCTCATGCTCTTCCAGGAAACAAGCTCCCCTGCTGACTCCAATAGGCACCCCTGTTCTCCGAAAACATCCCCCAGAGCTCCAAGACCCAGGCACCCCCCAATCAGCCCCCATGCCCTACAGGACACATCCCACAGTCCCCCACTCCTGAGTAATGACTCAATTTAATCTTGTAAATAAAACTTTTGGCCCAAATTAAATTTTCCCACTACTGACATAAACGAAGTGAAGTGAGGAAAGAGATAGAGAGACATTATCTGAATCCTGCTTGTTTTCTTCTCCCGAATCCATTGCAATTCCCTCCTCTGTTGCCTCCAAATTCCTCTCTCTCTCTTGGTTCTTATCCTCCTTCATCACTAACTTTGACCTTAGTCTCACCTGCATAGCAGTTTTGCCATTTCAGCCAATTGAGCATATTTGCGAGAATTAATGAAGTAGAGGCCACAAGCTAGGTGTCATGATTTGTCTCGGATGAACCCAGAACACAGCACACACACACACACAGAGCTGGTTTGCAGAGTTTATTGTAGCAGCAAGAAGTGGATGATGAAAGCCAGAGTCATTTACCAGACGGAGGTTGCAGGAGTACAGGAACTGGCAGACGGGGACAGACAGGAACAGGACCAGGACACGAGCAGGAACAGGACAGGCATGATGGTCAGAGGACTGGAGACGAACCGGTCACCATGGACAAACTGAGGTGAGTTTATATGGTGGAGAGAGCAGGTGGAATGAGTCCATGGTGATTGCAGCCTGACAGGTGTTCCTAAACAGGACTGCACTGGAGACGGAGCGAGAAATGTTCAGTATGCAGCCTTCAGGCTGCATCATGACACTACCCCCCCCCCCCCCCCCCCCCAAGGTCGGCTTCAAGACGATCAAAACCACCTTGCCTGGGTGGGTGGAGTGTGGTACTGGATGGCGGGCAAAAAACAAAACAAGAGCTGGAACCTATTGGGCGCAGAAACTCAGGAGCGCAGGATTCCTTGTCGGCGCAGGAACCAAGTGGACGTGGGAAAGGCGTCGGAACCCATGAGCGCAGGACCCTATGTAAGCGCAGAAACCTTGAGAGCGCCAGAACCTTTGAGAGCGCCGGAACCAGACGAACCAGAGGTGGGCGTCGCAAAAGCGACCCAGGGAGACAAACCAGAGGTGGGGCATCGCGAACAGCGATCCCGGCGAGATGAACCAGGGGCGAGGTGTCTTAGTACAGCGACCCAGGCGAGACGAACCAGAAGCGAGGCATCGCAAAACAGCAACCCAGGCGAGACGAACCAGAAGCAGGCGTCAATGCATAGAAGACAATTTATTCTTTATTTCATCTTAAAATGAAGCGTAGAAGAATACTTCTTCTAAATAAATACATTATTGTGAGAAAACTGTAACGTTCCGTTACGACACCCAGACCGAGGTTTCGCAGACTACCCTGCCAGTCCCCCGAACCACCACTTCTCCCCCCGGAAGCCACACATTTCTTCTGGTATAACCCCAAAACAACCTGACTTAAAGAAACGGTAAGTGTGCAACAGCACTGAGCAATAAAGTCTAATATGGATAATTACATTTTTTATTTATTTATTAAATTTACAGTTCTTTATTTATTTTTTCAAAAGAAAATGTTTATTTACACGTCTTTATCAAGTAGGGAAAAACACTGTCAGACCGCCATTACATGTTTCATCACGTGCACCCCTAGCGGCAGCTTTGGAATCCCTGGTCTAGATTAAAACATATTCATGTAATTGAATGGCCTAATCAAAGTCCAGATCTAAATCCTATTTGGATTTGTGGAGACTTGAACATTTATCTAAACAGGTGACCTCCATCTAATCTGAGAAAAATAGCAGGCAAAAATGTGTTTATCCTCCAGAGTTGTAAAGCACGTAGACACATACCCCAAACCCCTAGCACATGTAAATACAGGTAAGCTTTGTATCATTTTGCTGCTAACCCTAACCCCAACAATTCTAAACTACTCTTCCTCTGTCACATAAAAGCTCAATAAAATACCAGATTTCAGTTCACTGAGTAAATTTGCTTGGCACTGTACATGTCAAATCCTACAAAAGAGGAACAGATAGACTGCTACCATTCTACCCAAGTTAGTTGATTTCCTAGTAAATGTTTCCATATTCAACTGACAGTCTAGGTCACAATTTTTTACCAGTGATATTTTGGGGGTCAGAAGCTGAAAAGTTTGGGAACCATTTCTAAAGCCCAATTTTAAGCACAGTGAAGTTCATTTCTACTGATATTGATCCTAAAATATAGAATAAAAAAAATTAAACTACATTGCCAACATTACAAAAGGGCACCTCATTACACATTACCCATGATAACTCAAAAGCAACCTTTTTTGGACTTAATAAATAAATTGCAAATTTTGTACAGGAATTTCAACTATATTGACATTATTTGGGAGTTTTGTCATTTCAAAGAGCAGCAAGTTAGGAAATGTCAAGAGAGAAAATATGATTAGTGGGAAATAATTAAATCAGGAAGGTTACAATGCTTGAAAGATGCATCTGAGGGAATGTTTTCTCTTAAGAATAAAATACAGTACAAAACTTCAAAAAGGAACATGAATAGATAAAAAATAATGAAAAAACAACTTTGGAATCTTTAACGGTGAGGCACACTGTTTTGATGCGAATAATTTTCCCTTCTCTTATAACATCAGAGATGAGTTTTATAAAAGAAGACCTCCATGATCAAAGGGCAATTAAGGAATTTGTAAAGAAACTTCAAAAAAATATGGAACAAACTATTGAAAGTTGGATATCTTCCTTTAATTGAATGAGAAGGAAATGAAAAAAAGGTTAATTAGTTTCTTTTCTGTCATTGGTGACCCTTTACAAGACAGCAACAATTTGCATAAAAGCACACCTTTGTCTATTTAGGACTGAACCAAGGTCAACACCTTTTTATTTGTCTAGCACTACATTCTTAAGGGCTATTCACCACCTACTATTGTAAGACTGAAGTGAACTTGAAGCTTCCTTGAATACTTCCATTGGTGGAGGCACACTATGTTCTGACAGAACCGTTATATGTAGCAAAAATAAGACTGTTCTGATCCTACACATACTCTTGATATAAATATTGGATAGTCTATGGTTTGATGGTTTGATTTTTTTCCCTCTTCTTCGCTCCTATTCCAATTTGCATATGAGGTTGTTAATTTTCTCAGAGCTGAGGACTTAATGAGTGGACAGCTGAGAAGCCGAACAGGATGCAAATAATAACATTTCAGGCACAAAAGGGAGGGAGCGGCTTCCCATTCACTGAGGCAGGACTTGAGGTGAATATGCACAGTAATTATATATCACTGCTCTTTAATTACGAGACTACGTGGAGAGCAAGAAGGGGAAAACAAAACGATGGACTGAAACATCAAATTAGACATCATAGCATACAAATTAAATATTTGAAATAAATACAAAATGAGGATGACAAGTTTCAGAGTAGGCTTGGAGAGGAACTAGTGGGGAAGAAAGTTGAAGAACTACAATGCAGCCACAAATGATTTGCACAATGGTTTTCACAAATGAATAGACATAATCTTGTGTGCAAATACAAACATTCAAATCTGTAACATAGTGATTGTCATTAATTAAATTCTGACTCAAACAGAAACCAAAAAGTTCAAGGCAGAGCTTCTTAATGGAACTATACTTGATCCTGCACAAAATCAAACCAATAGTGAGGAAAACAGTTGAGTTTGAACTGCAAGCCCCGCCCTCAACAGTCTTTTTACCCCCAGGAGAAACCCTCAACGTGTGTAAGACTAAACATGTGCCTCAAGCTTGTGACTTAATAAATTACAGACCTACAGGGGTTGGACAATGAAACTGAAACACCTCACATTTTAGTGTGGGAGGTTTCATGGCTAAATTGGACCAGCCTGGTGGCCAATCTTCATTAATTGCACATTGAACCAATAAGAGCAGAGTGTGAAGGTCCAATTAGCAGGGTAAGAGCAAAGTTTTGCTCAAAATATTGCAATGCGGGGGATCACGTGATGCGCCGAGCTGAGCAGACGTGAGTTTTTTGGCTCTGCACTGGACTTTGTTAAAATATATACTTAAACTCCTTTACCAAACTAAAATTGCCTCGAGTGGCTAGCTAAAGTACTATAATGTCATTGGATGACTTTTTTGCACAGCCTGGTCAAAGCAAAAAGAGAGAAATGGGGAGAAATGGGAGAAAGAGAGGAGGCAAAGCTAAAGCTAGCAGTAATGACGCTGAGAACGAACCCATGGGCGATGCCGAAGATGAAACGTGTGCAGCACGATATTGACATTGTGGGCCGGGTGACAGAGAACATTTAAAAAATGCTGGATGACAAGCTGGCTGGTGTGATAAAACCTATGAATGAACTCACAGAGAAATTCGACTCTTTGATAGAAAGGGTGGAGGCCGTAGAGCAGCGGGTATCAGATTTGGAGGATGTCACCGCGGCAAATGATCCACGCATTTGCGCTCTTGAGACCCAGCTTAAAAAGACAATGGAGCGTTTGGACAGTTTTGAGAACCAGAGCCGTCGACAAAACGTGAGGATTGTAGGACTGAACGAGGGAGCGGAGGGAGAGGCGCCGGTAAAGTTTTTTGAAAGGTGGATGCCAGAGGTTTTGGGCTTGGAGGAGAAGCAGACCATGATGATCGACAGGGCACACCGCACGGGACCGCCAGTAAAGTTCGCCGGAAAGGAAGGTCCACGCGCCGTCCTGGTGCAAATGCATTACTATAACGACACGCGCAAGATTATCCAGGCTGCGAGGACCAAAGGCAACATGAGCACACAGGCAGGCAAAGTCTCCTTTTATCAGGATTTCTCCGCGGAGGTGGTGAAGAAGGGGAGGGAATCAGCGACAGCGCGCAGAACGCTTCGGGAAGCCGGGGTAAAATATGCCTTTCTGTATCCAGCTACTATCAAGATACTCAACCCTGACGTCACCAACCATTCTCTCAGGACCGCGGAGGAGATTAAGAACTATCTGGACAAGTTGCAAGGATCTACATAAGACAACAGATAAAACTGTAAAGGTACAACGGCTTACTTAAAGATAGCTATAAATGAATATCTTGGGGCTTGTTATATTGTTTTTAACGGGCTAAGTATCATTGCACAATTTTGATTGATATTTCCAGTGCGGAGAGTAAAGTTTCTGTTTTTTCCCCTGCAGCTGTACTTTTTAAAAGTACAACTAGATCAGTAGATTATGTTTATTTTGTTTTGGGTGGGGGTGGGAGGGATAATGATTCCAGGCCTTCTGTTCCGGTTTTGCCTGGACTCACTGTTCTTCGTTTACATGTTAATTCACTGTTTATTGTTACAGACTGGTCAGCTAAAAATTTGGTTAATTTTGGAAATGGCACACTAGTTTTAATGTTTATTTTGAGACATGTTAGTTAAGTACATGGAATGTTAAAGGGTCCATCAACGTGATAAAGAAAAAGACCATATTGAATTCTCTAAAGAAAGATTTGATTCATATCGCTTTTTTGCAAGAAACCCACTTGACCGATGATAGCACAAAAAATATTGCAGAAATTGGGTGGGACAAATATTTTTTTCGTCCTTTTCTACAATTAAGAGAGGTGTAATTATTCTCATACATAAAAATCTTCCCTTCACTGCTATAGCTACTGCTAAAGATAATGAAGGAAGATATATATTTGTTAAAGGGGTATTACATGGAGAGAGTATTCTGCTTGCTAATGTATATGCCCCCAATGTGCCAGATGAAGGTTTTTATACAGCATTATTTCCTCAGTTAGTGGACCTGGACAGTGACAATATTATTCTAACATGTGACTTTGATTGTGTTTTGTGCCCACTAATGGACAGATTACCATCACAAACTATTTTGACTAAAAACTCAAAGGCCCTTTTAAAAATTTTGAAAGAGCTCAAACTTGTGGATATTTGGCGGCACTACAACCCATTGTCTAAACAATATACATTTCACTCTCAGCCTCACTTGTCGGCATCTCGCATAGATTACATTTTCGTATCCAAAATTATTAGTTAGCTAATTACACAGGTGAATATAGGCCCTATAGGCCTTTCGAACCATGCTCCAATAGTATTGGCTATGCAGCCTTTAAGACATATTGAGCGATCAGCAACTTGGAGAATGAGCACAGTATCTCTGTTGGACAACAAATTTGTACATATTTTAGATGAACAAACAACATTTTATTTAGAAACTAATGATAAAGAGAATATAGATCCGAGAATTTTATGGGAAAGTTATAAAGCTTATCTTAGAGGTGGTATTATATCATACACAAGTCACAAGAGAAAGGAACAATTAGCAAGGCAGTTAGAGATTGAGAATAATATTAAACTGTTGGAAAATCAATTCTACTGTACCAAACCTACCAAACCTACGCTTAAAAGCGCTAGAACAGCTCTCCAAAATCTAATAATGCATAAGGCTGAGAAAGATACTCTTTTCGCAAGCAAAGACTTTTTGAATCAGCTAATAGACCTAACCTATATTTGGCTCGTCTTGCAAAACATATCCCTGCAAAAAAATTTATTACGGCGATTGTTGATTCTTTTTTTTTTTTTTTTTTTTCCCCCAGTGTTCTGTCTAGCAATATGGCAATAGGAATTGATGTCTCAATGCCAGATAGAGCTCGACATATTTTGCTTTTACAAGTGGAGCAAACGGCTTTCGCCATAGTGCTCCACTTGATTTATGCTTGTAAATAGCTTTATTATGATTCCTGCAAGGAGAATTTCAAATTATATGGACATGACAATGGGAGAGTAAAGGAAGAACAAAAAGTGAAAGAAAAGAAAAAAAAGAGTAGAGGTGAAAGAAAGAGGAGATAAAAGGGAGAGAATGATAAAAGACACAAAAGAACAGCACAACTAACAGACATAAAGCAACAGATACACTCGAATAACACCTAGATGCCATTGCTAAATCATATATATTATTATGTAAGCTGACATGTGTAATGTGATATTTGAAAAAAAGAAGGTGAAAGAACATAAATAAATAAATAAATAAATTATAAGATTACTGTATATAAGTGAACACTTAATACCTGGGACCCAGCACCTGTGGGAGATGTGAAAGTGCACTAGTTTAGGTGAAGATTATCCAGAAATAGCTTGATAGTGATTGTGGAGAACCGAAGACCCACCTTCCCCGAGCACAGAGGCAGGCGTCAGGGGACCCGTAACCCTAAAAGGGGCCCCTAAAGCAGGTCGCCCAGGAGGGGCCGACACAGGATATCTGCAACCCCCCCGCCAAGGAAGGAGCAGAGACGACCCCGAGGAAATCCCCCAGCCACCGCAATGCCGACGCCCTCAAGAGCCGCGGAGACGAGCCCGTGGGCTCCGCCGGCAGCTAGCCCCGCTGAAGTGATCCCGGCCATGGGCCCTGAGGGCCAGAGGCCCCAGGGGCGCCCCGCCCCCGCGACGGGGGCCCCGGCCGCCCCCCGGGGGGCCAGGCCCCGCGAAGAGGCCGCCGGGAGTGTTGATTCTAATGGTCAGAGACAAATGGAAAATCGTAAGATAAATGATAGCTTCAAAGAGTTTTATGCTACTTTATTTAGCTCTGAGATTGACATGACAAGCCTGATATCAGGATTTTTCTTAAATGATGTAACATTCCCCCAACTTTCTGAGGAACAGGTTATCTTGTTGGATTCTCCCATAACGCAGTTGGAAGTAGATAAAGCTATATCTGCACTTCAATTGGGGAAAGGTCCGGGCGCAGACGGCTTTCCAGTGGAGTTTTTTAAGGTAATGAAGGGAAAATTCGGCAGCTTGCTGCTGAGAACGTTCAACAAATCGTTTTAAGAACTAAAACTACCAGAGACTTTGTACAGAGCTAATATAACACTTATACACAAAAAAAGATAAAAATCCTGAGTTATGCTCATCCTATAGGCCTATCAGCCTTCTAGGCGTGGATTATAAAATACTCTCAAAAGTTTTAGCTTTTCGGCTAGAAGAAGTTTTGTGCTCAATTGTAGATGCAGACCAAACGGGTTTTATTAAGGGGAGGAATTAGTATTATAATACAAGACGCCTTTTTAATATTATCCATTTTGTTAACTTTTACCAAATTCCGGGGTTGGTTGTTTCTATGGACGCTGAAACAACCAAGGATTGAGTAGGATTGAGTGGGAATACATGTTTGAAATTATGAGAAGATTTGGGTTTGGGCCAAATTTTATGAGATGGATAGAGTCACTTTGTTAGCATGGAAGGCCATTATGGTGAAATGGGTGGGCAGTGAACCCCCCTCCATTTCTTTATGGACATCACTAATCTCTGATGTTATGACTCTGATTAGACTTGGACATTACATTGATGGAAGTCTTCAATACTTTACAAATACGTGGAAAAAGCCACTGGAAACACTGGGAGTGGAATGTAAAATGGACTCTAACGGACAATCGCTGTGGACATAGAACTTATGGATGAACTCTTGTATATACATGTGAGATGTAGTGCTGATATTGTTATTGACCAGTCTTTCACAAAGTTTGTATGTTTGGGAGAAGTTAAATAAAAGTTTATAATATATATATATATATATATATATATATATATATATATATATATATATATATATATTGCAATGCACACAACATTATGGGTGACATACCAGAGTTCAAAAGAGGACAAATTGTTGGTGCACGTCTTGCTGGCGCATCTGTGACCAAGACAGCAAGTCAATGTGATGTATCAAGAGCCACGGTATCCAGGGTAATGTCAGCATACCACCAAGAAGGACCAACCACATCCAACATGATTAACTGTGGACGCAAGAGGAAGCTGTCTGAAAGGGATATTCGGGTGCTAACCCAGATTGTATCCAAAAAACATAAAACCACGGCTCCCCAAATCACGGCAGAATTAAATGTGCACCTCAACTCTCCTGTTTCCACCAAAACTGTCCGTCGGGAGCTCCACAGGGTCAATATCCACGGCCGGGCTGCTATACCCAAACCTTTGGTCACTCGTGCCAATGCCAAACGTCGGTTTCAATGGTGCAAGGAGTGCAAATCTTGGGCTGTGGACAATTTGAAACATGTATTGTTCTCTGATGAGTCCACCTTTACTGTTTTCCCCACATCCGGGAGAGTTACAGTGTGGAGAAGCCCCAAAGAAGCGTACCACCCAGACTGTTGCATGCCCAGAGTGAAGCATGGGGGTGGATCAGTGATGGTTTGGGCTGCCATATCATGGCATTCCCTTGGCCCCATACTTGTGCTAGATGGGCGTGTCACTGCCAAGGACGACCGAACCATTCTGGAGGACCATGTACATCCAAAGGTTCAAACATTGTATCCTGAAGGAGGTGCTGTGTATCAGGATGACAATGCACCAATACACACAGCAAGACTGGTGAAAGATTGGTTTGATGAACATGAAAGGGAAGTTGAACATCCCCCATGGCCTGTACAGTCACCAGATCTAAATATTATTGAGCCAGTTTAGGGTGTTTTGGAGGAGCGAGTCAGGAAACATTTTCCTCCACAAGCATCACGCCGTGACCTGGCCACTATCCTGCAAGAAGAACGGCTTAAAATCCCTCTGACTACTGTGCAGGACTTGTATATGTCATTCCCAAGATGAATTGACGCTGTATTGGCCGCAAAAGGAGGGCCTACACCATACTAATAAATGATTGTGGTCTAAAACCAGGTGTTTCAGTTTCATTGTCCAACCCCTGTATATCTTAATCTTCTTTTCTTATCTAAAATCCTTGAGAAAGTAGTTGCTAATCAAGTATTTGAACAAATACAAAGTAATGAACTATTTGAGGAGTTTCAGTCAGGCTTCAGAGCTCATCATAACACCGAAACAGCTCTGGTGATGGTCACTAATGATATTTTCATGGCCTCAGATAATTAACTTGTGTCTGTACTTGTACTGTTAGATCTCAGTGCTGCATTCGATACAGTTGATCACAATATTCTCCTAGAAAGACTTGGACATACTGTAGAGATTAAGCGAAAAGCTTTAGGCTGGTTTAAATCTTATCTGTCTGACAGATTCCAATTTGTTAGTGTAAATAATAAATCTTATTAAAACTCTAGGGTCACTATGGAGTACCACAGGGTTCAGTCCTCGGGCCAATTCTCTTTTTACTATATATATGCTCTTGTGGAACCAACTCCCATGTTTGGTCCGTGAGGCAGACACCCTGTCTACTTTTAAAAATAGGTTTAAAACTTTCCTTTTTGACATAGCTCATAGTTAGAGTGGCTTAGGTTACCTTGAGGTATGTTTGTAGTTATGCTGCTATAGACTTAGGCTGCTGGAGGAAATCACAGTCTATTTTTCTCACTCTGCTGAGTTCTCCTACTGTTCTCCAATTTGCATTGTTTGTTGTTTTATTTCAACTTTTTGTTCTCTGTCTTTTTTTCTTCATAGTAGGTACACCTGGTCTGGTGGTCTGTCAGCTGTGACATCATCCAGGGGAGACAGATCATCCACTATTACCATATAACATAGAAAGGATTCATGGATCAATGTGTGCTTCTGTGCTTTTGTGTCTTCTCAAACCCCCAGTCAATCAAGGCAGATTACTGTTCACACTGAGTCTGGTTCTACTGGAGGTTTTTCCCCCTGTTAAAGTGGAGTTTTCCTCTACACTGTGGCTTCACGCATGCTCAGTATGAGTGATTGCTGCAAAGCCATTGACAATGCAGACGACTGTCCACTGTGGCTCTACGCTCTTTCATGATAAGTGAATGCTGATTGTCAAGACCTGATGCAATCTACTGGGTTTCTTAGAAACTTCTTGACCAATCTGTATGATATAATTGAATTTGACTGTGTAAAGTGCCTTGAGATGACGTGTTATGAACTGGTGCTATTTAAATATAATTGAATTAAATTGAATTCAAAATTGACAATCCTCCGGAGGGAATATGGCTTTTTCATGGAACTTTTCTTTGTTTTCTTTGACATTAATGGAGATGTCTCAGATAAATTATATTTTACATAATTTATATAATTATATAGCATGCCATGCTGGTCTGTTACCATGCTCTGTTGTGCACACGCTAGAGGAGCTGTTGCTTAGTAAAGGCTCTGCACCTTGTCTTTCCACTGGCAGAGAAAAGACATCCCAGGTTGTCCCCAGTTTGCTCCTTATTTCTACAAAAAAAAAGCTCGATTGCACAATTAATTTGTCAATTGTTATCAAATTACTCATACCCTTATTAACTCATAATACGTTGCATTAAAAAGTATGTGAGGGTGTCTGCACAGAAGTGTGTAAATCCTATAGGAAATAATACACTTGTTTTTCTAAGCTGTGTCAAAAGCTGAATTCAAGCCATTTCACCCACGTTCAGCTTACTCTCACTTTGTTGTCAAGACTTGATGCAATCCACTGGGTTTCCCTAGACAGGAAACTTTTTGAGCAACCTTTATATATTTATATAATTTAATTTGACTTTGTAAATGCCTTGAGATGACATGTGTTGAAAGTTTTCACTACACTGCTACATTACTAAAATTCTACAATATATTAACTACTTTTCATACATATATTCAAGTTGAACAAAAACTTAGGGGCCTCGGGGGTTCCGGTTCCGGGGGGTGTGCCGCTTGGGGTCTGGGCCGGCGTGCGCCCGGGTGTCCGCCCCTGCACGGGGCCTCTGGTGCGCTGGGGGTCCTCGGGGCCTGTTAAGCTGGTAGGGGGGCATGGTCATTAACATCTCAGGGCAGATGCTCTTCCCCTTCTTTGGGTTGGCATTCTGCTAGTGGGGGGACGGGAGGGAGGGGGAGTAGTGACTTACCCAGCCTGGATGTCTAGTGTCGAATGTATGGTGAGATGTTTGAATGTTAGTGTTGGGGAGGGTTTAAATCTACGGCTGGTGTGGGGGGGGGGGGGTTTGGTGGACGTTCTCGTGGGCTTGTGTCCGGCCCCCTGTCCCGGTCCTGGTCCGTGTAGTCTCCCGGTGCGGGTCTCACCTGGGGGGTGGGGTTTGGGATGGCTCGTGCGGGCTGGCTGGCCAGGGTCCCCCATCTTATTGATTTATTTATTTAATTATATATTATTATTATTATTATTATTAATAAATTTTTTTTTGGGGAGGGGGGGGTTAAATACAGTAGGCATGGGGGGTGGGCTGGGGGAGGTAGAGGTGTTGATCCTGGTGGGTGGTTGGCTGGCGGGCCCTGCGGCCTCTTCCCGGCCCCCGGGCTATGGTGGTGCCGCTGGAGGGGCCCCTTTCTCCGGGTGGGGCTTTCGGGGAGCAGGGGTGCCTATTGGAGTCAGTAGGGGAGCTGGCTCCCTGGGTTGGCTCCCCAGTCCTTTGCTCCCCATCCCCGGACTCCTCCCTCTGCCTGCTCCATCACGCCGCCACACATGTAGGTCCTTGGGGAGAGGGCGTTACTGGAGGTTGCCACCTTTTGGTGACGTCCCTCTCCCCAATTTTATCATGCATTTTAGACACTTTCACTCCAAACATTTTCACAACGCACATTCATGTAGGCCACGATATGGGGGGGTGGGGGGAAGACGTCTGGGAGGGGGGGGCTTATGTTGTGTGAGCCTCGCCCCGGGCGGCTCCCTTCACCCCCCTCTCGCATTTAGACATTGAGGGTTCTGGGTAGTTGCTTGGAGGGGGGGCGCTGGCACCAGCTCCCTTCCGGTGGGGGGTCGGGCTGTGCCGTGCACCCCCTTCGGTGCTCCCAGTTTTAAACACACCTGAGATCAACATGCAACAACACAACATCTGAGCGGGCGTAGGGAGGATAGGGGGTCTTTTGCACGCCTCTGCTCTCCCCAGGAAGGGATGGGGGGCAGGGGTGGCTAGGGTAAGGTCGGGGTGGGAGGGGGTTTATTAGGTATATAGTGGGTGATGGGGGGCTCTGGTCGGATGGCCCGTACGGGTCGTGTCGGCCCCCCCTCTGTGGGGGGCCTGGTCCGGGGGGCGCCTAGTCCGGGGGCGGGGCCGGGGGTCGGGCACAGGCAGTCGTATTGTTGAATTGTGGTGACCCCCCCCCCCCACTTGGGATTTTTGGATGTGAATGCTATGTGGGAATGTGTGTACAGCGTCCTTTTTTTTAATCTATTTATTTATTTTATTTATTTATTTTATTTATTTATTTATTTTTTTGGTGTCTGTGTGTGGCGAGTGGGGCACAAGGGAGGGATGGTGTGTATGAGTTTTTTTTTTTTTAGGTGCGGAGCCCATAGGTGCAGAGCCCATCCCCCCACGTCCTGCCCTCCTCCGCTGCGTTGGCGGGCGCCTTGACCCTCTGGCGCATTGACGGTCCTCGGGTTTGGGGCGGGTTCCCGGGTGGGCGCCGGCCCATTCCCGGCGGTGGCTTCGCGGGGCCTGGCCCCCCGGGGGGCGGCCGGGGCCCCTGCCGCGGGGCGCCCCTGGGGCCTCTGGCCCCCAGGGCCCATGGCCAGGACCACTTCAGCGCGGCCGGCTGCCGGCGGAGCCCACGGGCTCGTCCCCGCGGCTCTTGGGGGCGTCAGCATTGCGGTGGCTGGGGGATTTCCTCGGGGTCGTCTCTCCTCTTTCCTCAGGGGGGGGTTGTAGATTTTCTGTGAAGGCCCCTCTCGGGCGCACTGCTTTGGGGGCCCCTTTGGGAGTCCGGGGTTATGGGTCCCCTGACCCCTGCCTCTGTGCTCGGGGAAGGTGGGTCTTCGGTTCTCCACAATCACTATCAAGCCATTTCCTTCTGGATAATTTTCACCTAAACTAGTGCACTCTCACAATCTCCCATAGGTGCTGGGTCCCAGGTATTAAATGTTCACTTATATACAGAAAGGCTATAATTTATTTACTTTCTTTTACTTTTTTTTTAGGTATCACATTACATATGTCAGCTTAAATAATAATACATATGATTTAGCAATGGTATCAAGGTGTTACACGATTGTATCTGTTGCTTTATGTCTGTTGGTTGTGCTGTTCTTTTTGTGTCTCTTTCCAGGTGATGGAGCAGACAGAGGACGTTTTATCATTCTCTTCCTTTTATCTCTTCTTTCTTTCACCTCTTATTTCTCTTTTTTTTCTCTTCTTGTTTTTCTTTTACTTTCCTACTTTCCCATTGTAGTGTCCATATAATTTGAAATTCTCCCTGCAGGAATCACAATAAAGCTATTTACACGCACAAATCAAGCGGAGCATTATGGCGAAAGCTGTTTGCTCCACTTGTGAAAGTAAAATCTGTCGAGCTCTATTTGGCATTAAGATATCAATTTTTATTGCCACATTGCTAGACAGGGAAAAAAAAAAAAAAAAAAAAAAAAAAGAACAAAAACTGAACATCAAGTCAAAATAAAAAGTCTCTTTTTATTTATTTGGACATATGGTTTAATGTAGACTTTAGCAACAATGAGAGCTGTACAAAATTTTCATTTACAGGAGTATCACATCAGTAGCTCATAATTAGAACATACAGTCTTCCATCCATCCATCCATCCATTTTCCAAACCGCTTTATCTCTCATGGGGTCGCGGGGTTTGCTGGTACATACAGTCTTATAAAATAAATTAGAATATCGTTCTTATGAGGCCCTAATAAGTCCCTTTTGAAAATATCAACCTTTAAGCAGGTATTTAACATATGTTTAAGCCCCTAATTCTGTATTTATTCATGTTTTCATTGGCAACATTATAATCTTATTTGTTGTTCAATTATACATTGTTTAAAGTTGTTTAATGTTTAATAAATAGCTCTCTGTCTGTTAAGTATTGTCTGGTGATGATCAGCTCTTAAGGTGATATCAGGACAATTGTTGAAATGGATGAATTCGAGCACTAGGGATCTCTTAACATCAAACTCTGCACACACATAGAATAATGGAGTACAACTCATTTCCAAGTTCAAGAATTTAATAACAGAAATTAAATGAACATCCAGAGAAAATCACTATATAACGCTGTTTATCTGAATTAACACTATATTTCAATCAATAAATCCTCTCTGCTAGCCTAGTGAAACTTAACTAAACTACTAAGCAAAATGAAGTTAAAAAGAAGCTAAGCTAAGGAACTATTTACATGCAAAGGTACACAAAAGACAAAACAAAGTGGTTAATCATAATCTGAAGAATTCAGTGAATACCGTTCACTGCAGATCTGAATCAAAAAGCATGGAATGGAGTTAAATTAGCTTAACAACATTTGGCAAGTTTTCAATCCATTCACAATGTGAATCCTGAGTAAACCAAATGCTATTTGATGAAATAACATTCTGTTTGAGTTAAAGAACCAAAGTTCATGTTAAGGAATGTGAATGCAGGTTAAATTAGCTTCACTAATTCAGAACAACATTTGGTATGTGTTTCAACCCATTCAAAATGCAAATCCTGAATTACATAAAACATTACTTTGAGGAAATAATATTTTAAAGAATGGTTTACTCAGTAAAATTATTTAAACTTTATGAACAGTCAATTTTATTAATGCGATTCTACCTCCAGGCGCTAGGGGCCGCTCCAGCGACATGGCGCTAACATTGGTTACTCCTAAAGTTAACTAAACACCTTTAAATCCATATTATTATTCCATATTAATGCAGTAATATGGCTCATAGCACTACCGAATGACAGTGGAACGAAACAAACCAGCCTTATGCTTTAAAACAAGCTCCTTTGAAAGTCCGGAACCGGATCTAACCAGGAGCTAAATAGCATTTTGGCTAGCGGCACTGACTTTAAAAGCTTTGGCTTTTAATTTAGTCATAATGAGTGGGCTGGATAACGTAAACATTAATGTCCTATGAATGTATGAAACCCTTGTGGAGATAACATTTGTTATAACCATAAAAACACACTCGACAATGACATGGTACCGAATGCTAGCAATGAGCTATCTCCGTTAGCTCTTTCATTGTTTAACCACCATGCACAACGCATTGCACAAACATTTTCCAATGACCATGTAATTTTTGCCTTTGGGTCTCTCTATCCAACCTGTCGGTGCCTCACGTGAGTTCGGTCCATTTTGGCCATCCAAGGAAGGAGCTTTGAAAATCAGGGAAAATCGTTGGTCTTTCAGCAGCAGACTGCGGCCATGCAGCTATAGGCTAGCCGGCAGGTTGGAGGCCCTGCAGCTATGAGCTAGCCGACACCGTGGTTGGGTTCGGAGACCTGGGCTCTATTTCAGCTCCCTCTTTCTCTCAGCGGTGGAAGTGGGTAAAGGAGGCTGATCCACGCTGTCTCAAGTGACCTTTTCTGTAACAGCTGAAGAAAAATAAACAAAGCTGTTTTTGGCACAGAGGAATTTCTTCCTCCTGTGCCTGACGCTGAAGTTAAGACAGCAGACTGAACTCTGATTTGCCCGGTCATGTTCCCGGGTGAAGAGAGATTTCTCCCAGCTGCTGGCTTGTGCGTCATTCAGGCCCTGGGAGGGCCCATCGTGGTTCAGGCCCGTCTCCCTCTTCCTTTGTCCTAGGCAGGAAGAAGGTGAAGGCGCAGTGGAAGTCCTGGCGTGCTCCAGGGAGAAGTGAGGGTCTGGTCAGAAGTGCTCTGATCCCCTGTCTGTGGGAGTGGTCTGTAGCATGTACCCTGCTGTAAGGAGAGATTTGGGTTTACAGCAGGCACCCTGCGGATAGACTGTCTTTGCAGCAGGGTGGTGGAATTCATTCTGGTCCCTCCTACATGGTACATGTTCAGAATTCAATCTGACTTCATTCATTCCCTCATCATGGCCTTAATACCCTGGCACAACATTGTGGTGTTATTAGCTGTAAGAGTGATGCTTCCAGTCTAAGTAATTATTTTGGGCTAGCTAGCTATTTTTCCACATTCTGTTCTGCACCACTGCGTTAATTAGAGTGAGTGGATATGCTTTCTGTTATCATAATTACCACCACTACTTTAACCTGTTTGCACATCTTTAAATACATGCCTTTCACAGCCATTCTCTGCCAGATTGTCTTCAGGTCTTGCGTGAGTTGCGATCCAGTGTTAGTATTTGCATAGTATGCTGGTGAAGATTCTCAGTCATCCAGGTCATGGTCATTCCAAAAAAGAAGTAAAAAACAAAGCAACTGGACTTGTTTTCCGTGGTTGAAGACATTTTGCTTCCTCTCCCGGAAGCTTTCTCAATTCAAAAAGTCTGGAGTAATGTGGAGTAACAAGCTTTATACCATTGCCCAACAAAGGCATTGCAATGGCTTAGATAACATGCAAATTCAATCGAAACAGGTCCACCCCTCAGTAATGGGCGGTCGTTAAAGCCATTAAGCCAGCAGATTGGACCGAAACTGGTCCACTCCTCTGTAACGAGGGGTCGTTAGGGTTGTTATTGGCTTGGCTTAAAGGAACAATGTTTTGATCACCCGAATGAGGATGAGAGTTAAGGTGATGACTGGCCAGAATTAATCTTATAGCTGTGTTGTAAGTTTTTGAGAGTTGGAACCTAAGGCATCCTCCTCTGCTTAAGGTTGGTCTTTCTCTCTTAACGTAGATGGCTTCCTTCACACCCCTTTCAAACCATCTGTCTTTTTTGTCCAAAATGTGAACATTTTGGTCCTCAAAAGAGTGTCCTTTGTCCTTAAGGTGTAAGTTTCCTTTGTCCTTAAGTTTTTTTTTACTTTTTTTATATTTGCATAGTATGTTTTTGACCCTGTTCTTGTTCCTGGATTTTTCTGTTTTGCCTTGCCCTCATTGGATACCTAAACAGCGTTCTGACTCTCGACACAACTATGGACTGTTTTGACCATGATTCTAGCCTAGTCCTTTGTTCCTGTCTGCCAACCCATGTATGACCCTAGCCTGTCTCAAGGACCTGCTTTCTGCTTCCAGCCTTATCTGCCTGTCATCTCCTCCTTTGAGCAGCCTGCTCCTTCCTGTAATTTTGCATGCCATGATCCAGTGTTTGTTTTCTGTTTTATTTATTAATATACACATCCTGTTCTCATCATGGAGGGTTCAGGCTCCACCTGAACACCCTCCCTGGGTGTTCAGGTGGAGCCACCTCAGTCTACATCCCTGAGCTCATTTACAATGGTGTTCAAGTGGATCCACCTCCAATCTATGTTCCTGAGTTTATCGACAAGGGCTGCAGGGTTGCCTGCAGGTCCTAAAGGTTTGTTTTGGTTTGTTGTGAGCTCACCGAATGACCTCAGCACTCTGGGCCCCACAGGGATTCCAAGCTCCCTGGGCCTCAAAGGGGATCCAAGCTCACTGAGCCCTGTAGGGATTCACAACTCACCGGTCATGTTGGACGCCAAGCTCCAGGTCACGACTGATGCTGAGCTCTGCCCGGAGACCAAGCCTGCCAGTTTTCAGCAATGGGTCCAGCCTTCCAGATTCAGGCCATTCGTCAGGTGGCCTTACCTTTGCCTTTGTCATGATTTTAGATGAAACCGAACACAACCACACACATAGAGCTCGGTTTTGTGAGTTTATTGAAGATGATGAATTGTGGAGGATGAGGACCAGTGTCTTGACCAGGCTAGAGTAGGAGGCTGTTAATGGCTGGAGCAGGTGGATAGTGATGGCAAGAGCTGGCAACATAGAACATACCTTCTGTCAGGGTTTGTTTATCGATGAACTCAGGACGCACACACAGAACTAAAAGTTTGAGTCTTTATTGAAGGAGGTATGCTGGGTGGTGAGTGATGAAGACCGGAGGTTCAGGACTGCAGAAGGTCAGGGATGTAGATGATGGCAGGAGCTGACGACCCGAAGTGAAAGAGAGTCACGACTATCCAGGCAGCCGGGAATGCTCAGAACTGCTCGGCTAGCAGGCCCCGTAGCCACAACAGGTTAGCATTTCTTTGGAGACACCAGGGCACAGAGCTGAGCTTCTCCAGGGCGGCTAGTCAGGTTAGCAGAACTTGGGAGACACCAGGGCACAGAGCTGAGCTTCTCCAGGGCGGCTAGTCAGGTTAGCAGAACTTGGGAGACACCAGGGCACAGAGCTGAGCTTTTCCAGGGCGGCTAGTCAGGTTAGCAGAACTTGGGAGACACCAGGGCACAGAGCTGAGCTTCTCCAGGGCAGCTAGTCAGGTTAGCAGAACCTTGGAGACACCAGGAAACAGAGCAGAACTTCTCCAGGGACAAACAGCAGAGTATCAGTCTAGAGAAACTGGCAGGACTAACCTTAAACAAGAAAAACAATTCTTCTGAGGCAAAAACGGGGACTGGCATGGAGAGGTGTGGAATGATGACGGCCCAGTGCTGAACTGAAGGCAGAGGGAGGTTTTAATTGGGCACTTCACAGGTGGAACAAGGGTCTGGCTAATTGGCTGGTAAATTGTTAACAGGTGTGACTGACTGCTGAGGAGGTGAAGTGAAGATGACAGAAAATAACTGATGACAATGAAAACTAACAATAAATAAAGTCAAACCTAACCCACATGAGATGAAAAAATGAATATAACAGAAAAATGAAGTTAAACCAGAACTCAACCATGACACCTTCTACCTGCTCAAGTCCAATCTGTCATTACATTTGCCAACTCTTGTGCATGAGATAGTGTAAGGGAAAAAAACATTAAAGTTTAAAGGTATACTATGCAACCGAGGTTGATTTTCCAGCGAGGCTCCCCCCAGAGGGCGAAAGTAAAAGTGCACTGTCGTAAAGATGCTCAGCTGTTCTGGTTTCTCCGTCAAGCCAGGCGCGGTTGTTTTGAGCTTAGCAGACAGGCGAACGCAACAAAAAGTAAAAAAAACGGCAGTATAAACAATGACTAACACAGTGAAGGTATGAACATCAAGCTTCCCGCAGCGCTATCTTGGCGAGGCGGCTGCCGCGGCCGCCTCGCCAAGCCGCGGCCGCCTCGCGAGTTTTATTATTATTATTATTTTTTTTTTTAAATGTTGGCGAGACGCTACCGCCACCGCCTCGCCAAGCCGCGGCCGCCGCCTCACCAAGCCGCAGCCACCGCGGTAGCGTCTCGCCAACATAAAAAAATAAATAAAAAATAAAAATAAAATAAATAATAATAATAATAAAACTCGATATGCTTGCATGTTTATTTGACGTTAACACGCGGTTCTTTGTTGTTGCTTTCACGCGTGCATATAGTGAATGCCAGGGCAAAAACACATGAAGTTCTCGCCGTAAAGCGAGACTTCTTAGCCTGTGTGTGCGGGCTGAGGGCTCTTGCAATAGCGTACCGCGAGCGAGCTATTTTTAGAAACGTAACGTCACGATGACGTCACATCACGTGGTACGCAGTAGGGCAAGCTTACATAGTCCGCCGCTGTTTCGCTCTAAAAGAGACGTGCGTTACCCTTGGTTTTACTCGGTAAACGACTGCTTTTTCCAAATCTAAAACCATGGTTTTTAAACATTGTTGCTATGGAACGTGCAACAGCGACTCGAGGTACGCTGATCGGCCGCATATGAAGGATGTTTTCTTCAAGACTGTCAAGGAGAAATGTGTGCGCTGGGTACACCGGTGCGGTTAGCCTACACAACAGTTCAACCCGGAAAAAGTTACCAAATTCACCTACATATGTAGCAAGCATTTTGTTGGAGGAAAGGGCCCAACCGAAGAACATCCTGACCCAATTCCAGCGACATCAAGTAGTGAACAGGTAAGAGTATTTTGGTGGCCGACATGTTAATAATGAAGCGCCTGCTACCATGATAGCATATAGGCTATCATGGTAGCAGGCGCTAACATGATACCCTGCTACCAGGATAGCCTACTCAAAGACATTTCAAATAAGACAAACATTAAACACCGATTCCTGGACGGTGATTACAAACAAAAAAAAACGGCCGACGACGCCATGACCGCCGCGCAGGAAAAAAAAAAAGCTTACCGTTCGATCAACTCGGCCCGTTTTCTGATCTTTTTAAGCCCTCGACACTCAAGCCATCGTTTGAGCTTAAGGTTGGTGTGTTCTTCGACAGTGCGACCAGTAATCCGTGCGCCTGGGACATCGTCTTGGGAAAGTTTAACGGCTGTAAAGTCGGTCATATCGCTGGTTCTGTTGCGCGTGTAATAGCTGGTTGCTACGGGCGTTCTCTACCTGTATGTCCTACCTAAGCGGCAAAAGGGGCGTTGCTCTTGAGACAGTGACGTCACGTGCGCGGTACGCTATTGCAAGTGCGGTATTTTCCCCACAGACCACCAGGGCGGCCGAGAAAACCTTTGTTCGACCTCAAATGACTCATTTAATCATCCAAAACGGTATGGAACACATTAATTAACTGAAAAATGTTGCATAGTATAAATGATTATGCATTCCAAACAAATTTAAAGTTGCTAATAAATACCCTAAAATAAATTGTTTTCTATATGTCCTCTATAGAAAACAATAACAAGTGACACAGAATCATTTATTAAAGACACAATTTTGGATGGATTGAAAGACAAGGAGAGGGAGCTCTTCAGAATAGGAATGAGGGGTGAGGGGAGTGGGTATGGAGTGGACAGATGTGCCCTAATGTGTTTTGGCTCTGTTCTCTGTATGGACAACATAAACACCCCCCCCCCCCCAACACACACACACACACACACACACACACACACACACACACACAGCTGTTCTCTGTGACTTCCTATTAAAAAGAGAAAGAAAAAGTGTCTTCCTACTTTATCTTTTACTTTAAATGTTTCCACTTTTCCCAGTTATGCAAAAACACATTTTATCATGTAAGGAAAACAAAAATTCCCTGTGTACATCCAAATAACTGCCGTCGGCTGCTGATTTCAGCCAATCAGACAATTAGAGAACTGATGACCCATCTGTCTGTGTGGTTGGCTGATGTATGTGTGTATGTGCATGTGTTTTCACAAAAAGGTTCTCACGAGCCCTCGAACACATCAAGCCAGTGACAATTTTCTTTTGTTACCCGCCACTGCTGACATTTTCTAAGAGACGCAGAGAGCTAATGTGCACCCGTGAACAACTTAATAACACTTGAACCAGTTTGCCAACTTGGAGAAATGATTTCATTCAATTAGATAATTCTATCCCCTCTTCCTCTCTTGGTTGCTCCCTTGTTCTCTGTAATGAGTCATTTGTGATATAATAGCCACATAATGGCTTGAAAGCAGGTTCGGCAGGGAAAAGACAGATGTAGTGCAAGTAAAAAGTGAAATTGTAAAGCAGAAGAGGCTCCAGAGTTGAACCATTCAAGCTGTGTGTGGTGCTATTATTAAAAGGAGGCATGTATATGCTCGCTTATGGAAAACACTGTACACACAGAGCTTTTACTCCATTTGCTGTCCATTAACAGTGTGTGGTGCTGAGCGATAGCAGAAGCGATAGCATCTTCTCTGATGGCATCTGTTATCAAAGTACATGTGTCCTTCAGGCGTCCATTTTGTTATCCCTCCTCTCATCTCACCTCTATCTCTTTTACCATCCTTGCCCTCATCTCCTGGCTTCTCACCTTGCTTCTCCTTTGAATTCCAGGTTCTTCCTTCCTGTCTATTTCTTCTTGCTCCCCCTTTTTTTAATTTTTCATTAGTTTCAGCACCTTTCAGTACCCTACATTTACAGCATTATCTGCAGTCTTCAATCCTGAATATAGGTGTAATAATACATCCAGCTCTCAAGAACAACATATGTTTTGTTGAGTTTTTAAGAAAACTAATAAACAAATTTCAGATTTTTGTTTTTTCTTCCTTAAGTTTTTAAACATTCCAAACTTACTTTTAAGAATCTGTAATCAGTGAATAGTATAAATAGTAAATAGTAAAAATAAGCATCCTTAGCGGACAACCTAAAAAAAATTAAAACCCTCAGAAGCTGATTCAGGTCTGTTTTCTGGCTTAGCCAAACCAGACGGATACATATGTAATATACATATTACATAGTGGCAAGGTAGAAGAGGACCGCCACCACTTCATGCAGGTTGTACTTTTTAAGTTGCAGCAGCACATACAACTTTTCCTGGGCTTCCTTACAGACATTGTCCATGTGTAAAGATCACCTCAGATCCTGAGAAAAGGCGGATCCTAAGAATTTGAAGCAATCCACAGTAGATATTGTGTTGTTGAGAATGGTAAGAAGGGGAGTGGTTATGACACAAGTCCACCGTCATCTCTACAGTCTTGAGTGTATTAAACTCCAGGTGGTTCTCACTCCTCTAGTGGACCACATGATCTACCTCCTATTTGTATAAAGAATCCCTATTGCCCTGTACCTGGCAAAAGAGAGTTGTGCCATTTCCAAGCTTAAGCAGTATTACAGTGAAGTAATTCACTCATTTCTATTAAAGGAAAAGACCAGCAGAGAGACCACATGTCCCTGGAATATGTCAGATTCTGATTAGCCTTGTGAGGAGGAAGCAGCCTCACCACCTCCTGCCAGGAAGATAGTCATAAGGCTCCACGAGGGTCTTAACACTATGATATTGCTACACCAACATTAAAGAGCAAATTCATCGTCCTCTCTTTTTCCTCCAAAGTTTCACACTGCATTGCACTTAAAAAAACTTAAATGTTGGCATCAATAATGTGCAGTTCAGGATTTGTTCAATGATCCAGGTTTCTGTGAAACAGAGGGGAGCAAATTTGTGAATTTCAGACTTTTTTTAGTTGAGAAGCAGCTGCTTATCTGTTCTGTTTGCCAGGGATCAGATATATGCCAAGCTGTATGCTGAACAGGAGTGGGGTCCTCATTAACGTAATATGAGTGTAGCTGCTTTTTTGCCTCATCTAATATCAGGGAAATCCCAAATAGAGTCTCTGCTTGGATAAAGTGTGGACTACTGAAATAGGAAAAATGCCTAATGAGGTTAACCTTATAGTTAGAATTTCCCACAGGTGAAAGTAACTGGTGACTAGCAGCAAAGTAAATAAACACAGAACGCTAGTACTACCACGCTAGTACAACGACATCTATCCAAAGCACCATCTTGGATTAGAAAAAGCATCTAAAGTCCCTCAACTCCCTTAAAATGTATTAAAAAAACACTTGAAAAATGATGTACAAAACAACATGAAAACAATAACATCAATGTTAGATATTATATATAGGTACAGGTTGCTGGTGTTGTTGAAAGCAGTTGTTAGGAGAATAACAGATAATTCACAGGCATTGTGAACATCACAGATTTGACACAACCAGATATGGACAAAGGGACCTTATAAAGGAAAACGGGTCAGTTATACCAGGGGCAGCATGCTCACTTAGTCTTGGACACCATGCTATTACACAATCAGATGACACTTTAGGTAACACATTTTCCACTCTTGTTATGTGAGGAAGTGTACAGCCCATTGCATGGGAGTGCGCCTAGATTCTATAAAATTCAAATGTAATGATCATTCAAGGCTCTTTCCTTTTTCCAACAATTGTATTATAAGAGTTTCAGCTGAATGTCTGTAAACCATGTCTCTGGCTTGTTTACCAGGACTAGACAGGATTCAGAGGTGTCCAACTGCCAACAGGCGGTAGCTTTTTAATTGATAACCACACTATGTCAGACAGAAACCAAGCAAAGCAAAAGTACGAGTCACCACGAGAATGGCCTTGGCGGTCCGTTGGACTGTTTTGCAGTTTGTATGTTTAATTTACCAAATAAACACATAAAGCCCTAACATTTCTTAAAATTGTGAACCTTCGTAAGAAATTGATTTCATATTGTGTGCAAAGTACAGATGAAATACGATCATCTTTATCGATTTTGTGGTTGCCTATCTTAATTTTTCCAGGCAAGAAAAAAGTACAATAGGGTGAGAAATGTGACAGGTATGTGTCAAAGAGCATTGACAGTGTTTGTTTAGGCTACTCTTTCTTTCTGGGCATGGGCCATCAGTACCCAAAAGTGTTCCAACCTGAAACAAGGAGGTAATGCTAGTTACAAAGAAGCTGTATTAAAATAAAACCTCAGACAATTGCAGCATAAGCTGCAAAGCCGTGTGCAAGATGCGTGCAAGGCAAAGAGGTACGCTGCTGTGTAGGTAAGGCCAACACACCAAAAGAAACATTTAACACTCTTTGTTTAGCTGTGAAAACAGGTGAGGGTCATAAACCATTAAATATGTCAGAGTAGTAGAATCCTGGCTTGGAACAGGAAAAGAGCAGAGGTCAGGAAGTCAGAAAGTAAGATTGTGATAGTTTTTGCTTGGCTTGGCTTGACTTCTATTCAGAGGGCTGAATTCTTCCACATGGATCTTAAGACAATCTGACAACTCTGGTGCTTTGTTCAGTACTTTAAATCCTGGAGAGCCCAGGTGGAGCTAGTTAGGTAGAAACAGGAGAGTATGGTTACCTCCTTAAGCCCAGAGGGTTCAGGAGCAATTTTTGCTTGGAATTACATATGTCATTTAAATAAATTACAGCTCCAAAGTAATAAAGTGGAAAAGTAAATGTTCAATTCAATTCAATTCAATTTTATTTATATAGCGCCAAATCATGAAACATGTCATCTCAAGGCACTTTACAAAATCAAGTTCAATCATATTATACAGATTGGGTCAGATTATACAGATTGGTCAAAAATGTCCTATATAAGGAAACCAGTTGATTGCATCAAAGTCCCGACAAGCAGCATTCACTCCTGGGGAACCGTAGAGCCACAGGGAGAGTAGTCTGCATTGTACATGGCTTTGCTGCAATCCCTCATACTGAGCAGGCATGAAGCGACAGTGGGAAGAAAAACTCCCCATTAACGGGAAGGAAAACCTCCGGCAGAACCGGGCTCAGTATGAACGGTCATCTGCCTCGACCGACTGGGGTTACAGAAGACAGAGCAGAGACACAACAAGAGAGACAAAAAAGCACAGAAGCACACATTGATCTAGGAATCTGTTCTACATTAGATGGTAGTAGCGGGTGAGCCGTCTTCTCTGGATGATGTCACAGTTAACAGAACGCCAGACCAGGTGTACTTACTATGAAGAAAAAGAGAAAGAGCAAAAAGTTAAAAGCTGAAATGACGACAGTCATTTCAATGTAACACAATGCAAAACTGGAGAACAGTAGACTGAAGAACAGTAGAAATCAGTAGAGTGAGAAAATTAGACCCTGATGTCCTCCAGCAGCCTAGGCCTATCACAGCACAACTATAGAGATAGCTCAGGGTATGAGCCACGCTAACTATAAGCTTTGTCAAAAAGGAAAGTTTTAAGATTAGTCTTAAAAATAGATAGGGTGTCTGCCTCACAGACCAAAACTGGGAGTTGGGTCCACAGGAGAGGAGCCTGATAGCTAAAGGATCTGCCTCCCATTCTACTTTTAGAGACTCTAGGAACCACCAGCAGACCTGCAGTCTGAGAGCAAAGTGCTCTGTTAGGAACATACAGGGTAATCAGAGCTCTGATATATGATGGAGCTTGATTATTAAGGGCTTTATACGTTAGAAGGAGAATTTTAAATTATATTCTTGATTTAACAGGAAGCCAATGAAGGGAAGCTAAAATTGGAGAAATATGATCCCTCTTGTTGATTTTCATCAGAACTCTTGCCGCAGCATTTTGGATCAGCTGAAGACTTCAAACTGCATTTTGTGGACTTCCTGATAGTAAAGAATTACAATAGTCCAGCCTTGAAGTAACAAATGCATGGACTAGTTTTTAGCTACTTTAAAAGCCTTTGGTACATATCCATTTACCAAGGATAGATTAATCATGTCTAAAATAGGACCACTGATCAGAGGGAATACCTCCTTAAACAACTTGGTTGGGATTGGGTCTAACATACAGGTAGAAGGTTTAGATGAAGCTAAAATTTTAGATAGCTCAGAAAGCTCTACTGCTTTTAAACAGTTCAGACACTGCGCAGGTTCTAAGGATTCCTCCAATGCTACCTCACCTACTGAGGACGAGGTAATCATGTTTGGGAGGATGCCAATTATTTTATTTTTAATGGAATCAATTTTATTTATGAAGAATCCCATAAAATCATTACTGCTAAGAGCTAAGGGAATGGATGGATCAACAGAGCTGTGGCTCTGGGTAAGTTTGGCAATTTTACTGAAGAGAAATCTAGGATTATTCTTATTATCTTCAATTAATGATGAAAAATATGCTGCTCTAACTCTGCGAAGGGTCTTGTTATACAACAATAGACTGTTCTTCCAGATTAGGTAGGATTCCTCTTGGTGTGTAGAGCGCCATTTTCTCTCCAATTTCCTAACATTGTGCTTCAAGGAACGCAGCTCTGAATTAAACCAAGGAGCCAGCTTCCTGTGAATAATCACCTTCTTTTTCAAGGGAGCTACATTGTCTAATGCAGAACGCAAAGACGAAGTCATACCGTTTACAAAGGCAAGGCAAGGCAAGGCAAGGCAAATTTATTTATATAGCACAATTCAGTACAAGACAATACAAAGTGCTTTACATGATTAAGATATACCAAAATAATAAAATGTAGATAGAAAATAGAATAAAAGCAAGTAGGGATAGAATGTAGTAACAAAAAAGAACATTAAAAACAGTAAAACTGTTTAACTAGAACAGTCAAAGGCAATTTTAAACAGATGTGTTTTTAATCTTGATTTAAAAGAACTCAGGCTTTCCGCACTTTTACAGGTTTCTGGAAGTTTGTTCCAGATAAACGGAGCATAGGAACTAAATGCTGCTTCTCCATGTTTAGTTCTGGTTCTAGGTATGTGGAGTAGGCTGGAGCCAGAAGACCTTAGTGGTCTGGAGGGTTGATACACTGATAACAAGTCTGTGATGTATTTAGGTGCTAAGCCATTTAAGGATTTATAGACTAACAGAAGTATTTTAAAGTCTATTCTCTGAGATATAGGGAGCCAGTGTAAGGACTTTAGAACTGGGGTTATGTGCTCTACTTTCTTAGTCTTAGTGAGGACGCGGGCAGCAGCGTTCTGGATCAGCTGCAGCTGTCTGATCCACTTTTTAGGCAGACCTGTGAAAACACCGTTGCAGTAATCAATTCTACTAAATATAAACGCATGGATTAGTTTTTCCAGATCCTTCTGAGTCATTAGTCCTTTAATCCTAGAAATGTTCTTCAGGTGATAGAAAGCTGACCTTGTAATTGTCTTTAGATGCTTTTGAAGGTTCAGGTCTGAGTCCATCACTACACCCAGATTTCGGGCCTGATTGGTGGTTTTTAGCTGAAGCGACTGAAGCTGTGTGCTAACTTTTGATCTTTCCTCTATTGGTCCAAATATTATTACTTCAGTTTTGTTTTTATTCAATTGGAGAAAATGTTGGCACATCCATGCATTGATTTCTTCTAGGCATTTACTCAGTGCCTGAACTGGTTCATAGTCACCTGGTGACATGGTGATGTAGAGCTGTGTGTCGTCTGCATAGTTATGGTAGCTGATGTTGTTATTTTTTATTATCTGAGCAAGAGGGAGCATGTAGATATTGAATAGGAGGGGACCCAGGATGGACCCTTGGGGAACCCCAAATGGGATTTTTGTCATCTCTGATGTAAAGTTACCTACTGATACAAAAAAGGCCCTGTCCTTTAAGTAGGATTTAAACCAGTTGAGAGCTGTACCAGAGAGGCTGACCCAGTTCTCCAGGCGCTCTAACAGAATGGAGTGATCAACAGTATCAAATGCTGCACTGAGGTCCAATAGTACCAGCACGGTGGTTCTTCCACAGTCTGTATTTATATGGATGTCATTAAACACCTTGATAAGGGCAGTCTCTGTACTGTGGTGAGCACGGAAACCTGACTGGAAAACATCAAAGCGGCTGGTCGTAGTTAAGAAGGTGTTTAATTGTTGAAATACAACTTTTTCAATGATCTTACTGATAAAGGGGAGGTTTGAGATGGGCCTGTAGTTCTGGAGTAGTAGTTTGTCTAAATTGTTCTTTTTCAGCAGTGGTTTGATAATTGCTGTTTTTAGGGACTGGGGGAAAACACCTGACAGAAGGGACGCGTTTATTATCTGAGTCAAATCAGACGCTATGACAGGTAAAACTTTTTTAAAGAAAGCTGCGGGGAGAACATCAAGGCAGCTTGAGGAGGAACTTAACTGCTGAATTATCTGCTCTAAGCTTTTGGAGTTTATTTGGCTGAATTGGGACATTTGGTCAAAATCAATTCTGGTAGGAGACAACGTTGGTACTGAACTTAGTATGGATGTACAAACAGATCCTCTAATCTTTTGGATTTTTTCAGTAAAGAAGTTTGCAAATTCATTGCAGGCCCTGGTGGAGTGGAGTTCTGAAGCCACGGACACAGGAGGATTTGTTAACCTGTCGACTGTGGAAAATAAGACACGAGCATTATTAATGTTTTTCTTAATGATCTCAGAGAAGAAAGATTCTCTTGCATTTTTCAATTGTAAGTTATATCTGTTAAGTCTCTCTTTATAGATGTCATAGTGAACCAAGAGTCTATTCTTTCTCCACCTGCGTTCAGCTTTTCGACATTCCCTTTTTTCACTTCTAACTGCTGGAGCATTTCTCCAAGGAGATTTTTTCTTCCCGGAAACAACTTTCACTTTAACTGGAGCAATGCAGTCAATGATGTCTGAGACTTTAAACTGAAAGTTATCTACTAGCTCATCTACTGAGTTGCAGCCCAAGGTTGAAGTAGCAGAGTAAGCTTGAATAAAAGTTTCAGTGGCATTGTCCTTAAAGGTGCGTTTTCTTACGATGTCCCTTTGGCTAAATGAGTCACTGGTAATGATACATTCAAAGGTAACGGAGAAGTGATCGGATAAGGCAACATCAGTTACATTGACCTGTGAAATGTTTAGACCTTTAGTGATGATTAAGTCTAAAATATGCCCCTGCTTGTGTGTTGGCTGTTTAACATTCTGAGTTAAACCAAAGTTTCTAAGTGTGTCACACAGTTCTTTTGCACTTCTGTCTTCAGGGTTGTCAACGTGAAAGTTGAAGTCTCCCACAATAATTAAACAGTCATAATCAACACATATCACAGACAAGAGGTCACTAAAATCCTTAAAAAAGTTTGATGTGGACTTAGGAGGCCTGTAAACATTCAGAAACATAGTTCGTACCGGGCTCTTTACCTTGAGAGCCAAATGTTCAAAAGAGTCAAATTTTCCCAAAAACACCTTTTTACACTTTAGTGAATCATTAAACAATGTTGCTACTCCTCCACCTTTCCTTTGCTGTCTGCTCTCACAAAGGAAATTGTAGTTTGGAGGTGTTGACTCCAGCAGTATTACTTCTTCATTAGATTCATGTAACCATGTTTCTGTTAAAAACATAACATCAAGATTGTTGTCAATAATAAAGTCATCTATACTGAGAAGGTCTGCTATTCCGATCATCTTGTCATGCCACGCATCAAAGGGAATGGCTAGCAATGTTCTGAACACACCACAGTCAGAATTATAATAGTCAAGCACGAAAATAACCGACTGTGTTTTATCTTGAGCCTTTCTGAGACTAGCACGGAAAAACCATCGCCCGGTAACCCCCGTCTTTGACTGCCAAGTAGCTGAGAAGATCCTATTTCTTGAATCTATGTCAGTTTCGTTCAGGCAGGTCTGCACCCGCTTGCAGCGCTTAACGACGGGTGAATCCATGATTTCTCCCCTTTTTTTCCTCAGTGTCCTGTCTAGCAATGTGGCAATAAGAATTGATGTCTTAATGCCAAATTGAGCTCGACAGATTTTACCTTCCCAAGTGGAGCAATCAGCTTTCGCCATAGTGCTCCGCTTAATTTATGCATGTAAATAGTTTTATTGTGATTCCTGCGAGAAGTATTTCAAATTATGTGGACACTACAGGAGAGTAAAGGAAGAACAAGAAGAGAAAAAGAGGTGAAAGAAAGAAGAAATAAAAGGGAAAGAATGATAAAACGTCTTCAGTCTGCTTCATCACCTGGAAAGAGAGATGCAAAAAGAACAGCACAACCAACGGACATAGTATAACAGATACAATAAAGTAACACCTTGACACCACTGCTAAATCATATGTATTATTATTTAAACTGACATGTATAATGTGATCGCTGAGAAAAGAAAGTAAATAAATAAATTATAGGCTTTCTATATAGAAGTGGACACTGGGAACCTGGAACCCAGCACCTGTGGGTGTTTGTGAGAGTGCACTTTTGTATGGAACCACGGGGGCGAGCCCGTGGGCTCCGCCGGCAGCTGGCTGTCGAGCTGAAGTGGCACCGGCAATGGGCCCCAAAGCCCCAGCGGCGCCCCACCCCTGGCAACCGAGCCCCTGGGGCGACCAGGCCCTGCAAAGCAGCCGCCAAGAATGAGCAGGCACCCACCCGGGAATCCATGGTGCGGAATGCACCAGCGGGCCAAGGCGCCAGCGGGCCAAGGCACCAGCCAACGGAGGGGTCAGGACGGTGGGATGGGCTCCGCACCTAGCGGAGACTTGAGATGTTCTTGGGTGAGGGAGCGGTTCGGACCCAAACCTGGCAAAAAATAAATAAATCTCATTCACACCTTTCCACCCTAATGCCCCACTCACCACACACAGACTTTAAAAAAAAAGGATGACGCCGTATACACATTTTCACATAACACTCACATCCAACAATCCCAAGTGGGAACCCCCCTCCCCCCCAAATACCTAATAAGCCAACTCCCTCCCCCTCCTACCAGGCCAGTAACCCACGTCCGTCACCGCGGAACCCCCCAAGAGCACCGCAAGCAGCCGCTGTAGGCCGCCCCTTGGCCTTCCAAGCCTCACCTAGATGGGGGCAACAGACCCTGGGGTCAGACCCACCAGGCACCCCACTCCAAGCGCACCCCAGACCCCAGGGACCCCCCTAGCCAGCCCTGTACCCCACAGGATGCAACCCACCACCCCGCATTCCACTAAGTGATGGTGCCGATCAAAGGAACCCAGAGAGATCGATCAGATGTGGATGCAGATGCTGTCTCAAGATTAATATGATCCAACAAACGATCTCTATACTGATTGATACTGAGATTTTCCTTACTTTTCCAATTCATGAGGATAGTTTTCTTTGCAATACATAATGCAGTGAAAACTATACAAACAATTTTTTTTCCAGAGGGCTTTCCTCAAAGTTACCCAGCAGGCAAACTGACCGGGGAAGGTGACATTTTACAACTCAGGCACTTTGATAAGTCCTTACATAACTGTGCCCAGAACCTCTGGACAGGTGTGCATAACCATAACGCATGAATATAATTATCAGGATGATTGCCTATGCAGTGTAGACAGATATTAGATTGTGCAAAACCCATCTTGAATAATCTTTGTCCTGTGTAGTGTACTCTGTGAAGGTTTTTTGTTGTATTAGTTGTAAGCTGGGGTCTCTAGTCAATTTGAAAGTTCTTAGACATACACATAGCTCTCAACTCTCACGCATTGACCGTGTGACACACGCATTTCATCAATTGCACACGCTCACACGCATTACTTTGAAAATCTCAATCTTACAATGAAAATCTCACTCTTGAAACGCATGCGTCCGGACGCTTCGCGTCATGGCGGAACCAATTTGCGGTACAATGGTTTCCGCACGTCCAGTAGTAAAGGTAACACAGCTGCAAGGACCGCCGCCGCGCAAACAAGTTTCCCTCATCCAAAGTGAAAGACTTCTACGGTCCGTGTTGTGTGCGAATTAAATGGTAAGTCGTCATGTGTTATTACAAACTGTAACATGAAAGCAAAGTCCGTCTAAAATAGTGACCGTCTTGAATCGACCAACAGCACCCCCCCAACACCCCCCCCCCCTTTGGACCGCCTTCAATCGACCAACAGCACCCCCTCCCCCCGACCACAATCTCACTCTCAACTGTCTTCAAAAGTTGAGAGGTATGGACATACATGAGCCCAGACGTTTTGTTCAAAGCTCACTGATAAGTCCTCTTCTCATTTTCTCATAGGAGGAGATATTGAATCATGTATTTAGTCAGTGTCCTGTATGATTTAGACAGTAGTTTGGGGGGGGGGGGGTTCAATCTAGAAACTCTAATACATTAGTTGGGATTTGTAAACCACCTTTAATATGCTTACATTTATTTCTAATTATAGATTTAATTTGTTCATATTCTAAGAATTTATTTTTACTAATTCCATATTGCAATATGGCATTAGTACTCATTGAAAATAAGTAAATAATTCTAGATAAGACCATAATTTTAATTGAAGCTACCCTACCCATAAGTGAAATTGGAACCAATTTCCATCTTTCAAGGTCCTCTTCTATCTTTTTTAAAAGTGGGGTGTGGTTACATTTTACTAAATCCGCTAGTTTAGACGACACAGTAAAACCCAAATATTGAATATTTCCTGATTGCAATTGTAAATCTATGGGGTTCAGAAAAGAGCAATTAATTGGCTGTACCGTAGATTTAGACCAGTTTATAGAGTAATCTGAAACTTTTGAGAAAGATTCTAGTAATCTAATTACTTGAGAGAGGGAAGACTTTGAGTGCTGGAGATAGAGTAATACATCATCAGCGTAAAGACTAATCTTATGCTCGGGGTGTGGTTAGATTTTACTAAATCCACTAGTTTAGACGACACAGTAATACCCAAATATTGAATATTTCCTGATTGCAATTGTAAACTATGGGGTTCAGAAAAGAGCAATTAATTGGCTGTACCGTATATTTAGACCAGTTTATAGAGTAATCTGAAACTTTTGAGAAAGATTCTAGTAATCTAATTACTTGAGAGAGGGAAGAATTTGAGTGCTGGAGATAGAGTAATACATCTTCAGCGTAAAGACTAATCTTACGCTCTATTTCCGTGAATTTTATACCTTTGACAACACTAGTTTGTCTAATTGTTGCTGCTACAGGTTTAATAAAAATGGCAAAAAGTGAGGGGGAAAGAGGGCATCCTTGCCTAGTGCCCCTCTGGAGACAAAAGCTGGAAGATGTTTGATTATTTGTCTTTGAACAGGCTGTTGGAAAGCTGTATACATTTTTTAACCAATTTATAAAAAAATTGCGAAAACCAAATTTATGTAGAGTAGCGAATAAAAAATTCCAATTTGCTCTATCAAATGCTTTTTCTGCACCTAAAGACAATATATTAGTTTTGATATTTTTACTGTAGGAATAATCTATTAAATTAAGTAATCTGCATGTGTTTGTGGAAGACTGCCTTCCTCTGATGAAACCAGTTTGATCAGGGTGGATTATGAAAGGAGCGACTTTATCTAATTGTTTTGCTAAAGCTTTACAGATTATTTTAATATGCACGTTAATAAAGGATATGGTGTAACAGTGTTAAGGTTTAAGTTGTAGAATCCCACTTGCTTTCTATGTATCAGTGCAATGGGGAAATACCCCCCCTCCCTCTCTGTGTGGTTGGTTATATGTTGCTGGTCCCTGTAGTCAGTACCAGTCTGTGAAAGCTGCACGAGAGGTGAGTTGCATTTTTCAGCACACAGTAGAAAAGTGTTAGCAACATCATAAAACATCATGTTTTACTAACTTAGACAAGTACTGTGTAATGATTAGTTACTAGATGTGTGCCTGGCACCAATATCTGTACTTTTAGTTTTGTTAATATTGTAAAACACTTCATGTGCTAAGTTAAAAGCTAACATAACGCTCTGTTGTAGCGTGCTGAGTGAAGCTGAGCCGTTGCACTGATTCAAACCCCGATATGTTCCCATTCAGGTACATCATTTATTATTGTATTCTTCATTGTACATTGAAAATATTAATGTTTTGCTGTAATTATGGCCAGTCTGTGAAAGCTGCACGAGAGCGTGCTGAGTGAAGCTGAGCCGTTGCACTGATTCAAACTCTGATATGTTCCCATTCAGGAAATAAACTGCCTGACAACCCAGAAACTCGTCTTCATTTTAAAAAAAAACTACACAACGCAGAGTCGAGGGGTTACTCGGGCCAGCTCAGTACAGTGGACTGATGCAGAACCCGGTTACAATGGGACGATAGATGGTGGGAAAAATAGGATCTTTTCCTGGCTTAAGCAGAAGCCTGATGGTAGCAGAGTTCATATTAGCTGGAAATCTGCCACTTTCCTGAATTTCCTGCAACATTCTGTGGAACGTTGGTGCCAGAATATTCCAGAACTCTTTATAAAACTCAGTAGGTAATCCATCTGGACCTGGAGCCTTTTTATTGGGCATGCTTGTTAGAGCTTCCTGAAATTCAACTATTGTCAGCGGTGAGTCCAGTGTCGTTCTTTGGCTATCTGATAATTTAGAAGTGTAATTTTATCCAGAAATTGCTTGATGTCATTATCTGATGGATTTATCTGTGATGTGTATTAAGATTTGTAGAAATCTTGGAAGGTGTTGTTTATACATTCCGGATCACGTAATGTATTACAAGTTAAGTCTGTAACTGCAAATATAGTCGTTTTCTCTTTATTTATTTTTAGCTGATTAGCTAGGAAGCTTCCTGACTGATTGCCATGTTCAAACTTTTCTATTCAAAGTCTTTGTATTAGAAATTTATTTTGCTTTTCCATATAATGGTTTAATTCCAATTTTACTTTACGGATTTTACCCAATGTTTCCTCTTCTTGAGAAGTCTCTAGTTACTTAAGTTTTTCTTCTAATTCCTGAATCTTTTTGTCTTCTATCTTCTTTTTATGAGATGAGAATGAGATTATTTTACCTCTCATCACTGCTTTCCCTGCCTGGTAGATCATTGTATTCCAAGTATGAAGCCCACTCTTCTTTGAAAAAAATTATAAATTCTTCATCTTTAAGCAGCGATGTATTAAATCTCCAGCTCTTGTTTTGTAGGGTTATTTTATTTATTTATTAGGGTTAAAGTAACAGGAGCATGATCACTGACGGCAATAGGATTAATTACAGCCTCTGAACAGTAGCGAGCTGCTGATTAAGAAATAGTCCAAACGAGACTAAGATTGGTGGACGTTTGAAAAAAAAGTATATTACTTACTATTAGGATGAAGAGAACACCATGCATCGCAAAAACCAAAATCACTCATGTATTGTTTGACTACATTTAATGACTGCCAACTGCGCTGAGTCCCTGTTGTATTCAACCTGTCTATTTCCTCATTTAGACCAAAGTTGAAGTCACCCCCAATAATTAGAGAACAATCCCTGTGTTTTGAAAGTGCGTGGAAAAGTTTGTGGAAGAATGAGGGTTCATCAACATTTGGACCATATCATAACTTCAGGTTATGAATAGATATATTAATTATTATGAATTGACTTTCAGGATCTATAATTTTGTCTAATATTGTAAAACTAACGTTTTTGTGGACTACAATTGATACTCCTCTCTGTCTAAAGTTATAGCAACAGTTGTAGCTGATTTATGGGTTTCTTGCAATAAGACAACATCTGTCTGTATATAAGCTGGTTAAAGATATTTAGCTTTTTCTCTCTGTGGTGCCAGATCCATGCACATTCCATGTTACAAACTTTACATTCATCATAGGTGTAAGTAAGAAGTTGAAAAGTGCATGTCCTTTAAAAAAATAGTTATACATAGATCCAATCATTTAATGATGCTAGTTATAAATAGCATCATATAACGTGCTTGTGATTGTCTGTTTAACAGGAAAGAAGCAGATGAATAATATAAAGAAAGACAGAGAATTAAGAGAGTGCAAAGAGTGAGAAAAGGTGAAAGAGGAAGGACTACATCCAATGCCTCGTGTACCCAACCGATCTATTCACTTTTATCAAGTGTGACATGCTTTAAATCCACCTATGTGCATCTAATAAAGCCAAGGAGTGATCTTCTGATCCATGAACAACTGTCCATTAATATAAAGTTTATCAATTGCTACGGTAGCTCTAACGCCTTCCCTAATGTATTTCTTCCTGATTCGAAATAACACTCGCCTATGATCTTGGATTTCCTTAGGAAACTGGTCATTAACGCTGAAATCCATTCCTTTGAGTTCTCTGCCCTGACTTTTAACGTACACTTTTTGTTTATAATGCTCAAATTTAGCTACAATCGGTCTGGGACGTGTTTTATCGGGCTTCTTACCTCCGAGCCGGTGGACCCGATGAAAGGTGATGTTTTTTACCTGATCCGCCGGGATTTTCAGCTTCTGCTGGAGGAACTCACGGATTGTCACCTCGGGATCATCTTCCTGCTACTCCGGGATGCCTGCAAAGTCGAGGTTATCTCTCATACTTCGCGACTGTATGTCCAGAATGGATTCTTTCATCTTCTTATCAGCTGCATCATCCCCTCGGTGAGCTCCGTAACTTTCTCCCTCAGCGATTCGTTCTCGGCGGTAACAGAAGCTAGTTGAGCTTGGCTAAATTCCACAGACTCTCTCAGGGCTTGAAACTCCTTATGAAGGACTTCTAACAATGCGAAGCGGGCGTCCAGACTGGTAAGCTTCTTATCGATAGATTGCATGACGTCGCTGTAGCTCCTGTCAGGAGACAAAGTAGAAGATGATGCCCCGGTTGAGCTAGACCTGGTGCGTTTAAGTGAAGGCGTGTTTGTGGCTGCGGGATTTTTAGATTTCCCCATTACGATGTTGTCAAAACACTCGTCCAGGTAGCTCTCCAGGCTTGTCAAGGTCTCTTCGTCCAGTTTGTTTTCTCGTGAAAAGTGAGACAGTTGTTAATATTTAAACTTTACTTTATTTAATTTTCAGTTATTGGTTAGTACTTACCTGAGTGGGTTTAAGCGCTGCCCGCTTGCAGTGCTTAGCGACGGGTGAATCCATGATTCCGTCCTCGGTTTCTTGACGCGCCCACTTGCAGTGCTTAGCGACGGATGAATCCATGATTGCTTCCCCGGGTTCTTGTCTCACAAAGGGGCCTGCTGCAGCCTGCTGCATTCATCTCTTCAGGGCCTAGTCTGCGGAGCATGATGAGTTTCAGAACAGCCTAATCATTTAATGTCAGCATGCCCAAGGGATGGATAGTTTGCAGCTCGTTGACTTCTTCATCCCGGTGATAGAGGTACATCTCACCAGATTCGTATTTGAAGACGTACCCCCATTTACTGCGGGCTCCATAGGGTTCCAAAGACAATTGTTCTTGCTGAGGCAGGGTCGGAGGCATCTGATTTCTGCATAAAAACAACAGAGGTTTGAGAAGTCTGCTGAGCTCGTCAAAAATCGCTCTGATCGTGGCAGATCATGACAGGTGTCTCAGAAATGATAGGTTCAAACTTGGTTCTTCCAGACGGCATGTTGAAAAGTATTTAATCACTACAGAGGTTTGAGAAAGGGGCTTATATTATGAGAGAAGTGACTGGGGGCGGGATGAAGGGGTCTTGCGGGGCGGGACTTCGGCCGGAAGTGTGGGATGGGTGTGAATTCCGGAAGTGGGGTGTCATAAATCATAGGTGTCATAAATTAACTTTTGACATAAGGTGGGCTCTAGTGTTTTTCGCACTGACTGCAGCAGCTTCATCAGTTTCCTTGTCTTTGTCACAGGACTTTGCTGCTCCTCCCCTCTCGTCATCGTCTTGCACCTTTATGTGGCTCAGCGGCCCCAGCCAATCAGCATGGAGGCTCAGCCTGGCCCGCCCACTCATCTCTCTCTCCCCTCGACACACAAACAACTGTGCTGCTTCTCCTCAGACCCGCAGAGAGAAACTGCCGGAGCAGAAAATACGAAGTACCCCTGACTGCAGAACGTAAATCGGAGCATGCCTCAACGTTGAGGGCGTGCCTCAACATTGAGGGCCCATGTTGAGCCCAAGTTGACTCCATTTTGGGTTCTATCTGGTGGCGGAGACCATTCAGCACATTCACAAACAGCAATGCATCACGTTACACACATCAACAATAGAATCCCAAGGATTTTCAGGTGTATTGCATGGAGCGAGAGAACGAATGAGACGTTCAGATCGGCAACACCTCCACAACCTGAAACGTCTCTGAAGCAGAGACCATCCAGGTGGATTCACAGACTAAACTCTGATTATCTACCTGCGTGTGTTCTGACTTTGTTTATTTCGTGTACCAGCTTCTAAATCTGAGCCTGACTCACAATTTACGCCACATAATACAAACACAATGACGTTTAGAGAGAACACTTTGGTAGAGCAGCACAGAGTAACAATAACAGAGCGATCCATAAAGATGTTATTAAATCAGAGAAATAAAAACTTTCACAGCGGTTACATTCAGCAGCTAAACACGCCCATGGCAACACAAGTTCAACATTGTTTTTTTTTTTCATTAGTACAAGGACTCAAATAGACATTCACTGTTTTACTTAACCTACAACCCTTCATCTTTTTTCGGAGTTAAAACTTTTTGTTGCATGCAGAAATGGCATTACAAAAAAACTAAGAACAGAACATTAATATTTAACTGTAATAATAAAGTAAAAATCCCAAAAACACCAAAGGTCAACAGTTTCAAGATACATCAAGCTTAAACATAAAAAAGTATCGGTATTGATATCAGCGATACTGACACTGTATTTACTTGTCATCGGATCGATTAAAAATTCCCAGTATTAGCCCACCTCTAATAATCACTGCTATGCTCAAACATATTATGCTGAAATAGTTGTCAAAAGGAACTAAAGAATGTACTCATTTTAGTAGGAATGCTCATCAGAACTGTTATGGAATACACAATTACAGTTTCAGTTTAATTGAATTAGTTGTATTTATATAGCACCAAGTCAGAATACATGTCATCTCAAGGCACTTTACAAAGTCAATTCAAATCATCCAGACAGACTGGTTAAAAGGTTTCTATCTAAAGAAGCCCAGAAAATTGCATCGAGTGACTGACTTGCAGCATTCACTCCCCCTGGATGAGCATGAAGCCACAGTGGACATTCACTGGCATTGTGTTGTTTTCTTTGCAGAAATTCCTCATAGCCAGCATATATGTAGTGACCTGTGGTATCTCTCCATTTGGGGCCAGTGGGGCCTGGCCCCACCAGATGTCGCTGTGGAGCTCCATGTTCACAATAATTAGGGGAACATGATTGTTTTTCATAGAGTAATATTGTAAAAAAGACAGTAGACAGCGGTGGTGCACAAATCCTCTGGCCCCAACCTTGGATTGTCCAATCAAGATACTTGAATTGCACACGTTATGTTCAGGTTCTGCTACCATACAGGCAAGGGAAGGCAAATTTAATTGTATAGAAAATAATGGAAAATAAAAACAGAATAAAAGCAAGTAAAAAACAGTTTCAATAAAATGGGAAAATTTAAACAAAATAGGAAAATGGATTCTAAAAGCAAATATTAACATAGAGTTGGTTGTCCTTGCTGGCACATTGAAGGATGGATATGAATCATTTCTGTTCAATAAATGAACAATATAAGTGAGCCGTTATTTATAATCTCATGTATAAAAACTAAATGACATTTAGCTTATCTAAAATGTATTTTCTAGTATGTTGGTTTATGTTAATTTGTCTGTCTAATTTAAAATTGTCAAAGTCAGGTTGTATGGATCACAAAAAATGTGTTGCTGCCAATAGGTGTTGAGTTTTTGTGCCCCAATTAACTTATCATGCCGGAGACATTACTGGTAGTGACAGTGTAGAAGAAAATTCTTCTTTAATAGTAAGAAACCAGCACCAGAACCAGGCTCTGTGTGAACAGCCATCTACCACAACCAAATGGTGGTTTGAGAAGTGAGAGTATACCCACACAAAATGAACACAGATGCATTGATCTATGTTAGAGAAAAGTAAAAGAGTAATGGCGGACTAGCTTCACTGGTGGCTTTATCTCGGAAAAAAGGACAGTTACGTTTCTCATTGCTTGAACTGATGTACCAGTACCATCAAACTAACTTTAGCAAGAGTTTCCTTCATGCTGGTACATTTTGCGAGAAAAGATTTAAGAAATGGGCCTTTCTTCACTGTGTGGGAGAATGATTTATCATTTGTAGGAGCACACTAACCTTTCTTAGCTGGAAAAGCCATAGAAATACTAAATACCAGAGATAATTGTTTCACCCCAGAGTCCATTCTGTCTCTCTCATTCCTCTTTCTGCTGACCGGTCCCTTCCATCATTTCTTCTAATTTCTCTCAATTATTGTCTCCTTGTGCTTTTTCTCATTGGGATGTGTTTGTGTGTGTGAGCACTCCTGAGTGGGGCTGACCTTCCTGAACCCTATGGCCATTTATGGAGATTAGATAAAGTTGCCTGACTCATTGGCATGCATTAAGCAGAGCACAACACTCATTTAAGCATGTACACACACAAACAGAGCTACACAAGAAGACCATCTTAAATCAAGGATATAGGAGTAAATTAGAGGTAAAAGCACTCCTGGATTTTCTTCTTTTGTGAGACATCATCTGTTTTTCAAAAAGCCATGTTCAGCGTCCTTTTCCCTCCCTCTAATGGATTTTTGATTTTTCCAGAGCATACAACACAATTAGCTCGTCTTTCTTTTTATTAATGACACATTTACTCTTTTCTTTTGCCTTGTGGTTGTTTATTCTTGGCCTAAATTGTGGACAGAAGAGGTCTTAAAGTGCATTGTGTGTGTATGTGTCTGTGTTTGAGCCCGTAATTTGCATTGGACGTTTTACCTTTTTTAACTGTTTTAAGCTTTTCTAAGTGTTTATGTAGAAAAATGGAAATAGAACATAACAAAAGCTAAACACGACAAATAACCCATGGTAAAAACTGTTTTTTAAAAATGCCATTTACAAACACAACACAATTATTATTTTTCACAACTCTAAAGGGGCTGCAGTGTTTAGTGACATTGTTGTTTTCATGTTGTGACCCTAAAGTGATTAAAAACTTCACTGTAATGCACAACTTCCTTTTTCAATGCTGTCTTATGGTAAGTTTGCCAGACAAGCACAATTCAACAGTGGGCTCTGCATGAGGGGAGGACAAGGCAGAGGACTGCAGAGATTGTTATATTTTACAGAAGGGCGGGTGAGATGGCTTTATATGAGGTGGTGGCGCACGAATAGGAGCGCATACAGCTTCATTTAACTGATGTTACACTTACACACTGTCAGGATGCAGCTTATAGGCTGCATGCTGAGCCTCTCTCCCTCTCTCTCGTTCCTGCGTAGCCTGATCGGTTTCACCTGGCAGGCTGCAATTAACCCGCAACTGCTTCCACCTGGTTCCACCATTATTTAAACGTACCTCTTTCTGCTCTCGTCGCCGGCCCGTAGTGTTCACTCCAGCTCAGTCTCGGTCAGTCTCCAGTTCTACAGCTCAGTTCCACGCTCTCCAGTTCTGCTACTCAGTTCCACGCTCTCCAGTTTCACCACTCTGGTCCTCGCTCTCAAGTCCTGCAGCTCAGTTCCACGCTCTCCAGTTCTGCTACTCAGTTCCCCGCTCTCCAGTTCCGCAACTCTGGTCCTCGCTCTCAAGTCCTGCAACTCTGTTCCACGCTCTCAAGTCCTGCAACTCTGTTCCACGCTCTCAAGTCCTGCAACTCTGTTCCACGCTCTCAAGTCCTGCAACTCTGTTCCACGCTCTCAAGTCCTGCAACTCTGTTCCACGCTCTCAAGTCCTGCAACTCTGTTCCACGCTCTCCGGTCCCGCAGCTGCGTCACGGTCTCAAGTCCTCCGCTCCAGAGTCTCCTCCCGGTCAGTCTCCCCGCGCTCCTCCTGTCAGCCAGCTTCCGCACCCTTCATCTCCGTCCATAAAGACTCTGGTTCTTCTCGTCATTTACCCTTCACTCTGTACAATAAAACTCACTTCAAGAACAAGCTCTGTGCGTGCGTGCTGTGTCCGGGTTCATCCAAAGACAAATCATGACACACACATTTATGAAGGTAGTTTTGTGTCTTTATTATTCAATCAAAAAAAAATTGCTTCAATCAAAAAATATATTTTCAATTAAAAAAAACTTCACTTCAATGAAAAAAAAAACTTTTCAATCAAAGAAAAAAAGTATTTGAATCCAAAAATATATTTGAGACTCAAAAAAATACATTTGAACACTGCTTTTCTATGACTGAAAATTTTTTCTTTAGGGCTGGGCAAGCTAACGCGTTAATTTAGCGTTAATTCATTAGACTATTAACGGCGATATTTATTTTATCGCGCATTAACACATGTTGCTCACATGCTTTCAGTCAGTGTCAGTCAGCACCCGCGCTGACTGCAGCGCGCTGTGTCACGGCAGCACTGTCCCGCTCCCCCTCCCTTCTCATACATGGCTAAGCGGCGCCAGCCAATCAGCACGCAGGCTCAGCCTGGCCCGCCCACTCAGCTCTCACACAAACTTAACACACAAACAGCTGAGAGAGACCGCAGCAGCGAAAAAACATGAACAGGGGAAGTAGCACCGTTTGGCTTTATTTTAATACCGTAAATGAAATCAAGCTGTATGTTTTGTAAAAAGCCGGTTCATTTCAGTGGAAACACAACAAATTTATCTAAGCACGTGAAAAAACTTGAAAACGTCGAGCCACAGAAATGGAGAGAGGAGACGAAACTTCTGTCATTGCCCCGACAGACCCACAGACGTCTCTGACTGAGGCGTTTCAGTCCTCCATGGAACATCCAGGTAGATCAGAGTGGTCTTCAGCAGCAGTTCATGTTAATTTTCAAAGTAGATATTATCTATCATATGTTACTGGAGCCCACACATAACATGTAATTAAGACCTTGAACCCAGTACATATAATAAAAAGTGTTATTTAAGATAAGATAACATTAGCTAATCCTTTTTTTATCCCACGACGGGGAAATTTATAGGATTAAAGCAACAGGCAGGTGCACACAACACAGACAAAATTACATAAGGATTGAAATATATAAGAGGTGGATTAGCGAAAAAACACTGAACATAACATTATTGTTATTATTATTATTATTATTTAATTGTAATAATAAAATCACAAAACCCAAAAGGTCAACAGTTTCATGATACATCAAGCTTAGGGACTGGCTAATATACAGCAGGTCAAAAAAGGCCATATTTTGGCTGCAGTGCTTGCTGTTCTCTTATGAAGAAAAGATCAGCTAGTGCACTAAATTCAATAGATGGGTTGAAAATATCCAGTATAAAATAAGATAAGTGCTAAAATAAGATATGTTACAACACTTTTGTTCATATGGCAGCAGAACATTAAAATAAAAGTGCTCTTTACACTACTTTTGAATTCATTCTTGGAGTTTGCGCATACAATGCGATTAATCATGATTAATTGGGCAAATTATGTGATTAATCACGATTAAATATTTTAATCGTGGCCCAGCCCTAGTTTTCTTTGATAGAAGTCCGTTTTTTTTTTTTTGTTTGAAGCAACCTTTTTATTGACAATGTTATTAAATTAACATTGTTTTTTGATTGGACCATATAATGGGTAGGACATTTGTGTCTTTATCATTTAATCAAAAAAGAAGTTGCTTCAAACAAACAAACAAGAGAATCAATAAAAAAGTCACTTCAATGAAAAGATAAACGTTTTCAATCATAGAAAATAGTTTTTGAATGCAAATAAAATATTTGAGACTCCAAAAATTGCATTTGAACACTTTTTTTTAATTGAAAATGTTTTCTTTGATTGAAGTAATCTTTTTTGTGTTTGGGGTATACATGGGTAGGACATTTGTGTCTTAATCATTCAATTCCAAAAAAGTTGTTTCAATCAAAAAAAATATCTTCAATTGAAGAAAAAACTGTTCAAATGCAAAAAATGTTTACCCTGAGAATAAAAAAAGTATTGAAGAGAATGTGTTTTTTTCGTTGTTTTTGTTTTTTTATTTGAAGTGAAAAAAACTTTCAAGTTCAAATTGTTTTGATTAAATAATGTTTTTTTAAGTAAAAAAAAGTTTTAAAGTTCAATTTTTTTATTAAATAATTTTTTTAAGTGAAAAAAGTTTTGAAGTTCAGATTTTTTCGTTTGAATCACTTTTTTTAAGTGCAAAAACTTTTGAAGTTCAAATTTTTTCGATTGAATCATTTTGACACAAACGTACCGTGGTGGGCGGGTGCTTCTTTATTGGTCAGACATGTTTGATTGACAAGTGTCTACACCAACGACGTCTTTCTGACAAAGAAGTCATGTTCGCCACTCGCCAGCAAGCTTTTTACCAGCAAGTGAGGGAGCAGCCGTGAAGTTGTCGGTAAGTAGATAAAACAGGTTGAAAATAATTGGTGTCATGTTATTAGCCTATTCTGTTGATATTTACAATAAATTGTACGCTTACTAACTTAGTTCACGTTGAGGAATGTTTGTGATGGTGTGAGGTTAGATATCTAAATATTTTCAGACAGGCAAGCAAAGTGGGCGAACCTAGTTGATAACAATCGCCAATGGCCCCCCCACACAGCAGCTTGCTATGTGCTAGTGCTACTGTGTTATGTTACACTGAGTAAAGTGGCCACAGCGCTGCCTTTTTAGTAGATGCTTTTATCTTGAGAGCGGGATATAGGCTACCTATGCTGCTGTTAGTCGAGCTGCATGTGTCTCCCCCCCATACAGTTACCGCTGGGTCCCGTGTCGGCCAAGTGCCATACTGCGCGGGTATGGCAGGCCGTCTTAACATTTATTAGCTTGACTGAGTATGTATTTCAGAAATCTCAAATACATTCCTTCCTAGTCAAAATTTACATTTCAGACATCTACAATAACATTTGTCCTATCTAAAATGAACATTTCAGATATCTTGAATATAATTCATACTAGTACAAATTACGTCACTTTCCCCACTCATGTGTATAGGGCTTTATTTTCCGGACATCTACAATAACATTCTTCCAATCTAAAACATAATCTCCATAATCCAGTCAATACTAGCCATAATTATCATTTCAGATATAAAAAAATAAATAAAACATTCTAGATATCCAGATATATAATTCTTGACATCAAAAATATATTTCTACTAGTAGAAATGACATTACATATATCCACTACTGATTATATGACTGTCATGGTTTAGGTTTTGTCTGGTTTCTTTTCTTGTCATTTTTTGCAGTTCACTCGGCTCACCCTCCTTCAGCAATTAGTCACACCTGTCTGGACACTAATTAGCCTTCATTCTCGTCACCTGTCAGGCTCCTCTTATAAACTCACCTGGGTTGTTTCCTCGTCGCTGGCTCGTAGTGTTTGTTCTTGACCATCATGCCTGTCTGCTCCAGTTTCCCCGCCTTGGTTCCTTTCTCGTCAGGTTTGGGTTTTGATTGGCTGCGCTGCTAACTTTTGATGACTTCATCTTGGTCTCGTTCCTTGTTCCGCAGCAGCCCAGCTCCACTTTGCCTTGGGAGTACTGCTCATGTTTTTGGACTCTGTACCTGCCAGCCAGCTCTTGCATCCTTCACCTCCGACTGGTAAACTCTGGTTTCTCATGTCACCACCATCCACCTGCAATAAACTGTCTTAACGAACTCCTCTGTGTGTGCGTGCTGTGTCCGGGTTCATCCACAACAAAATCATGACAATGACGAGTTAAATTGGAATTTCAGATATCTAAAATTTCAATGTGCCTATACAAATGCAATTATCGATACTTACAAGCATTCAACTAGCTTTCAACACAATAATTTTAACATGAAATAGACAAGCTGACTAGCCACATTTCTATTATGGAAAGCACCAAGTCATCCTACCTAGTCATAATTGCAATATTCCTTGTCAGAACTGTAACACAGATATTACATTTATGCCAGTAGTAATAAAATTTTAAGTGATCTGGAATCAAATTTGTACTAGTAAGAACTTTCAGATATCTACAAGTCTTTACTAATTTTAAGTGGCCAGTTTAACATAAATGTGCTTGACTGAGTGTGTATTTCAGATATCTTCAACAGAATTCTTGCTATCTAAAGTGGAAATTTTAGACATCTTAAATATAACTATTTATAGTAGAAATTACATCACTTTTCCCATTTATGTGTAGTGGGATTTTACTTTCGGATATCTAAAATAACTTTCTTCCTATCTAACATAAACTTTCTGGATGTCTGAAAACTAATCTCGGATCTCCATAATCCATTTTTTACTGGTCATAGTTTTTATTTCAGATATCAAAAATCAATGATCAAAAGTTTTGAAACCAATATGTAAGACATCCAACTTCGTAAATTCCGCTTTCTGTCTGACATGAAATGTCCATTAAAGACATTTCATCCCAGCGCTGCCTGTCCTGAGCCCATAACATCATCAGAGACCCCTCACAACCCCACCATGGAATGTTCTCCCTGCTGCCCACTGGGAAAAGGTTTTGCAGCACCTGCTGCAGGTCCACCAGGTTTGCAACAGCTTTTTTTGTGTTGCCATCTGACTGTTGAACTGTAAACTGGAGTCTACACATTTGCATCATTATCTGGCATTACCAATGTTGTTGAACTTATTATCCTTTTAAAAAAATACATAAGGTAATGCGTTTTTTAATATAAGGCCTAACAGAAAAACTCATGAAGCCAATCTTTACCTTATAAGGAAGAACGGCACCTTAAAACTACAGAAGTTCCGAGAGACTCTATTTTTTCCCAATCCACAGATTTTAACAATCTTTTTAACCTACGCACTTCACCACCTTGTATATTTCTTTTAAGTTTTTTCCAAATCTTCCTTGAGTGGAATACCAGTGATTACACTACGTGATACTCTATTTTCTCCAACAACTTTCTTTTTACTCAAAACCTGATCATCCAGAGGAGACAGATCACCCGCTATTACCATCTAATGTAGAACAGATTACTGGATCAATGTGTGCTTCTGTGCTTTTCTGTCTGTCTTGTTGTGTCTCTACTCTGTCTTCTTTAACCCCCAGTCGGTCGAGGCAGATGACCGTTCATACTGAGCCCGGTCTGCTGGAGGTTTTTCCTTCCCGCTAATAGGTGGTTTATCTTTCCGCTTTTGCTTCATGCTTGCTCAGTATGAGGGATTGCTGCAAAGCCATGAACAATGTAGACAACTCTCCCTGTAGCTCTATACTTCTCCAGGAGTGAATGCTGCTTGTCGGGACTTTGAAGCAATCAACTGGTTTCCTTTATGTAGGACATTTTTGACCAATCTGTATAATATGATTGATTTTGACTTTGTAAAGTGCATTGAGATGACATGTTTCATGATAATAAACAATTTAAAAACAGATGAAAAACAACAGGGTTCTCTGCACACAGTGCAGACGAACGGCATAGCTGTTTGCCTGCGCTGCGGGCTTGGAACCCTATCTATTCATCAGGCCAGAAAATCTGGGTGTAGTCATGGACTCAGACCTGAACCTCAGCTCCAGTCAGCTTGGGTGCTACTCTCGCCAGTCCGCAAGTCAGCGTGGATGCTATGCTCACCAATGCGCCAGTCAGCCTCGGTGCTACGCTCGCAAGTCTGCCAGTCAGCATTGGCGCCACGTTCACCAGTCTGCGTGGGCGCTACGCTCGCCAGTCAGCGTGGGTGCTGCGCTCGCCAGTTCTTCAGTCTATGTGGGTGCGATGCTCACCGATCCTCCGCTCTGCGGGGACGTGGATGTGGCGAGGAGGGGGTCCAGGTGGGTCCACCTTCGGTCTTCACTCCAGAGTCAAGTGAGCAGGGGGTCCAGACGGGGCCGCTTCTGGTCTGCGAGGAGGGGGTCCAGACGGGGCCGCCTCTGGTCTGCGAGGAGGGGGTCCAGACGGGGCCGCCTCCGGTCTGCGGGGAGGGGATCCAGGTGGATAAGATAAGATAAGATAGTCTTTATTGATCTCACAATGGAGAAATTCACTCGTCACATCGGCTCATACAAGAAGGTGCAGAGTAGGGAAGGTACATTCAGTTATATACAGTGAATCTTCATATATACAATGGATCAGAAAGAATACCAAAAAAAATACAAAAAAGGAAATAGGAATGGGCATATGATGTCTCATTTACATTCTTAGTGGTCTATATATATATATATATATATATATATATATATATATATATATATATATACTAGGGCTGGGCAAGTTAACGCGTTAATTTCGCGTTAATTCATTAGACTATTAACGGCGATATTTATTTTATCGCGCATTAACGCATGTTGCTCACATGCTTTCAGTCAGTGTCAGTCAGCAGGCGCGCTGACTGCAGCGCGCTGTCACGGCAGGCTCCCCCTCCCCTCTCGTACATGGCTCAGCGGCACCAGCCAATCAGCACGCAGGCTCAGCCTGGCCCGCCCACTCAGCTCTCACACAAACTTAAAAAACAAACAGCTGAGAGAGACCACAGCAGCAAAAAAACATGAACAGGGGAAGTAGCACCGTTTGGCTTTATTTTAATACCGTAAATGAAATCAAGCTGTATGTTTTGTAAAAAGCCGGTTCATTTCAGTGGAAACACAACAAATTTATCTAAGCACGTGAAAAAACATGAAAACTTCGAGCCCCAGCAACGGAGAGAGGAGACGAAACTTCTCTCATTGCCCCGACAGACCCACAGACGTCTCTGACTGAGGCGTTTCAGTCCTCCAGGGAACATCCAGGTAGATCAGTGGATGGATGGATGGATGGATGGATGTTACTGGAGCCCACACATAACATGTAATTAAGACCTTGAAAGAACCCAGTACATATATTAAAAAGTGTTATTTAAGATAAGATAACATTAGCTAATCCTTTTTTTATCCCACGACGGGGAAATTTATAGGATTAAAGCAACAGGCAGGTGCACACAACACGGACAAAATTACATAAGGATTGAAATATGTAAGAGGTGGATTAGCGAAAAAACACTGAACGTAACATTATTATTATTATTATTATTATTATTATTATTATTTAATTGTAATAATAAAATAAAAAACACAAAACCCAAAAGGTCAACAGTTTCATGATACATCAAGCTTAGGGACTGGCTAATATACAGCAGGTCAAAAAAGGCCATATTTTGGCTGCAGTGCTGCTGTTCTCTTATGAAGAAAAGATCAACTAGTGCACTAAATTCAATAGATGGGTTGAAAATATCCAGTATAAAATAAGTGCTACAAATGTTACAACACTTTTGTTCATATGGCAGCAGAACATTAAAATAAAAGTGCTCTTTACACTACTTTTGAATTCATTCTTGGAGTTTGTAAATACAATGCGATTAATCGCGATTAATCGCGATTAATCAGGGCGATTAATCGCGATTAAATATTTTAATCGTTGCCCAGCCCTAATATATACACACATATATATATATATATATATATATATACATATATACATACACACATACACATATACATACACACACATATATATATATATATATATATATATATATATATATATATATATATAAACATATATATATATATACTTAAATACATACATATATCTATGCGCCTACTTACATACGCACCTACGCGTATGTATGTGCATATACATTTGTACATACATACATACATACATACATGTGGGCTGACTTATGTTCAGGTGGTGATAGCAGCAGAAGTCACTACATCAGGATTATTGCCTGGGTTGTAGGGCAGTGTATTAAATAGATTATTGCACCTTGGTTATTGCACATTAATTGTTACAGTTATGGTCACAGTTGCAGTTACAGTGCAGCATTGTAAAATCTTATAGCAGCAGGAATAAATGACCTGCGGTAGCGCTCCTTTTTACAGACAGGATGTCTAAGTCTTGCACTGAAGGAGCTGCTCAGCTCGTCTACAGTCTGGTGCAGGGGGTGGAAGGTGTTGTCCATGATGGATGTGAACTTGGACAACACCCTCCTCTCAGCCACTTCCTCCACAGAGTCCAGAGGGCAGCCCAGGACAGAAGTGGCCTTCCTCACCAGCTTGTTCAGTCTCTTTCTGTCCCGCTCTGTGCTGCCAGGAGCCCAGCAGACGACAGCGTAGAGGAGGGCTGAGGCCACCACAGAGTCATAAAAAGTTTTTAGCATAGGCCGGCTCACTCCAAAGGACCTCAGCCTCCTCAGGAGGTGGAGCCGGCTCTGGCCCTTCTTATACAGGGCGTCGGTGTTATGAGTCCAGTCCAGTTTATTGTTGACGTGAACACCCAGGTATTTGAAACTCTCCACAGTTTCTATGTCCTGCCCTGGATGTTCGCGGGTGAGTGAGGTGGGGGTCTTCTCCTGAAGTCGATCACCATCTCCTTGGTCTTACTGGTGTTTAAGCACAGATGGTTCTTCTCACACCAGTCCACAAAGTCCATGATGACCGACCGGTACTCCAGCTCGTTCCCCTCAGACACACAGCCCACAATGGCCGAGTCGTCGGAGAACTTCTGAAGGTGGCAGCTGTCCGTGTTGTAGGTGAAGTCCGAGGTGTAGAGGGTGAAGAGAAACGGAGACAGAACGGTGCCCTGGGGGGCCCCGAGGATCCTCCTCCTGTCTTTGCTTCAGAGTTCTGTGAGGAGGGGACCTAGGTGGGTTCGCCTCCAGTTTACAAAGACGGGATCCAGGTGGATCCGCCTCGATTCTTCATTCCACAGTCCTGTGAGGAGGGGGTTCAGACGAGCCTGCCTTTGGCCTGTGAAGAGGGGATCCAGGGGGATGTACCTCCAGTCTGCTACTCAGGCCCTCGACTAGAAGCCAAGCATCAGGGTCCTTTTCGGGACTCCAAGCATCAGGGTCCTCGTCGGGATGCCAAGCATCAGGGCCCTCATTGGGATGCCAGGGGCCTTTAGAGGCCAGTAACCAGGTGCCTTCAGAGGCCAGTAGCCAGCCACCGTCAGAGGCCAGTACCCAGGCACCGTTAAAAGCCAAGCTTCAGATTAGCTACTAGGTTAACTTTAGGGGTGGTCAGCTCTGTCATCGACGCCCGCCTAAGGGCCTGCATCGTCGTCGACATCCGCCAAGGGGCCTGCATCGTCGATGACACCCGCCAAGGGCCCTGCACCATCGACGGCGCCAGTCAGGGGCCCTGCTCTGTCAACGCCACCCATCAAGGGTCCTGCTCCATCGCTGGCCGCCAAGGGTCCTGCTCTGTCGCCGGCTGCCAAGGGTCCTGCGCCTTCTCCGTCCTCAGGAACACTCGCCGGACATCCTGACATGCCGGGGTTGTCCGCCGGGACTTCCACCGGACCTTCAGGCATGCCGGGGCCGTCCTCCGGGATGTCTGCCAGACACCTGACACAAGGAGGCCTGCCTCAGGGACGCCCCCAGAGACTGATTCACCCTGTTTGGGTTGTTTTTTGTTTGTGTTTTTGGACTCAAGCACTCGATCCTAGGCCTCCCTCCACCCTCTCTGGCTGGGTTGTTTTTTGTGTGTGTGTGTGGGGGGGGGTCTGTCATAGTTTGAGTTCTGTCTTAGTTTTAGTTTCTGTCACGATTTGGGTTATGTTTTGGTTTTGTTATTCTCTTTATTTAAACAGTTTGTCAGTCAATATTCAGTCAGCTCAGTTCACCTGCCAGTAATCAGCCAGCTCACTTCACCTCTCAGTCACAACCCAATCTGTTTGCCTGTCACCAGTCACGACCATTCAGTTTAGCTCTACCTCTCGTCATCACCCTTCCTCAGATCAGCCTCTGTTATATTTGATGATCACAAGAGAAAATAATCAACACTGAAGAGATTCATGAACAAATGCTGCAATCTGCGCTTGCGACCATGTGTAAAGCGATCAGAATTCAATACAGAAATGTTACACATGGAGCATGCCTGTGTTACGCACAGTCACCGGGAATGGTCAGGCAATGACCTCTGACTTTGGGAAGCTTTGGAGGAAATTTGGCAGATCATTGAGGGAGACGTTGAAGAATCTTCAGAGAGTAGCTTGGACTTTGAAATGGGAGATGAGGAAATCCTTCTGAGAGATCCGGTTCATGAGTAAATTGCGCTGTAACTTTTTATTTCCAACATCTTTACATTACATGTCTGGTATTTCAGAAAGAGGGCACATGAATACAGTTGGAAATAATGATTTTGTAATCCAAAGATTTTGCAATACATTTGCTCACCCACCCACCCTCACCCCTGGAGCAAAGGAACCACATGTAATGTATATGGAATTGATTCATAGAACGCTTCATGGCTTTCAATGTGAGGATCCGGCAATCCAAGGAAGTAAGTGTGTCCCGAAGTAGAGGTTGGCGGCAGCAGTGTAATTGGTAATGTTCTTCCTTGTGGAGCAGCTGAACATTGGAGGGTGGACAGGCTGGTGAAGGTGGGGCTTATTCTAGGATTGCAGCAGCAAGAAATCACGGAGAATGACAATGATGACCTGGAAGTGAGGATTGGAACCAGTAGACAACAGCAGGAGGGGTCCAGAAGAGCCAAGGCTTGGAGTATGTTAGATGAAGACAAAGAGTGGTAAGCAACAGAGGAATTAAGGTGCATCACGGAGCACACAACGAAGCCCGTTTACCACTCTGTGTGAGTTAACCAACTGGCGTCTTTATCCAGGTCTTGATTTGCTCTTAACAAGTTGCACCTGTCAGCCTGCAGCACCTGTCACACCCTGCATGAGGAAGAGAAAAACACATGCACCACACACTGCTTCTGAAGACACAACAGTATGTGCCATTGATTCAAGGATGGTTAAAAAGCTTTTACATGATCCACAGCATTACAACATTTTTTATGTTATCTGGCTATGATATATAATTTATTTTCTTATAATCAGATAACTTTGTAATAAACTACTTTTTCTATATTTTTACATCCAGGAGGACATCACAGGACCATCTGGAACACAGAAGACCCTGCTCCCTGCCACTTCAGCTGAGCCTTTATCTCCTTTAAGGTAAGATGTCTATACTATATATAAAATAGATGTGTCATAACTCTGTCAGAAATATATTCCAATGATTATTACAAGTCAGTGTCAGGTGCAACTTCATTTTTAGAGTGTTTTTTAGATTATATGTATTCTTCAACATATATTGTACTGGTTCTACAGTGACAATGGTGAAGAAGATAAGTTGTATCGGCCACCTTCCAGGCAGTTAAGGTCAGCCTCAAGACCTGGGAAGCGCCAGGTTCTGTCTGCCCCAAGAAAAAAGGGCAGCTCATCAAACCAACAAAAAGAGGGAAAAAAGCTTCAAAGAAGGTTAGTCAGGCTACACCTCTGCCTGATGACAGCATGGACACAGTTAGGGCACAGTCCGTGTGACCCTGATATCATGCCACTTATACCTACATTTACATTTTTGTACATTTAAGACATTTTGGGATTGATAATTCTTGTTTTCAATAAAATACCTCTGCTTGGAGACAGAATTATACAATTCATCTTATTTTCTATTCATTTTATTTGTATTATGCTGTGCACAATGGTACATTTTGATGAAACACATAGTATGACCAAAGGCTTTGTAATATGCTGAAGGTGTCCTACAATGGAAATCTGCACTTTTATCTGACCAGATTCCCTTTTATGGGGGGAACACAATTGGCACAGGTTTGTCCGATTCTGGGACAGTTGTGCCAAAATCACATTTCCGCCTGGCACACTGCCCACTAAAACATTTGCGGAACAAATATGCTTAAATTGATTCAGTCCAGATTTGTTGCTGTTGTAGTCAAGATGTGGACCTGTAATGTCTGAGGCTTCTCTTAAATTTTTCAAAGGGGTTTTCATGGTGTTTTATACTGTTTATTTTAGAAAGAATATAGGTGAGGCTCAAAGATTTAGATTTTTTCTTTGTTTAATCACCTATAAATCCAACACTGTGACATTTGCAATAGTGGTTCTACCTGGAAAATCTTCCTTAATACCTTTGTGTGATACAAAAACTAACAATTTCAACAAAGAATCTCTAGGACCCTAGTAGGTCCTGTTGGCTGACGTCACTTCCTGTTTGCGGTAAGGCGTATTGTATCACTTCCTGTTTTCACTGCGTGAGCAACGGTTTGTTGCTCCAGATTCTCTCACTTTTATCTTTAATCTCTTTGCTGTAACATCTGTTTCTAACACATAAGCACTTTTAAAAATTTTCTGTTGCTGCACATCACGCTTGGGAACTCCTCGTGTTTCACGGTTTGCTCTCTTGGTGTGGTAGAAGGGCGCTAGCCTAGCTTTAGCCTAGCCTAGCTTTAGCTCCACAATGGCTTCCTCTCCTACTATTACTTCAGCTTCTCCGTCTCTGACTAAGTCTCCTCTTATCTCCTGCTTTCTCTTTCAGATGTTTAGCTATTCCTCTGCCTCCTTTAGTGATAATGGTACTTGTAATAAATGCAATGTTTTTGTAGCTTTGGAGGCGAGGGTGTCAGAATTAGAGTCCCGGCTCCGTGCTATGGAAAGACCAGCTGATAGCCGCCCCTCTGCTAGCGCGGAGCCACATAGACCTAGCGTTAGTTCACTTAGTGGTCCTCCAGAAGCACCCGAGCAGCCGGGTAAGCAGGCCGGCTGGGTGACAGTTCGTAGGAAGCATAGCTCTAGATTTCAGCCCCCAGTTCACCACCAACCCGTCTGCGTTTCAAACAAATTTTCCTTTGATTATTTCCACCTGTCACTTGTAATTAGTCTTCACTCCCGTTCACCTGCTCACTCCCCTATATAGTCCTGCTACAAACATCTGCAAACTGCCAGATCATTAACAAGCCTTTGGTGAGTTTCTGTCCAGCTTTCTATTTTTGATTGATCCTGTTGACGATAACCCAACTGCACCTTTTAGATTTCTGCGCCAGCTTGATACTTGATCCTGATTTTCCTGCCCTGTCCTGTCTGTCTGCCTACCTGTTTTTCTGACCTGGACCTGCCTGGTGATATTCTGAGTTTGCCTTACCGCGATCTGTACTTCTGCTTGTTTTTGGATTGCTTCTTGTGTACCGGATTTTTGACTGTTATTCTGACCACCGAGCCTGCTTGTCCCTGCATTGTGAAGAACACCTCCATTAAACCCTCTTTAATCATACCTCCTTTTTGTCTGGCTGAATACTGGGTCCTCTGTCTCTCGTTCGTGACAGAATGATCTGGCCATACATGGACCCATCGGCCGACAAACAGTGGTGGGCAGATGTTGAGAGATCTTTTTCTCAATTGGAGTCAGGTGTGCGGGAGATTATTTTCCTTCTAGGTATCCAGGCACCCCCTGAAGCCTGTAGGCCGGGGCCTCCGGAAGCCTGTAGGCCGGGCCCTCCTGAAGCCTGTAGGCCGGGCCCTCCTGAAGCCTGTAGGCCGGGCCCTCCTGAAGCCTGTAGGCCGGGCCCTCCTGAAGCCTGTAGGCCGGGCCCTCCTGAAGCCTGTGGCCCGGCGCCGCCTGAAGCCTGTAGCCCGGCGCAGCCTGAAGCCTGTAGCCCGGCGCCGCCTGAAGCCTGTAGCCCTGCGCCGCCTGAAGTCTGTAGCCCTGCGCCGCCTGAAGCCTGTAGCTCTGCGCCACCTGAAGCCTGTAGCTCTGCGCCGCCTGAAGCCTGTAGCTCTGTGCTGCCAGTAGCTTGTAGCCCGGGGCCTCCTAGGACTTTGCCTTTCAGGAGCCGGACCCTGAGGGTCCTCGTCAGCCGTCCGCCTCCAAGGATCTTATTCCGCCGTCGGTCTCCGAGGGTCTTGCTCCGCCAGGGTCGCCGTCTGCTCCGCCTGCCTCTGGTTCTGCTCCGCCCGCCTCTGGTTCTGCTCCGCCGGGGTCGCCGCCTGCGACTCCCGCCTCGGACTCTGTCTCGCAGGGGCCGTCCTCCGGGACACCCGCCGGATTACCTGTCTCACCGGGGCCGTCCTCCGGGACACCCGACGGATTACCTCACACGCCGGGGCCGTCCTCCGAGACGTCCGCCAGACCACCTGACACGCCGGGGTCGTCCTCCAGGACGTCCGCCAGACCACCTGACACGCCAGGGCTGTTCTCCACGACGCCCGCCTTGGACTTTCCTGTTTAGCCAGGTCCGCCGTCTGCTGCATCCAAGCCACCTGACTCTGCCTCGTCGGGGCCGCCCTCCTCGAGGTTTCGGTCGGGTGATGCTGCTCCGCCGCTTGCCACCTCCACGAAGACTCTATGTGGCCTAGCAGCCGTCACTGCCTGCACCCTTAAGGCTCCAGTGCTTTCCTGTTTTATCTGTCCTAGTTCTGCCTTAGTTTTGAGTTACTTAGCATCCCTTAGTTTCAGAGTTATTTAGTGGTTCTTAGATTTCTTATAGTTTTTTAGTTTCTGTTCTGCTTTAGCATTCTAGTGTTCTTTAGTGTTGACTCTGGCCCTCCGTCCTGTACCTCCCGCCACCCGCCCGGGCTAGGTTGTTTTCTGTTTAAGTTTTTAGGCCGTCTGGAATCCGGCCTTGAGGAGGGGGTTCTGTCACGATTTGGGTTTTGTTTTGGTTTGTTTGTTCTTTGCTTTATTTTGATCAGTTCACATCTCTGTTTCCAGTTCAGTTCTGTCTCCTCCCAGTAAGCTGCCAGCTCACTCAATCTGTTTATCTGTCACTCCCCGATCACCAGTTACCAGCCAATCAGATCTGCTCACCTGTCAACCTCCAGTCACTAGCCAATCAGTTCAGTTCAGTTACCACCTTTCCTTTGATTATTTCCACCTGTCACTTGTAATTAGCCTTCACTCCCGTTCACCTGCTCACTCCCCTATATAGTCCTGCTACAAACATCTGCAAACTGCCAGATCATTAACAAGCCTTTGGTGAGTTTCTGTCCAGCTTTCTATTTTTGATTGATCCTGTTGACGATAACCCAACTGCACCTTTTTGATTTCTGAGCCAGCTTGATACTTGATCCTGATTTTCCTGCCCTGCCCTGTCTGTCTGCCTACCTGTTTTTCTGACCTGGACCTGCCTGGTGATATTCTGAGTTTGCCTTACCCCGATCTGTACTTCTGCTTGTTTTTGGATTGCTTCTTGTGTACCGGATTTTTGACTGTTATTCTGACCACCGAGCCTGCTTGTCCCTGCATTGTGAAGAACACCTCCATTAAACCTTCTTTAATCATACCTCCTTTTTGTCTGGCTGAATACTGGGTCCTCTGTCTCTCGTTCGTGACAATTCTCCTACAAAGACTTGAGCATACTGTAGGGATTAAGGGAAAAGCATTAGGCTGGTTTAAATCTTATCTGTCGGACAGATTCCAGTTTGTTCATGTTAATAATAAATCTTCCTCAAACTCTAGGGTCACTTGTGGAGTACCACAGGGTTCAGTCCTTGGACCAATTCTATTTACTATATATATGCTTCTGATTGGCAAAATTATCAGACAGCATGGGATTAATTTCCACTGTTATGCTGATGACACTCAGCTATATTTATCCATAAATCCTGATGAATCCAATCAGTTACTTCGACTGCAGTCATGTCTTGATGACATCAAAAGCTGGATGACTTTAAATTTCCTGCATTTAAATTCTGACAAGACAGAAGTTGTAATCTTTGGGCCAGAGTCTTCAAAAAATAAAGTTCTTAATCAATCACTTAGTCTGGATGGCATTAACTTGGCCTCTGGTAATAAAGTTAAAAATCTTGGTGTTGTTTTCGACCAAGACATGTCATTTAAATCCCATATTAAACAGGTTTCCAGAGTTTCCTTTTTTCACCTCCGGAATATCGCCAAAATTAGAAACATTCTGTCCAGGGGTGATGCTGAAAAACTAGTCCATGCATTTGTTACTTCAAGGCTGGACTATTGTAATTCTTTACTATCAGGAAGTCCACAAAATGCAGTTTGAAGTCTTCAGCTGATCCAAAATGCTGCGGCAAGAGTTCTGATGAAAATCAACAAGAGGGATCATATTTCTCCAATTTTAGCTTCCCTTCATTGGCTTCCTGTTAAATCAAGAATATAATTTAAAATTCTCCTTCTAACGTATAAAGCCCTTAATAATCAAGCTCCATCATATATCAGAGCTCTGATTACCCCGTATGTTCCTAACAGAGCACTTCGCTCTCAGACTGCAGGTCTGCTGGTGGTTCCTAGAGTCTCTAAAAGTAGAATGGGAGGCAGATCCTTTAGCTATCAGGCTCCTCTCCTGTGGAACCAACTCCCAGTTTTGGTCCGTGAGGCAGACACCCTATCTATTTTTAAGACTAATCTTAAAACTTTCCTTTTTGACAAAGCTTATAGTTAGAGTGGCTCATACCCTGAGCTATCTCTATAGTTGTGCTGTGATAGGCCTAGGCTGCTGGAGGACATCAGGGTCTAATTTTCTCACTCTACTGATTTCTACTGTTCTTCAGTCTACTGTTCTCCAGTTTTGCATTGTGTTACATTGAAATGACTGTCGTCATTTCAGCTTTTAACTTTTTGCTCTCTCTCTTTTTCTTCATAGTAAGTACACCTGGTCTGGCGTTCTGTTAACTGTGACATCATCCAGAGAAGACGGCTCACCCGCTACTACCATCTAATGTAGAACAGATTCCTAGATCAATGTGTGCTTCTGTGCTTTTTTGTCTCTCTTGTTGTGTCTCTGCTCTGTCTTCTGTAACCCCAGTCGGTCGAGGCAGATGACCGTTCATACTGAGCCCGGTTCTGCCGGAGGTTTTCCTTCCTGTTAATGGGGAGTTTTTCTTCCCACTGTCGCTTCATGCTTGCTCAGTATGAGGGATTGCAGCAAAGCCATGTACAATGCAGACTACTCTCCCTGTGGCTCTACGGTTCCCCAGGAGTGAATGCTGCTTGTCGGGACTTTGATGCAATCAACTGGTTTCCTTATATAGGACATTTTTGACCAATCTGTATAATCTGACCCAATCTGTATAATATGATTGAACTTGATTTTGTAAAGTGCCTTGAGATGACATGTTTCATGATTTGGCGCTATATAAATAAAATTGAATTGAATTGAATAACAAACAACCAGGCAGGCTGATCGGGACTCCGTGCAACTTTGACCGGACTTCTAACAGTTTGACATTCTGCGGGCTGGATAGCTCTCCTACTCCACCGCCGTCTCCTTCAAACGCTTCAACATCAGAGCAGCACGGGTCCCCGGACAGCAACAAATTATCACCGGAGCTGTACTTCTATACCTGTACTTCTGATTCTTCTACCCAAAGCGACTGCGAGAGCGAGAGTATCCTCACAGCGCTGCAGAGGCACACCGTCGACTGGTCCAGCCCCCCCCCCCCGATGCTTGAAAGGCGGCCCAGAGGTCTGTTTTATGGGATAAGAATTCCAGGCTTCCTACCATGCTGTCTCTATCAGAGACCCAGGGCTAAGATTCACAAGCTCTGAATCTTCTGGCCTACCCTCAAATGGACTAGCTGAGTGAGCTGTGAAAACGCTGAAAGATGGATTGAGAAAAACTGACTCATTCTTTAGAAACAAAGCTCTCTTATTTCCTTTTCCAGTACCGAATCACTCCCCACACCTCAGTAGAAGTATCTCCAGCAGAGATGCTTTTGGGGAGGAGGCCAAAGTCACTCCTCAATCTCTTTCATCCTGACGTTGCAGAGAAAGTGATCCAGGGCAGGACGCACAAAAGCTAAGGTGGGATCTAAGGCGTCTTTTAGCCAGGTGACCATGTGTATGTTAAGAATTTTGCTACAGGTCTGCCCTGGCAGCAAGGAGTTATTCAACACCAGACAGGGCTTGTGTCCTTTGTGGTGGATTTGTTGGACAGCAGGCAGGTGCGTATGCACCAGGATCACCAACGTGATCGCGATGATGCAGGAGGGGAGGGGCGTCAATGAGGAGCACACAGGAACAGGGCATTCAGCCCCGCAGGCTCAGCTGAAGTGCCCCAGGCACCAGAAGAAGACCAAGTCACACCTGAAGAGCCAGCAGCTGCGGACACTCCATATGCCCAACCAGCAGCTCCGGACACTCCGCTGGCCCAAAGGAATGCACCGGACACGCCGTTGGCCCAATCAGTAGCCCCGGGCATGCCATTGGTCCCCAGGCCAACCCAGCTTGAGGGAGCACCAGAACCGAGGAGATCAACAAGGCCATATAGGCCTCCAGACAGACTGAACTGGTAACAACGTTAATTTAAAAAAAAGTTTGTGTTTAAGTCAGGCAACCGCCAAGGCACTGTGAGTTCAATCTATAGTTAGACTGTGAGGTGCAACTGTATTTAATGTGTGCCATAATATGTTTATAGTTAAAGAGGGAGAAATGTTGTATATTGGGAAATATTGGGGACAGAACTATGTTTAAAGTGTTGTTGCCTCTCTGGGGACCTGTTTTGGTGTGGCACCTCCCAGGTTGCACTGTTCTGCGTGCTGGGCGACTTTTCTCAAGTAAAAGAATGACCAAGCAAGTTCCCTGCCTCCGTGTGGATAAATTGGATTTGCACCTAGACACTCGGCTACTACAAACAGTATTGAACATTTTTCCACGGCTAGTGAAATAAAAGCGTCTGTGGTTGAGAGGTTTAAACGTACGTTAACATCAAGAATGTGGAGATATTTCACCACAAACAACACTCTCCGATATATAAATGTGCTTTAGGATCTGGTCAAAAGTTACAACCATAGCTATCATTCAAGTATTAAAATAGCGGCTATCAAAGTCACCGGTAGTAACGCTTTTCAGGTGTTTCAGAATCTGTACAGGATAATTCCAAATGCTGCACAAAACTCAAGATGCCGTTTAAGCAAGGTGACCATGTCAGAATCTCCAAGGTGCGTGGAGTGTTTGACAAGAAATATGAACAGAGTTTCACGGATGAAATCTTTACAGTTACAGAAGTGATTCAACAATCTCCTCCCGTATTAGAACTGAAACATTTAGACGGAGAGCCCGTCCAAGGTTCTTTTTATGCAGAGGAGCTTCAAAAGGTGAAAATGTCGAAATACAAAATGTATCAAGTGGGTGAAATATTATGCAAATGCACCATGCGGGGAGTCAGGCAGGTCTTAGTATGCTGGAAAAATTGCCCGGAGAAATTCAACCGCTGGGTGAGAGCCGATGACCTGCATGATGTATAACAGAAAGCACGGCTCACCGGAGGCTGACATTGCAACATGGACCGCATGACTGAGGACCAGGGATTTTATCTGATGCTAGCATCCACCGCTAGCCTCTACGTTAAGGATAATAACATTTTGAGTTTCCACGTGGATTTAGCCGAGCCTATTCATTTACAAGATCATTGGCAAGTGGCTTTGACAGAGGTTTCTTACCTTCACACATGGCATAACATCCCCTCAGAAAACGCTAATTTTGAATGGTGGAAAACGGGCAAGGAAAAAGTCCAGCGCATACAGATTGGAAGCGGATACTACAGTAATTTGAATCCGCTTATCACAGAGATTGAAGCCCATCTGAAAAAGATAAATTCAGATATTTATTTTTAAAGTTAACCGCACCGCAAACATACTCGCCTACCAGGCCGGAGCTCAGAACCACCTACGTTTTCATACTCCAATGGTCTACATGCTAGTTATGGAACACGGAAAATGGGTCAAATTCGACCACTGGCATGACCCTCCTCCTATAGATTTTAACACGAGAAGTCCCAGAGATACGAGAATTTTCTTCAGCCTCCAATCCCCCTGACAGTACTTCACAACTCATTAATCCCTGTTCAGATGTAAATGCACCATTAGCCCTGTCCTTGGAGAACTATTCCACCCCCTTCAGTTTCGGTTTTAGCTCAAACCTCTCTGTTGACGAGTTTTTTACCTGAGAGCAGGGGGGGGAAATCATATTTGTAATTTAATATAACTAGGTCTACGTCATCAGTGTTGCCAAGACCGGAATAATTTCAGACAGCGGAGCCACCAGCGCAGCGATCAGCTGTATATCTGCATGTGCTGGAACGTTGTAAAAACGGCTAGCAAGAATATTTATACAATAATGACCATCTGCCCTATTTACTAGGGGGCAAATATAACTCAAGTTGGTTCAGCGCGATCTCTCCTCCGCAATACTGCAGCGGAGTGTGCGCGCACACACACACGCGCGTATATATATACTGGAGGGCCAACTGAGTTTGCAAGCCAAAAAAACTACAAGTCGCCTCCAAAGCTTCCTCTGTTTGGTGGATATTGGTGTGCTGATGACCATCAGAGACTGCACAGTCCAGCAGGGTTGCATAACAGAACATGGCTTGAAAATGAGTGTGTATGAGCTGGTGGCTTTCATTGCAGTTCTGTTTATGAAGGCAGCACAGGGGAGTGTTGGCGTCATGCAGGATGTGTGGTCCAAAGACTTTAGGAATGCACACATCAAAGCCACAATGCCTCGAAACCGGTTTCAAGATATGATGAACAGGGGCGGATTTAGGAAATTTGGGGCCCTAGGCTAAGAAAGGCATGGGGCCCTCTGAATTGTGAAGACAACACATAACAGACCCATTATACAGATACAGAAATTTTAACAGAATAGATATACATTATTTTTTCTCCTTTTGTCCCTCTCTTATCCCCTTTCTTGTTGTTTTCCTCTATGTTTTCTTTTGTACCTTTTTCTAGTAGACAAGCCATGATCTACTTATCTGTTCCCCATTTTTCATTTGAATGAAATAATAGCTGGAAGTAAATCTGCACCCGTCTCCATTTCTTGGGAAGATCCTGTTCTTCACCTGGAGCGGTCCTCTCAGTACTATTGAGCAGTGTGCACGATCAGACAGCTGATTGGCCAGACCTGGGTCATCTTCAGGAAATCCACTGTGCTGACTGCTTACTAGCAGTGTGGATGATGCTGGACTCTGTCAGTCTGGTGGAACAACATCATTATCAAAGCCTGGCTGGATAATCAGCCCCCAGGAACTTGGGGGCCCTGGGCAACTGCCTAGTTTCGCCTAATGGTAAATCCCCCCTGATAATCAATATCTGCACTTTGACAACAAAGACACTCGTTTGGAACGTGTGAAAACGGACAAATCTGCTGCAATTTCAAACATCTGGCAACAGTTTGTACAGAACTGTGTGTGTCCTACAGTCCAGGGCAACATATTCCTGTTGATGAGCAGTTATTTCAATCAAAGGTTCTTTGTCCCTTTCTGCAATACATTGCATCAAAAGCCTGATAAATTTGGATTTAAGTTTTGGATTGCAGTAGATCTGGACACAAAATACATGTGTATTGCCATCCCTTATTTGGGAAAAGATCCCTCCTGCCCCACAGGAGAAGGCTGTTTGAGAACGTTGTTGTGAAACTGATGGAGCCATTTATGGACCAGGGCAGGACTGTAACTATGGACAATTTGATGAACTTTGTTAGAGGTTTATGCAGGAAAAGGCAAAACAAGAAGAAAAGATGAGACAGCATCATGAGATGAGGAGATGTTCTCATGGTAAAACAACACAGTGCCAGGTGCACAATCTCTGCAACAGGAACCACAGCACTGAGCGTTGTGTGCACTGCACAAAGTATACCTGTCGCAAATGCAGGAAGGACTCACCTTGGGTTTGTGGAAACTGCTAAATGGGACAATTGTAGCTTCATATGTAGTGCTTTTCCTTGGGTGAAATCAATGTTAATCCAATACTGAAGTAATACTGTTTGTTATTTTCTAAGCTGAAATGTTGAATGACATGAAAAGGTGAGACAAGACAAAATACAATTATTCTCTAAGTTGTCCTTTCTTTCACACAGTGAATTTTGCAATATAAATGAGTCTGTTGGTGAATGGACAATATAAATAGGCTCTGCCTTGCCTTGTTGGAAATGCATGGCTATGACCTGTTCTCAGCTCAGGAACTAGGACCTGTCACAGGTTATTTGCATTACAATAGGGACAGTTAGCAAGGTAGAGTGAATACACAAACCTGAAGAGGGGAGGGGGGCTTGCAAGAAAACTGAAATTCTCTGGGACTTCTAGTGTTAACGCAGGTTTCTACCACCTCTATTTCTACAGTAGCGCTTTTGCAAACGGTTCAGGTCAAGGGTGTGTTTGGAGATATTATCACAGAAACCTTTCATAACCCCTACTATCTCCCGGTTGCCAAGAAACAAATTGAAAATATACAAGTTGAAATAAAAACGGATCAGGACACCCTGGTGAAATTTACATACGGAAAGTGCATCGTGAAGCTGCATTTCAGACCTGCGGCCTCACCCCGAACATTCAGGTGAAACAGATTGTGCATATAAAAACACACGACTGTGGCTGGAATCATTCATACCTGTGCAACCAGTTGCACCAGCAATGTTGCAGCGTGCTAAAACGTGAGAAGAAAAAAAAGTGTAATGAGTATCAAGAAAACATGGTTCAGATGAATCTGAGAGAGGACCTACACCGAAATATTACCCGTGTCAGCTATTACAGACATCGGTCCGATCGAGTTCTTTGTCCCCGGAGATGGAGAAAAATACCTGGATTTGAACGACACCTTGCTGCACGGCCGTCTAAAGATCACCAACACAGATGGAAGCAACCTGGCAAACGATTCTGCCGTCGGACTCATAAATCACCCGCTGAATACAATGTTCAGTCAATGCGACGTTATTCTGGGAGACAGGTTAATTTCACAGAGTAGCGTGACACATCCGTACAGAGCAATGATTGAAACTTTGCTCAACTATTCAGAAGACACGTCAAAGAGTTAATTGTGCGCAGGTCTCTTTTACAAAGAGACTGTGGGAGCTATAGACTCGATTGTTATGACCGATGGTTCAAATTGGGGGATTATCCGTAGAGCCTATTTCACAGCTAATTCGAAAGTTACATCTGATGGGGCCGCTTCACGCAGATATTTTCTTGTTCTTGGTCCGCTCCCTCTCCCAAGAACATCTCAAGTCTCCGCTAGGTGCGGAGCCCATCCCCCCACGTCCTGCCCTCCTCCACTTCGTTGGCGGGCGCCTTGGCCCTCTGGCGCATTGGTTGGCTTCAGGTTTGGGGCGGGTTCCCGGGCGTGCGCCGGCCCACTCCCGGTGGCCTCTTCGCGGGGCCTGGCCCCCCGGGGGGCGGCCGGGGCCCCCGTCGCGGGGGCCGGGCGCCCCTGGGGCCTCTGGCCCTCAGGGCCCATGGCCGGGACCACTTCAGCGGGGCTAGCTGCCGGCGGAGCCCACGGGCTCGTCCCCGCGGCTCTTGAGGGCGTCGGCATTGCGGTGGCTGGGGGATTTCCTCGGAGTCGTCTCTGCTCCTTCCTTGGGGGGGGGGGGGGTTGCAGATATCCTGTGTCGGCCCCTCCTGGGCGACCTGCTTTAGGGACCCCTTTGGGAGTCCGGGGTTACGGGTCCCCTGACGCCTGCCTCTGTGCTCGGGGAAGGTGGGTCTTCGGTTCTCCACAATCACTATCAAGCTATTTCTGGATAATTTTCACCTAAACTAGTGTACTCTCACATCTCCCACAGGTGCTGGGTCCCAGGTATTAAGTGTTCACTTATATACAGTAATCTTATAATTTATTTATTTATTTATTTATGTTCTTTCACTTTCTTTTTTCAAATCACATTACACATCACAACGCGTCAGCTTACATAATAATATATATGATTTAGCAATGGCATCTAGGTGTTATTCGAGTGTATCTGTTGCTTTATGTCTGTTGGTTGTGCTGTTCTTTTTGTGTCTCTTTCCAGGTGATGGAGCAGACAAAGAAGGTTTTATCATTCTCTCCCTTTTATCTCCTCTTTCTTTCACCTCTACTCTTTTTTTTTCTTTTCTTTCACTTTTTGTTCTTCCTTTACTCTCCCATTGTCATGTCCATATAATTTGAAATTCTCCTTGCAGGATTTATAATAAAGCTATTTACAAGCATGAATCAAGTGGTGCACTATGGCGAAAGCTGTTCGCTCCACTTGTAAAAGCAAAATCTGTCGAGCTCTATCTGGCATTGAGACATCAATTCCTATTACCATATAGCTAGACAGGACACTGGGAGAAAAAAAAAGATATTTTCTTGTGCGAAAGACTCCTCTTGAATTCTGTTGACACTCATGTCAACCCTCAGGTTAATCTAACCAGAGCCAGTTTTCTGTCATGGGATCTTGTGATTCAGCCTATTGACTGAAAATACAGGGGGCTTCTCTTTTTGTGAAAAAAGGTTTTAATCTCCCCGGCTATCCGACTCGGGCATGCCTCAGCATTAATCAGAGGAAATGCCATCTATCCTCTTTTGCGCATGAATGGGAAAACATATTCTATCCCTGAAAATTCCAGGATATGTACTTAGGAGACTCTGTTTTTGGGGACCATGTCTAAATATGTTGTTTTAGGTATGGTAAACCACGAGGCATTCACTGGAAGGAGAAGCATGTCACCTTTCAACTTTAAGCATATGGATGTGGAATATTTAGGTCTCTGCAAAGACGGCAGACACGTCCCTGCCAAAACGCTTTAACCTCAATTCAACGACGGTATTTTTGTCAGGGAATATTACAACATGTTCACCGCTACAGATCGTCATTTAAAAGACCTTCCTTTAAGCATCGCTCACGAGGAATTTAGTGACATTTTTGAAAGACAGCTCCTCGAAAATATTGTATCATAATCGTCAACTTCAAGACACTCTATCAGCTGTGTGCGGTCACCATTGTGTTTATTTTCTGTGTCATAAAGTCTGTGGGCTATCGGTGCATGAAATATTAGCTACCTATGAATAATGTCATGGTATATGATTTTGTGAAAAAATATCAGCAATGTATCAAAAATAGGGCCTTGTGCTCATTTAATCACGGAACTTGTTCTTTACAAATATTTAAAGATTATTACAAACTGTAACTAGTCTAATAGAAAAAAACACTGTACGCATGAATAATTTGAAAATTGCAGTATCTTTATTACAAATTCTTTTTTTCCAGTTTTTATTTCATAGACTTTTAAAGTGAAAATTTTAACCATGTGGGGTTTTTGACACTTTTGCTTTGGGCGCGTCCGTTGTCAGGGCTAGGATCCTCAAACTCTTTTCCTGGGAATTTAGGGGACAACACAATTTTCCTTTTTCGTTTCATGAGAGGTTTATTATGAAGGACTAATCCTGCCATAATCAAAAATACACACAGAAATAAATAAAGGACTTAATGATATAAAATGGCTTGAAAAAGTAGCTAATAATATGAATTTGTTTGCCATTAAATGTGACAAGATAATAAACCCAAATTTACCCAAAGGATTTTCACCTGCCCTTTTATTTCCTTCTCCCCTTTTTCCACTTGGTCTATTTCTACTTTGTATATTTAAAGCAACATTTCTTAAAGCATATTTTTACTCCACTATAAATATTTCTTTCTATTTTATTTTAACCTTATATTTTTGAAACATAGATTTATTTCTGCCTCTAACAGTTCTAGCTGTTTTTTGTACCCAAAGGATTTACGCCTGCCCTTTTATTTCCTTCTCCCCTTTTTTCCACTTTGTGTATTTCTACTTTGTGTTTTTAAAGCAACATTTTTAAAGCATGTTTTTCCTCCACCATAAATATTTATTTATATTTTATTTTAAACTTATATTTCTGAAACAATGGTTTATTTCTGTCTCTAACATTTCTAACTGTTTGTTTACCCAAATAATTTACGGCTTCCCTTTTTATTTCCTTCTCCCCTTTTTCCACTTCATCAGAATCAGAAGTACTTTTGTTTCAGTACAATCGCCATAACATAACAAACATCACAAATATTTAAGGGGGAGACGATTTACTGAGGCCTTGCTGCCAAGGAACCGCCTTACAAAGTGCCCACATGGCACTGCCATTACTCTGTGAAAAAGATAAGAGGCAACAAAAAGGAAGGAGGGAGGAAAAAAACATAACTCATACTTTATCCTATAACAGGATACAGTTTGAGATATCAAAAACCTCTTGCACAAAAAGCACAAATAAGACGAGACACATATAGCAGCAGGTAAACATTTTAGACTAGTCACGTGTAAGTTCATCAGTTTATATGAGCATTAGTTACGTGTGTCTGTTTGGGTGAAAGTCTTTATATTTCCGTGAGCGCTCTCCAGAGTTCATTGTCCTTGATGTTATCAGCCAGCTAACAGTTCAGAAAGCATCCGCAGGTGTCAGCGGGGGAGGAGGGAGCAGGGAAGAGTTCTGAGCTCTGTCGAAACCAGGACAAACCAGGAGTGATTGGATAGGGAAGGCATAATCCAAATATGTTATTTGTTATGAGACAAGCTGCACTGACTTTCCTGTCATCTTTAAGTCTTTTTCTGGCTCCAAATGGTGAAATCCAATTTTCCAAATTGTTGGGCTTTTCCGCACTTCACTTCCAGCTTTTATCCCATCATCCCTTTGAGTTCAACCACCGAAGCCAGTCTGCGTACCAGCACATCCAGCTTTTCAGCTCTGCTCCTTCACCTTCCAGAACTGTCCGTTCACCGGCTTAGTGAGCGCGTTATATGCAGCCGGCAGCCTGATCAAGGCCAAATGGCTACCGGCATCCGCTGTATTCGCTGATACATCAAAAATCCACCAAATCCAATAAGTAGAAATCCAAGTATCCTGAATCCAAACATGCAAACGTTTCAAACGTCCAGGAATGACAAAGTTGAAAGACACACCGTTTTTCCATCCAAGAATATAGGGTGTATCCCACAAAATTAGTTCATGTATTTCTACTTCAAATTTTTAAAGCATGTTTTTACTCCACCATAAATATTTCTTTATATTTTATTCGAACATCCTTCTATTTCTAAAACATAGATATATTTCTGCTTCTAACTTTTCTAACTGTTTTTTACTGACAAAATTTTTGCCTGCCCTTTTTATTCCCTTCTCCCCTTTTTCCACTTCATGTATTTCTACTTGGTGTTTTTTTACTTCCTCTTTTTCCACTTTGTGTATTTCTACTTGGTGTTTTATTACTTCCTCGTTATCCACTTGGTCCGTCTGACTGCAGCCGATAATGTTAAAACGATGAGGGGGAGGGAGGAGGGCGGGGTGAGGCAAAGCTTCACAACTATTGGCCAAGACCCAACTCCCCGGAAACGGTTACTGAGCATGAGTGTGCGTGCTTGGATTTTCCCTCCAGGCATAAACTGAACCAGGAAGTTAGTTATGGTGGCAGCGTCAAGACATTCCGTTTCTGATCTATCAAGAGAGGCTGCCAACAGATTGGATCAGTTAGAAGGCGGCAAGTTCAATATTTTTGAATTTATATTTTAAAATGTCGTGCCCGACAAAAAATAAAATAAAAAAAATTGTTATGTGACGATCAACTATTGTTTGTTTTCTCATAACCTAGCACAGTTTTGGTTACATACTCACATGGGTATTAACTCTGATATGTAAAGGCAGGGCCAGATTATCCATAAGGGCCAGTGGGCCTGTGCCCAGGGGCACCAACCATGGGGGGGCACCACATGAAACATGCTTTAAAAATATATTTTTTTTATAAATTGTTATATTATTTACTTGAAATTGTTGAAAGACCATGAATTATTTGTTTTGTGAACACTGATGTCACAATAATAATAAATGATAAATAAATCAAGATTTAAAATGAGATATTTGAATATTGCTCACTGCTCATATGCCTACATGTAGTTGTGTAAGTCAGTAAATAGTAAATTACATTACAGGAATCCCCTTGAATATGTCTGATGTTTTTGACCGGAGGACAGCACGGGTAAGGGGAGGGGCTTTGAGGTATAGTGCCCATGGGCACCACATTGTCTTAATACGGGCCTGGTAAAGGCCAACTGAGTGAAATTACCTTTGTTTGTTGTAACTGCCATTGAGCTTATATGCTAATAATTTTGGTAACTCTCATATTTCATTGTGTTTTTGCAGACACACTGAAGGTCCATGTTGGTTTAAACAATATATTTAATTTTATGGAGATAATAATTTTAAATAGAAATTTATTTTAAGGTAACATTCAATAAAAAAATGAAATTATATTAAATGCCCTATCTCAATGTATTCACAGATATTCCAACACCTAGACCATTGGCATCGGCCAGACATCCAGTAAATGGTAAGTTTTTGCCTATAAATTTATTCAGTTATGATATTTACTTTTTATGTGTGAAGAAATTTTAAAAAATGTATTGGTCTTCTTTATAGCTGAAGTTGTAAGGTTGTTTGCTCCAGCTACGATCAGACCTAGGCAACCAAGACAGACTTCAAGAAGCTGCAGTACTCCCACGTACACACACACACATATTTCTGCCTAGCTTCACTTGTTCCTAGATTAGGAGAAAAAAAATACTTGCAAAGTGCAGGACTGGGGGAAATGCCTTTGAGGTTTTGTTGATTTATTTACTTTTTATATATGATTTTTGAGTCTAAAGATGTTTAGACTGCCACTCATTTGTGAAAAAAGTAATATCCATACTGTATATTCCCTGCTATCATTTTACAATTTTTTTAATCGCTAAGAAGCGCTTACCCATACTTCAGATACTTTTTCTAAACTCTTAATACAGACTCACACCTACAAAACACAATTGGCCAAATGTATAATTTTCTTCTCAAAAACACATTTTGTTAAATATATACTAACTCTTCATTTAAAAATAGAACACATTTTTCTCTGCACACACACTATATTTACCAAAACACTGGAAATCTGACTCAAAATGAAATTATTCTGTCTAAGAATGACACTTGTTTTCACTTCACAAAGTACATGCAGTCAATCAAAATACACCAGGTTTCAAAATACTGGCTATTGTTGACTTTACAAAAACTATTTAGTGTAAAAACTTGCGTTCCACCGTTTTTACACTAAATTTCTTGGTTGGTAACTGTATGTCCACATATACAGTAATGGTCACATTCAAAAGCATTCCAGTAAAAAGCAAATCCATTGTTTTTTTTTTCCCTTTACTGTTTACTACAGAAGGTACAGTAGAAACACGGTTTGATAGAACAGAAAAAGTTTTACAGTATTTCTCACAGTGAACAAAATATCCGTGAAACATACAAGACTATTTTTAACAAAAACAACAGCAACAAGTCCAGATAAATATTGGGGGAACTAAAAAAAAATTAAAAGCACAACATTGCTGTATCTAATCTCTGCGATCTTCAGGGTTAGGCCACATGTTTTCGTTAACATCACATCTAATATTATCCAAGGCGATGCACCTGGGATAAAACCGCTTGATGTGTCGGATCCACCCTTGACAATCCTGAACTGTGATGTCCCTGCAGCCAGCATCCATGGCTTCAAGGAGGGACATCTGGTCATGTGGCTGATGGTCATAAACCTTCGACCTCCATGCTGAAAAGAACTCCTCTATGGGATTGAGGAAAGGTGAATATGGTGGAAGGAAGAGTCTTACCAGTCTTGGGTGAACTTCAAACCATGTTGTTATTGCTTGCGAATGATGGAAAGCCACATTGTCCCAGATAATTACAAAGGTCCTCATGTTTTCACCCTCCCGATCCTGCTCTGGAAACAGGCGCTGGTGGAGATCGTTGAGAAAGGCAAGGATGCGCTCAGTATTATATGGTCCAACTTGACATCTGTGAAGGAGTAATCCTGCATTTGCAATTGATGCACATATGGTAATGTTTGCCCCACTCTGTCCTGGCACATCAACTATGGCCCTTTTTCCAATTACATTTCGTCTACGTCGACACCTTTTGGCCTGATTGAATCCTGCCTCATCTATGTATATGAATTCATGAGGGGCCTGGTTGGCCTCCAATTCCAAAACTCTCTGAAACAAAGTTTATGTAAATCATGTCATTACTGTAATCCATACTGTACTGTAACCTATTACTGTGTAGGTTACCTACTTGCAAAGTGCAAAGCTTATAGAACTGGACATTGAATTGAATATACACTATACCTGGACATATTGTTGCCGTAGCTCCTTGACTCTCTCACTGTTCCTCTCAAAGGGAACAGTGTAGAGCTGCTTCATCCGCACTCTGTGTTTGGACAATGTCCGCGTAATTGATGAGAGGCTGATGCTATCGATGTTATCAAATATCCCATGGTCCTCCACAATCCTAGTTTGAATTTCTTGCAGCTTTATTGCATTGTTTGCAACAACTATTTCTACAATGGCCAGCCGAGATATATTGTTTTCCAACTGATATCATTGCAGAAACAGGGGTTTTTATACTGTATCTAAGGTTTGAAATATTGTTTTTGCTATTGTGGGATGGTGTGTGTTAACATTTGTAAATACTACAAAAACAATCCATAATTTTGTTGGAAGGTATAGCTTGTCCGTTAAGAAAATTCAAGCATTGTGGAAATGTGTTCACTGACTGCATATTGTGTGAAAACGACATGAAATGTATGAATGATATGGCCACGAAAGACCGATGCTGTGCTAACTGTGTTTAGAGTTTTGAAAATGTAACAACTGATTGGACAAACGCTTGTTAGTGACTGAAAAAAACTGTAACGGCTAACATTTTTTTTCCTTTTTTATTTTATATAACAATTATATTTTCAGGTGATTGCCACAACCCGAGGGAGTTGACTGTGTGCCTTTTTTCCCACTTTCCAAAGCTGAGGGATGCTGGAGGTTTTGAGTTGTTAAAAACTTCCAGAAATACGAGATCACGTTAACTTTCTGTTATTCTGTGTCCCAATGAAGGCTACTCTGTTCATTACCTGAAAGACCCATGTCTTCTAATTAGTCGCCCTGTACTTGATATTGGTCCTCTATAGCGTAACCTGAACACAGACCAGGTAACTTCATCCCATACTTATTTCCCTGTTCTATCTTTGTTGATTTGTCATGGCTGAAAAATACACTGTATTTTATATAATGTTGTGTATTATTTCAATACTCTTAAAAAAATAACACAAAATGCTTAAAACAATTTGTCAATTTGTAGCAACGGAATCAAGGAACATCCACCAATGCTGGACCACATATTCCCTGTCTTCTTTGTGGAGAGGAATATCCTTTTACACAAATGAGACAGCATAACCGGTCTTGTGCCAGGTACTAAGAAATTTGTTTTTAATTGAGATCATCAAGAAATTCCATGCCTTTTTAATGTGTACTATGCAAAGAAAAATGTTATTCAGATGACAATGCTACCGCTAGCGTTCAGATGGCAATTAAAAAGAGAAATCATGTTTCTCCTATCTTAGCTTCTCTTCATTGCCTTCCTGTTTACTTCAGAACATAATTTAAAATCCTCCCTCTCACATTTAAAGCCGTAAATAATCAAGCTCCATCTGATATCAGAGATCTGATTGTTCCTAATAGAGCACTTCGCTCTCAATCTGCATGTTTACCGGTGGTTCCTAGAGTCTGTAAAAGTTAATTTGGAAGCAGATCCTCTTTAGCTATCAGGTTCCTCTCCTGTGCAACCAATTCCCATTTTGGGTCAGTGAGGGAGACACCCTGTCTACTTTTAAGACTAGGCTTAAAACCTCCCTTTTTGACAAAGCTAATAGAGTGGCTTAGGTTACCTTAAGCTATCTCTATAGTTATGCTACTATAGGCTTAGGCTGCTGGAGGACATCATGGTCTATTTCTCTCACTACTGTTCTCCTACTGTTTTCCAATTTGCATTGCTTGTTGTCATTTCAGCTTTAACTTTTGGTTCTCTGTCATTTTTTCTTCATAATAGGTGCACCTGGCATGGCGTTCTGTTGGCTGTGACATCATCCAGGGAAGACAGATCACCCGCTATTACCATATCATGTAGGACAGATTCCTAGATCAATGTGTGCTTCTGCGCTTTTTTGTCTCTCTTATTGTGTCTCTGCTCTGTCTTCTCTAACCCCCAGTTAGTCGAGCCAGATGGCTGTTCACACTGAGCCTGGACCTGCTGGAGGTTTTTCCTTCCTGTTAAAGGGGAGTTTTTCTTTCGGCTGTCGCTTCATGGACAATGCAGACAACCTTCAGGAGGAGAAAATGCTGCTTGTCAAGACTTGATGCACTCGACTAGGTTTCCTTAGATAGGAAATGTTTTGACCAATTTCTGACCCAGTCTGTATAATCTGATTCAATTTGACTTTGGAAAGTGACTTGAGATGACATGTTTTATGGATTGACGCTATATAAATAAAATTTGATTGAATTAAATACTTTCTTAATAGGCAGGAACAGATGGGAACTTACAAGAGTGGTGGTAGGAGCACACAGTTAAATTATTATGTAACCTGATTTACCTGAGGGTGTGCAAGGTAGTGGTTGTTGAGTGTTGTCAGACTTTTTAAGAAAGTGTGTAGAATGACTCTGATGGTGAGGAAGATGCAGGACACAAAGGCAGAACAAAGGACAAAGTGGTGGACGCTAAAAGGGAAGAAAATTTAGTGACTTTGAGGAAGGAGGCTTTCAGGTCCTGGGTGGCCAGGGAGTGCTTCCAGAGGACTTGACAACTACAGCTGACACTATCAGGGAAAAAAATATGAGAGTACTGTGTATGCCACAGCTCCTCTCCCACAACATCAACGGCCCCCCTGATCAGTTTTTTCAGTCTGTTGTTGTCGGTAGCCCTCAGCCCGCTTACCTGACTCCGCCAGATAGATTTGCTCCGCATATCCATCTGGAAACCTTCCGTTGAAGTAATTTTGGGAAGGGGCGAAAATACTGGTTAGCTGATTGGCCTATGTTGGTGATAGACGGGCCAAATAAACCAATCAGATTCGTCGTCGCTCTGTTACGAGCGACGACGAAAACACAAGCCAAGCTGCTCTTGCTGCTGCAGGTAAAGGCTCATTAGCTCAGAAAAGAAATACTCTGTAATTCCGATAAAACTTGCTCGATAGCCACGCTAACGCTAGTTTCATCGGCTGAAGCCGCCATGTTCTTTAGACTGAACTTTCGCGCTTCTCGTTGCATCACACCTCAACCCGCCTCAAAACCAACGCTGATTGGACGTTCGTTTGGTGAACGGCTCCAAATTTTCTTTAACCAGACTGATCTGCGAGTGAAACCTTGAAAGCTTGCAAGATCAGGATGGTCTCACGAGGCTATCAGCCCGCTACCCCAGCATGTGACAGCAAAGAAGAGCGTGCTGGCAACAACAGACTCACAAAACATCCTCAGCATCGTCCTACAGATGTTAAAGGACCTCAGCCTCCTCAGGAAAATGAGTCGACTTTGGCCCTTTTTGTAGACCTCCTCTGTGTTTCTAGTCCAGTCCAGCTTATTGTTAAAGTACACTCCCAGGTACTTATACTCCTCCACAGTGTCTACAGGGACCCCCTGGATGGAAACAGGGGTCACAGGTGTTTTTGTCCTCCTCAGATCCACTATTAGCTCCTTAGTCTTTGTCACGTTGAGCTGCAGATGGTTCAGCTCACTCCAAGTGACAAAGTTGCCCACCACTGTCCTATATTCACTCTCATCACCCTTTTCAATGCAGCCAACTATTGCTGAGTCATCAGAAAACTTCTGAAGGTGTCAGTGCAATAGTTGAAGTCTGAGGTGAAAAGGGTGAAGAGGAAGGGGGAGAGGACAGTCCCCTGAGGGGCCCCAGTGTTGCTGACCACCATGTCAGACACACAGTTCTGTAGGCATACATACTGTGGTCTGCCCATCAGGTAATCAACAATCCAGGCCACGATGGGGGCCTCCACCTGCATCGCCGTCATCTTCTCACCCAGTAGAGCCGGACGGATGGTGTTGAAGGCACTGGAGAAATCAAAGAACATGATTCTCACAGTGCTCGCCGGCTTGTCCAGATGAATGTAGACTCTGTTCAGCAGGGAGATGATGCTGTCCTCAACTCCCAGGCGGGGCTGGTAGGCGAACTGTAGTGGATTGGTGAAGGGCCTGACCATGGGCCTTAGCTGCTCCAGGACTAGCCTCTCAAAGTTCTTCATGATATGGGACGTCAGTGCCACCGGTCTGTAGTCCTGAGGGCCGCTAGGACGCGGCATCTTTGGCACAGGAAAGAGTTACGACGTCTTCCACAGCACGGGGACTCTCTGGAGGTGCATGCTCAGGCTGAAGACTAGGCTAAAGCCGGGCATACACTGTACGAGTTTTTCAGTCGTGGTACTTATATACATCTCTATCTGTGCGACGGAACCGCTGGGTTTAAAAGTTCACCGCTCACGATCTGTGTACGACGCAACGCTCGGATGCGACCGGAGTGCTCACACTGTACGTCCGAACGTCGACAGAAGAAGACGAAGATGACGAAGAAAACCTTGGCAATCCCCTTAACTTTAAAAGATTTAAATCAGTTAAAAACAGAGTAGCATCCAGCACCAGGTTATTTACTTGGCCACGTCCCTCCACACTAAGTCAGGGGGCCCTGCCAGGTATTTCTGAACAAAACGTAATCTAAAAGCCGCTGTTCTCCCAGCCAGGTGGACAAGGCCCTGACCCCCCTCTTCTCTGGGTAAAAACAACACAGACTGTGGCACCCAATGAAAACCGTTCCAAAAAAATTTGACCATTTTGGCTTGAATGTTGGCCGACAAACCAGACGGTGGGTCTAAGCAGGAAAGTTTGTGCCACAGCTGAGATGCTACAAGGTTATTTAAAACCAAAACCCTTCCCCTGATCGACATGTGGGAGTGTAGCCATCTCCACTTTTCTAGTTTATTTTCTATCTTCTGTTCCATGTTTTCCTAGTTCTTTTTTTCAGTGTTTTCATTGCCTAAAAACAGACCGAGATATTTAAAACCATCTTTTTTCCATAAAAGTCCCTGAGGGAGAACCGGGAGCCCTCCACGCCATTCGCCCACTGCCAGGGCTTCACTTTTCCCCCAGTTCATCCTCGCAGATGATAAAACAGAGAACTTAGTTGTTATCTCAGAGTGTCTATCAACATCTTGTTGATTTCTGGTAAAAACAACGACATCATCAGCATAGGCAGATAAAATCACTCTACTATTAAAACCGGGTAAAACCAAACCATGAACACTAGAACATATCTTTTGAAGCAGGGGTTCCAGGGAGAGCGCATAGAGCATCCCGGACAGGGCAGAGCCTTGGCGAACACCTCTACGCACCCTAAAAGGAGCACACAGATCACCGTTAATCTTTAGCATACTCTCAATGCCACTGTACATCACCTTGATCTTGGCGATCAGACCAGCACCGAATCCAAACCTCTCCATAGTTTTCCACAGGAAGCCGTGTTCGAAGCGATCAAACGCCTTTTCTTGATCTAATGCGATCAAGCCTGTTCTTAAACCCAATGAACTGAAGACATCCAAAACATCCCGAATTAGATAGACGTTATCTACCATGGACCTACCGGGGACGCAGTAGGTCTGGTCCTGGTGGATGACCTGCTCCATAGCTTCTCTCAGCCGAGTAGCCAAGGCTTTGGAGAGGATCTTATAGTCGGTGCAGAGGAGAGATACAGGGCGCCAGTTCTTAATGTCCTGCAGATTCCCTTTCTTGGGCAGGAGGGTGATGACTGCCCTGCGGCACGAAAGCGGGAGTGAACCAGCGGCCAAACTCTCATTATAGACCTCCAGCAGGTCTTTCGCCAGAATGTCCCAGTAGGCTTTATAAAACTCTACTGTAAGACCATCGATGCCTGGGGCTTTCTGGCCCTGCATATTCAGGAGGGCTGTGTGGAGATCTTGTACCCCCAGGGGGCGCTCCAGCTGTAGGTTGGTCTCCTCAGAGACCTGGGGCAGCCCACCACGGAACTCCCCAAACAGCTCCTCGTTCTCCTTATACTCACTCTCAAACAGAGAGGAGTAAAACTCAACAGCCCTCCTCCTAAACTGGCCTGGTTCACTCACCTGCTGCCCTGTGTCAGATAGTAAGGAATTAATCACCTTCCTCTGCCCCCGTTTCCTCTCCAAGCCTAAGAAGAAGCTAGAGGGAGCATCCATCTCTGTGATGTTCTGAACCCGAGACCTGACACGCCTTGGACTTTAGACTCCAGCAGGTTGGCTAAAACTAGCCTTTTGGATTTGAGAGCTTCAATATGCTCTCAATTTCCTGAGGACTCACTTAAATGTTCTAGTTCCACTATGTTCATCTCCAGATCTCTGATAGATCTGGTGATGTCACTAGTGACATTAAGAGTATGCTGCTGACAAAGTTGTTTTATTTGAACTTTTCCATGGTCCCACCACTATCACCCTATCTTTGTCTAAAAACAGTCCAAAAATAACTTAGAGCTTCTCTAAAACTATGATCGTAAGTTAAAGCCAGATTAAAATGCCAGTAGGCGCTTCTAGGTAAAATGTTTGTAATAAAAACATTCCCTAAAAGCAAAGAGTGGTCTGTAAAAGCTACTGGTAAAATCTGACATGTTTTAAACACATTAAAATGATGTTTGAAACAATAAAAACGATCAATACGAGCAAAAAAGATGCAGTTTTCTTTACTGTGGGACCAAGTGTACTGTCTGGAGCCTGCGTGCATCCTCCTCCATACATCCACCAGGCCGTGGGACGAGACCAGCTGCCGCATGGCTTGTTGGGAGGCTTGATGAGGCTCTTTATGATTCCGGTCTAACAATTCGTTTTCTGTACAATTAAAATCCCCACCTAAAAAAACAATCATCAGACCCGCAATCTCCCAACCTCTCCCCAATTTTCTCTAAAAAACGCTTCCTCTCTGCACCGACATTAAGAGCATAAATATTGATAAAAACCACGTTAAAATGGTCAAACTGAGCTTTTACTAAAAGACACCTTCCCTGGACGATAATTTCTACATTAAAAGAGTTTGGAGTAAAAGCTGAGGAAAAGAGGAGGCCCACCTCAGAACTCTGGGAGGTGCCGTGGCTAAAAAAACTCCTCCTTTCCATTCCTTGCGCCAGTCTGCTTCATTGCTAATATCACTGTGCGTTTCTTGTAAAAATAAAACACTGATTCTTTTCTGTTTTGCTGTTTCATAAATCATGGTGCGTTTTACAGCCTCCCTAGCTCCATTAACGTTTAAAGAAGCTATTTTAAAATTATTCATGTTGGGTAAAAGGCTAAAAACAACACCACAATAAAAAACCGCACAATAAAAATAATAAGAAGAAGCTAGTGCTCATCATTATATTCAAAATTGTTTTCTCACTTTTCCCATTATTTTCTTTAGTCTAAAAACCTCCTGATCAGAAAACCCAGACTCTTCTTTTCTTCTAATATAATATATTGCAGAGAAATAAAATATTTTTAAATTAGGAAAATATTTTTCAACTTTTATTCCTCTTCATCCTTTTGTTTCCTGGAGAAAACTATTAAAAGACTCCACAGGTTAACGTGCCTCTGCACTGCTACCCTGGGACAGAGACACCTCACTGCTGTCAGACACCTCCTTTCTCTCTGTGGCCAGCTTGCTGACCTGCTTACTGGTCTGAACAGCAGTCATCATATTTTTTCTCTTACTACGTCTTTTTAAATTTATAGGCGCCTCATGTTCCATCAACTGCTCTCCCTCGACTTTCTCCTCCACAGGAGCCACCACAGACTCCTCCACAGGAGCCACCACAGGCTCCTCCACAGGAGCCACTACAGGCTCCCCTCCACCTGCCACCACCTCACCTATCCCTCTCTGATCTCCACACACACCATCCTGCTCCATCTCACCCTGATTCTCCACCTCCTCACCAGTCACAAAAGTTTCCCCACCACCACACACCACCGTGCTGCCCTCACTCACCACACAATCACTCCTTTGTGGATCAGATGTTTTATCCACAATTTTCTCCTCCACTAAACTCCCCTGCTGGTCTCCAGCGACTGGAGCCGACGCCACGGCTTTCTCTGCGGCTACTCTGGAGTTTCCCGCAGCGCCAGACTCCTCCGCCGCGGCAGGAGCTCCAGCCTGCCCAACGGAGCCGACCCGGCTCTGTTTGGCCACGATTTTATCAAATGTCCCTCCTGTCCACAGCCGAAGCACTTCATGCCGGATGAGGTGGCAAACAAGACATAGTCAAATTCGTCCACTCTCACCCGGAAACGCAGGTTTAACTCCTCGTCGCATTTGTTCAGTCAAATTCGTCCACTCTCACCCGGAAACACAGGTTTAACTCCTCGTCGCATTTGTTCAGAATCAGAATCATCTCCGGTGGGAGACAACATGCTTCAGCAGCGGTGATTTACACCCCGACAGAATCTTTTTAACGGGGTAAACCACCTTTCCATGACGAGACAACTCTTTAACGAGGAACTCGTCGCTAATGAAGGGAGGGACATTTGATAAAATCACCCTGGTAGCGGGCTGCGTGAGCGGCGACACCTGGAGGAACAAGCCATTCACCGAGATGCCCGACTCGACCAACAGGTTCGCCTGCTCAACCCACTCAACAAACACCACGGCTCCACTCATACGGGCCGCGGACTTGATGGAACCATGTCCTATCACCTCACCCACCGCTAAACAAACGTCCTCCACGCTGCACGGAGACCCAGCACCCACCTTGATGCCGTTCCTCCGTGTCAGCGTGGAGAAGACGCCAGAACCACCACCCACCACCATGGCATTCAAGACGCCGACCTGCCGCCGGGCAAAACCTGACGGCCACCAAACCCCACCAAAAAAACAAAGTAAAACAACTATATACACAATATTTACACTCACCCAGTGAAAAAGGATAGAAAAAAGTAAGAAAACCCACTCAAACAGATCTTTCTCACTCACGCTTTCTTCCGCTCCTTCACTCACACTCCTCCCACACGAAGAAGAAGACGGAAGTGTCGATGGCTACTGTAAACATTACCGGAGAGAAACGCGCTGCTTTGGCAATATGTGCAATTTTGTGTACAGAAAGCCCTAAAAAGAAAAGGCTACAACGTATTTGGACAAAGACACGATAGTCAGTTAAATATACTTGGTTGCGTGTGCGCACTGCGCGAGGTTGGGGAAAAAACGGCTCGTAAACTGTCGTAGCTCTGCTTGAACAGCAGGATGCGCTCACGAAAACCTCACGACGGCTGACTGAATTTCAAACATGTTTGATTTCAACCGACCTTCCGATTCATGATCGGGAGGTGGTCGTGAGAAGCCAGTCGCCCCCGTACGATCAAGCTGAAAAACGCTCGCATGACTGAAGAATCGGCCCGAAAAGGGCAAAAACTCGTACAGTGTATGCGGGGCTTAAGTACTCCACACAGCTGGTAGGCACAAGCTTTAAGCACCCTGGGGAATACTCCATCGGGGCCTGCAGCTTTGCCAGAGTGCAGTCTGGTCAGCTGTCTTCTCACCAAGGTCAGGAGTGAAGGACACTGTAGTGGTAACAGGGGGAGGGGGGAGGTCCTCAGGTTGTGGAGGACGTGAGCCGGGGGGAGGGGTGGAGTGGATGTGGATTGAAGAGGTGAGGAGCAGACAGGGGGTCTGTAAGGAGGAGGAGTGGGGGAAGGTGGAGTGGTTGTTGTAGGGAAGCCAGCAGCAAAGAGTTGTGGGGGATGGGCCGCAGTATCAAACCTATTGAAAAATAAGTTCAGTTCATTGGCCCGGTCCATGCGACCTTCCAACCCCATGCCAGTGGACTTCTGGAACCCTGTGATGGCTGTCATCCTACTCCACCCATCCCTCATGTTGTTGGTCTGGAGTTTATTCTCCAGCTTTATCCTGTATTTGTCCTTAGCCACCTTGATTTTAAGTTTGAGTACCCCCTGCACTGTCCTCACCTCTTCACGAAGAGGTAAAATAAAGTCACTATATATATATATATATATATATATATATATATATATATATATATATATATATATATATATGTGTATATATATATATATATATATATATATATATATATATAGATATAGATATATATATTTTTTTTTTTTTCTTTTGTGGAGAATGTTTTTTATATATATATATATATATATGTTGTTTGTATATCTGGAGCGTGTAACGAAAATAATTTCCCTCTGGGATTATTAAAGTATTTCTGCTTCTGATTGAGTACACAGAGATGCAACATAAAGTGAAGGTAGAGGTAACTGAGCACAAACGAAGGGCAAACAGTGAGGGAAATGAAAGAAAACAGTAGCAAAGACCAGAGGAAATAAATATTTCGGATCAGTAAGGAGGGGAGGTAACTAAGGATGAAATAAGGAAGGCATTGAAAAGGATAAAGAGTGGAAAGGCAGTTGGTCTTGATGATATAACCGTGGAGGTATGGAAGCATCTAGGAGAAACAGCAGTGCAGTTCTTGACTTGGTACCAATTTTAGTAACAAGGGAGATATGCAGAGCTGTGGCATCTGCAGAGAAATAAAGTAAATGAGTCAAACAATAAAGTTATGGGAACAAGTAGTGAAAGCTAGACTGAGGTCATAAGTTAGCATCTGTGTGCTGCAGTATGGTTTCATGCCAAGAAAAAGTACTAAATTTACTTTGAGGATGTTGACTGTATTTATAATTAGTGCTGTCAAACAATTACAAATTTTAATCCCCATTAATCACATAATTTCAATAGTTACCTCAAGATTAATCGCAAATTAATCACATATTTTATCTTTTTATTTCTGGAAGTGTAAAAGCCTATTTGGGCATTTTAATATGCAATTTTGCAATAAATCACCCAGGTTTATACAAAAATATATATATATTTTTTTTTATTTTGAAGCACTTTTTAGAATTGGAATGAAAGCTGAATGAAATGTTAAACTCTGGCCAATAACGGCTAAATCGCTAATCATAATGCCCTGATGTTTACACAATGTGTAAACAAATGTGTAAATAAATAAATATTTCATGCCGAAATATTTTTTGTTGCCTCTTAAACAAAGATAGACATGGTATTAAGCATTTACATATAAAGTAATACTAATTTAACATTTTAATAAAGTCACAAGTTTTATAATTTTTTTCACGGTCTCACACACACATCTAATCCTGAGCTTTTACACCAACAACAATAATTTCTTTGTATATTTTTGCATGCTGTTTATATCCACATTTATACAGTTTAAAGCCTGGAAAAGGGTTTAACATTTCCAGGTCATTCCAGAGTCTTACACTTTGCTTGAAATGGGGCAGGAGCTTAGTACCATTGAAAGAGAACTGTTTAGCACAGCTTCATGTGCTGACACTGCAACTCCAGGGTACTTCGTTTGGCAATGTGATTCAGCCTTAGTTTGTCAAATACAAAGACAACAAATTAATTAAGCATTAAAGTATGGTTTATGGGTTGGGTTTCTGCTATGTTATCAGTGTTTAAAAACTCATCTTCGGAACCAATCTCTGCTCGAAATGGTGATCTGCACCATGTAATCTACTTTCAGCAGTTATCACCAGTTGTTGCAACCTTAAACTGCAGAAAATACGGGCAGAGTTGCTCTTTCTGCCTTCACTTCCGTAGCTCCCATGTCAGTCTAGAGTAGAAAAGATCCCACAGCGACGCAGGATGCACTCCAGCACGTGATGAGGCAGAGGGATATTTCAGCTAGTTATACTCAAAGTGTCTGTAGTGCAAGCAGGTCTCTTAATAACTTGTGTTTATCATCACTTATTTTAGACCCCAAGAAAGCAATTTCACTTTCAGAAACGAGCTAAAAAAACGCAACCCACGACTCATGAAATTTACAAGCGACTTTAAAAAGAAGAAGCCAAAAGTCGGACTTGGCAACACTGAGCGTGGACTGAAACACAGTCCGGAGAGCAGTGCAGGGAAAAAAAACATTAGGGAACGGTGTGTGTGTTTTGATGCGTGATTAATGTGCGACAAAAAAAAGTTAATGCATCAAAACAGACAGCCCTAATTGAAACATATCATCTGTAAGGTTTCAAGATAACTGCAGTGTTTCCCGCAGGAATTTGCTTATGCGAGGCGGACCGACTCGCAGAGCGGCGGGGGGGGGGGGGGGGGGGGGCGACACGTTTTCCGCGGACAGACTCGCGGAGCGGGGGTATCCATGTGTTTTTTCCCTGACATTCACGCACGCGCGAAAGCAACAACAACAAACCGCGTGTTAACGTCACTTTTTTTTTCGTAATGTTGGCGTGGCGGTTGCGTGACTTTGATAGCGCTGCGGGAAACCCTCAACTGCCTTTATGAGAGAAGCTTGGATAGATAGAGACAAAGAAAATTATTATATTTATAATTAGGGCTGTTAGTTTTAACGCGTTATTAATGCATTAACTTTGTTAGATCATAATGCCAATAATCTGCTAATGTTTTTTTCTTTGCAGCACTCTCCGGACTGTGTTTTTTTACCCTCTGTGCTTTCCGTAGTTCCAAAAATGCTAGAGACTGTACCAAAACAGACCTGTGCTCACTGTTACCAAATCCGCTTATTTAATGCGATTTTGAGCTTCCTTTTTCTAAAGTCTCTTGTAAATTTCATGAGATGCGGGTTGTGTTTTTTTTTGGGCTTGTTTCTGAAAGTGAAGTCGCTTATTTGGGTTCTAAAATAAGTGACGATAAACACGAGTTATAAAGAGACATGCTTGCGCTACAGACACCTTGAGTATAACCAGCATGAAATATCCCTCCGCCGCAATTCGCACTGCAGCGCATCCTCCTCTAGACTGACATAGGAGCCAAGGGAGTAAAGTAGCAACTATGCCCGTGTTTTCTGCAGTTTACGGTGCAATAACTGGTGATAACTGCTGAAAGTAGATTACGCGTTGCAAATCACCATTTTGAGCAGAGATTGGTTGTGAGGATGAGTTTTTACACGCTGATAATATTGCAGAATCCCAACCCATAAACCATACTTTATTGCTTATAAATTAGTTCTCTCTGTATTTCACAAAGTAAGGCTGAATCACATTGCCAAATTAAGTACCTTGGAGTTACAGCCTCAGCACATGAAGCTGCGCTAAACAGTTATCTTTCAAGGGTATTAAGCTCCTGCACAGTTGGAAGCAAAGTGTAAGACTCTGGAATGACCTGTAAATTTAAAACCTAATCCAGGCTTTAAAAAAAAAACTGTGTATGAATGTGGATATAAACAGAATGCAAAAATATACAAGTAAATTATTGTTGTTGGTTTGAAAACCTAGGATTATACGCGTGAGAGAGAGTGAAAAAATTAACAACAAAACTTGTGACTTTATTAAAATGTAAAATTAGTATTACTTTATATGTAAATGCTTAATGCAATGTCTATCTTTGTTTAAGAGGCAACAAAAAATATTTTGGCATGAAATATGTATTTATTTACTCATTTGTTTACACGTTGTGTAAATATCAGGGCATTATGATGAGCGATTTAACCCTTATTGGCCAGAGTTTAACATTTTATGGCACCAGCCATATTCACACCACCATTCCAATTCTGAAAAGTGCTTGAAAATAAAAAAATAAAAATATTTTTTGTACAAACGTGTTTTTTGTTAGTGTCATTTATTGCAAAATTGCATATTAAAATGCCAAAATAGGCTTTTACACTTTCAGAAATAAGAAGATAAAATATGCGATTAGTTTGCGATTAATCTCGAGTTAGCTATGAAATTATGCGATTAATCGCGATTAAAGTTTTTAATCATTTGACAGCACTAATTAGAATTTATTTAAGCGTGAGCATTGTGAATTAGTGGAGGGGCAGCATGGCTCAATGTTTATTTTGGTGTAAAGCTGGTAGCCAAACGGAGTGAATAATACATGTGAGGGAACAATTGATAAAAAGGTGGAGGGCTGAACTGATTGGGTGGTGGTAAAGGGATCAAATTTATTTTGTTCTTATTACTCTTTTACGGAGTGTTTCTGGTATTCCTTGTAATTAACTGTAAAACTTGGAGGTGTTAAAAACCTTTGTTTTATTTTAAAACTGCTGCAGCTATTTAATTGTTTTGAATCTTCTCATGAAGGAGATGGTGTCTCTTTCAAAGCTGCTGTGGAAGTAAAATACAAAGCTAATTATATATATATATATATATATATATATATATATATACCATGCAACCTGTCCAGGGTGTACCCCACCACTCGCCCATTGACAGCTGAAGATGGCACCCCTTGTGACCCCACAACGGACAAGCATTATGGAAAATGTATTAAAACACATAACCTCTCTGGCTGTGATCAAGACAAACAATGTTCGGCTCTCAACAAAGGTCCCCTCCCTCTTTCACTTGCAATCTCCAGCTTCTATCTTTCTCTTTCATCCCTCACTCAGTCGCTTTGGGTCCAGGACCTGAGCAGCTGAGCTCCTGGTCTACCAACTGCTGTTGAGACATGCACAATTGCAATTATCCACATCGCGCTCACACAACCTAACACTTCTTATTCTTATTTGTTTGAATCAAGACCATCAAGAGCATACACAAATGCTGACCTTGAGGCACCAAGAGATGAGATACTTGAACTCGGAGTGAAGAGAGATGAGTCCTCTCTGTGGGGAAGAACCTTGTGGAGACTTTTCCTGGAGATTGGAGGCAGCCACTTGAGGGAAAATTAAAGTTTTTCAATAATGCAACGGGGGGCATTGAGAAAAGATTGATGCTTTGTGTCTAGGTAGACGTAAACTGAACTAGCTCTTTTCAGTCATCTTTATTCTTTTTTTCTTTCTAATTTAATGTAGATTAATTTTCCTTTTAAAATAAAGGAGATCTCTTCTGTGAAAGCTTGTTGTTAGTTCCTGCTGGTGTAAAAGTTTTAAGCTTGTTTATATCAATACATGAAGAGGTAGAAGTTCTATCTTAAACTTGAAACTTGTTATCTTGAAAGATATAAAAGAAAATTACTTCAGTCCAAAGAAATTAGTCCGTATCAGTGGCATTGAGCTCACAATTCGTCCTACCCCCCCCCCCCCATATTTATAATTGCCACTGTCTAGGTCATTACCTTGTCTTTTATGATTTTCTGAAATACTTTTTTATTATGTGGACTCTTTTTATCCAGCCATGAATTGTGCACGAGCAGGCTCATTTTCTAAATGAGTCTGTAAAGGAGATGCACGACTGCTTCAAACCAAGTTTGAATTAGTTAATTTGTGTTGCACAGACAATTTAAAAGCCCTTCCTCGATTTTTATTTTGCTTCGAAGGAGCCACACTTTATTCTAAAGCATTGTCTTGGAAATAGAGATCTCCAGCCTTTCAGAAGGTTTTCTTTGGACTTTGACCACATTTTAAGTCCTTGTATCTTAGTATTTTTACATGAAAAGGAGCTGAATAATACAGTGGAACACAAAAAACACCTATCTTAAAGAAATAAGCGTATTTTATGCTGTGCCAAGGGCAACCTATCGCTGAAGTTGTTTTATCTGCCGGTTCTTCATTACAAAAGCCTATTGTAAAGACTGCTTTCATTAATTTCTTACATATACAAAAATTCCGAAGTTTTGGGTCAAATTCAGTTAATAAAATACTTTATTCATCCCAAAGGGAAATGAAATGCTGGTGTAACTCAAAGGGGTTTCCTCAATGAGTTGTTGTAGATAGTGATGGCTGCATGCAGGAAGGATCTCCTGTACCGGTCTGTCTTACAATGGATCTGGAAAAGCCTATGATTGAAGACACTCTGTGGTTGTATGACAGTCTGATCAAGAGGATTCTTAGGGTTGTCCATAATGTTCTCTATTGAATGAAGAATCCTTCTTTGAAAAATCATCTCTAGAGGTTCTAGAAGGATTCCAAGAACATGGCCGACTTTCTTTATAAGTTGTGGAGCTTCTTTAAGTCAGTTGCTCTGATGCTGCTACACTCTCCACAACAGACTTATAGAATATCTGCAGCATCTTGCTGCAAACCTAAGCCTAAGCTTCCTCGGGAAGCTCATAAAGTCTGCTCAGTTCCTTCTTGTAGATGACTTCAAAGTTGCGTCTCCAGTCCAGTTTGTTGTCCAGGTGAACACCAAGGTATTTATACTCAACCACCTCCACTTCGCCCAGGATGGTATCAGTGTTGGTACTATTCCTGTTTCTCCTGAAATCTACAACCATCTGCATTGTTTTATCCAAATTCAGAATGAGACGATTGTTTCCACAGCACGCCACAAAGTGGTCCAGCAGTTCCCTGTACTCAGCTTCCTGTCCATCTCTGATACAAAGGAATGAAGAGAGTACAGTCCCCTTCTGTGCTCATGTGCTGCTGACTACCTCACAAACTGTGGTCTGCTTGTCAGGTAGTTTCTGATTCAGGCAATTGTTGAGGCCTCTACCTGAGTATCCTGGAGTTCCTGGCAAAGCAAATCAGGCTCAATTGTGTTAAATGCACTGGAGAAATCAAAGAACAAGAACTTTACAGCACCTTCTGCCTTGTCTAAATAACATTTGGTTTGTTGAAGCAGGACAACTTCAACTTCAACACCATGGCAATAAGCAAACTGCAGGTGGTCCTGATAGCTTTTTTACTTACTCAGGTGTGCCAACAGGAGCCTCTCTAGGGCCTTAATGCTTTGGGGTGTCTGGGCAACAGGCCTCAAGTCATTGAGGACTAATGGGTGAGTATTCTTCAGTACTGGAACAATGCAGGAGGTCTTCCACAACACTGGAACCTTATCCTTAATCAGATTTTTTTCTCATTCAGCAGTTCCTCCAGGTCACTTGTGATTCAGGAATTATTGTTGGGGAAGCATCTCACTGTTCTGGATGGTATCATGTTGTCCTCACAGAAATGTATAAAGTCAGTCACTCAGTCATGGCATCAATGTCCTCTCCATGTGGCTGGCACAGTGCATCCCAGTCTGTTGCCTAAAAACGGCTTTCTCGGCTTTCTGTAAGAATTTCCCAAAGTTCTCTTTACTTAAAGTTGCCTTTGAAAAAACTTATATTTTGATCAGAGAAAAAATTATTTTCATCTGAGATTTTGCTTTAGAGATGTGTCGTTGATATTTACATAAAACAACTCCAGAGTTGTTTTCTTTTTTTGTAATAGAGCAAGTGACAAACTGTTGAAAAGCTGGAAGTATAGCAGAGAGTGAGGCATGATTAAAATCACCAGATATTGCAAGAAAAGAATTTGGATGTTATGTCTATAGCTTATCCACAACTGAGCTGATGAAATCACATGCAGTATCGGCAAAAGGTGTTGGTGGAACGTGGACTGTTGCCAAAATAATACTGGTGGGTAAATAGTATGGTTGAAAACTTGCTGCTAACTTCACAGTGACATGTCCTGGATCACACTATCTGTTGAAACACTGGCAGAGAGAGGCTGGAGTCTGGGATAAGTTTCTGCAGCCATGTTTCAGTGAAACACCTAATACTGCATTCTTGATATTCTGGCTTGGACCTCGTTAAGACTTGGAGTTCATTCAACTTGTTTCCTAAATATCTCACATTGCTCATAATGATTGATGGAAGAGATGGCTTAAATTACCTCATTCTCTCTTTTCTTCTTGCTCCTGCTCTGCATCCTCTGTGCCTCTTTTTCAGCTCATCTTGTATTTGGGGATGTAGCTGAAGTATTATTTCAGCTTTTGAGATGTTAATTAGTTGTTCCTTATTGTACAAAAGCAACTGGTTGCTATGGTTACATATCATAACAAATGTCCCAAAAATAAAAAAAAGATTCTCCAAGCAGCACCCAACTTTATTGGAGAAAACCATCCAAAAAGCAGCTTTGATCCACAAAAAGGAGGAATTGAAGTTCCCTAAAAAGAATTGCTGAATAAAAACAACAGCCCTACTCCAACATGCAGCCATCTTGAGTAGTACAGTTGTATAAATTATGCTTAAATTTAACTCTTTTCCAGATGCATTTCGTTCTGCAGAGCTCCACACATCCATCTGGGATTGCTCCATTGGAGATATATTTTAGGAGGGGCCTTATCAAAACTCCTCGCATATGATTGGATAAACCACTTGTCAGCCATCTTTACATCTGTGGTACAAGCTCTTGCCAAACCTGGTCGGGCAAAACATTATTTCCACAAAAAAGTGTTCTTTTAAAGTAATATTAAAATAATATTTGGTGGATTGGACAGCACTGATGTAATAGCAGCATCAATGTTACTGCTTGCTTCCTCACTGCAAGCCACAATTGTTGTTTGAATCCAAACAGTCAGTTCTCTGATACGTCACAACTACGAAAATCTCGCCCGGCGATCCTGATTGGTCTTTTATGTGGTATTGAAATGCCTCCCAATGGCAGCGATTCCAGATGGATATGTGGAACAATGTGGAGCTATATCAGATGTGAAGAGCTCTGAAAAGGACAGCATCCTTTAAATAATCTCTTTGGTGCAGCTACACAACAAGCAGGGAAGCACAGCTGATGAAACAGGTTTTCAGCAAGTGGTCAGTAATTGAAAAGTAATTTTCATAAATTTTACATGCTAAGTATGAAGAATTTTGCAAAGTCAATGGCACAATACAAGCGACTGTCCAGAGTTGCTACATGGTCATCCAGAAGAAATGATTGCATTAAGTCTGTGACACAATGCAATTCATTGGGTTTCCTTAGGTAGAAAACTGTTCAAATAAGTTATTAATTAACTAAATTAAACTGCATTGTTGTCAGGCTTTCTGCTAGAATATTTTGTTTTCTTGGGCTGACTGTTATCTCAGGGAAAGCCTGCTCACTTCGAGAATCTGGTGAGACTATCACCTTCAGATAAGCGTGGTCACTAACCTGCCGTCTCCTTCTGCAGAGGATCCCGCTGTAGACGCTGACGCCTCCCCCTCCGCATCTGATCTTAATAAACTGTTAAACTTGAACGGTTTGTCTGCCTTGAATTCTGGGTCCACCTGTTCTGAGCCTAACAGTAACATACAGGAAACTGGACCCAGAATTCAAATCAAACAGGTCAGTGACGTTTTGAACAAGTTTATAAAGAGATAAGCCGACACAGGCACTCGGTGCTTGCTGCTCGCTCTGAGACTGGAAACTTCCCTGCAGCAGAGACAGCAGGTTGGTGATCAGCTGGTGGTAACGGGCAAGAATGAGGGAAGCTGGATCACTAACCTGGTAGCGGGACTCCGAAGCTTGGGATCTAACTTCGGGCAGTGGTTTCAGGACTGAAGCCGTAGAGCGACCACAGGTGGGCAGACAATCCGTTCAGGGGTATCCAGGGGCGTTATCCAGAGGGGTCCGGGTCCGATCACAGAGAGGCAGTTATCCAGCAGCAGTACAGAGAGGGAAATCCGAAAGGAGAGGTCCAGGTCTGGTCCAGGTCTGATAACAGGCAGGCTCAGAAGAATCACAGGGGTAAGGCAGAATCCGGTCCTCACAGGCGGGGGTCAGGGCTCCAGGCAGACAGGCAGAATCAGAACAGGGAACAGGCAGGCTCGGTAACTAAAGACAGAATCAGGCCAGGCAACAAGCAGGCAAAATAAAGAACGCTGGAATGCTCGTACAGGTGACTCGAGACAATCTGGCACTGGCATCTGATTTGCACGGGGATTATAAGGAGGTGAAAAAAGGTGGAACCAATGAGGACTAATTAATGGCAGGGTGGAGATGAGCACGTGTGCTGAAAAGGGGATAAGATCAGAGCCAGTGCCGAGATCGTCACAGAGACATTTTCCACCAATGTCCTGTGAGGGACTCTGGTGTCATATAGGTACACTCCCTCGCATGGGAGTGTACATTCTCAGTTCAATAAAATGTTGATGCTACCTTTGTTCGGGTCTCCTTTTTTTTCCTGCATCATGATCAATAAAGAGCCCAGTACTGAGCTCTACCATTTCTCTGGCTTCTGTAGATTAAATGTGTTAAAGTATAGTTTCTGTTCCGAGAGTAAATGTTTACTAAAGAAGTTATTAATAAAAGGAGACCACTCCTCCAGGACAAAAGTATCGGGAAGACTGTAGACAGGAGGCGGTAATCATTAGCAGCTGGTGTTTCCGCAATAACACTGGAAGCCTTTTTTTTTCATTTTGGCGAAGGGGCCACAGAGGAGGACATGATGGCCGGTGGCTGCACAGAAATAAGGTGAGAGGATTCCTTTTAAAATATATCCAGTAGCTGTGATGTTGGCTCCAGTGTGAGTGGATTTTTTGTACCTTTCAATGGCAAAGGAATGGTTCAGCACTATCAATAATTACGCAGAGTAACGAGCAGTTGTAACAGTGTAAAAGCCTGTGAAAAAAAGGCTTCAGCCTCTGAAAAGACACCCAGAGATTGTCTGATCTGGCACTTTCCAGCCCTCCAAACATACTCCATTTCTGCAGTTTCTTTTTCAATGATCCTTCAAACACCTTTCCCTTGGCCCCTAATGAGTCTAGAGATCCCAAATTCACCGGACATGTCCCTATGTCACATCAAACATGTGTGAAAATTCGGTGGCTTTACATTGTGCAGAACTTTGGATGGGGTTTTTGAGGCCCTAAATGGTGATGTTCTGCTCCTATACAGTTACCTGGTTCAATGGATTTCTTGAGTTTGTCATGGAGGGCTTCTTGTTTGGGGGGTTAGATTAGGTGGATTCTGTAAGTTTGGTGTCTCTGGGCCGTTTATGCTGGGCATGGCAGGGGTGCAAAGCGGTAAAAACAAACCTTTGACACCTAGTAACTCAGAGATGCTTTGTGTGATCTGGGCCATATTTGTGGTGCAGCTTTTTCCTGAAGGGTACTACAATTGTGAAAAGCCCAACTTTCCAGTTAGCAACATACTAGCCCTTAGCCATTAATTTGTTTGTGTTCAACATCACCAGGAAATGCTACACTGTGGGTGTGGTCAAGATCTTCCTCTGGAAAAACCCTCAAAAAGGGGAGAAACCCAAAAGGTCATGAAGCCTCATCGAATCTGGGCCCAAACCTCAATGTTCGAGGTTTGGGCCCAGATTCGGGCCCAAACCCAGCGTGTAGCCTGGGTAGGTCATTTGTGGGCTTCCTGCCAGTTCCTGGCAGCATGAGAGGCCTGACAGGAGGAGTATCACTCTGACTGTGATGAAAACCCCTGATTAGCATCCTCCGCATGTCCATTTTGTCCACTTTCTGCCCCTCTGGCTGGTCGCCCCTCACTCGCTCAGCCCCAAAAAAGGAGTAGTTTTGAGCTTTGGTGGAAGAGATTCAGAAAATTTTGTTTTCAGTGCCACTCTGCCTCAATTTCATCCCATTTCCACTTAAAAGTATGGTCAGACATCTTTTTTTCCAGCTAATAAATAATAGAAGGCCTCAAAGGCCTGAATTGTCCTTTTAGGTTTGGGTTATGGCTTTTCACAAAGGGTTACGGAGACTCGGGTGGTTTGAAACGAAACCAGGCACATCCTGATCAGACTTTCCTAGCCAGAGTAGCACTCCCATTTCTTGTACGTCAATGGAGAATGACCATGGACCATTTTTGTTCTGTAGGATATAGTTAAAAGGTTGTGCATGGGCCAGTCTCTTTGTCAGATCTTCCCCTTTCAACTGTACTATGCATGCCTGCAAATAACTCTGCTACTGTGTTTCACAAAATGTTCGGATTTTCTCTCATATTTCCAGTCAAAGTTATTGCTGGTGCCCCTCTCTTACAGTGTATGGTCCTATTTCAAATGACCTTGGGGACCAATTAAGGATTATTGTGAGAGGTAGGATAGGCCAATTAGGCCAGGGCTGGTTTTGTTTCGATCGGCCTTCCATTATAGTGTTTTGCAGTGAACCTGCAAACAATGAACCTTTGACCCATCATAACTTGGAAATGCTTTGTCAGACCCGACCCAAATTTGTCATGCAGCTTTCTCTTTAAAGGATTCTACAAAAGTGGAAAAGAACAGCTCTCTAGCTCTCTTTCCTTTAGCAGCACTCAATGGTGTCTGTGCAACCTTTGACCTCTGAACGGTGAGGGGAGAGAGGTGAAAATGGTCATGTTTGACATATTTTAACTCTGAATGAGTTGATTCAGATGAAACTAGGCAGGTAAAATTTCAAAGTCAAAGTATCTTTATTAGTCTCCCTTGGGATAAATTTGCCTTGGATACAAGGATCAGCTGGATTGTAATACATATTGAATCACTAACAAAAGGAGTCTCACTAAAATAATAAATAAATATACAATAGTAACAACAGTTCATGAATGACAGTTTGACTAAAACGATCATATTGAAACCCATGCAAATCAACCTTTGCATTGTTTGGTTCAAAAACTCACCAAAGTTTCCAGATGCATGGTGACTATTTAAAAATTTTGTATTTTAAGGTCGTCACAAAAATCTAAAGAAAAATGCCTCAACGGCGCCACCTAGAAATTTTCAAAGGACCCTTTGCTATTCACTTACTTCGTCGTAGAGTCATTAAATTTGATACAGTTGTAGAGCTCAACAAGACGCTCAGAATTTACAATTAACGTCATAGTGCAAGTATCACAGGAAGTTGGCCATTTTAGACTGAAATCTGATTTTGACCTCAATTTTGACATTTACAGCATTGGTATATGATCAAGAGATTTTGAACAACTGACTTAAAGAGATATCGGCTTGAAACTCGGTCAGTCTGATCATAAGGCATGGCCAACTAAAAGTTATCAAAACGGTGAGTTTTTGAGCATGCTGAAGGGGCAATAGCAGAGGTCAAAGTTCACCTATTCGACACAAAAAATAAAAGTGTTATATCTCCTACACAGAAACACACAGGGGCCCCAAACTTTCCGTGATTCATCATCATCGGGTCTTCTACAATATCCAATGGTCAAATGATGACATTAGTAAGGCCGCGCCCCCTGACAACAGGAAGTGTCATGTTTTGCTGTAAACGGTCGCTATGTTACCCCTCTGGGTTAATCAACATGAAACTGTGTCCAGAGACAGAAGACATGTTGGTGTGTTGTGTATTCCAGCCCCAAGTGGAGTTGATGGAGCAGGGGGGCGTGGCGAAGTCACCTCAAACCATATGTTTAATCTTTTGAAATAGCGTACCGCGAGCGAGCTATTTTTAGAAACGAAACGTCACGATGACGTCACATATCGTGGTACGCAGTAGGGCAAGCTTACATAGTCCGCCGCTGTGTTGTTGTAAAAGAGACGTGCGTTACCCTTGGTTTTACTCGGTAAACGACTGCTTTTTCCAAATCTAAGACCATGGTTTTTAAACATTGTTGCTATGGAACGTGCAACAGCGACTCGAGGTACGCTGATCGGCCGCATATGAAGGATGTTTTCTTCAAGACTGCCAAGGAGAAATGTGTGCGCTGGGTACACCGGTGCGGTCAGCCTACACAACAGTTCAACCCGGAAAAAGTTACCAAATTCACGTACATATGTAGCAAGCATTTTGTCGGAGGAAAGGGCCCAACCGAAGAACATCCTGACCCAATTCCAGCGACATCAAGTAGTGAACAGGTAAGAGTATTTTGGTGGCCAACATGTTAATAATGAAGCGCCTGCTACCATGATAGCATATAGGCTATCATGGTAGCAGGCGCTAACTTGATACCCTGCTACCATGATAGCTTACTCAAAAACATTTCAAATAAGACAAACATTAAACATATACCGATCCCTGGACTGTGATTACAAATAAAAAACGGCCGACGACGCCATGACCGCCGCGCAGGAAAACAAAAACAAAGCTTACCGTTTGATCAACTCGGCCCGTTTTCCGGTCTTTTTAAGCCCTCGACATTTAAGCCATCGTTTGAGCTGAACGTTGGTGTGTTCTTCGACAGTGCGACCAGTAATCCGTGCACTTGGGACATCGTCTTGGGGAAGTTTAACGGCTGTAAAGTCGGTCATATCGCTGTTTCTGTTGCGCATCTAATAGCTGGTTGCTACGGGCGTTCTCTACCTGTATGTCCTACCTAAGCGGCAAAAGGGGCGTTGCTCTTGAGACGGTGACGTCACGTGCGCGGTACGCTATTGACAGCATTGGTATTTGCTCAAACTTGTCCACCAGGTGGCAGCAAGAGACCACAAATAAACCACAAAGCAAGTTCACTTGGTAAATAAGTAATCCTAGGTTTCTAAATATATTTAACCCTTTAAAGCCTGACCCATCAAAAAATAGTCAGACAATTCTAATTTTTTAGAATGTTGATGTTTATTAAGACTGAAAACAAAATCCAATTTATGTTTTTTTGCCATATCCCTATTTTTATATTATTTTTGTATCACATTTGATACAGTAGGCTTTTGTTAGAACTTTTGGCTCACAACAATATGACTTTTATATAAAAAAACTAATCTTGCCCCTAACATCTAGAAATTAAAGAACACATCAGGCAGTTTTTCCTTTAGTTCTTTTTAACTTACAACTTTTTACAGCCATTTATTTTGCATCGTGGTAGACACCAAAATTGTGTCTGTCATTGTTTAGGCAAAGATGTACTTTACACTTTTTTACAGTAGACATGTAGTAGAATACATTACAGTAAACTTCTGTATTCTTTCCTTTTCACATTGATCTTCGCTGAATCATACATTACTTTACAAAAATGTTGCATGACTGTTAAGTGATGAAGTAACTTATATACCTGCAGTATCAAATATGATACACACATTTTAACACGGTTTAACTGTGATATAAATGATATTTTTCTGGGTAATTGGGCAATGTCTCAAAACATAAAGCATTAATCTAAAAAACTGAATAAGAATGTTTTGATTATTGTTACCTTAACCCCCCTAAAACTGGAAAAAACTTTGCTGCAAATCGCATGCTACCCAGCTCACGAGAACAGACATTTTGAAAAGGGAAAAAAAAGCTGTTCCACTGCCTGCAGTGCAATGATAATCCAATAAGGTGCAGAATATATGTATAAAATTATATCCAACAGGTTGTTGAGGTAGATATTGCCCACGTTCAAAGAAAAGAGTCCCTAGAAACCTATTTAGCAAATATGATACAAATGGCGATAAAGGATTAAGTTGAACAGATATACAAATCATGCTTGAAAACTGACAAACTTATTCTTGTTCAATGTATTTAAATGTTTATTTATATAGCACCAAATCATGAAACAGGTCATCTCAAGGCACTTTACAATGTCAAAATCAATCCGATTATAGATTAAGAATTCAGCGTCTTTGGAGAGACGTGTGGTACGCAGGAACTAACATATAAAACAATGTGCTGCACTCAGGAGAGGACAACAGTTTGCTTGAGCTGTCAAACATGTTAGATAACTTCCGTTGTTACTATTTGGACTACAACTAAGTTTTCACACCATCAGCAGTGGCTGGGATGACCATTCACTCAGAACTGAGGGGAATCTAACAATCAGTTATGGGAGATGGGAAGCATCCAGCATGCTGTGGTAGAACCAGAAATCACAGAGGTAAGATGGATTTTTTTGTGCTTGCTATTATACAGTTTCTCACATTAATGCGTATATTTCAAACCAGAAATGAATTTATCTGATCACTCCAATACAACAAAACATTGAATACATCAGAGAGGTGGCATTGAAACTGTTTTCTTTGAAATGTGTTTATTATTAAAATAATTAATGGATTTTGGAGTCGCCCTGCGACAGACTGGCGACCTGTCCAGGGTGTACCCCGCCTCTCGCCCAGTGAACGCTGGAGATAGGCACCAGCAACCCCCGCGACCCCATGAGGGATTAAGCGGTTTGGAAAATGGATGGATGGATGGATGGATTTTGGAGTCTTTTTTTTTCAACCCTTAGCTCCATGAATTAAATTATATTCAGTAAGTTGTAGCAACAGAATCATGGCCTCTTTTTTATTCTCTATATATCTCCATCTTTCTTGCAGGGACTCTGCCTGCCTCATATTGACAGTGGACTGCTGGATGACCCACACTGTGGGGTCACTATTCCTGAAACTGGCAATGTGTTGAGCCCCGAACAACTGGTAGCACTGAGGGCAGCCATGGATGCACTGGGACATTCTGAATCACACGGCTCAGATATATATGTTGCTACTGTCCAGTATGACCAACACTTTAATCTTATTGTGGTTACCATTGTTGCAAAAGGTTTTCAAGTAATAAAATCTAGCCAGGAAAATGTAACTAAGTTAGTGTATTTACTGAATAAAAATGTAGAATTGCTGAGATTGTGATAGTAAATGTGTAAGGTATTGTATAAACCTTTTGAAAATGCTGAGGTTATTGAAAAAAGGGGTACATGGGGCTGTTACTAAAACTGAGGATGCAAACATTGTGGGACATTAAACAGTCCTTTATTTTCCACATTGCATAATAAACATACCCTTTGATAAAGTCTTCATTTCCAATTCTTACCAATATTAATCAAAGTGAATACACCTTTTCCACCAGGATTGCTTTTATTGTTGAAATTAAGACTGAAAGAACTCCATTAACTCTCCAGGTTTTTCCCAGTAAACAATATATGTATTACCAATAAAACAGGCTGTATTAAAAAAAACTGGCTGATGAAATGGATAAAGCCAAAAACAGGACTATGAAAAACAATTTCTGCATGTAAGACTGTCAGGAAATTTAGAACAATCTCAAACCTGGCCTTTTTTTTCTAACCTTTGTATTTAGCCTAAATGGCTCCACTAAGAGCTTTGAAGGACATGCTGCAACAGTTACTGATCAAAGTAGTTAATACTGGGAACTAAAACAGTTACATATTAAGTTATTTCTTAACAAGCCCAAATCCTCTGTCGTGTGTTTAAAGATTCCATCAAATCCTGAATTGTTCAAGTCTTGGTAGTCTCATGATGGAAGTCGACCTGGTAGATTACCAGAGTTTATGTAGGAGCCTTCCATCCAGCCCAGAACTTTGATGGCCTTTACCTCATCAGTGGATGCTGGAAAACATATCTGTTTTCCAGCATCCATGGTTATGTAAAGGATAATACTCTTAAAGAAAAAAATAAATCACCACTAGGATGAATACAAACTTTTCAAGAAAATATCTGCCCATGTGGCCAATTCCGGCTGTGGTTTTTGCCATGGCCAAACCAATTTTGTTAAGTGCACAACACATATTTGCAATTGGGCACAGATGACCTCATTTTTACTTTGAAGAAATTAAGGAGTTAGAAAGGTAGTGAGATATAATCTAGATCTGCTGCTATATGCGTCACTTGTAACATTCATATTTATGCTAGAAAACGCAATTTTTAATGAATTTCCTTACCAGTTTTCATATAATCAATATCCACTCGTTGCAATAATTTTAAATTCCTGAAGAATCCGTTTTGCACATAAGCATACATGCATTGGTTTGACAGTTTTAGGATAAATTACCAAATCCAAACACCAATTTAGGTTTACAACAATAAGAACAATAGAAAGTTATTTGAAAACAACACAAAAGCCACATTATAATCTGTTAACAATGCATTTAACTGGGTATCCACTCAGGTACTATTTATTTGACATAGCACAGAAAAGGGAGAAGCCAACCACAGTGGCTGCATTACAAAGCAAAAGTTGTTTTAGCATGGCGTTCAACCTAAGGAAAAGCTTTCATGTTATTTGCTCTAAAAAGTAACATGGTCCCTTACTGTGACACGGCAGTGCCTTTAACTGAAATCTTACATGATCTATCTGCATAATGAGCTGTTACTTTTTCACCAGAAAGGTTTTGCAAGTTACCTGTGGGGAGCTGATGCTGTTAGCTGCGATAGCACGTCTTTCTTCCTCAGCCAAACCAGCGCCTTTCAGTTTTTTTCGGGTGCGCCCCCTGCTGTCGGGAAGTCTTCTTCTTCATGGAATTTTTTTGCCGGTTGGCACGCAACCAAATGGTGCATTACCACCACCAACTGGTATGGAGTGTGGATCAGAATGGCCAATTCTTATTTATACAAAACAAATCACAATCAAATTAACAAAACAATATAAACAAAACCAAAATAAGATTTCAAATCCTCTTAATTACATTTATTAATCTAAGATAATGAAAAACAATCACACACCACTTAACTCTTGAGTTTTTCCAAGTATTTCTATTAAATGAAATTGTCTTCTTTTCTTTTTTAGATTTTGAACCATTTCTCTCCTTTCTCTTTCATACTTCCTACAACATACCATAACGTGTTCAACTGTCTCTTCTTGCTCACAATATTCACATCTGCCATTGTTATGTTTACCTATTTTGAATAATGTACTATTTAATCCTGTGTGCCCAAATCTAAGTCCTGATATAATTGTTTCTTCTCTTCTGTTCCTCCCTGCCCACCTCATTTCCCCCACTCTCCTCTGGATCACGTAAAACCATCTTCCTTTCCTCTCTTCCTCACATTGCTTTTGCCACCTTTCTTTCATCTTCTGTTTAATAATGCTCTTTATTTCCATCTTACTAATTTTAACTGACACATCAATGTCTTTTCTTGTTGTAGCCTCCTTTGCAGCCTTATCTGCCATTTAATTTCCTTTAACTCCCATATGTGCTGGTACCCACAAAAATATGACTGTAATGTCCATCATTTGAATTCTGTATAATGTTTGCTGGATTTCTATCAAAATATCTGGTCTACTGTCTGAGTGTTTTATCTGTAAACTGATTAGTGATGAAGATGAATCTGAACAAATAATCACTCTCAGAGGTCTTATTTCTTCTATCCTTTGCACTGCAAACAAAATAGCTAGCATTTCTCCTGTGTATACTGATATATTATCACTTGTCCTCTTTCCTACTGTAATATTAAACTCTGGAACAATAAAAGATACTCCTATCTTGTTATCTAAACTTTTTTGATGCATCTGTGTAGATCTGAATGAAACTGTAGTAACTATTAATATATTCCTATATTGTATTTGAATTTAAAACAAACCCCCTGACCTTATTTCCCTTTCGTAATAGTGTTAGATCTACTTTAGCTTCAGGTAGTATCCAAGGTGGTACTGCTGGCAGTGGTACTGTTGGACTGAACATTAAATCAGATAATTCTAATTCCATTGCTTTTTGTCTAACTGTCTACCCAAAGCTTTTTCTCTCCCTCTTCTCCATTTCCCAACAAGATGTTAAAGTGCTCTGTGATGGATGATCTTCACTATGACCCTGTAAATTAGCCCAATAGTTTAGAGATAACTGAATTCTTCTCAATGTGGGGAAGTATGAACAACAACAACTCTTAATGCATCACGTGACTTTTGGCACAAATTTACCTCAGCGTGGGTGGGATTGTATCGTAGTCGAGCAGAGGCTGTTTTGTGCGAGCAGAGACTATTTTGTACTCGAGGAAAACTCGATATTTTGAGCGCAAGGTTGGCAGACAGTTTGCAAAACAATTTTTTTGTGTGAAACATATCTTTTTGTGTGCACAACGAGTTTTATTTGTGTGCAACACCTTTTTTGTGTACAACCTTTCAGCTGAAGACTTTGAACTGCATTTCAACCAGTAAACTAATGTTTGAACCAGGGGTGTCAAACGTACGGCTCGCCGAACGATTTAGTCCAGCCCGGTGGCCAAATGCATTATCTTTATTCAACGGCTGTATCTCCTCGCTGCATCGACCGATCTGCACCTGATTTTTTGTGAGTTGTGGGGGAGCGCTGGCAAACGGGTTCGTGTGAATCACCCGGTGGACGGGCAGGGAAATTGCTTGACAGCTTCTGCGGTGGCTGGCGGCAGGCGGTGCGCGTACCCCAGCGGTGCTTGGCTGCGAGGGCCGCTCATCGCCGCTTGCGGCTTTAATTATTATTATTATTAGGCCCGAGCAGCTAAGCGCTGCGAAGGCCTATTGTAACTGCAGATTTTATTATTATTATTATTATTAGGCCCGAGCAGCGAAGCGCTGCGAAGGCCTATTGTATCTGTAGTGTTAATTATTATTATTAGGCCCGAGCAGCTAAGCGCTGCGAAGGCCTATTGTAACTGCAGATTTTATTATTAGGCCCGAGCAGCTAAGCGCTGCGAAGGCCTATTGTAACTGCAGATTTTATTATTATTATTATTATTATTATTATTATTTATTCTTTGGACTTTTGAAACTGCTTTTGGGAGGCCTAAACATGCATGAAAACTCACCAAACTTTGCCCAAAATTGTCCCCCGTGAGAAATCGCATGGTTTTAGTGTAATTGAAAGCGGGCGTGGCAAACCCGCTCAACAGCGCCAACTAGAGTGAGTTGGGCCAAACCGTAACACGTAGAAAGCTGAAATTTTTTACCTAGGTAGCTTTTTTAAAGTTATGAAAAAAAGTCTATTGTGGGTATGCTCTAAAACCCACAGGAAGCCTGCCATTTTGGGTCAAAGGGTAAAATATTGACGGTTTTTGCCTCGAACTTTAACGAACTAGTCCTAGGCATTTTAAGCTATCACTTTCAAATTTTTTCAGCGTGGAGATGAGACCTTGAGGGTTAAAAGTTATCAAAGGTTTTATGAAATATGCATATTTGCCTGAGCTGTCACATTGCAAAAATCAGGTTTGTGGAAAACCATTAAAAACGCATTAAATCAGTAAGCCCCAAGCCATGCTTTGTCTGAGAATTATGAAACTTGGTAAGCAGATGTAACTTCTCAGTCCCTACAAAAAAGTCTCTTGGACCAATTGTGTAAACCCTAAAGAAAGTCAATTAATTTTCATCAAAGATGTCATTTTGTCATAAAAACAGGTAATATTTTTGACCACAAGATGGCAGCATAATACTTTGAACCTCTGATTTACCCATGTCTATTCTTAATCACTCTTACTTTTATTTATCGACTCTTTAGCTTTCTTATCAGCCATTTAATTACCTTTCACTCCTATATGTGCAGGAACCCAAAGAAACACAGCGGATAACCCCATCATCTGAATATGATATAATATTTGTTGAATTACTAATAAGATATCTGGACGGCTTTCTGAATGATTTCTTTTTAAACTGATCAATGATGAACTTGAATCTGAACATATGACAGCTCCTAATGGTCTCTCTTCCTCAATCCATTCTACAGCAACTAATAATGCAATCATTTCTGCCGTATAAACAGATATTCCTTCATTTAATTTCTTCCCTATGTGCAGTTTAAACTCTGGAATTATTACACCTACTCCAGTTTTTCCTAATAGATTTTTTTGATTCATCCGTATACATTTTTACATAATTATAAAACTGTTCTATATATTCCTCCACTATTAAAGAATTACATATATACATTTTATCTCTATTTTTCTTTTCCAATATTGTTAAATCTACTATTGTTTCAGGTAAAATCCATGGTGGTGTTATTGATAATGGTACTGTTAATTGTCCAACCAAATGACTTATTATGAACCTTCTTTTTCACTGCAAGAATGTAAAGTTACCTTTGTAGGATGGACTTGATCGTGTCCTTGCAAATTAACCCAGTAATTTAATGACAGTTGTATTCTTCTCAGTCCTAACGGCATTTCACCCACTTCCACCTGTAAAGCTGATGTTGAAGTTGTCCTTATTGCTCCTGTTATTAAGTGCAATGCTTGATATTGTATGATATCCAATTTTTTAAGTACTGTCTCCGATGCTGATCCATACACTATACTTCCATAATCAATTGTAGATCTAATTAGATTTATATAAACTAATCTTATAGCTTTCCTATCTGATCATTCATACCCAATTAAACATCTCAATATATTAAGTATCTTTTTACATTTTTCAAAAACCTTATCTATGTGCACTTCCCAGGATAGTTTTTCATCAAACCATACTCCTAAGAATTTTAATTGCTTTACTCTCTCTAGATCTTTGTTCTGCCCCGAATATGTTTAATATGTTTAAAAGACATTTAAAAACTACTTTGAAATGTTAATATACCGTTCTCTGTTTTAAATGAATTTGCGGTGCTTTTATGTTGAAAATCTTCCGAACCGGAAGTAGGAAGTAAAGACGCAAACAAGAGGAAGAGAGCGTGTGTGCATCTTCTCAGGGCAGCAACAATGCAGTTAATCTCTCCGAAAGCAATGGTTGTAAGTGTTGCTCATTGTTTACAGATTCGATAAGATATGTTAATATCTTTTATGGTTATTTTGTGTATAAAAGCAACGGTAAAATGTCGTGGTCTGTGTGTTTACTTGCTAATTTGCCGCTTTTCTAGCCGGCTGTGAAAATACCTGTTGAGTTAATATTAAGCAGCTGATACTTTGATACGTTAATACTGATATTTACATGGCTGTTTATTAAGCCATTTTTTTGTATCTTTCTTTTCTAGTTTTACACCGGATTCAAAGCAGTCAGAAATGCTGACTAAATGTGTAAGAAGATAATAAAGGAGCAAGCCACTCACTTCCTGGCTCTTGAATAAGGAGTTTGGCTGGCTGTTTATCTGTGTTCACGCAAGAGCAAAACACATAGAGAGAACAGTACAATCTTGATTATATAACTTAGTTTGTACTTCTTGATTTCTTTTCTGAGTAAAAAGCAATACTTTTGTTTTATCTACCGAAAATTTAAAACTCCATTTGTAAGACCATTGTTCAATCTTATGAATTGCTTTTTGGACTTTCCCTACAATAAATTTAACATTCCTTCTACGTTTCCAAATAGCTCCGTCATCAGCAAACAATGAACAACCCAATTCATTTTCTATTTCTTTAAGTGCATCATTTATCATAACTGAAAATAATAAAGGACTGATAATACTGCCTTGTGTGGTTCTTTTTAATTTCTCCCTGAAAGACTCTTACCAACTCTTACCTGTATTATCCATTCTGGCCTCTGGAAATAAAGTTAAAAATCTTGGTGTTGTCTTCGACCAAGACATGTCATTTAAATCCCATATTAAACAGGTTTCCAGAGTTTCCTTTTTTCACCTCAGGAATATCGCCAAAATTAGAAACATTCTGTCCAGGGGTGATGCTGAAAAACTAGTCCATGCATTTGTTACTTCAAGGCTGGACTATTGTAATTCTTTACTATCAGGAAGTCCACAAAATGCAGTTCGAAGTCTTCAGCTGATCCAAAATGCTGCAGCAAGAGTTCTGATGAAAATCAACAAGAGGGATCATATTTCTCCAATTTTAGCTTCCCTTCATTGGCTTCCTGTTAAATCAAGAATAGAATTTAAGTTTATAGTTAGAGTGGCTCATGTTACCCTGAGCTACATCTATAGTTGTGCTGCTATAGGCTTAGGCTACTGGAGGACATCAGGGTATATTTTTCTCACTCTACTGATTTCTACTGTTCTTCAGTCTACTGTTCTCCAGTTTTTCATTCCATTACATTGAAATGACTGTTGACATTTCAGCTTTTAACTTTTTGCTCTCTCTCTTTTTTCTTCATAGTAGGTACACCTGGTCTGACTTAAATAAAATTGAATTGAATTGAATCTTTTTATGCACACCCTTGCTTCCATCATCTGTACTGTCGTCTTCAAGATTTCTTTTGTCTCCTGAATTCCCAGAACCTCTGCCTGCTTCACTACTTTTGAATTTTCCACTTCCCCGGTAACTAGCAACTGGCGTTCAACTATCCGTATCCATATCACTATGTAGTTCTTCCTCATCCTCTACAACCTGAGCCGCCATCCTGATCCAGTCACAAACTTGCTTATGCCTACCGCCAACCTTTTCCTTCTTCCTTCAGATTGATTTCTCTGACGAAGCAATGCACGCACCCGTTTCCAACCAGCCTGTCACTCAGTCTCCTACCCGAGAGCCTCCTGTCTGCTCATCTCCATCAATATGGTTTAACCTCTCCTGTCGGGAAGTCTGAACAACAACAACTCTTAATGCATCACGTGACTTTTGGCACAAATTTACTGCAGCGTGGGTGGGATTGTTTTGTAGTCGAGCAGAGACCATTTTGTACTGGAGGAAAACTTATAAATGATATTTTGAGCGCAAGGTTGGCGGACAGTTTGCAAAACAAATTATTTTGTGTGAAACATATATTTTTGTGTGCAAAACAAGTTTTATTTGTGTGCAACACCTTTTTTGTGTACAACCTTTCAGCTGAAGACTTTGAACTACATTTCAACCAGTAAACTAATGTTTGAACCAGGGGTGTCAAACGTACGGCTCGCCGAACGATTTAGTCCAGCCCGGTGGCCAAATGCATTATCATTATTCAACGGCTGTATCTCCTCGCTGCATCGACCGATCTGCACCTGATTTTTTGTGAGTTGTGGGGGAGCGCTGCCAAACGGGTTCGTGTGAATCGCCCGGTGGATGGGCAGGGAAATTGCGTGACAGCTTTTGCGGTGGCTGGCGGCAGGCGGTGCGCGTACCCCAGCGGTGCTTGGCTGCGAGGGCCGCTCATCGCCGCTTGCGGCTTTAATTATTATTAGGCCCGAGCAGCTAAGCGCTGCGAAGGCCTATTGTATCTGTAGTGTTAATTATTAGGCCCGAGCAGCGAAGCGCTGCGAAGGCCTATTGTTTCTGTGTTGTTTCTTATTATTATTTTTATTCTGCCCCCCTAAAGAGGGGCCTTTTTGGGGGCTTTATCATACTCAAAAACTCACCAAACTTTTCAGGTGCATGGTGACTGTTTAAAAATTTTGTATTTTAAGGTCGTCACAAAAATCAAAAGAAAAATGCCTCAACGGCGCCACCTAGCAATTTTCAAAGGACCCTTTGCTATTCACTTACTTCATCGTAGAGACATGAAATTTGGTACAGTGGTAGAGCTCACCAAGACGCTCAGAATTTACAATTAATGTCATAGTGCAAATATCACAGGAAGTCGGCCATTTTAGATTGAATGTCTGATTTTGACCCCATTTTTGACGTGTACAGCAGTGGTATTTGATCGAACTCCTCCTAGAGATTTTGAGCGAGCGGCTTGAAACTCGGTCAGTCTGATCATAAGGCATGGCCAATTAAAAGTTATCAAAACGGTGAGTTTTTGAGCTTGTTGAAGGGGCATTAGCAGGGGTCAAAGTTCACCTACTCGCCACAAAAAATAAAACTATTATATCTCCTACACAGAAACACACAGAGGCACCAAACTTTCTGTGATTGATCATCATTGGGTCTTCTTTAATATCCAATGGTAAATGATGACATCACTTAGGCCACGCCCCCTGACAACAGGAAGTGTCATGTTTTGCTGTAAACTGTCGCTATGTTACCCCTCTGAGCTAATCAACATGAAACTGTGTCCACAGACAGAAGACATGTTGATGTGTTGTGGATTCCAGCCCCAAGTGGATTCGATGGAGCAGGAGAGCGTGGCGGTGTGGTGAAGTCACCTCAAACGCCGCTGCCATACGTTTGGCTCTGAATTCCACATTTTTGGGCCGAGCTGCTTAAAACTCACTTGGATGCATCCTTATCCACCCCCCAACAGGAATCCATAACAAACTTTGGTGGGTGTGACCTAATGCCTCAACGGCGCCACCTAGCAATTTTCAAAGGACCCTTTGCTATTCACTTACTTCATCGTAGAGACATGAGATTTGGTACAGTTGTAGAGCTCACCAAGACGCTCAGAATTTACAATTAATGTCATAGTGTAAATATCACAGGAAGTCGGCCATTTTAGATTGAAGGTCTGATTTTGACCCCATTTCTGATGTTTACAGCATTGGTATTTGATCGAACTCCTCCTAGAGATTTTGAGCGAGCGGCTTGAAACTCGGGCAGTCTGATCATAAGGCATGGCCAATTAAAAGTTATCAAAACGGTGAGTTTTTGAGCATGCTGAAGGGGCGTGAGCAGGGGTCAAAGTTCACCTACTCGCCATGAAACACAAAACTGTTATATTTCATACACAAAAACTCACAGAGCCACCAAACTTTCAGTAGTTGATCACCACTAGGTCTTCTTTAATATCCAATGGTCAAATGATGACATTGCTTAGGCCACGCCCCCTGACAACAGGAAGTGTCATGTTTTGTTGTAAGCAGTCGCTATGTTACCCCTCTGAGCTAATCAACATGAAACTGTGTCAAGAGACAGAAGACATATTGGTGTGTTGTGGATTCCAGCCCCAAGTGGATTCCATGGAGCAGGGCGGCGTGGTGGCGTGGGGAAGTCACATCAAACCATATATTTTTAATCTTTTGACAGCATTATTTGCTCAAACCTGTCCACCAGGTGGCAGCAAGAGACCACAAATAAACCACAAACCAAGTTGTCTTGTTCAGTAAGGCAAGGCAAGGCAAATTTATTTATATAGCACAATTCAGTACAAAGACAATGCAAAGTGCTTTACATGATTAAAATATAGCAAAATAAAACAGAATAAAAGCAAGTAGGAATAAAATGTAGATAGAAAAAAGAACCAAAAAGTGGTGATTCAGTTAACTAGAACAGTTGAAGGCAATCCTAAACAAATGTGTTTTTAATCTTGATTTAAAGGAACTCAGGCTTTCCGCACCTTTACAATTTTCTGGAAGTTTGTTCCAGATCAGTGGAGCATAGGAACTAAATGCTGCTTCTCCTTGTTTAGTTCTGGTTCTAGGTATGCAGAGTAGGCCAGAGCCAGAAGACCTTAATGGTCTGGATGGTTAATACACTGATAACAAGTCTGATGTATTTAGGTGCTAAGCCATTCAGGGATTTATAGACGAACAGAAGTTTTTAAAGTCTATTCTCTGATATACAGGGAGCCATGGAAGGACTTTAGAACTGGGGTGATGTGCTCTACTTTCTTAGTCTTAGTGAGGACGCGGGGAGCAGCATTCTGGATCAGCTGCAGCTGTCTGATCCACTTTTTAGGCAGGCCTGTGAAAACACCGTTGCAGTAATCAATTCTACTAAATATAAACGCATGGATTAGTTTTTCCAGATCCTGCTGAGACATTAGTCCTTTAATCCTGGAAATGTTTTTCAGGTGATAGAAATCTGACCTTGTAACTGTCTTTAGATGCTTTTGGAGGTTCAGGTCTGAGACCATTACTACTCCAAGATTTCGGGCCTGATCAGTGGTTCCTAGCTGAAGCGACTGAAGCTGTGCGCTAACCTTTGATCTCTCCTCTATTGGTCCAAAAATTATTACTTCTGTTTTGTTTTCATTCAACTGAAGAAAATGTTGGCACATCTACGTATTGATTTCTTCTAGGCATTTACTCAGTGCCTGAATTGGTTCATAGTCACCTGGTGACATGGTGATGTAGAGCTGTGTGTCGTCTGCATACTTATGGTAGCTGATGTTGTTGTTTTTTATGATCTGAGCTAGAGGGAGCATGTAGATATTGAAGAGGAGGGGACCCAGGATGGACCCTTGGAGAACCCCACATGTGATTTTTGTAATCTTCGATGTAAAGTTACCTACTGATACAAAAAAGTCCCTGTCCTTTAAGTAGGATTTAAACCAGTGGAGAGCTGTACCACAGAGGCCGACCCAGTTCTCCAGGCGCTCTAACAGAATGGAGTGATCAACAGTATCAAATGCTGCACTGAGGTCCAACAGAACCAGCATGGTGGTTTTTCCGCAGTCTGTATTTATATGGATGTCATCAAACACCTTGATCAGGGCGGTCTCTGTACTGTGGTGAGGAAACCTGACTGGAAAACATCAAAGCAGCTGGTCGTTGTTAGGAAGGTGTTTAATTGTTGAAACACAGCTTTTTCAATAATCTTACTGATAAAGGGGAGGTTTGAGATGGCCCTGTAGTTCTGGAGTAGTAGTTTGTCTAAATTGTTCTTTTTTAACAGTGGTTTGATAATTGCTGTTTTTAGGGACTGGGGGGAAAACACCTGACAGAAGGGACGTGTTTATTATCTGAGTCAAATCAGACGCTATGACAGGCAAAACTTTCTTAAGGAAAACTGTGGGTAGAGCATCAAGACAGCATGAGGAGGAACTTAGCTGCTGAATGATCTGCTCTAAGCTCCAGAATATGACATCTCAGCAGAACCTGTAATAATTATAGAAAGTAACGTTATAGTTGTTCTGCCTTTTGTTAAGACAGCAAGGAATTCATGTCGTGAATACATTACACAAATAAGATATAAATTAATTATTAGTCAGAGGAAATCCATGGTAAAAACAGTTAGAAACGTTTTGGGTTCATATTTAATCGTTCGGCGGTGGCCAATCGGCCCGCCGAACGATTTAGTCCGGTCCGATGGCCAAATGCATTATCATTATTCAACGGCTGTATCTCCTCGCTGCATTGAGCGATCTGCACCAGATTTTTTGTGAGTCGTGGGGAGCGCTGCCGAACACGTTCGTGTGAATCGCCCAGTGGACGGGCGGGCAAAATGCGTGACAGCATCTGCGGTGGCGGGCGGCCGGCGGTGCGCAAATCCCAGCGGTGGCCAATAGGCCAGAGCGGCGCTTTGCTGCGAGGGCCGCTCATCACCGCTTGCGGTTTTAATTATTATTCTGCCCCCCTAAAGAGGGGCCTTTTTGGGGGCTTTCTCATTTTCAAAAACTCACCAAACTTTGCAGATGCATGGTGACTGTTTAAAAATTTTGTATTTTAAGGTCGTCACAAAAATTGAAAGAAAAATGCCTCAACGGCGCCACCTAGCAATTTTCAAAGGACCCTTTGCTATTCACTTACTTCATCGTAGAGACATGAAATTTGGTACAGTGGTAGAGCTCACCAAGACGCTCAGAATTTACAATTAATGTCATAGTGCAAAAATCACAGGAAGTTGGCCATTTTAGATTGAAGGTCTGATTTTGACCTCAATTTTGACAGTTACAGCATTGGTATTTGATCGAACTCCTCCTAGAGATTTTGAGTGAGCGGCTTGAAACTCGGTCAGTCTGATCATAAGGCATGGCCAATTAAAAGTTATCAAAACGGTGAGTTTTTGAGCATTTTGAAGGGGCGTTGGCAGGGGTCAAAGTTCACCTATTCGCCACAAAAAGTAAAAGTGTTATATCTCCTACACAGAAACACACAGAGTCACCAAACTTTCCATGATTGATCATCATCAGGTCTTCTAAAATTTCCAATGATCAAATGATGACATAATTTAGGCCACGCCCCCTGACAACAGAAAGTGTCATGTTTTGCTGTAAACGGTCGCTATGTTACCCCTCTGAGCTAATCAACATGAAACTGTGTCCATAGACAGAAGACATGTTGTTGTGTTGTGGATTCCATCCCCAAGTGGATTCGATGGAGCAGGAGAGCGTTGCGGCGTGGTGAAGTCACCTCAAACGCCGCTGCCATACGTTTGGCTCTGAATTCCACATTTTTGGGCCGAGCTGCTTAAAACTCACTTGGATGCATCCTTATCCACCCCTTAACAGGAATCCATAACAAACTTTGGTGGGCGTGACCTAATGCCTCAACGGCGCCACCTAGCAATTTTCAAAGGACCCTTTGCTATTCACTTACTTCATCGTAAAGACATGAAATTTGGTATAGTTGTAGAACTCACCACGACGCTCAGAATTTACAATTAATGTCATAGTGCAAGTATCACAGGAAGTTGGCCATTTTAGATTGAAGGTCGTATTTTGACCCCATTTTTGAAGTTTACAGCATTGGTATTTGATCGAACTCCTCCTAGGGATTTCGAGCGAGCGGCTTGAAACTCGGTCAGTCTGATCATAAGGAATGCCCAATTAAAAGTTATCAAAACGGTGAGTTTTTGAGCATTTTGAAGGGGCGTTAGCAGGGGTCAAAGTTCACCTACTCGCCACAAAAAATAAAACTGTTATATCTCCTACACAGACACACACAGAGGCACCAAACTTTCTGTGATTGATCATCATCGGGTCTCCTACAATATCCAATGGTCAAATGATGACATTGCTTAGGCCACGCCCCCTGAAAACACCCCTCTGAACTAATCAACATGAAACTGTGTCCACAGACAGAACACATGTTGATGTGTTGTGGATTTCAGGCCAAACTGGATTCGATGGAGCAGGGGGGCGTGGCGGCGTGGCATATTCACCTCAAACGCTGCTGTCATACGTTTGGCTCTGAATTCCACAGTTTTGGGCCGAGCTGCTTAAAACTCATTTGGATGCATCCTTATCCACCCCCCAACAGGAATCCATAACAAACTTTAGTGAGCAGGACTTAGTTTCTCTATAGCGCCACCAAGCAATTTTCAAAGGACCCTTTGCTATTCACTTAGTTCATCGTAGAGTAATGAAATTTTGTACAGTTGTAGATCTCAGCAAGACGCTCAGAATTTACAATTAATGTCATAGTGCAAGTATCACAGGAAGTAAGCCATTTTAGATTGAAATCTAAATTTTGACACCATGTTGACATGTAAAGCATTTGGATTTGATCAAACTTGTCCAGCAGGGGGCAGCAAGAGACCACAAATAAACCCCAAAGGAATTTCTCTTGGTAAGTAAGTGATCTTAACTCTGGTTTTCTTTATATAGTTAAGTTGAACAGATATACAAATCCTGCTTGAAAACTGACAAACTTACTCTTGTTCAATACATTTCAGTTTTTATTTATATAGCGCCAAATCATGAAACATGTCATCAGGGGTGGACTGGGACAAAAAAATCGGCCCTGGCATTTTGGATTAGACTGGCCCACCACATTTGTTTTGTGTACTGAATGTGTATATCACCTGTGCAATACCAACTGTGCAATACCTTGAGGCCAGGTTAATGGAAATTAGTGAGAGTGGACACTTAAAATACTTCCAAAATCTTAATTTATTAACACTGTAAAATGTAAACTCCACCACAGCACAGCAACAATTCTTAGATCAGAAAGGGGAGAGAGAAAGAGAGGTTTCACGGTCAATCACACATATTATCACGTTACATCATTATAAGAAGTTATTGTAAGTTGCTCATCAGATCTATTCAGTCTTCCAGATACTGTAGGGTAACATTGGACTAATGTGCACTCACTGTGTAAAAAAGGATGCCAATGACAAAATGAACCAGAGAATGCCTCACTTGTCATCATGGAAAGAAAGAAAATATATAATAACATAATATAAATTTTGATTTACTCAGTCATTTGTAATAAGTATTTTATTTATCTAATTTCCTAATTTTTGATCCTACTTTCTTTAAAATCGCAGACTTTTCGCTTTTTTTCATGTAAATCCTTGGTGGCGCTTCATAGCGAAGCCGGTGAGGCCGCAGCGAGCTTGGCCTCCCCTGGGATTGTGCAATCCCATGTTAACTGCGCTGACTTCCTTTCTGTGAATGCATCTTCCTGTCTCTAGATCATAAATTCAATTGTTCAAACAGTTATGAACAGATTTTCCACAATTTAATGTATGTGGATTACGAATTGTGTTTTGGTCATCAAACTGTGTGCAGATAACATGTTTTCGTGGTGCTGGCCGATCATAAACAGCAAAGAACTGGTTGTAGGTGAGGTCGGCAGTTCCTTGGCCGCTAGGCAGGGGGCGCTCAAGGGGCACCGCTCGTGATCCCCAAATAGTAGAGTCAAAACAAGTTATTGATGTTTTATTAGCGAGTTTTGCTAAACAAGTAAAGCACTAAAAAGACTCTAAACATACAGCCGGAACAGGACTGATGAAGGAAAGCTTTCCTCCCTGGCAGTGAGCTCCATTGAGACTGAGAGACTTTTAAAACTGAAGAAGATAAAGAGAACTTTTACCGGAAAATTATGATATTTTTGTTCAGAAAGAGCGCCGCAGGGACTTAAATTATAAGTAGAGGTAAGACAGCGATACGTATTCATGTTTTGTTTTTGTGATAAAATGTGCGTAATGTGGGTTATAGTTTTAGAATGTGTTACAAATGCAGAAATCCATCATAACTCATAAACTGTTACAGTCAAATGACAAATAATTTATTTTTATTTTTTCATCAAATAATCAATATTTTTCCATGTCTCTTGGTGAATTAATTTGGCTCAATCAGTCTCCTTCAGCACTTTGCAACGAGTCTACTCTGTAGAGTGTATATATTTGTAAATCTGACTCTGATGACGTCAGTGCCTCACCAGTTATGAACCCTACCGTACGTCACTGACTACAACCACCACCACCACCACCACCACCATATTTTACATCAGACACCGGAGCAGATGAAGGGCCTGCTGTTGGGAACATGTCAGTCAGTTTGACACTTCGCAGCGTCCGTTTGAAGAACTCGTTTCTTTTTTTCGTGCAGTTTCTCTGCGCCTCCCTTGCGTTTCTTATCCATTACTACTGTGAACACCGCTGCACAAAGTTCCACATGGAGCGTGAAGGTGTTTTTCTACTTTATGATTGGCCTAGCCCTTTAGACTGTCAGGGATGATAACCAATGGGCTGCAGTAAACTGTGGTAAGGGCCGGATGATCGGAACAGACTCTTGCTCTGCTGATTTTATTTTTCTTCATGCATGATGCAAATATAACAAGACAGATATATAAAATAATAATAATACATATTATTAATATACATGTCGGGTCTGCCGGCCCAAACAGCACGTCGGCCCACCGGGAAAATGCCCGGTACGCCCAATTACCAGTCCATGCCTGCATGTCATCTAAAGGCAGTTTTACAATGTCAAAATCAATCAGATTATACGTATTAAGTCAGATTATCCAGATTGGTAAATGAAATTCCTATATAAGGGAACCAGTTGATTGCATCAAAGTCGTAACAAGCAGCATTCACTCCTGAAGAAGCGTAGAGCCACAGGGAGAGTTGTTTGCATTGTACATGGCTTTGCAGCAATCCCTCATACCGAGCAAGCATGAAGTGACAGCAGAAGGAAAAACTCCCCATTAACAGGAAGGAAAAACCTCCAGCAGAACCGGGCTCAGTATGAACGGTAATCTGCTTTGACCGACTGGGGGTTACAAAAGAGAGAGAAGAGACACAACAAGACAGACAAAAAAGCACAGAAGCACACATTGATCCAGTAATCTGTTTTACATTAGATGGTAATAACAGGTGATCTGTCTTCCCTGGATGATGTCACAGCTAACAGAACGCCAGACCAGGTGTACCTACTATGAAGAAAAAATAGAAAAAACAAAAAGTTAAAAGCTGAAATGACAACAGTCATGCAAAATTGAAGAACAATAGACCCTGATGTCCTCCAGCAGCCTAAGCCTATAGCAGCATAACTATAGAGGTAGCTCAGGGTTACATGAACCACTCTAACTATAAGCTTTGTCAAAAAGGAAAGTCCCAAGAGCCAGCTTCTAGTGGAGGAGTTCAAGTATTTTGGGGTCTTGTTCACGAATGAGGGGAAGATGGAGCGGGAGATCGACAGGCGGATTGGTGCGACGTCTGCTGTGAACCGGGCACTGTACCGGTCCGTTGTGGTGAAGAGAGAGCTGAGCCAAAAGGCCAAGCTCTCGATTTACCAGTAGCTCTACGTTCCTACGCTCATCTATGGTCACGAGCTTTGGGTCGTGACCGAAAGAACGAGATCCTGGATACAAGCGGCCAAAATGAGTTTTCTCCATAGTGTGTCTGGGCTCTCCCTTAGAGATAGGGTGAGGAGCTCAGTCATCCGGGGAGGACTTAGAGTAGAGCCGCTGCTCCTTCACATTGAGAGGAGCCAGTTGAGGTGGCTCGGGCATCTGGTCAGGATGCCTCCTGGACGCCTCCCTGGTGAGGTGTTCTGGGCATGTCCCCCTGGGAGGAGGCCCAGGGGAAGACCCAGGACACGCTGGAGAGACTCTGCTGGCCTGGGAACGCTTTGGGATTCCCCCGGAGGAAGTGGCCCAAGTGGCTGGAGAGAGGAAGGTCTGGGCCTCCCTCTTGAAGCTGCTACCCCCGCGACCTGACCCCGGATAAGCGGAAGACGATGGATGGATGGAAAAAGGAAAGTTTTAGGATTAGTCTTAAAAGTAGACAGGGTGTCTGCGTCACGGACCAAAACTGGGAGTTGGTTCCACTGGAGAGGAGCATGATAGCTAAAGGATCTGCCTACCATTCTGGTTTTATAGACTTTAGGAACCACCAGCAGACATGCTTTCTGAGAGTGAAGTGGTCTGTTAGAAATTACTAAAGTTTGTACACAACATACACATGTGGAATATTGCTAACGTGTTACTTTAGCAATATTCCAATTGCTAAAGTGTTACTTTTACATTATTACTTTTGGGTGTGTATCCACCAATTTAACTTTCAAACTTTCATAAAAGCTGTCTTAATGCAAGAAATGAAACCCTTAAACACATGAAATAATTAACTTTAAATAACTAAAAAGGTTTTGTTAACTTTTCACATGAAGCTGGATTAACAGCTAGTAAGATACCTTTGATTAAATTTGTATACTAGTGTTTAAACCAGGGGTGTCAAACGTACGGCCTGCGGGCCAGATCTGGCCCGCCGAATGATTTAGTCCGGCCCGGTGGCCAAATGCATTTTCATTATTCAACGGCTGTGTCTCCTCGGTGCATCAACTGATCTGCACCAGATTTTTTGTGAGTCGTGGCTGAGCGCTGCCCAACGCGTACGTGTGTATTGCATGGTAGACGGGTGAGGAAAATGCTTGACAGCTTCTGCGGTGGCTGGCGGCGGGAGGTGCGCGTACCCTAGCGGTGGGCCATAGGCCAGAGCGGCGCTTGGCTGCGAGGGCCGATCATCACCGCTTGCGGTTTTAATTATTATTATTATTTATTCTTGGGACTTTTGAAACGGCTTTTTGGAGGCCTAAACATGCATGAAAAATCACCAAACTTTGCCCAAAATTGTCCCCCGTGAGAAATCGCATGATTTTAGTGTAATTGAAAGCGGGCGTGGCAAACCCGCTCAACAGCGCCAACTAGAGTGAGTTGGGCCAAACCGTAACACGTAGAAAGCTGAAATTTTTTACCTAGGTAGCTTTTTTAAAGTTATGAAAAAAAGTCTATTGTGGGTATGCTCTAAAACCCACAGGAAGCCTGCCATTTAAGGTCAAAGGGTAAAATATTGACGGTTTTTGCCTCGAACTTTAACAAACTAGTCCTAGGCATTTTAAGCTATCACTTTCAAATTTTTTCAGCGTGGAGATGAGACCTTGAGGGTTAAAAGTTATCAAAGGTTTTATGAAATATGCATATTCGCCTGAGCTGTCACATTGCAAAAATCAGGTTTGTGGAAAACCATTAAAAACGCATTAAATCAGTAAGCCCCAAGCCATGCTTTGTCTGAGAATTATGAAACTTGGTAAGCAGATGTAACTTCTCAGTCCCTACAAAAAAGTCTCTTGGACCAATTGTGTAAACCCTAAAGAAAGTCAATTAATTTTCATCAAAGATGTCATTTTGTCATAAAAACGGGTATTATTTTTGACCACAAGATGGCAGCATAATACTTTGAACCTCTGATTTACCCATGTCTATTCTTAATCACTCTTACTTTTATTTATCGACTCTTTAGCTTTCTTATCAGCCATTTAATTACCTTTCACTCCTATATGTGCAGGAACCCAAAGAAACACAGCTGATAACCCCATCATCTGAATATGATATAATCCATCCATCCATTTTCCAAGCCGCTTTATCCCTCATGGGGTCGCGGGGGTTGCTGGTGCCTGTCTCCAGCGTTCACTGGGCGGGAGGCGGGGTACACCCTGGACAGGTCGCCAGTCTATATGATATAATATTTGTTGAATTACTAATAAGATATCTGGACGGCTTTCTGAATGATTTCTTTTTAAACTGATCAATGATGAACTTGAATCTGAACATATGACAGCTCTTAATGGTCTCACTTCCTCAATCCATTCTACAGCACCTAATAATGCAATCATTTCTGCCGTATAAACAGATATTCCTTCATTTAATTTCTTCCCTATATGCAGTTTAAACTCTGGAATTATTACACCTACTCCAGTTTGTCCTAATTGATTTTTTTGATTCATCCGTATACATTTTTACATAATTATAAAACTGTTCTTTATATTCCTCCACTATTAAAGAATTACATATATACATTTTATCTCTATTTTTCTTTTCCAATCTTGTTAAATCTACTATTGTTTCAGGTAAGATCCATGGTGGTGTTATTGATAATGGTACTGTTGGACTAATATTTCAATGATTTAATCCTAATTCTGTTGCTTTCTGAATAATTGTCCAACCAAATGACTTATTATGAACCTTCTTTTTCACTGCAGGAATGTAAAGTTACCTTTGTAGGATGGATTTGATCGTGTCCTTGCAAATTAACCCAGTAATTTAATGACAGTTGTATTCTTCTCAGTCCTAACGGCATTTCACCCACTTCCACCTGTAAAGCTGATGTTGAAGTTGTCCTTATTGCTCCTGTTATTAAGCGCAATGCTTGATATTGTATGATATCCAATTTTTTAAGTACTGTCTCCGATGCTGATCCATACACTATACTTCCATAATCAATTGTAGATCTAATTAGATTTATATAAACTAATCTTATAGCTTTCCTATCTGATCATTCATACCCAATTAAACATCTCAATATATTAAGTATCTTATTACATTTTTCAAAAACCTTATGTGCACTTCCCAGGATAGTTTTTCATCAAACCATACTCCTAAGAATTTTAATTGCTTTACTCTCTCTAGATCTTTGTTCTGCCCCGAATATGTTTAAAAGACATTTAAAAACTACTTTGAAATGTTAATATACCGTTCTCTATTTTATATGTATTTGCGGTGCTTTTATGTTGAAAATCTTCCGAACCGGAAGTAAAGACGCAAACAATAGAAAAGTGTGTGTGCAGAGTTGGTGAATAGGTTGGATTTGGAGCGGCGCGGAAAACAAAACATAAACTATATCGGATTTGGAAAAGGCGGATTTTGGCATAAACTGGTATGTGAATGGTTCTGGTGGAAATGGAGGTAGAAATTGAGGAATGTATTGGATTTAGAAGGGTGGACGCCAGTGGGGAGAGGAAGAGGACGTTTGATTTGTTTGACTAAAGAGCATCACTGGACTGTTGTAGCAAAAGTTTTACCCGAAAACAAGGGTTTTTTTGGGAACAAGCTGTATAAAGAATCTTTATTCCTCTGGAGGTTGTGCGGCCAATGAGGTACGGTTTTATTATTTTGCTTGTCTTTATTCATGTAAACCATTATATTCTAATTCGGATTTCTGTTTCCTCTTAGTTCTGACGGCATTTTAAGGGCATTTTCTAAGACATATAAAGACATGTTGTCCGCAATACTGGTCTGTTGAAACCAAAAGAACAACGTTGAGCCTTGATTAACTCGGGAGGAGTAACAGCCAGAACTCACGCCTGCTTCGGGCTAGAGAAGGAGCGGAGTTTGCAGCTGCTGCAGAGCCGACAACGAGCAGCTCGTTAATAGGTGATGTCGCTCTATAGCATCAGGGAAAGGCCGACTGCACGCAGGAATTAGCCAAACCAGAAGCAGCTGTTGTCCGGGAGTGCAGCGGGCTTAATTTGCCACCAAGTAACACGTTTAAATTAAGTTAAATGTGAAGAGGTGAATTAACCTTGCTAAGCTTTAAGGGACTCAATAAGTGCTTGAAGGGTAACATGCTGCAGTATACATACAAGTCAGGTGTACACATGTTAAAAGTTAAACTCAAGTTAAGAAAAATATATACATTTTGTTTTATCTCATTCAAGGAAGTTGATTCCAGCTAACTTAAGACAGATACGAGTGTTTTTTGTTTGTTGGTTTTATTAAGGGTAACCAAGGTACCGAAAAGGGAAGTTTTGTGATTTGGTTTTACATGGAAATAGTTTCTGTCTTGTAATAGTTGAAAGATTTATTATTCAGATTAAGGTGTTTGTAACTGCACAACTAAGTTGATCTTTAACTAGAGAAATAATTTAAGTTTATGAACACATTTAAAGGGTGTGTGTTTAAATTAGGCTAAATCTACATACTTCTAATGTAAAGATAATTAAGCTAAAGTTAAACAATAAACCCCAAAGGATCTAAACAAAATGGACAATGACATGGCCATGCAGAAAGACTGTGACCACAAGTGAAGCTTTTTCAGTAGAACGCTTTAGGAAAAGTGCAAGACAGAAAAAACTCCATGAAAAGGGTCAAGTGCTGCGTGAAGAAAAGATGAACAGACTTCATTCTCGTTTCAAGCTCAGTTATGACAAATGGAAAACTGCTGCTAAACAAGCCAAAAGAGCTCTTGATGCATCTATAAAAACAAGTTTGCACAGAAGCTGGTTCTTTGTGCACTTCAACAACTTCCCAAAGGTCCAAACAGTCAAGTAGTGCGTGTTAAAGCCACTCAAGTAAGCTGTCTGTCAAAAGGCAAGAAGCAGCAGCAGAACTGCTGCTTCTTGTAGCAGTTCTGCTGCTATAACTCTTTACTATATATATGCTTCCGATCGGTAAAATTATCAGACAGCATGGGATTAATTTCCACTGTTATGCTGATGACACTCAGCTATATTTATCCATAAATCCTGATGAATCCAATCAATTACTTCGACTGCAGTCATGTCTTGATGACATCAAAAGCTGGATGACTTTAAATTTCCTGCATCTAAATTCTGACAAGACCGAAGTTGTAATCTTTGGGCCAGAGTCCTCAAAAAATAAACTTCTTAACCAATCACTTAATCTGGGTGGCATTAACTTGGCCTCTGGTAATAACGTAAAAAACCTTGGTGTTATTTTTGACCAAGACATGTCATTTAAATCCCATATTAAACAGGTTTCCAGAGTTTCCTTTTTTCACCTCCGGAATATCGCCAAAATTAGAAACATTCTGTCCAGGAGTGATGCTGAAAAACTAGTCCATGCATTTGTTACTTCAAGGCTGGACTATTGTAATTCTTTACTATCAGGAAGTCCACAAAATGCAGTTCAAAGTCTTCAGCTGATCCAAAATGCTGCAGCAAGAGTTCTGATGAAAATCAACAAGAGGGATAATATTTCTCCTATTTTAGCTTCCCTTCATTGGCTTCCTGTAAAATCAAGAATAGAATTTAAAATTCTTCTTCTAACGTATAAAGCCCTTAATAATCAAGCTCCATCATATATCAGAGCTCTGATTACCCCGTATGTTCCTAACAGAGCACTTCGCTCTCAGACTGCAGGTCTGCTGGTGGTTCCTAGAGTCTCTAAAAGTAGAATGGGAGGTAGATCCTTTGGTTATCAGGCTCCTCTCCTGTGGAACCAACTCCCAGTTTTGGTCCGTGAGGCAGACACCCTGTCTATTTTTAAGACTAATCTTAAAACTTTCCTTTTTGACAAAGATTATAACTAGAGTGGCTCATGTTACTCTGAGCTACCTTTATAGTTTTACTGCCATAGGCTTAGGCTACTGGAGGACATCAGGATCTAATTTTCTCACTCTATAGAGTTCTACTGTTCTTCAATTATGCATTACGTGTTGTCATTTCTGCTTTAACTTTCTGTTCTCTCTCTTTTTTTTTTCTTCGTAGTAGGTACACCTGGTCTGGCATTCTGTTAACTGTGACATCATCCAGTGAAGACGGCTCACCCGCTATTACCATCTAATGTGGAACAGATTACTGGATCAATGTGTGCTTTTGTGCTTGTTTGTCTCTCTTGTTGTGTCTCTGCTCTGTCTTCGGTAACCCCCAGTCGGTCGAGGCAGATGACCGTTCATACTGAGCCCGGTCCTGCCGGAGGTTTTCCTTCCTGTTAATGGGGAGTTTTTCTTCCCACTGTCGCTTCATGCTTGCTCAGTATGAGGGATTGCTGCAAAGCCATGGACAATGCAGACGACTCTCCCTGTAGCTCTACGCTTCCCCAGGAGTGAATGCTGCTTGTCGGGACTTTGATGCAATCAACTGGTTTTCTTATATAGGAACATTTTTGACCAATCTGTATAATCTGACCCAATCTGTATAATATGATTGAACTTGACTTTGTAAAGTGCCTTGAGATGACATGTTTCATGAATTGGCGCTATATAAATAAAATTGAATTGAATTGAACTGGCTGCCATGGAAGCAAGCTTCCTGATTGGCTTACAGCAAGATGGAATAGGAAAGTTATTCAGATTGAAGAGGAGTGTGGTTCATTTCCAACATTTAGTAACTTTGTTGACTTTGTCACAAGAGAGGCAAAAATAGCATGTAACCCAGTGACGTCGCTACATGCGCTTAAAGCAAATGCTTCAGAGAAAACAAAGCTCATAAAGGCTAGCAGTGTTGGGGCAAATGCATTTGCAAGCAGCACAGAAGAGAAAACAGAAACAAACAAATGTGTATTCTGTGGGAGATTAAATCACAACATTCAGACATGTCAAAATTTCATGGAAAAGACAATCACTGAAAGAGTGAAGTTTGTAAAATTAAAGGGACTGTGTTTTAGATGTCTCTGCTATGGACATCAATCCAAGAAAAGAGAAGTATCTGCAACACCTGCAAGAAAAACTACTGGGGGAGAACTTATAAATGATATTTTGAGTGCAAGGTTGGCGGACAGTTTGCAAAACAATTTATATTTGTGTGCAACACCTTTTTTGTGTACAACCTTTTGGCAGGAAACTATCTCCATAACTCTTGCTGCAGCATTTTGGATCAGCTGAAGACTTTGAACTGCATTTTAACCAGTAAACTAATGTTTAAACCAGGGGTGTCAAACGTACGGCCCGCCGAACGATTTAGTCTGGCCCGGTGGCTAAATGCATTATCATTATCATTTCCATCTTACTAATTTTAACTGACACATCAATGTCTTTTCTTGTTGTAGCCTCCTTTGCAGCCTTATCTGCCATTTCATTTCCTTTAACTCCCATGTGTGCTGGTACCCAAAAAAATATGACTGTAATGTCCATCATTTGAATTCTGTATAATGTTTGCTGGATTTCTATCAAAATATCTGGTCTACTGTCTGAGTGTTTTATCGGTAAACTGATTAGTGATGAAGATGAATCTGAACAAATAATCACTCTCAGAGGTCTTATTTCTTCTACCCATTGCATTGAAAACAAAATTGCTAACATTTCTCTTGTGTATACTGATATATTATCACTTGTCCTCTTTCCTACTGTAATATGAAACTCTGGAACAATAAAAGATACTCCTATCTTGTTATCTAAACTTTTTTTGATGCATCTGTGTAGATCTGAATGAAACTAGTAAATATTAATATATTCCTGTATTGTATTTGAATAAAAAAAAACCCTGACCGTATTTCCCTTTCGTAATAGTGTTAGATCTACTTTAGCTTCAGATAGTATCCAAGGTTGTACTGCTGTCAGTGGTACTGTTGAACTGAACATTAAATCAGTTCATTCTAATTCCATTGCTTTTTGTCTAACTGTCTACCCAAAGCTTTTTCTCTCCCTCTTCTCCATTTCCCAACAAGATGTTAAAGTGCTCTGTGCTGGATGATCTTCACTATGACCCTGTAAATTAGCCCAATAGTTTAGAGATAACTGAATTCTTCTCAATGTCGGGAAGTCTGAACAACAACAACTCTTAATGCATCACGTGACTTTTGGCACAAATTTACCGCAGCGTGGATGGGATTGTATCGTAGTCGAGCAGAGGCTGTTTTGTGCGAGCAGAGACCATTTTGTACTCGAGGAAAACTTATAAATGATATTTTGAGCGCAAGGTAGGCGGACAGTTTGCAAAACAATTTTTTTGTGTGAAACATATCTTTTTGTGTGCAAAACAAGTTTTATTTGTGTGCAACACCTTTTTTGTGTACAACCTTTCAGCTGAAGACTTTTAACTGCATTTCAACCAGTAAAATAATGTTTAAACCAGGGGTGTCAAACGTACGGCCCGTCGAACAATTGTATCTCCTCGCTGCATCGACCGATCTGCACCTGATTTTTTGAGTCGGGTGGGGGGGAGGGGGGAGCGCTGCCGTACGGGTTCGTGTGAATGGCCCGGTGGACGGGCAGGGAAAATGCGTGACAGCTTCTGCGGTGGCTGGCGGGAGGCGGTGCGCGTACCCCAGCGGTGCTTGGCTGCGAGGGCCGCTCATCGCCGCTTGCGGCTTTAATTATTATTATTATTTATTCTTGGGACTTTTGAAACGGCTTTTTGGAGGCCTAAACATGCATGAAAACTCACCAAACTTTGCCCAAAATTGTCCCCCGTGAGAAATCGCATGGTTTTAGTGTAATTGAAAGCGGGCGTGGCAAACCCGCTCAACAGCGCCAACTAGAGTGAGTTGGGCCAAACCGTAACACGTAGAAAGCTGAAATTTTTTATCTAGGTAGCTTTTTTAAAATTATGAAAAAAAGTCTCTTGGGTGTATGCTCTAAAACCTACAGGAAGTCTGCCATTTTGGGTCAAAGGGTAAAATATTGGCCGTTTTTGCCTTGAACTTTAACGAACTAGTCCTAGGCATTTTAAGCTATCACTTTCAAATTTTTTCAGCGTGGAGATGAGACTTTGAGGGTTGAAAGTTATCAAGGGTTTGATGAAATATGCATTTTTGACTTTGCTGTCGCATTGCAAAAATCAAGTTTGTGTTGTGCTGTGATAGGCCTAGGCTGCTGGAGGACATCAGGGTCTAATTTTCTCACTCTACTGATTTCTACTGTTCTTCAGTCTACTGTTCTCCAGTTTTGCATTGTATTACATTGAAATGACTGTCGTCATTTCAGCTTTTAACTTTTTGCTCTCTCTCTTTTTCTTCATAGTAGGTACACCTGGTCTGGCGTTCTGTTAACTGTGACATCAGAGAAGACGGCTCACCCGCTACTACCATCTAATGTAGAACAGATTACTAGATCAATGTGTGCTTCTGTGCTTGTTTGTCTGTCTTGTTGTGTCTCTGTTCTGTCTTCTGTAACCCCAGTCGGTCGAGGCAGATGACCGTTCATACTGAGCCCGGTTCTGCCGGAGGTTTTTCCTTCCCGTTAATGGGTGGTTTTTCTTCCCACTGTCGCTTCATGCTTGCTCAGTATGAGGGATTGCAGCAAAGCCATGTACAATGCAGACGACTCTCCCTGTGGCTCTACAGTTCCCCAGGAGTGACTGCTGCTTGTCGGGACTTTGATGCAATCAACTGGTTTCCTTATATAGGAAATTTTTGACCAATCTGTATAATCTGACCCAATCTGTATAATATGATTGAACTTGACTTTGTAAAGTGCCTTGAGATGACATGTTTCATGATTTGGCGCTATATAAATAAAATTGAATTGAATTGAATTGAAGTTTGTGGAAAACCATTAAAAACATATACAAACAGTAAGCCCCAAGCCATGCTTTGTCTGAGAATTATGAAACTCCTTAAGTGCATGTAACTTCACAGGGCCTACAAAAAAGCCTCTTGAAGCAATGGGCTACCTCCTACAGGAAATCATTCATTTCTCATCAAAGATGTCATTTTTCCATATTTATGGGTGTTACATTTGATTAAACTACTTCTAAACCGTTACACTTATGGCATTCAAAGTTACTCCAAAAAATTCCTCACACATAAAGGATCAAAAGTTATCAAAAAGATTTTTGCTACATCCAACCATATTATTTAGAAAAAAATGTTAATGTAAATTGTGTTTTGAAGGAAAAACAGTTATAATTTTCAACACTAGATGGCAACATTTTTCCAAACCATTCCTACACAGTCAAATATAATTGTAAGCAGCTTTAAAATATCTTTAGCTGCCCTTTAAAAGAAAGAAGCTTTGAATCTTTAATCCTATATAAGGGAACCAGTTGATTGCATAAAAGTCTTGACAAGCAGCATTTCCTCCTGAAGAAGCGTAGAGTCACAGGGAGAGTTGTCTGCATTGTCCATGGCTTTGCAACAATCCCTCATACTGAGCAAGCATGAAGCAACAGGGGAAAAAAACCTCCTTCATTAACATGAAGGACAAACCTCCAGCAGAACCGGGCTCAGTATGAACGGTCATCTGCCTCGACCGACTGGGGGTTACAGAAGACAGAGCAGAGACACAACAAGACAGACAAAAAAGCACAGAAGCACACAGTGATCCAGTAATCTGTTCTATATGACCACAACTGTTATAACTTTGGGCAATAACTAATGTGCAATAATCTATTTAATACACTGTGCTATAACCTGTGCAAGGATCCAGAAGAACTTATTCTGCTTTCACCAAGTGAATATATGTCAGTACATGTGTATGTAGGCATGTGTATATATATATATATATATATATATATATATATATACACACACTATTGAGCCGACAAGTGAATTTCTCCAATGTGAGATCAATAAAGACTATCTTATCTTATCTCATATCAAGACTTAGATTTGCCCACACAGGATTAGATGGTACATTATTCAAAATAGGGAAGCATAACACTGGCATATGTAAATATTGTGAGGAACAACAGACAGTTGAACGTATATGACACACTGTGAGAAAAGTTCATAAAGAACAAGAGAAGAAGAAGACTTCCCAACAGCAGGGGGCGCACTCCAACAATCTGAAACGTGTCCGTTTGCCTGAGGAAGAAGTCCGTGATGTCACAGCTAACAACATTAGCACCACACATTGGAGAATTCAGGAGGGGAT